>NC_079147.1:250040388-250742822 GCF_945859685.1 Eupeodes corollae
CTGTAAAGCAGTGGTATATTTTTGTTTCATCAACCAATTTACTTTGCGGTAATGTGGAAAGAGATATTTTTATTTTCATTTGCAAATAATAGTTTGTTTTGAAAAGTTGTCAAGAAGTAAAAAACAAATGTAGAAACCGTTTTGAAAATGAAGAAGTGAATAATAGTTAACTTAACAAGACAATAGGCATAGGCAGTTTTTATTGTTTTTGACGAATTTACCAAAGAACATACGTTTTAAATTTTAGGGTAAACGAGTTGATTCATCTCAATTCTAAAAAATGACTGATTTCGTAGGGATTATTGAATCCATCACATTAGGCTGAGAATGGAGCCCAATATAACGGTGTTGCATCTATGCACGAAAGTAAATCAAATGTCTGCGAAGTAGTTAACTGATTGTCAAATAATATTATTGATGAATTTTTCTCTAACACACATTTTTCAGGCATAGCCTCGTAATTTTGTATCATTTTTGTCTAGTCAACTAATTTTGCATCATTTACGCTACTCAGATAAATACAACTATTAATGTTTTTTTTTTAATGCATCTTGATAAACACAATCTAATATTTACTTTTCAAATGTTCTAAATACAAATCAGTTCTAATTCAGTAAATCTCATACGGCAAAATAAATTATGCATTACAGTGTGTGAAGATTATAAATACTTTGAAGTTTCAAATCGTCGAACCGAAGCTGATTTATTTCTACAAAAAGCTATTGTCCGAATCTATTGCCAGAGACTTGGAATTCGTACCTTTAAATTGAATCTTGGACTGGTTCAGGTGGAGTTTGTCAACCAAAGTAAATATGATCTCGATGATGATGACTGAAACAGTAATAAAAATGTCTCAGCTTTCTAATCACTGATTGGTATAATATCACAATATTCACTACACTTGGAAAATCACGCCCAGAAGTTATTTCGAATTGAGATTCTTGTATTTAATTTTACATATAAATTTTTTCCACTTTTGAAATAAAGTCTAAAAAATTGAAAAGTTTTTCACCTTGAAAATTTGTGAGTCACTTTGAGCTTTTACTTTGTAGATTTTTATTTTTTGCAAAGTGAAAGATGAAAAGTGAAAAAGCCCTTGATTAACCTGTTTTATGTTTTGCAGGTATAAATCTTTGAATCAACCTTTTCATTTTTCGTTTCGACTGCAGACAGGAAGACTTAACTGACACGTGGAAAGCTAATTTTGCCTATGATCGATATATTTGCCACTAAATTATCGGGAATTTAAAAAAATGGATAAAAGTAAACAATTTAAGCATTTTGGCCAACGTGGTTTTCTTTTGGTGACAATATTTTGCATTCGGCTTACGATTATTTAAGGATTTTAAGAAGACTACAAATGTAGTAGCTTCAACTTCTCAAGTGTCAAAGTGTGGAAGCTTTAAAAGTGATAATTGCCAAAATATAGAGCTTTTCAACGTGTTATATTAGAACCCCTTTATTTCAAAAAATAGTTCACTAACCTAGTTCTGCAAAAAATGTTAAATACAAAATGCAGATTAGTGATGAGCTGTTCCGGTCTCTAATTAGCTGTTTCCACTTGTTCTTTTTTAACTTCATAAAGGAAGTTATTGTAATAGGTCCGAATTGTCGAGTTGAAAATTTTAACATTTCTCGACGTTTCAAGGTCCCTAGAATCGATATACAATTTTTTTAGAGAAATGTTTTCTTTTTTATTTTAATTTTATCAAAATCTTAAAACTATCTTAAAGCTAGACAAAAATTCTTAAAAAAAACTAGCGTAAATTTCAAAAACTTTAAAAATATCTTACTGGCCCTATGCGGGTGCTCTAAGTTAATCCTTTATATTATAACTACTGCCTTTCGGCCTAAGAACAAGTTTAATGCTAAATAACGAGAACTTAATCTAAATACCAAGAAAAGAGGCTGGGATGCGAGCCACACTGCTACTCGTATCAATTTTTACCAAATTTGAGTACTATTTTTTGTATATTTTATTTTTTATGAAAAAACGGACGGCAAACAATATTTTCTGTGAAATAAAATAAGTTTGAAGACAACATTATTAATTTTTGGAAAGCTTTTTGAGTTGAAAGTGATTTTTTACCAAGTTTAGAGTTTCTTTTTTTGTACAAAAACTGTCAATTCGATTTTTTTCAAAATTTTACTGAATGTTAAGAACAATATTTTTTGACAGATAAAAGTAGTTTAAAGCTAATATCTACGATTTTTGAAAAGATATTTGAGTCGAAAATCAATTTTTACCAACTTTTATTAATTTTTTTTGTAGGTTTTTATTTTTTGTAACGGTTTTAACGGTTTTTTATAAATGAAAAAAAAACTGAAAAATAAAATTGGTCACCTCCAAAATTTTACGACTTAAATATGATTTCATCTCAAAAACAATTTTGTGTAACGAAGAATAATGTTTTTGATATCTGATAAAATTTTGAGAAAAATCGAATTGACAGTTTTTGTACAAAAAAAGAAACTCTAAACTTGGTAAAAAATCACTTTCAACTCAAAAAGCTTTCCAAAAATTAATAATGTTGTCTTCAAACTTATTTTATTTCACAGAAAATATTGTTTGCCGTCCGTTTTTTCATAAAAAATAAAATATACAAAAAATAGTACTCAAATTTGGTAAAAATTGATACGAGTAGCAGTGTGGCTCGCATCCCAGCCTCTTTTCTTGGTATTTAGATTAAGTTCTCGTTATTTAGCATTAAACTTGTTCTTAGGCCGAAAGGCAGTAGTTATAATATAAAGGATTAACTTAGAGCACCCGCATAGGGCCAGTAAGATATTTTTAAAGTTTTTGAAATTTACGCTAGTTTTTTTTAAGAATTTTTGTCTAGCTTTAAGATAGTTTTAAGATTTTGATAAAATTAAAATAAAAAAGAAAACATTTCTCTAAAAAAATTGTATATCGATTCTAGGGACCTTGAAACGTCGAGAAATGTTAAAATTTTCAACTCGACAATTCGGACCTATTACAATAACTTCCTTTATGAAGTTAAAAAAGAACAAGTGGAAACAGCTAATTAGAGACCGGAACAGCTCATCACTAATCTGCATTTTGTATTTAACATTTTTTGCAGAACTAGGTTAGTGAACTATTTTTTGAAATAAAGGGGTTCTAATATAACACGTTGAAAAGCTCTATATTTTGGCAATTATCACTTTTAAAGCTTCCACACTTTGACACTTGAGAAGTTGAAGCTACTACATTTGTAGTCTTCTTAAAATCCTTAAATAATCGTAAGCCGAATGCAAAATATTGTCACCAAAAGAAAACCACGTTGGCCAAAATGCTTAAATTGTTTACTTTTATCCATTTTTTTAAATTCCCGATAATTTAGTGGCAAATATATCGATCATAGGCAAAATTAGCTTTCCACGTGTCAGTTAAGTCTTCCTGTCTGCAGTCGAAACGAAAAATGAAAAGGTTGATTCAAAGATTTATACCTGCAAAACATAAAACAGGTTAATCAAGGGCTTTTTCACTTTTCATCTTTCACTTTGCAAAAAATAAAAATCTACAAAGTAAAAGCTCAAAGTGACTCACAAATTTTCAAGGTGAAAAACTTTTCAATTTTTTAGACTTTATTTCAAAAGTGGAAAAAATTTATATGTAAAATTAAATACAAGAATCTCAATTCGAAATAACTTCTGGGCGTGATTTTCCAAGTGTAGTGAATATTGTGATATTATACCAATCAGTGATTAGAAAGCTGAGACATTTTTATTACTGTTTCAGTCATCATCATCGAGATCATATTTACTTTGGTTGACAAACTCCACCTGAACCAGTCCAAGATTCAATTTAAAGGTACGAATTCCAAGTCTCTGGCAATAGATTCGGACAATAGCTTTTTGTAGAAATAAATCAGCTTCGGTTCGACGATTTGAAACTTCAAAGTATTTATAATCTTCACACACTGTAATGCATAATTTATTTTGCCGTATGAGATTTACTGAATTAGAACTGATTTGTATTTAGAACATTTGAAAAGTAAATATTAGATTGTGTTTATCAAGATGCATTAAAAAAAAAACATTAATAGTTGTATTTATCTGAGTAGCGTAAATGATGCAAAATTAGTTGACTAGACAAAAATGATACAAAATTACGAGGCTATGCCTGAAAAATGTGTGTTAGAGAAAAATTCATCAATAATATTATTTGACAATCAGTTAACTACTTCGCAGACATTTGATTTACTTTCGTGCATAGATGCAACACCGTTATATTGGGCTCCATTCTCAGCCTAATGTGATGGATTCAATAATCCCTACGAAATCAGTCATTTTTTAGAATTGAGATGAATCAACTCGTTTACCCTAAAATTTAAAACGTATGTTCTTTGGTAAATTCGTCAAAAACAATAAAAACTGCCTATGCCTATTGTCTTGTTAAGTTAACTATTATTCACTTCTTCATTTTCAAAACGGTTTCTACATTTGTTTTTTACTTCTTGACAACTTTTCAAAACAAACTATTATTTGCAAATGAAAATAAAAATATCTCTTTCCACATTACCGCAAAGTAAATTGGTTGATGAAACAAAAATATACCACTGCTTTACAGTTTTGTATTTTAAATAGTAAAGTAAAGTCCTATAATTTGTTGAATGATTTAGGGGTTGATAAACAAATTTACCATCTTTTGTATAATAATCTACTCCAATATTATTCTGACATTTTTAGATGACTATATTTAAATAAATAAGACAAAGAAAATGAGTAAGTTCTAAGTAAAAATATAATAGTAGTAAATTTTGTTTAGATTTACTTAAACAAATATTTGGAGACAAGGCAGAGCCTTGAAGTACACCACTATTTACTCTGTTGGATTCTTTTTAATTTTCCAAAACGTTTTTTTACACGTCAAGTTTTATACAAAATGTATTCGACATTTTAATAAAATATGGCATCACTATGATAGAGAAGTCAAAAAAAGTTAGTCCCCCGATCCCGTCCGTTTGTCTATCAGACTAAATTCCAGTATTTTGATCATACAGTATTTACACATTCTCGATGTGCGATTTACGAAAGAATCTCTGTACTTGAAATTGAGCTCTATACGACCGAAATTGATCTCAAGGGTAAACTCATGAGCATTTCTATTACGGCTAAAAATTATAAGGGGTGGAATGCAACTGGCTAATTCGACAGAACATTGTTTGTAAAAATATCGATAAGGCAACGAAAGGCATAAAACATTGCGGTGGTGTTCTAGCGATATAAATGTTTCGATTATAGTTCTGTAGCCTATCATTTTCAAAGCCTTTTTTTGAATACTATTCAAGAGATTTAAACTTGTTTTAGGGGCACCTGCCCAGATATGGGAATTATATTCAAGCTTTGGACGGATAAAAACTTTGTAGATTATAATCGTCGGAGAAATCCTAAGCACCTGGCAGCATTTTTGGCGATATCGAATATGTGATCATTCCATAAGAGGTGATCTGTAATACACATACCGAGTACTGATAGTTGATTAGTTCCTGAATGCAAGTGCCACTCATAGAGAGTGGCATCGGGGGCGTTACGCTTTAACGACAGGAGACAGCATTGAGTTTTCGAAGTATTCAATTCTAAACGGTTTTTGATTCCCCATTGGACAATGCTGTAAAGGTCAGAATTTAATGAGCTTATCATACACTGCCGTTGAAGTTTCACATCCTTAGTGCAAGGATGTGAATCTAGAAACGAATATGAAAAGCTGAGGGTTCTGTCGTCGGCGAATATAAAAATATTTAATTATGAAAAGCATTAAATCAAATAGATACTCGATGGGTAACAAGAGTATACCATCTCGGATAGTTAACAAAAAAGAGGCGGGACTCACACTGACAACTTCCCTTCCCGTCTGTCATTTTGTCTTGCTTAAGAGATTTGATTTTATTTGAAAACCAATTATAAGTAACATTTCTTAAAAGTTTTTATTTCTTACATTAACGAATACAAATTGCATGAATGCAATTAATTTGAAGCCAGGTGTTTCTATTATTCACGAGATATCAAGAACCAAACATCAATTTTTACCAATTTTTCGCACTATTTTTTGTAGATGGAATTAAATTTTTACCAACTTGGAATAATATTTTTTTTTAATGTTTTTATGTTTTGTAAGAAAACTGTCTATTCGATTTTTCCAAAAAATTTATCGAATGTTGAAAACGATATTTCTTGTCAAAAATCAATTTTTACCAACTCTTATTAAATTTTTTTTAATTTTGTAATAAAACTGTCAATTCGATTTTCCCAAAAATTTTCAAAATGTTGAAAACAATATTTTCTATAAGATAAAATTTGTTGGAATACATAATCTCATGTTTTTGAAAAGATATTTGAGTTGAAATTTAATTTTACCAACTTTGATATGTTTTTTTAGGTTTTTATTTTTATAAAAAAAACTATCAATTAGATTTTTATTAAACTTTTACTTGATATCAAGAACGTTACTTTTCGTAGCACAAAATCGTTTTGGTGATAAGAACATTTTTTATTCGAAAAATTTTCGAGGCGCAAATTTTTTTTGTCAGTTTTTTTGATTTATAAAAAAATCAATTTATTGGATTTTTTCAAAAATTATATAAGTTTCGTATCACGTTACAATATATAATATAAAATTTAATTCAAGTCTCTAGCGCTATTCGTTCGTGAGCTTTTTAGGGTTAACCAAAATCTTCCCATTTTTTTTAAACTGCTTTGGTAAAGAACCACGTACGCAATTTCGTTAAGAGACCTCTCTGCATCTTTCTGCCTTATTATCTGTATACAAACATTTATTTGAAGTCGATATCTCTACTGGGTTTTGAGCTATGGACGACAAAAAAATTTCTCAAACGTACGGTTATACTGACGAACGACGACGCACGCACAGACATTTATCTAAAGATCTTTTATTTCGACTCTAATGACCTTGAAACGTCGAGAAATGTCAAAATTGTCAACTCGACAAATCGGACCCATTACAATAACTTTCTATGAGAAGTTAAAAATATACTGAACATCAACAATTCAACAATTTAAAAGTAAAACCTATTTTTAGAGAGGTTAATACACTTTTGTCCGCATTCTTATTCTAAACGCCCTTTGTTTTTAAATTTTCATCTTACACCAATACTTTTACTTCACATCAAACTTGAGCCCGTAAAATAATACAGAATCAATGAAAACGTTCTCCTTCAAGTGCTAGTGGATAATCAATAATAACTAAATTTAATATACTATGTATTTAAAATATCAAAATATAATAAAACAATAATTTCATATCGATCTTATTTCAATTTCAATTTCTATTTAATTTGTATCTCAATACGATTTTACCTTAATTTATATACAAAATTGTAAATCCATTTTAGAACAATTAATTTTAATCTTCAATATTCTATATTCACCTTAAAGGTTCATTTAATATTTGGATGTATAAAATCGCAACATAACCAAAACAAAAGGATCAAAATACACAAATTCATTGAAAATATAACTTCAATAATTCCATAAGCCGATTAGCTTCATTCGATATCGTAATCCCATTATGGCTTTTTATTTAGAAATAACAATAACCTGGAGGTGCACCTGTGTTACACCCAAAACTTCTATACTATATTTTAACTTTCTCTCTATAGGTATAGTCTATATCCCTACCTACCTATTGTTATCCCAAAAGCCAAAAATACATGCCATTGGTACCTCTTACCTATGCTATACCTACCTTTGACTCACCTCCGCCGTAGCTCGGCCGACCGCAACGTAAGGGAATAGCAGATGTTGGAAATTTTCCTCAGAGACAAAGGGTAAATGAAGAGGAAGAGAGCATAACAAAAATTTTTATATTTTTTTTTGATAGTCAAATGGGACTTTTGTAATACCATCTATAGTTATTTGTACTTTTATAAAGGTACATATGTAGGTTACTTATACTCCATAAGGAACCCAATGGCAAAGCGATGGCGATGGCGGGCTAAAGTTGAAATCTGCAACTTTTACGTAAAAGTTCTACGTTCGCGCTAAACTATTATTTCCCCAAACGGGAAATGAGTGTTCATGAATAATAAAGAACAGAATAAATGCCATAAAGTGATATGTTCAAGTAAACACATACCTAAACTTAAACAAAGCAAGCTTTTGGGATTTTATCTTTTGCTACGTTACTTAGGTATAGTGCTACAATTTCGCCGAAGTTCTGCGGTGATGTTTTTCATAAATCGGAAAAGAATAGAGTGTTGAACGGTTTTGAACAAATTTTCGTAAGGTTTAGAAAAGGAATTTTAAGTTTAGGAGATTTTTGTTAGACAAACACTGGTTTAAGTGAGGTTACTTGTCGTCATCACGTATCATTTTTGAAAATAAGGAATTAATTGAACTAATACTGTTGACAGATGTTCAAATGGTAGACATGTGCATTCAAGAGGACACAAGCGTCCACAGGTTTTTCTTAAAGCCAACCTCTGTCTATCAACTCCTCTTTTCACCTCCCGTGGTGAACATCGGGGGCCTAGTACCTTAACTGAAGATTGGGTTCCAACCCCAGTGGAAAGTTGTTGGGGGCAGCAAACGAGAGAGGGGGGGAGCTGTGTTTCCACTAAGGCACCTCTCCTTACCCAGACGGCAGCGGAGGAATTCCCGAGATGGAATCAACGGTGGCGTCTACAGTTCCAGTAAGGTTAAACTACTTACTGAACACCTTATAGGGCTATCTTCGACTTATTCGGAGCCTAGGCCTATAAGGAGCGGTTTTATCCGGCTCATTATCCTTAGAGTTATACTAACGATCTGGCCCTCCAGGTTGGGGGCTGTGCTGTCGGGATGACTTCCTGACCACGTTAAAAAATGCATTAGTTGCGAGGCACCAACAAGCCTCGGATACGGACGGATTTACTGTTGACAACCAACGCAAACGAATAAAGGACAACGAACTTCGGATATGCACGTGGAATGTTAGGTCCCTTAACAGACCACGTGCGGCCGAAGAATTAGCGGAGGCCCTAGACCGATATAAAGCAGACATCACCGCCATCCAGGAGATACGATGTAATGGGCGGGGCAAAAAGAGGATGAATAACTGCGATATTTAATATGGTGAATGCTACCACGAAAACCAACAGCGCTTATTTGGATGCGGCTTCGTCATTGGAGCCAGACTTTGGCAAGAAGTCTTGAGCTATAGGTGCATCAATGAGCGCCTCATGACCATACGCATCAAAGATAAATTCAGCAACATTAGCCTGATATGCGCGCACGCCCCCACAGAAGAGAAAGACGACAACACCAAAGATATGTTCTTCGAGCTCTTAGACAAAACATATGAGCAGTGCCCTAGCTACGATATTAAAATAGTCCTGGGCGATTTTAGCCAATCTAAGAAGGGAAGACATCTTTGGTGGAATAATGGGGAAAAACAGCTTGCACGACAACACTTCCGACAACGGATTCAGGCTCTAGATATTGCTGCGGGGCGAAACGCCACGTGTTTTCCACACCTCAACATCCACAAAGGAACTTGGATTATTCAGATCAATCTACCGTCAACCAGATTGACCATATTGCGATCGACGCCAGACACGCTTCCAGCATTATGGATGTACAAACTTTCCGAGGAGCTAACATCGACTCGGACCACTACCTCGTTGTAGCCAAGGTAGCACTTGGGGTTTCCAGACCCAAGGCAAAGTAGGGAGGTGCTGGGAGCAGGTACAACGTCGAACGGCTACAATCGCCAGAGATCGCCAAATCCTTTTCCGACCGAGTTACAAGTAACCTCTCTGGCAGTTCTCTGCCGCCAACACAATGTATCGAAAACCAATGGCAACATTGCCAAGATGCAATCAGAGAAGCCGCCTCTGAAGTGCTCCAGCCACCAACAAGGAACCCATGGTTTGATGAGGAATGTCGGCAGGCAAATGCAGCCAAACAACAGGCACGCAAAGCGGCACTGCATAAAAGGACGAGAGCTGCTCAAGAGCTCTATGAGCAGAAGAGGTAAGAGGAACGCCGACTTCTCAGAAGGAAAAAGAGAGAGCATGAGAAGCGTGCGGTCGAAGATGTTGAGAGGTTTAAAAGCGGGAACGAAGGTCGAAAGTTTTATGAACAGGTGAAACGAAATTTACAAGTACATAAACCTAGAACCGAAGGCTGCAAAGACGAAAGTGGAAACATCATAGTGGGACCGCAGTCAATGCTGAGGATATGGAAGGACCACTTCTGCAGACTGTATAAAGGCGACGACGAACCGAAGTCTGCTGTCAGGTAGGATGATCCATTCAACATAGACGACGAAAGCCAACAATCCCGTCCTCCCGACTTAGACGAAGTAAAGATTGCCATATCTAAGCTGAAGTCTAATAAAGCCGCTGGAGATAAGTTGGTTAGGAGCATGCACCAACTTATCTGTAAGATATGGTCGGAAGAAAGCATGCCCGATGTATGGAACCTCAGTATTGTTTGCCCGATCCCACCATCTTTTCATCGATTTCAAGGCCGCATATGACAGCATATACAGGGACGAGCTGTATAGAGCCATGCCTAGTTTTGGCATCCCTGCCAAACTCGTCCGTTTGTGCAGGATGACCATTCACGCTGCTCCATAAAGGTTGAAAACAACTTAACAGAACCTTTTGATGTAAAAAAAGGTTTCAGACAAGGTGATGCGTTGTCATTTCTTTAACTTCGTACTTGAAAGAATAGTGCATAGGTCACACGTCAACACTAGAGGCACTATCTTTCAAAAGTCTGTCCAATTACAAGCATATACTGATGACATTGACATAATCGGAAGAACTCAGCGTGATGTCAATGGGGCTTTTGTGAGTATTGAGGCAGAGGCGGCAAAAATAGGTGTAACGGTTAATGAGGGCAAAACAAAGTACATGCTGTCGTCAAGAAAGGACTTACAACACCGACGTCTTGGTCAAAACGTCACCATCGACAGACCTAACTTTGAGGTAGTCAAGGAATTCGTCTACCTAGGCTCCGCTGTAAACGCAGAAAACAACATCAGCGCTGAGATCAAACGAAGAATAACTCTTGCTAACCGCTGTTTCTTTGGACTAAGAAAGCAATTGAGTGGTTAAGTCCTCTCTCGAGGGACCAAAGTGTTAATATATAAGACCCTTATCATCCCCGTCCTGCTATACGGTGCAGAAGCATGGACTATGACAAAAGCGGATGAAAGCACATTTGGTCGCTTCGAGAGAAAAGTTCTTCGTGATCTACGGTCCCATATGCATCGAAGGGGAGTGGAGGAGGAGATGGAACGATGACTTTTTTATAATTGAAGATCCGAAGGAAAAAGTGGAGGCGGCCAGTGTACAAGGTGAATGTTAGCATTCGCCCCAACCACGACCCGGAAAACAGAGCCTTACTGAATCTCTTTTACCTTCAAAATAGTATGACACAATGGTTTCATGCGGTTCAATGACGATTCCTTGGCAAATGCCATAATCGCCGAGCAAACGGGACCAAGTCCCTTGTTAGTGACGTAAGTCGAGCTTCAGCTCATCTTTAACTCAATAAACAACAAAAAGTCGGCAGGTTTCGATGGTATATCCAACGTTGTACTAAGACATTTACCGATGGAGGTCATTTACATTTACACCACACTCTTCATTAATGCATATTATCCAGTGCATTGGAAGACCGCTGTGGTTCATCCTCTCCCGAAAAAGGGAAAGGACAACTCCAACCCAACCCGTCAAATGCGGACATCAAAATAATTCCGGATAAACAGTTCGGGTTCAAGGCGGGTCATGACACAATTCATGCTGCGTCTAAATTCGTTTCTGATATCCAATGGAATAAATCAAAACAACAATGCACAGGTGCTGTTCTGGTTGATTTGGAAAAGGCCTTTGACACCGTATGGTTAGAGGGTCTTTACCTAAAACTGAGCAGGCATTGGCATAAGCAAGCCATTGTTGTATAAACGTTATGATATGCTTAACGGTAGAAAGTTTGCTGTCAATTAAAAATGGTCTTCAACAGGGAGCGGTGAATCTACTGATTCTCTTCAGCATTTACACCATCGATCTGATAGGTAGGGTTACAAAGGCAATTGCGTACGCCGACGGTCTAATTGCCTACAGAACGGCCCGAATGGTTGCGGTTATTAGAATTCTCTTGCAGCGTTATTTCGACAAGATTCAGTGATATTGCGACGACTGGAAACTGAAAATAAATGTCCAGAAGTCGGACACAATTCTGTTCCGGACTCCGTTGGCTAGGGCAACGAAGGATACGTGCAAAAATTGGCGCAAGATGGTCATCGTTGATATTCACGGGCAGTCATTAGCGAGCAAAACTGTAGTGAAGTACCTCGGTATCTGGTTAGATAAGTATTTATATTTCGACAGACATATAAATGCTGCTCGGAATAGGGCCAGAGGAGCCTTCGCTCTGACGAAACGGCTGTTTTTTAGCAGTCGGCTTGACCCTAGAGTGAAGGTAATTTGCTACATGGCCCTTATACGGCCGATGATCGTTTATGGTTCTCCTGGGTGGTTCAGCGTTGCCCCTTTCCAGAAGGAGAAGTTCCGGATGTTTGAGCGGCATTGTTTACGAAGCTGTACCGGCTTATATCGAACAGCCGAATCTTCTTCTGTGCATTACTATTCCAACGAGGTTCTATACAATGGGGCTCGAATTAACAGAATTGCAAGAGCTATGTCTTCGACCAACAATTTAATTTCCGGGGCGTTCTATCCGAACGACGAGTATTTTGAGAGTGCACGCTTGAGCGGCTTCATTCCACCAGAGGCATTCCTATTTTTAGACAAATGGTCTGATACAGGATAGATTGGCAGTTCCGTTAATCTACCAAAAATTAAATTTATCGTGGAAGTACCTTATACAGCCCTTAACATCCAATGGGAATTGGAATTTCTATGTCCGAACTCAAGGTGAAGCCGAAACTGAAGCGTCTTTGTGTTCCAGCCAACAACGTTTAACAATTCAAAATATCGACATGCATCTTAAAAAAAATTAACTTTGAGTAAATTAAAAAATAAGAATTCAAATGTTTTCACTCAAATCTTTGAAAATCCTTATATTTTTATATCTTTTTACTTTTTATGGAACATGTAAAAGTGAGTCACATTCAAAAAAAATAATATTTAAAATCCTAAAAATTCCTTCTTGAAAATGAATAGTGCGTCATTGAGACGTTTCGTTGGCTGCAAAAAAATAAAATAAAATCTTATTCAAAGAACTTATGCGCACGTAGTTATCCAATAAACGAGATTCATTCCGATCACACCGCATAGCGCCATGGGGTTATACGTCCTAAGAATTTCAATACGAACAAATCTTATAGAAAACGACTAACTCACTGCTTCGCTTGCCCTCTCCTCCCTTTACCCCTGTAAACTTAAACACTTTTCTTACATTACATACGTGTGTATGTGTTGTATATGTACTCGTATGTGATTTTGGTGTTCTTTGTGTGGTGGAAATTGCAGGCGGCGACAAAAATCATCCTTTTTGGGGACACAGTCACGTTTTTTAAGTCGACTTAGGTTTTTAATACAATCCTTTATTTTTTTTGTGTCTTCTCTTCTCAAAGGCAAAAGCCAAAAAGGATGCGATGATAAGAATATTCGTGAGTCAAGTCTACATATGAACGGGGGGACTCGGGAGTATATACCAAATGAATTCGTACGTGATGTTTTATTTTATTACATTTTTGTTGAAGTGGATTTTTATACCATTTGCCAGAGGATAATGCTTAATACTTCTCGTTCGCATATAGACTAAAATTATGTCATCCTATCATTTTTATAGTTTTTTGAGTGAGGTCTTTTTTTTTGAAAAATGAAACTGAAAAAACACACACACAGAAAAAAAATAAGAAGAAATTTGTGTGACAATTGATTTATAACGTTCTTCATTATGTCAATTGAGTTGTTGACTTGACTTCTTTTAAAGGACAAGGAGAGTGCTTTTGAGTTAAAAATGATTGCTTTTTGAATTGAATTGTAGTTTATTGTTAAAAAAGCTGTATGTGGCTAGTTGTCATTTGAATTTTTCAGGAGTAATTTGATATCGAATGAGGCTTAAACAGTAGGTCAAGTTATCGGAGCAGGGTAACAATTGGATCAAACAGGTCGTAGAAGAGTGTCTGCTCACATCCAACAGGGTTTGCCAAAAGTATTATGAATCAAGACCATAATATAGGGTTTTACGATACAGTAGACTCGCGATAGCAAAAACACGGTCTTACGTGAACAGTTTTTTTTTTTACATTGACTACTCTGTAGCGTGAACAGTGTGTGAAAGCCCTATAACGTGAACAACTTTTAAATGCGTTCGACATAAAGAACAACTTCCTTTGATCGTTTTTGGTTTTTCAAATCGTTATTCTAAATGGAGAATCCCAGTAATGATTTTCCAGGTATTACTAACTTTAGTTTCGCATTTGGCTTAGTGCGCGGTGTTGGTTTGGCGTAATCAAAAAGATCATTTTCTTGAAAAAATTTCGAAAAAGTACCAACATTCTTGTCTTTGAAAGACAAAGCAAGTGTTTTAGACAAATTAAAAATAGGACCAAGAGTGACCAGTTTAGGAAAGCAATACAATGTTGCAAAATCAGCAATTTGCGCTATCAACAAAAAATCCCAGACATTTTTAAAAAGTGTTAACAATACATTTTCGGGACCTACAATGCGGAACACCATGAAGCGTTCTGAACTTTCTAAAATGGAAAAAACTCTTTACCGTTGGTTCATCAAACAGCGAGGAAAAAATCTTCCAGTCAATGGATTGATGGTTAAGGAAAGAGCTAAATTTTGCATTCAAAAATTAATGAAACTCAGGCCGATTTTAATGCTAGTGACGGATTGTTGCAAAGATTTAAGAAGCGTTATGGCGTGCGATTTATCAAAAATAGTGGTGAAAAGTTATCTTCTAGACCTGACCTTGTGGACTCTTTCAAAAACAAGCTGCAAGCCAAAATAAAAGAGCTAGGTTTATCTCACAATCAAATATACAATGCGGATGAATTCGGATTATTTTGGAAGCTGCTTAATGACAAGATATACGTATTATCTCAAGAAAAAAATATTAGAAAAACGGAAAAACACCGCGTCACTTTTCTTGCTTGTACTAACGCAACAGGAGGACATAAAGTTTAGCTTATAGTGATTAAACAAATAAATTTTGTGGCGCAACAATCCGTTTGAGAACTAGGGCCTAGTGACTGACAACTCTCAATTATTTCTGTGTGCTATTACACTGTTTTCAGGGATGGACGGGACCTACAGTTTTAAGCCGAATCCGAACGTCAAATTTGAGAAAGCACTTTTCATGGCAAGAATTACTCTTGAAGAATTTGTCAATTCCTCGCAAGAGGCAGTACCCTTGAAAAAACATTAGGTGGCATAGGCAGGGATCGAACCCAAGATCTCTCGCATGACAGTCCAACATGCCACGGGTACTTTTAGTGATTGGAAAGGCAAAAAATCCTCACTCTTTTATTAATTTAAAATATCCTGTTGACTATACTTGCTCCAAATTGTCATAGATGAGAGCTGCTATTTTTAAACATTGGTTCCATAATTCTTTCGTACCACAGGTAGAAAACAGATTGCAATTTTGCATTGATTTCAAATGTTTTCATGTGTAGGTCAGAACATTTTTAAAATACCAGGGGTTGGCCACCAAGGCTCTTCTTTAAATTGATAACGCTTCATCTCATCCACCCGAAAACGAATCAACATCTGAGGACGGGTTAATAACTGCGATGTTCATGCCGCCGAATTTCACGCCGCTCATACAGCTGATGGACCAAAATGCTATAAGATTAACAAAACTTTTCTTCTGCTATCAATTGTGGCAGAAAAAACTGACGTTATTGAAGCATTAAAAAAATCGACTTTAATAGATGCTATTTGCTATTTTAATTCGGGCTGTTAAGGTCGAATATTATAAGCTCAATAAGAAATGAAAAAGACTCTGAAGACGATATCCCACTAGCTGTTTTGAGAGAATGAATTTGTTTACCAATCAACTCTCAAGAGGAACGAGGTTTTGATCAGTGACGAATGTGAAAGCGAGGACAGTATTCAGCACATACCAGAATAGAGCCTTGGGAATCGACATTTTCAATAAGGCTTTGGAATGGGCTGAATATGAAAACGGTAATACAGCATACATCAGCGTACTTTAGCGATTTCGAATTTTTTTCATTAATTGCAACATAATCATAATAATATCATTTTTTCATGTACATTTAAATTTGAAATAAAAAAAAGAATTTTAGTTGAAACAAAGGTCTAATTTATTTTAAAAAATTTAACAACTTCGATAACGTGTACACGCTCGGTTTTTAATAGTTCAATACCTCAAATTTATGTCTGTCTATGTTGATGTTTTGACCAAGACATCGGAGTTGTAAGTCCTTTCTTGACAACAGCATGTACTTTGTTTTGAGCTCATTAAGCGTTAAACTCATTTTTAACGCCCCTGCCTCAATACTCACAAAAGCCCCTATTCACATCACGCTGAGTTCTTCCGATTACGTCAGTGTCATCAGCATATGCTAGGAATTGGGCAGACTTTTGAAAGATAGTACCTCTGGTGTCGACGTGGGAGCTCTGCATTATTCTTTCAAGTACGATGTTAGAGAAATCGCATGACAGCGGATCGCCTTGTCTCAAGCCTTTTTTGACATAGGAAGGTTCTGTTTAGTTGTTTCCAACATTTATTAAGCGGCGGGAATTTTCCAAGGTCATCCTGCACAAACGGACGAGTTTGGTAGGGATGAAAAAATTTGAAATGGCATATACATGTAGGCATTTTATTTTAAAAGAACACCCTGTGTTTGTCCTTGTGCAAACTCGTTACTTTTTAGTACAAGCATCATGCATTAATAATTCTCTCCAATACTCTAATCGTATGATCTTCCCGTAAGCTATGTTACACATAAATTTTTGAAACTATAAATACAACCTTCGCTAAATATTTGTCCTCTTTTTATCGAATAAAACTATACTTGAACAAGCTCGAATTAAGTGTTTTAATCGTTTGCCGAAGATTATTCCCTACAAAATTCAGAAGTGAGATCTGATACTCAAAACGTTTATTTAAAAATAATAAAAAATTTTAACTTATAAAGTGTTTCGCATAAATATGTCGGAAGAATTTGATAATTTTCTAAATAAAGCAAAAGTTGCTATTCTTAAAGACATTTTACGATCAATTAATGAAAAAACCGATGGCACAAAAGCGATGCTAAAAATGAGAGTTCAAGACGCAGTTAGAGGTTATGCCAAGGAAGACCTGCAAAAGCTTGCAAAAGATTTCATGTCTGAGCGTAACCGCAACGAGTCAGAATCTTCTGACGATCATGGGTCTGAGCTGGAAGGAGAACCACCTGCAGAACAAAGTGATGACATCGATGAAGAGCTAAATAATCTGCGAGAAGCATGCAAGAAGAAAGAAGAGATTATTCTACTCAGACGTAAGCTGAAGGAACTGCAGATCGAAGACGCCGCTCATGAAAATCCAAGTCAAAGGCCACATGTTTCTAGTTGTTTCAAAGACATGGAAGACTTAATGTGTCCATACAGTGGGGATGACAACTTTCCAATTGACAGATGGGTCGAACATTTTGAGGAATATTCTGAAACCCTCCATCTGGACGACCGTACCAAGTTCATTTTCGGAAAAAGGCTCCTTATTGGAACTGCAAGAATTTTCATACGATCTTTGAAAACTCGAACGTGGACTGAACTGAGAAATGCTCTAATGGGTGAGTTTAAACGAATCGTAACTAAAACAGATATTTTCAGTGAGCTTAATGCGAGAAAACGACGTCGTGACGAGACCATACAACAATATGTGCTCTCAATGCAAGAAATTGCTTCACATAATCCGATCGAGGAGGAGGATTTAATCCAATTTATAATCAAGGGCATATCTGATGTGGAGATTAATAAGAGTATTCTCTATAATGCCAATAATATCGAAGAACTCAAAAGCGCACTCAGAAAGTACGAGAAATTTAAGAACAACAGCCGTGAACGTGACAATTTAACATACAAGCCTAGTACGTCTCATAATTATCGAAACAAGCACAGAAACATTCCATTGAAAAAGAATGTTGAGAGAGAGGCAGTCGATGCACCTGTTAGCAATTTCTATCAAAAAAAAGAATTCACTTGCTTTAAATGTGGTACACGTGGTCACATTGCTAAAAATTGTTTGAAAGATAAACCAGTTTTGACACTCAAGGCCAACAGCAACAGCATTGAAGATTACCAACAAATATCCAACCAACAAATTCATCGAGAAACCAGAGAAATATTTAATCGAGAACGAAGCAGATTCCAACAACGATGTAGCCTAGAAACCAACAATTTTGAGAAGCAGATTTCTTATCGATTCATTGAGAGCGGCTTTGAATGTTCATCTGTACTCACAACACTCTTGGACTCAGGGAGTCCAATAAGCTTCATCAAGGAAAAATACTTGCCGCCGTCGTTGATATTACCTCTGGATAAAAATAGTCAGTCATATTTTGGAGTCAACAATAGCCCGCTCCAAGTCTTGGGAAGTGTTAATACTTTTATAGTTTTTGAAAATTTAAACACAAATTTATCTCTTTTAGTAGTTGAAAACAATTCCATGAGTTATCCAGCTGTTCTTGGACGAAATTTCATCGATAAAAATGGTATGGTGCTTACAAGATGTGAAACTAAAGGTGAAGGTGATATAAACGTAAATTTGTCGCAGTCATCAAACAACGTCGTGGAGTGTAATCGTTCATCAGATGTAACATTGTCGTCATTAAATCCGTATCCAGAAACGCATGTTTGCATGAATTTGTCGTCCTCAAGTCAATGTCAGTGTCCGCATGTAAGTAAACTAAGTGAAGAGGTTAACTTTATTAAACAAATTTATAACATTAACTTATGTGATGAAGAATCAGAGTTAGATATTAGGGTTAATTCAGATTTGCCATTCAGTGTTCAAGAAAGTGTTAAAAATGTAGTCAGACCAGCTTTTGATACGAGTTTAGATTGTGTTGTGCCTGATGAGAATGAATTTAAAATGAGTATTGTTTTATCAAAAGATATTCCGTTTCATTGTCCTCCTAGAAGGTTACCATACTCTCATAAGATCGAGCTAGAGAAAATTCTTAAGGATCTTTTAAGCAAAGGCATAATTCGCGAGTCAAATTCTCAATACGCGTCTCCAATTGTACTCGTTGAAAAGAAAAATAAAGAGTATAGGTTATGTATTGATTATAGGGAACTTAATAAAATAACATTGCGTGATAATTATCCGTTACCCTTAATTGAAGATAACATCGACCGATTGAAAAATAAAAAATACTATACTACACTAGATTTGAAAAATGGTTTTTATCATGTTTCACTTGAAGAGGAATCAAGGAAATACACATCATTTACGACACCTATTGGACAATATGAGTTCACCAAAATGCCGTTTGGGCTTAAGAACGCCCCCTCTGTTTTCGAGCGTTACATGAAGCATTTATTTGGTAAACTCATACAGCAATCAAAAGTGTTGACGTACCTTGATGACATCCTCATCGCGACAGAAACAATTGAGGAACATATTGATATTTTAAAAGAAGTAGTTAATATAGTTGTCACTAAAGGGTTGAAACTCAGATTGGATAAATGTGTCTTCTTAAAAGATGAGATAACCTATTTAGGTTACAAAATTAATGAAAACGGTGTAAGTCCTAATGAAACAAATTTAAAATCCATAGAAAATTTTCCGCTACCTACTTCGACTAAAGACATTCATAGTTTTCTTGGACTTTGTTCCTACTTTAGGAAGTTTATAAATCAATTTGCCAACAAAGCTAAACCACTTTATGATTTGTTGAGGAAAGATGCAACATTTGTCTTTGGTCCAAAAGAAAAAGCCGTTTTTAACCTTTTAAAAAGTAAACTGATTTCAGCGCCAGTTTTGTCAATTTATAGTCCGAATAGTCCTACGGAACTACACTGCGATGCCAGCACGCATGGATTTGGAGCCGTGTTGTTGCAAAAGCAAAGTGATGGTAAATTCCATCCAGTGTTTTATTTCTCCAAACGTACGCCTGAAGCTGAAACTAGGTTCCATAGCTACGAACTCGAAACCTTGTCCATAGTCTATGCTCTAAGGCGTTTCCGAATTTATTTACTTGGCATTCCATTTAAAATCGTAACGGATTGCCAAGCTCTTGTTTTAACACTAAACAAAAAAACTTTGAATCCTCGCATATCGCGATGGGCTCTTGAGTTGCAAGCATACGACTATTCTGTGGAGCATAGAAAGAGTGATCGAATGTCTCATGTTGATTCTCTCAGTAGATCTTTTAACATTTTGCACATTGATGACGAATCCTTTGAGTTTGTACTTGCCGCTGCCCAAAAACAAGATCCTAAAATAATAGCGATTGCAAGTGAGTTGATTAAGTCTGAAAGTCCTCACTATGATATGGTTGATGGATTGATATATAGGAAATCAAAAGATAATATACTTTTTTACGTTCCATCTCACATGGAAGAGCAAGTAGTCCGGACTCATCACGAAGCCCTTTGTCATCTGGGAGTTGACAAGTGCTTTCAGCACATATCTCGAATTTATTGGTTTCCCCATATGAAGGACAAAATTAGAACCGTTATCAAAAATTGCCTTAAATGCATCTACTTTTCACCTGAATCTGGGAAAGCAGAAGGTGTTCTCCATCCGATTCCAAAAGGGAACATACCTTTTGATACGCTACATATAGACCACCTTGGTCCATTTTCCAACTCGCGTTCCAATAAAAAACATATTTTCGTGATGATTGATGGCTTTACCAAATTTACTAAGCTTTATCCAAATAAAAGTACCTCAAGTAAAGAAGCTATAGAATGCTTAAAATCATATTTTGCTAATTTTTCGAGGCCGAACCGAATCATATCTGACCGCGGGACATGTTTCACATCCAAAGAATTTTCGGAGTTTTTGCATGACAACAACATACATCATGTCAAGGTTGCAACGCACACCCCTCAATCTAACGGTCAGGTGGAAAGGCTTAACCGCATAATTACACCAATGCTTGCAAAGGAATGTGAAGCGCATACTACAATTGATTGGGACAAGCATCTTGAAAAGGTTGAGTTCGCCATTAATAACAGCGTAAATAGAAGTACCGGATGCACACCAAGCACTTTACTTTTTGGTAGAGATCAGAAGGGAAAATTTTGCGATAAAGTAAAAGAGTTTTTGGTAAACAATTTAGGTTCTGATAAAATAAATTTAGATGAGATCAGAAAAGAAGCTGAGGAAAAAAATAAAAAAGAACAATTAAAAAACAAATTATACTACGATAACCGTCATTAAAGTCCAACGGAATATAAGCAAGGAGATTATATCATGATTAAGATCATAGACACTACTCCAGGGACGAACAAAAAACTGTTAGCTAAGTTTCGTGGCCCATATGAAATTAAAAAAGTACTTCCAAATCATAGGTATGCAATAGGTGATATAGAAGGACTACAGTTAACCAGGTTACCGTATAAGGGTATATGTTCTCCTAGTAATATGAAATTATATGTGACTCCGAATATTGACTTGAAAGGTGATGAACTTCGTGAATGTGTTTCTAAAAATTAATATTTTTTACACGAGTTATGAATTTAATCTGATTACACCTGCTGCACACATGCTAATTATATCGATGAACTTTTATCCATTTAGCTTTTAAATAATTCTTCATATCTTGAATAATTTATTTAATTTTAACTATTCAATCAACAAAAAAAAAGAATTTTATGTTTTCGAATATAATATTATATGTAACTCAATTTAATTTAATTAATAAGTTTTCTTAACTTTTCATTTTATGAAATATGAACAATTTATTTAAAAAAAAACATGAAATATTTACTGTAACAAGTTTTGTTTTTTACAAAGGTAGTCGTATACCTCATTTATGAACGAAAATTTTGTATTTATGTATTTATGACTTAATGTAATCGTAATGATGTTTTTATAAAATTTGTAATCGGGACGATTATACGGTCAGAATGGCCGAGCTGTAGGCATTTTATTTTAAAAGAACACCCTGTGTTTGTCCTTGTGCAAACTCGTTACTTTTTAGTACAAGCATCATGCATTAATAATTCTCTCCAATACTCTAATCGTATGATCTTCCCGTAAGCTATGTTACACATAAATTTTTGAAACTATAAATCCAACCTTCGCTAAATATTTGTCCTCTTTTTATCGAATAAAACTATACTTGAACAAGCTCGAATTAAGTGTTTTAATCGTTTGCCGAAGATTATTCCCTACATACATATATTGTCATTCTGTACTTCTTGAAATCGATGAAAAGGTAATGGGTGTCGTAATGAGAATACTCATCGACTGTGGACTTTCCAGGTCTAAAACTACACTGATAAGGACTTATAATGTTGTTGACGATGAGCTTTAAACGTTCACATATTACGTCAGAGAAGATTTTGATGTAAAGTAGAATGATTTATGTATAGTTGGTGCAGTTTAAAGATTCTCTTTTTTCAGAATCGGGAGAGCAATACTGAGGTTCTATTTATCGGGCAGGCTCCTAACCAAATTATCTCCAGTTGCTTTAAAGAGATCGACATTCAAGCCATCTGCTCCAGCGGTTTAGTTAGACTTCAATCGGGAGGACGGGATTGTTGGCTTTCGTCGTCTATGTTGAATGGATCATCCTGCCTGACAGAGGAATTCGGTTCGTCGTCGCCATTATACAATCAGCATAAGTGGTGCTTCCATATGCTTAGCATTGACTGCGATTCTTCTATCGGCATTGCAGCCTTCGGTTCGAGGTTTATATACTGGTGAATTTCGTTTTACCTGCTCATAAAACTTTCAAACTTCATTTGTGCTTTTGAACCTCTCAACGTCTTCAACCGCTCACATCTCATGACCTCTCTTTTCCTTCTGAAAAGTCACTTTTCTTCTCAGCTCAGCTTTTTCGGAGCAACTCTCGTCCTTCTACGTAGCGAAGCTTTGCTTTCTGTACGGCTCTATTTGCCTTTCGACATCTCACAATCGAACCAGGAGTTTCTTGAAACCCAGCATGGTATATGTCTTATACTGTCCTAATAATATTTAATTATCAAAAATGTCAAACTTTACTTTTTGAATTTTTTAAATAATATTACAGTTTTTATTCAAAATCGAAATCTTAAAAATCGGTCAATGCTTTTGAAAACAAAAAATAATTGTAAAACGTATTTTTAAATAATTTTTTTCCAAAATTAAGTTGCTTTTGGAAAATCAAGTAACATTACAATTTTTAATAACAAACTTTTGTTAAAGGTAATTTTTAATTTTGAGAGGTGTCAGTCACTAGGCCCTAATTCTCAAACGGACTGTTGCGCCACACAATTTATTTATTTAATTAACTTTTCAACTTGGATTACTGGCATATGATTACTGCTGCGCGGCGTGGCGGTGTATGGAAACACTGGTGGATTGAAAAAGATCCATAAAAACTAAACGAGAGAACTTAAATATAACGGCCCACGATCTTATTTTCAGGGCTGTTTATTGAAATAGAGTTGTCAGAAAAGTGATTTTGCAACAAATACGAGCAGTTTGTCAAGTTAGTTGCGTCAGGCCTTAGTTCGCACAGGAATGTATCGCCATTTTAAGTAATAAAGAAAAAATGTCTATGTTTTAAGAATTTTCTTCACTCCATGTCCGACAATTTTGCTTTCTAAAGAAGCTATTTAATCAAAAATTAACTTAATCTCTAAGCACCATAAATAGATAAAGTGCTGTATCAACTTCATTTACTTTCAAAATAAATTTCCACAATTTGAAAGCATTATTTTGGCGTTAAACGATTTATGAGATGTCAGTTTAAGAAATGTCAGTTAGATACTTTTTACTCATGCAGCTAAAAAAACACCCTATAAAATAAATTATTCAAGTTCTTGTGTTTTCCAAACTGTTGAACATGTTACCTTCAAAAATTTTAAAATTATCTTGAAAACCCAATGAGAAGAGGTAAGCAAATTTATTCAATTTAAGCTCTTAAAATTATGTGCACTTAAATTTTTAAAGCCTATCATAATAAAGTCACTTTTTTTTGTAAATAAACGCATTTATATTTCTCTTAAGCCAAGCGACTGAGAAAGAGTCCTCAAATATGTTCACAAGCTCAAAATTAAGGACATTTAAAGTCATGTCCTCAAAATAATAAAATTCCTGTTTTTACAAACCAATTCTTACGCGTCTTTACACTTGGACGCTGGACCTGAAGTGAATTAGCATTGATTTATTGTAAATAGCATCACTTTTTAAAATATTCATATTAAACAGCTCAAGTGGGTATCATATGCGTCTACATCGCGTTGCCTCGTCGTGCGTCGGTCGGTCCTATCCTACAAAGAAACACAACAGAAGTCCTCCTTGAAATCATCATCATACAAACAATAAAAAAAGGTGAGTTCACTTATGCGCTATTTACATCATCTTGTCATCTTGCAAACACTTAAGACTCAACTCACCCACCAAAGTGCTTAAAAAAGACTTTTTACAAAACGTCTCACTATCCCAATCTCAAACCCTCAATCATCAATCAAAAGAATTTCATAAAAATGGCAGGCAAAACTGAAAAT
Organism: Eupeodes corollae; assembly: GCF_945859685.1. NCBI lineage: Eukaryota > Metazoa > Arthropoda > Insecta > Diptera > Syrphidae > Eupeodes > Eupeodes corollae. Next base: position 250,065,003 of record NC_079147.1, read on the forward strand.
GAATAATAAATGAAATCGTAAACGTGAAAGTGCACACAGAAAAAAAGTATTACAAAAGCGTTCGCTCCATGATGCCAGTCGTTCCGTCCACAAGCATCAAATGGTTATACAGTATAAGTATTTGGAGCTCGGAGGGCGCTTCTTAATGGTTCCGCACACGCTCCAAATAAAAAAAACGAAAAATACAGAATACTGCCGCCTGCCATCATACAGGGTTAGCTGGCATCAAGGCAGTAGAGAATATGTAGAGACAAATTGGACTTTGATTTATGAAAATGGAATCCTTTGCCCGTGCGTCGCTCGGGAGTACCTACAGTCTACACACACAATACACCAACCATCTCCCTAACTAAACGTCTTCATGAGGGTCTCCTTAAAAAACAAGCATGCACAAGGGCAAACACATTTTTATGAATGGCAAGGTGTCAAAGTGATGGATTTGTGTTTTTTCTTTGGCATTTTTGTTTCCTATTTTTTAAAGCTTGATGTGTTTTTTGTTGTTCGTTTTTGAAAAACAGGAAGAATATAGGAGTAGTTATCTTTTTTTTTACATTCCATGTTGTGTGCTCAAAGTAAAGATTCAAAACGTACTCAGAAAAAAATGCTTCATTTTTAGATTGCCTGAAGGCTCACATCGTAATTACGCTATACCATCAGGAGATATTACAACAGTTAATCATGTTACAAATAAATAAGTGTCGTGTTCATTCATTTGTCAGGTGCGAATTTTGAATTTTCAAGGTGAATAACACCAAAGTTGTAATTTTTAGCTTTTTCGTACGTAATAAAAATTAACGTGTTTTTGTTATGAGATAATTAGGAGTAATTTTAAAAGGTCCTGTTTTGACAAATTTGTTGTTTTAGCAAGAAATTTGTGTTTACCTGATGTTGAGGTTTCTTTTCATATTGGAACTAGCTGACCCGACCACTCGTTGCCGTGGCTAAAGTTTTTTGACATATTACATTTATTTTATAACTATTTAGGCGGAACGGTAAAAGATAATTAGACAAAGGCACCACCATGATTTTTTAACATATTATGACATAAGAGGAACGGTAGAAGAATATCAGACAGAGACACCACCATGATTTTTTACATATTTTACAATTTAGTTAATATCATGTGACAGTTAAACTTATAAATAAGGTAGATAGAGATGATAGTTTAAAATCTTCAAATAATACTATTAATTATTTTGAATTATGAATACTTTCAATTTCAATTTAATTTAGCACTAATCGGTGCACAATATTTTTGGTTAACCTGTCTATCGGTAACACAAATAGGCTCGATAGTTTTCCTTCACGTGAACATGCAACATTATATCTGCCCATGAGAAAAACATGGATTTCCCAAATCTAAACAACAAATGGACATTGTTTGGCCTTAAGACTTATTTATAGACAAACGAATTGGGAACTCCAACTTTCTGAAGGGAATAGTATAATCTGACGGTACCATTGAAATACGTGGTAAGAAGACCACTTTTTCTTTTAACTTTTTAGTTAAATTGGTTGCTTCAAAAATATTTTCGGTTATATTTTTTATGACCAAACTAGAACCGTTTTACAATTAAGTTGAATTCAAATTATGCAGAAAAAATCTGTTAGAATCATTTTGAGATAACCAATAATTTTGGCTATCAAATAATAGACAAAAAATATTGCGATCATAGAGAGATGTAAGCTAAGCAGGTTGAATATTCTTACGAGTTTCATAAATCGTCGCTAGCTTGTTGGCTATAGACTTGACGTAGACCTACAAGAAATAGTATAACGGAGCCACATGTCCTCCAAGTCCATATCATTCAATGTGGGGAAATTCGGTTATTATTGAACGGTAGCGATCCCCATTTACAGTCACGTGCTGGCCTTGATCATTACGGAAGAAGTATAACGCCGCCAGCCCATAAACTACACCAAACCGTAATTTTTTTGGAATGCAATGATGACTCATGGAGTGTGTATCGATTGCTGCCTGGCCATTACCGCATATTTTGTTTATCGACGAAGCCAATTAGCCAGAAATGAACCTCATCGCTGAGGATGATTTTTCGATGAAAATCCGAATCATTTTCAAGTTTTTGCTCAGTCCAATTCACCAACATTCGACGCCTTTGGTGGTCAAACGGATTAAGTTCTTGCGTCAATTTAATCTTGTTGGGATATAGGCCAAGGCCTTTTCGCGAAATTCGCCACAACGACGTCAAGGAGATGCCCAACGCTTGAGAACGACGCACGTGTGAGTCACATTTGGGCTTTCAGCAACTGAAGCCTCAGCGGCCAATACAATAAAGACAATTGTTTGTCTCACTGACACGGGAAAATTTTGTTCTGTGCCTGTGGATTAAAAATTTTAAACTAAACACTCAAATGTTGATCTACTAGGACGACCATGAAATGGACGTAGCGCACTTAACGTTGAGGCCACTGACTCCGAATTTCGGTAGTAAATTTTAATAATTTCGACCATTTGTTTTCCCGTATTTCTTTCCATCATGATATGGCAAACCTTTTTGAAGAGAAATGTCGAAAGAGTGTCAAGAAATATGGCGTCGTTTGCTGTCCCTGTCGCGTTACATTTTTAGCGTCCCTGTTGAAAACCCCTGTATTAAGATTATGAGAACAATGAACAGAGTATCCAGTAAAGCTAACCGCCTCGCTTAGGCTTCAAAACTAGAGTAGCGTCTTCCAAGCGGAGGTCCTGGTAGTGACAACAGCGGCTAAAAAGGTATCAAAGATGGCGATACCACCAGCTGATATCACCTTTTACATTGATAGCCAAGTGGTAATAGAAGCGATTACTGCAACTGAGGTAATATCAAAGCTTGTCGCGAAGAGCTTAAGGTTCTTGGCACAGATCACAACATTAGACTCTGCTGGGTCCCAGGCTACAGTGATACACTAGGCAACGAGAAAGCCGATGAATTATCAAGATTAGGGTCAATGCTTGCCGTAAGCCAAGCTGAGCTAGTTTGCACCCCTATACCTGTTATTTAAAACAGGAAATCTCAAAAAGAATAACTATCAATGCCAATGGAAGGTGGAACCTTCTTGACACCTGCGGCACTACAAGAAAGATCTGGCCCTGTTTTAACAAACAAAGAACGGAAAGAATTATGCAGCTACACAAAGCTTGTAAGCATAATCACTGGACATAATCTGTTAGTTTATCATATGAAGAAGATGAGAATCAGTTCAGATGATCTATGCAGAGGATACGGTGACGAGGAGGTGCATGAAGACACTCCGCACTTTCAGTGTCACTGCCCCGCACTCTCCCCTCAAAGGAAGAAACTGCTTGGCAATTTATTGGATTGGGGATTTGGAAGAACTCTCTAGTACGCAAGGTACTAACATTCTGAACGTCGTCAAAGCCTTTCAAGGTTGCTCCCGGAGAGTTTAGAAATTTAAAACGATTTTCTATGAGATTTAAACACATTTTTATTTTAAATAAGACAAGGTTAAAATGTAAGCCATTAAATATTTAGAAATGTTTCTAAACTTCCTTTGAGCAATTCGACGTCCCAGTTCATCCCATATGCAATCGATGCCACTTACCTTTTTCTACCTTTGGGCAGTTATATAATAACAACGAAATTGATGTCCAAAATAAGTGCTTTTGGTAGTTGTTCTGGTAGAAGATGTCTTGTATTCCCAAATGTTGTTTCAAAATATTGATGTGAGTCATTTGATTCATTTTACCTTCCACAAAATAAAAGTTCCCAAAGCGAAAACTTGCAATACATCCTTTGAGAAAGAACTTGGAGGAATAGTCAATTCCTCGCAAGATGCAGTTAAGTTAGGTTAAAGTGGCTGTTCGTGATGGAGTAGGAAAAACTTAGGCCACTTTAATGGCCCATTGTGATACTAAATGAATCTTGAAGCTTTCTTCTAAGCTCAATGAAACCAATTTGAGACCCTTACGAAACTTGAGAAACTGATTATGTTAATATGATTTAGAGCGTTCAAATCGTTATAGAAAACCTCTCCTATATAATTCTTGAATTCTTGAGTTTTTGAGGTAGAGCAGGGCCTGTACAGAGAAGGTGAAGTCATTTAAGAATACGCCTAGCCGCGTGGCGTGCTTTCCTATTAAACAATTCCAGGTTATGACTCCGATTATCGAGCTTATATGCGGTCTGCTAAGAGATAGCACCTTGTTCGCTTTAAATCTAGTGTAGGCGTTATGTTTTTTTGTGACCTGACACGTAGTGATGTTGTTTCACCTGGTGTTTGCCTTTTAAATAGCGTCCTGCATTAGCAATAGTTTACAAGACGTAGCGATTGGTATGCCAGCATTTGGCAAACGTGGTACAATGGATTGTTCTGTACCATTCCTAGCGGCCCGTCACCTATCAAAATTGAACATTAAACTGTTGTGCTATGTCTATTGGAGATGATCGATAGTTATGGACTGTTATAGAGTTTGTAGAGACAGACTAAAGAGATTTGATAGCGGCCTGACTATCTGAGAAAATACGGATATCAGATGTTGATATCACGTTTTCCTTAAGTCAAGCGAAGACTTCTTGTATTGCAAAAAGTTCCTCCTGGAACACGATACAATGATTGGGAATTCGAAATGAGAGACTTAATTTCAGTGTTTCAGAGTACACACCCTCACCAACACTTTTTTTTGTTTTTTATTCATCTGTATCAAAGTGGACTGACTCGTCTTCTGGGAATGCCCTATCTTCCCAGAAAGATCTGGAAGGTATTGAAATCTGAGAGCTTCTATCGAATTGCAGTTGGGGGATGGTGTAGTCTGTGTGCTTTGGAATATAAATAAGTAAGAATTACGGAGTGGCCAAAGTTGTTGTAAGTCCACTGCGACGAAGCTTTGAGGGAAACAGCAGAGCTTGCAGCAATTTGTTTGCTAAATATATCAAGAGTTTTTAGGCAGAGTAAGGTGTCCAGTGCCGCAGATGGAGTCTTGCGAAGCGACCTGCTGATCGTTGAACTTTATTTATTTTGTCCCGATTTATAGCTTTTTCGAAAGCAGTCCACCATACTGCCATACCGTACATTAAAATCGGTCTGATTACCGATGTGTATAGCAAATCCGTGATTCGAAGTTGTAAGCCCAATTTATTACCAATAGCTTTTTGCAAAAAAAGAGAGCTACAGTAGCTTTGTTGACTCTTTCTTGTACATTGTGTTCCCAATTTAGTTTTTTTTTATCAAAAAACAAGACCCAGGTATTCAGCCTCGTCTGAGAATTTTAATTGGATTCCTTTAATATAGGAAGGGATAATAAAATGGTTACAAATTTTGTATTTCCTCGGAAATAGGACTAATTCGGTTCCCAGTCCACACTGATCAGCCCAAAGTATTAGTCTGTCTAAGGGCCCAGCCACGCAATGAGCTACGAGTCACTGAGCAACCAATCTGATCGATGGGTGGCCATTTACTAAACGACACGTCACTGAGCGATTAGTTTTAAAAATGCCTTCGTCAAGTGCCATCATAGCTTACTGGTTGAAAGTCGCGTTCATATAATAATAATATCGAGAATCCGTAGATTTGGTGTACACCCCATAAATCTTGAAAGGGTACTTTATGGTGAATTTTATCATTTATATCTAAATCTTCGCAGATTTCCAGATCGATTTTGGCAATATTGATGTATATCAGTACCATCTTTTGATTTGCTGTTGGAAAAAGTTTGACCAAAATTAACAAGACAAAAGAAAGCAATTAGTCCAGAACAACGGCTGGTTTTATGTTTAAGGTTAGTTTTTTTATTTTTTTAATCTTTATTTATATTTTTCAGTTTTTTAAATATAATATTTTGAATGTCAGTTCTTATAAATGGCAAAAGACTTTTGAGAAATTGAAGGTCGTCACTATCCTCTTCTTTTTTTTGCTACCTCTTGCTTTAAAATATGGAGTCTTTCTTTTTCTAACTCGACAAATTCTGACTCAAAATTGTATGTACTCGTAGACGCTCCCTTATTTTTATTTTTTTGCACGTTTTGTGCTCAGCTGGTGCTTGTAGAAGGAGTGCTGTTTGTAAGCGTATTGACACTTAAAAGGGTTACATCCTGTTCTGCCAGTAAATCTGATATTGTTTTAGAGAAAAAACGATTTTAAGCCATTGAATAACTTTCTGGTTCTCGAAGATTTCCCTCAGTTGGATCTGGATCAATTGTCTGCCTCGTAAAGGTCATCATTTCATAAAATGACCATCTCGGTTTTGTTGGTGCAGCTTCGGATACCGATACTGAACGTAGAGCTTTTCGAAGAACCCTTCACAAAGTGTCTTAGGTTTTTCCCTTTTAGTTTTACATTGGCTCCTGAAATTTTAAATATAATTATAGGTATACTATTTACAATTTTTGTATCTTTAATATTTTCTCATTTCTCGATACAGGTAATTCGTTTCGCGATTTAGCTTTTGCTTTTCGAATGGGCACAGTAAGTAACATTGTCTGTCGTTATCATATTTGAACGACTTGAGGAAGAATATATTCCTATACCAACAACTGACCACCTTCGAAATGTTATAACCGATTTTTAATGGCGGTGGAAGTTTCTAACAATCGAGGTGGGTAGGAGAGGAAAACAAAGTGATGGTCTTTTTTTACGTCGCTCAACGATCGACTGAATATGTCGCTTGAAAAATAGCTCAGTCGCTCACGGCTTATGTGACCACTTCCATACGACTTCATGTGTTCTAATTTTTTTGAATCGCTCAGGGGCTCGTCGCTCGGTCGCTCAGTCGCACGTCACTCATAGCGTGGCCTGACCCTGAGGCATTGTCTCACCATATAAAACACCACCTTGTTGTGTCCCCCTACTAACGAATCTTCTAGCAGAAGAATTTCTCAAGGCACAGGCAGGGATTGAATCCTACACCATCACGCCACGGGTACTAGCTTGTGTATGCTTATAAGAAAATTATTGATTTGCTTTCCGACATGTGGATGTGGAAGGGCTTTGAGCACAATTTTTACTTTTTATCGCATTGATTTCTTTTACTGACAAAAATCTGTTATCGGAATTGTGTGAAATTGGAACAAAAATCAGTGGAACGGTTCGTTTCACTTTTGAACATAGAAGTATCAGCTGTTCAGGAAAATGAATTTCCGTCTGGAAAATAGAAACACGCATTTTTAGAGAAAAATAAATGTGTAATAACGCTTTTTTTTCTCGAAAAAAATTCTATGTGTGATTTCTGATCAATCAATACATAATTTTCATTCCTAATCCAATTAAAACACCCTCAAATATCAATTTAAACCTTTTTCGTATCGATTTCAATGATAGCAATAAATGGCCCCCAAGAACAAAAATTTAGTTATGCTACTTTACCACATTTACTATCTTCTTCTGCTAAATGCTAAATACATTTTGAAGATACTCGTAAGAAATTTAAGATTTACTGTAAATTAGACACCGTCACTTGAACAGGATGCGAGCAACCAGAGTTTGTCTTTTATCCCCAATATCTAATAACTCCTGAGAAAGAAAAACAGAGTTTGGTAAAGCGTTCTAAATGTTTGGCTATAAACAGAATCTCTATACTTAAAAGTGAGCCCGGAATTGAGCTCAAGACTTAATTGAAGAGTATTCCTATACGTAGAAAACAGTCTATTTCAGCAGGAATATAAATGTTCGTTTCTTGAATTCTTCTCAAGAGATGTGAAATTGTTTTTGGGGCACCTGCTCGATTATGCGAGTTATATTCAAATTTTTGAGATAATTTTTCAGATAAAAGTTGTATGTAAAACCGAGACATTTAACCTTGAACAACTTAATAACGACCCTTCTGTATTTTTCTAGACATTTCCGCTCTAAAAATTCACCTTTCTCGCTGTCGCGCTACTTCACATGAATGCATAACTAAGCGAGAAAATATTTAACGTTTGCTAAATAACCATAAAACTGAAAAAAAGAAAGGAATCATTGTCTTCACATGAATCAAATACCAAAATATACAGGAGCAGGAGCAGGAGCAGGAGTATAGGAAGAAGTTACATGTTGCAACTCTATATGAAGTGATAATCCAGGACGAACAACTTATAGCCCTATATACTCGTATAGGCAAGGTATAGCGTAGGTTTTATGCGAAAGGTGATGTTTTATATTCCTTTTGTGAATCCCTATTGCAAATCCCAAAGGAACATGCCAAATCCCGTGAAAATCATAAGATATAACCGAAAACAAGATACGATAGTATATTTTTTCGCGTTCACGCTCTCACGTAAAAATAAATACATCTGAAAACCATATCGCATCCAGCTTGACTCGAAGGATATTCTTCTTCTTTTTTTTTTTGAAGAAATTCCACAAGGCATCTAAGGATATGTACATTCTACATGTACAACCTATGAGTATCTACGTATTTTGGGAGACAGTGGATTTGTTTGAGAAATATTTATTTGATAAAAATCTAAAGTATGTTTGGAATGACAGAGAGCTTTTTATTTATACGACAATATCAAGAAATGAATAAACATACATTCATACTATAGTATATAAGCAGATGTAGGTATTTATATGCAAGGCTTAAACGTATGTGCGGCAACCCTATACAGGACTCCATAATATTTACAATTTTGTGCACGTTTTTGTGTTATTGTATATGCATATAGTATAGGCATACTAAGGGATATACGAATTAGACGAAAGGTTGGAGGAGGAGAAGAAGAAAGGTTGGTTTTGGCTTTTGTTACACATGGGAAAAGCCCAAAAAATAAAAGTTATGAGTTTTCTGGTGATGACTTGACTGTTCCATATATTTTTTGTTCTTGTTCTTGTTGTTTTGTTTTCATTTGGCTGGGAGGCTTTATATATACGGCCATCAGGACTTAATAAGCATAAAGTGGATTGAACTCTGACTTGCTGGTTTGAAGGCATCTATATTATTTAACCTATGTGCTCGTAGAACTCCCGATTGGAATGCTAACAAGATACCTACACGAAATGATTGTATTGAAGTTCATTCAAGGTTGACTTGTTTTAATTTTAATTGAGGGATGAGAATACCTTACTGTACGAGGTTATGACAATCAGGTTTTATTTTTGTAGAACTTGTAGACATTTTCGACTACAGTTTAAACCAACAAGTCCTTACAAATAAGAGCCCAACAATTGTTGCTATTTTAAGGTGTTTTTTCATAAGCAGCATTAGAAGTTTCAATTGTTTCTATCTATAGTTGTTCAGAGAGTCAAACCGTGTTGAAATTTCTGTTCAGTAAAGTTTGGTCATCATTAATTTTTTGACACTGTCAAATATTTTAAAAATAAATATATCAGTTTGTGAAGTTCATTAAGCACTTCGTCCATTTTAAGGTGTTTAGTGATGAAGTTCATTTCTGGCAACGCAACTTTTCGTTCAACGCGACTTTTTAATTATTGTAAAACCAATTTGGTGACAACTTTATTTCAAGAAGTGGATGTATTATCTGAAACTCTTTTTCACCATTGACGACTTACAAGATTGATTCAATAAGTGAGCTCTTAAAAACAAATTGATAACTTTCAGAAGTCTCTAAAAACATCCGATTAATTATCTGTTTATAGGTGGATCGTACTTTTCCAAGATAGTAGAAGTTAGGTGGTCAGCTGTTCCAGCCATAAGTACGTAAATAAACACAAGGTCTAGGCTTCTCCATTCAGTAATTTCGTTAGTTATCGTAGAAACTATTTTTTTACCGATTTAATGTTACTTTCCTTATATTTTCACCATTCTATCAACAACGAGCCAGCGTGATGCAGTTTCTCTAAGCTTCGAAAGCCTTTGAACCATATGTAAATGTCAGTATTGAAAAGACAACAATGAAGTTCAATAGTAGTTAAGAACTTGCGTTAAAGATCTTTAACAGAATATAAAATGAGTATGAATTACTCCAGAAGAAATTACAAAAAGAAGGATGAAATGTCGGAAATTATGGCAACAAGTAAGTAACTTCCCATACCAACCACCCCCCCTCAAACCTGGGAAAATAAACTGTCGGTGTTATTTCCAACAAACAATTTTGGAACAACTTCCGAGAGCCAATAAGTGTCCATTTAAAAATCATTAATGGAAAAGTTAGTAGTTTGAATTAATGGAAAAGTTAGTAGTTTGATAATTTGCCGTTAATTAGTTGCAATCATCCGCATTCGTAATCACGCCTGCGTTGATTTTTCTGGAGGAAGTTAAATCAATCAGTATATATGGTGATTAGCTGGATTATCAACTTAAAACAGGGTGAGTGAATGAACTTATAACAATATTAGAAAAGGCGGGATTCAGAGTGATTGCCTAGCGGTGTAAGACTGTCTGGGAAGAATCTTAACACACTGAAGAAACTACTAAAAACTGTTTCAACTGCACTAGTGGATCAATCCACTCTACTCCCTATCCGGAACTTAATGTTCTGTTTTATATTATACCGCTAGATATTTAATTAAAAAACAATTGGTAGCTAGCACAAACAACCGATTTAAAACCTCCTCACAGTGGATCAATAATAATATTGGCCACTTCATTATTCTTAACTCATTCAGGCTATACATAACCCTTATCCACAATTCAAAAAAGAAATTCCAAGTTTTCATCCCTTCCAGGTCTGCCGGGAGAATAAGTCATTATGGTGCCGGGTTATATAGAGACATTAATAGAAATTAGAAAGCTGAAAAATTTCCAAGAAATAGAACAATTTTAAATTTGATAGGAAACAAATACAATATCGGTATAGCTCTAGCTTCTTGTAACCTTATGCTTAAGCATGATACCATAACAAAAAGCAAACCATTGATGGTCTAATACAACCACTTGTCGGGCAACTAAACTAATTTGGCGAATGCTTAATGCTAAACTCTCTAAGCGACTCATTTTAGCTCGTAGATTGCACTTAAGGTGTCTTTACAGGACACTGCTTAATGGGGAGGCAAGCTTTTCGGCTAGGAGCTCGTGCAGGAGACAGTAGATCTTAAGATCCATCATGAGGTGTCACAACGGATATAAGTGTGCTAGTTTTTACCGTCAACAGCCACTTTAACCAAACATAACCTAACCTATAGTTGCGACATTTGTTTTGTTTTTAAGAAATTCTATGTTTTCTATTTTTAAAATTCCCATAGGAAGTTATTGCAGTCGCTCCGATTAGTTCAGTTTTAGATTTTTACATTTCTCGACGTTTCAAATTCCAATTCCATGGAGTCTAAATATACATAAGATTTTTAGAGAGATGTCTGTGCGTTCATGTGTAGGTGTACGTATGTATGTTCGTACGTCCGTAAGTTCGGAAAGTTTTTATTCGACGTTCATGGCTCAAGATCGGTAAAGATATCGACTTCAAATAAATTTTTTTATACTGGTAATATTACAGAAAGGACTCTCAAAAAAATTGGGTACCATTTACCATAGCAATTAAAAAAAGGTGAAAATTTTGGTTACCCCAAAATATCATCATAACCCTAAATATCAAATGATGCTAGAAACTTGAATTAAATTTTATATTATATATTGTAACGTGATACCAAATAAGTATATTTTTGGAAAAAAATCCAATTAATGGTTTTTATAAATAAAACAAAAAAAAATTTGTCACCACGGAAATCTCACGACTAAAATATGATTTCATCTCCAAAGCAATTTTGTGCAACGAATAATAATGTTTTTGACATTTGATAGAATTTTGTAATTGACGGTTATTGACAGTTTGATAGTTATTAACAGTTGACAGTTTTTTTTATTCAAAATAAAAACCTAAAAAAAAAAACATTACTGAAAGTTGGTAAAAATTTACTTTCGACTCAAATATCTTTTCAAAATTTAAAAATATTTGCTTCAAACTATTTTTATCTCCTACAGATTATTTTTTTTGGGCATTCTGTAAATTTTTTATAAAAATGCGAGAGTCCGTTTTTTCATAAAAAAAATAAACGCTACAAAAAAGAGTACGCGAATTTGGTAAATATTGATGTTCGGTTCTCGAAATCTATTGTTTAAGTAAGAAATTAAAACTTTTCAGAAATTCTACTAAAATTTGAAAAATTGGTTCTCGAGTAAAAACTTTGTTAACAAAAATAGATTTTGAAATCAAACTATTACATCTTATAATTTAACGTTTTTAACAAAATACGAAAAACCTACAAACTTTTAAGCAAGAAAAATCGACGGACGGGGTGGGAAGTTATCAGTTTGGGTCGCATCCCAGCCTCTTATTTTTTTGTTAAACTATTTTAATAATTATGGGTTATCCATTGTTAAGTTGTTAAACCATATTTTTTTGCAGTTGAAAGTCTTGACATTTACGAAAATGGATCGCTTAACTATGGCACAAGCAATTGGCGAAATTGTGAAGAAATTTGAGGAGACTGGATTGGTTACAGGTATTGTAAGGGCCGTGCATTATCGTTTCACTTGTACTACTGAAAATTTGGCTGCTCTAAGTGAATGTGTTGCCGAAGACTCGAATAAGTCGAATTCTCGTCGTTATCAAGAATAAGGACTGTCTTACGGCACATAACGGCGTATTTTGCATTTGGATCTACACTAGAGTTGTCATACGTCCCGGTTTTAAGGCAATAATTTAAGTGTCCAGCCTTGACAGCTTTTTTCCCGAGTTTTTAATGAAAATCACAAAAAAAATGCCCAATGTAAATGTCTTTTATAATTACAGATTAATCGCTATATTGTGATTTAAAGTTAAGAAATTGATTTTAAAATTACAATCAAACAAACCTAACTTAACGAATAATGTATTTTGCAACCTGACAGCTGTCATTTAAATTGACAAAATTATATTTGAAGACCAATATTTGCAAATTGTGTTTGGATTCCGAAAGTGGTAAGTCGTACATTAATATTATTTATGTTTTTATTCACCTACCAGCATTTTACTTTTTAGATTGTCATGTGATAAAATTGTGAATATGATTGATACATCATCAAGCGAATCTATTTCGGATTCGGCACCTGGTTCGAGAACTGTTCTTCCCAAAAAGAAAATCAAACGGCTAACCGCTTATAGCAGTCAATGGGAAAGCAAATATATGTACATGGTCCAGAGGAGTAAAAAAGGCACAAATTATTGCCATATATTTTAAGTGCCAAAATAGCCAAAAAAAAGTTATGGTAGAACTAAAGCAGAAGCTTTAGTGAACAAGTCATTGCTATTTGCTAGGGAATCCATTAATATAATTTTGAAAAAAAAATCAAGACAAAAATTACATTTCTCGATTGCTACTAATCCAAGTAATTGAAAAAAATCGAAAAACTTGTCCAATATGCATTTGATTTTAATGTGAAACGGGCGTAGAGAATTGTCTCCTGGATTTTTTAGAGAGCAACGATGAATCTGCAAATCAAGTGTCAAAAATGTTAGAGGATGTTCTAAAAAGAAATGGTCTTTCCTTAAGCAAAGTAGCCGCGTTTTCTGCTGACCATTCCATTTCACAATTTTAAAAGCGAAAAAAAATGGCGGGCTGTCCAGTTCATATATTACACAATGCTGATAAATTTTCTACTGACAAACTAGAATACGATGTAGAAAGTTTTTAACTGAAAGTATACAGTTATTTCAGTCGTTCGGCTAAAAGAAGAGCTGATTTGCAACAACAGTTAGAAGCTTATGAAAACATGTAACTACCAGATTTGTATCATTGGGCCCAGCTGTTGAAAGATCACTGAAAACATGGCCTGCTCTTAAGTCACACGAATGTCACACGAAACGAATGTCCTCGTCTTATTGAGAAAGCTATTGAAACAAAGTGAGAAGAAAAAAAACGCTTGCATTTGTTCATAACGTGATGTTTTCGGTCGAAACAATGATAAGATTGAATCAAATTCTCTTGCTGTGGTTAAAATGCATTTAAAAATGCACGAAAATCGTACCAAGTTTAAGAAAAGACTAAGTGATAAGTTTTTCGGTAGCAGAGTAAGAGAATTTCTATGTTATTCGAGTTTGGATGTCAAAGAACATTTGCAAAATGGCTTTATTAGATTTAATGTTAATTTCATTGAATAAAGGGTGATTTTTTTGAGGTTAGGATTTTCATGCATTAGTACAAATACTATCAGATCACGCGGGATTTCAGACGCTTGCAAATCATTGAATTTTATTACCAAAATCAGTGTTCGGTTCGAAATGTGTTTCGTGCTTTACGTCCGATTTATGGTCTACATAATCGACCAAGTGAGCAAACAATTAATGCGATTGTGACCAAGTTTCGCACTCAGTTTACTTTATTGGACATTAAACCAACCACACGAATGCGTACAGTGCGTACAGAAAAGAATATTGCGTCTGTTTCTGAAAGTGTTACTGAAGACCGTGAAATGTCGATTCGTCGCCGTTCGCAGCAATTGGGTTTGTGTTATTCGACCACATGTAAGATTTTACGCAAAGATCTTGGTGTAAAACCGTATAAAATACAGCTCGTGCAAGAACTGAAGCCGAACGATCTGCCACAACGTCGAATTTTCAGTGAATGGGTCCTAGAAAAGTTGGCAGAAAATCCGCTTTTTTATCGACAAATTTTGTTCAGCGATGAGGCTCATTTCTGGTTGAATGGCTACGTAAATAAGCAAAATTGCCGCATTTGGAGTGAAGAGCAACCAGAAGCCCTTCAAGAACTGCCCATGCATCCCGAAAAATGCACTGTTTGGTGTGGTTTGTACGCTGGTGGAATCATTGGACCGTATTTTTTCAAAGATGCTGTTGGACGCAACGTTACGGTGAATGGCGATCGCTATCGTTCAATGCTTACAAACTTTTTGTTGCCAAAAATGGAAGAACTGAACTTGGTTGACATGTGGTTTCAACAAGATGGCGCTACATGCCACACAGCTCGCGATTCAGTGGCCATTTTGAGGGAAAACTTCGGAGAACAATTCATCTCAAGGAATGGACCGGTAAGTTGGCCACCAAGATCATTGCGATTTGACGCCTTTAGACTATTTTTTGTGGGGCTACGTCAAGTCTTAAGTCTACACAAATAAGCCAGCAACTATTCCAGCTTTGGAAGACAACATTTCCGAAGAAATTCGGGCTATTCCGGCCGAAATGCTCGAAAAAGTTACCCAAAATTGGACTTTCCGAATGGACCACCTAAGACGCAGCCGCGGTCAACATTTAAATGAAATTATCTTCAATAAGTAAATGTCATGGACCAATCTAACGTTTCAAATAAAGAATCGATGAGATTTTGCAAATTTTATGCGTTTTTTTTTTTTAAAGTTTTCAAGCTCTTAAAAAATCACCGTTTATTAATTACATTTACTGAGCTGAACCCTTACTGAGCTTGTTGTACTTAATCACTGTTTGTTGCAATTTCGGGTCAATTTGTTTGACGGTTCGGCTTTCAGCATAACTCGTGCCAATTTTCTATATCGCGGTAGTTGTTCAAGTGTTTTTTTCTTCTTCATTTTTCTATAATAATAATTTATTAATAATAAAGATTGCAACGCAATGTTAAAATATTTGTAAATATTTTTGTGAGCATATCAATTTTCTAACCTTTTTTTTAAAAAAAAGTTCTAATTTAATTGCCAAATGTATTCCTTCTTTGGTGAATTGAATTGAAGGATTGAAAAAATGTTAGTGAAAACACTCACCTCACACACCTTTGCAAACCGTAAATTTTAGCTTGTAGGCATTTTCATTTTTACAGCTTTGTTTTTTTAAGCACTTTATACTTCCGGATTTATACCAGAACAAGGGCTCTTTGAAGGAATTTGCTACGGTCCCCGCGCTTGATTCATCCTGCATAAGTATTACGAAGTTTTTATTTCAAATGAATTATAGTTTAATATTTTCTTACAAAATAAGTATTTATAAAATATGTCCATCTATTTTTTCTATAGTTTTTGAGTGACAGTGTTTAGAGTGAATTTCCAAAAACTGATACATTCAAAGTGTGGAAAATTATAATTAATAGTGAAAATAAAATATTTTGAAACTTTAATTTAAAATTGTACGTTAATCTTATCTCCAACATTTCTTTTCGGTATTTAATAATAATTGATGTTCTCAGGAATCTTAATGTAAATATATTTCTTAGACCAAAAATTTCAAATACAATCTCCAAATAGTAAACACGTTGTCATAAATCTGCGTGGACAAATATTAAAACATGTTATGTCATCCATAATAAACATATCATGTGGACTATAAGATTTACCATGTTAGACTATTGTTCTTAATTTATACTTCATTAGTATAGTTTGCGATTTAATGGTTTTTATCGCCTTTCTCGGTTTATTGTCATTTCAGCCACAAATTCCAGCTAAGTCAGACTAATATTTTGTTCACAAAAGCCTGTTTTCCATGTCAGTCTACATATCATCGACAACTACAACGACAAAACAACGACTATGAAATTAACATGAATTTAACCTGCAATCAAAACTTATTCGCCATATTACAGCAACCAGCAGTAAAACAACGAAAGTTCACTTACAAACAACAGTCTTTTGTTATAATATAGGGAGACTACATCAAAATAACACCATAATTTTATTATCTGGAGACCGCTGATGTTGACCAAACCATATCTGCCCTTGTGCATGTTTTACCTAAATGCCTTTATGTGAGTCCTCAGTATATCATCAAACATGAATAGAAGGTGAAGCAAGTTGTCTATAGAATAGCATATATCTATAATACAACAAAAAGATGGACAAAGCCCAAGGAGAAATTGCCAACTGAAGGTTACTATAAAAAATGGATTTTTGTTAAATAAAACCTGATTGAAAAGATTAAAAATTTGTTTTAATATTTTATTGGAAACGAAGAAGCGTGTATCGGCATTTCAAAATAATTTAAATCCTAAGGAGCATTGGCAATGACCTTATCTCACACTTGGCCAACAAAAAAATATCTAAAGGTATCAATTAGAACATCTCCATGGACAATAACATAACTCAAGCTCGGTCCCGCAAATCTATTCTCCGTTACAGTTGCACCAAAACAGTGAAACGTTTAGGATGCAGATGTATTTCAACGATAAGTCTTGGATTTCCCAAGCCGTATGTGAGACAATTCTGCTTATGAAAGTAACCTGACGATAGTTTTAGTATTTTAAGAACTGGTGATCGACTAGCTTGATTTCTGATCTTTAAAAGACCGATTTCTTTTTCCAAAATACGGAGAAGTGTCCAATTACGAACACTAAGGGTTAAAGCAGATATATTCTCACAGCTTTGATTCTTCACATTTTTTTTGTATTACTACCCTTATAATGCAGAGACACAGTGTAAGCACTATGACGAGGAGAGAACGATTGAAAGGAGATGTAGGTGCACATTATTTTTGAATTCCTGACTATTGCAATGACTGGGAAAAACAGAGTGTGGTAAAGCATTTCACATTCGCATCGTACGGCTTAAGAACGAATCTCTGTATTTGACAGTGCAGCGAAGTTGAACTCGAGGGTACACTGATGAACATTCTTAGATGCAAGAGTATAACGATTGAACTGTTAAAGGGGAGCAATGCAGCTCTTCTCTTGAGCACAAACCGTTAAAATAACCCTAAAAAGTATTAGACAAGAAAGCTTACGACGATGTTCAAACTTATGATGATATAATCATCTCTCAATTTAAATGTTCTACGTTCAATACTATCCAAGAGGCTTGCTTAAGTAAGTTGCAAGAGCACCAGCCAAGCTTTGGACGTATAAGAGCCAAGTAGATAACAGCCAGATCAGAAGGGGTAAAACATTTCCTGCATCGCCTAAGGAAACCCAGACTTCTTGCGGAATTGTGCGGAGGGTATATCTCGAACTAACGATACAAGACACCACTGGGTTTTCGAAGCTTTAAATTCCACGCGGTCTTTTATTCCACATTGTACAGTGCTGTTTAGGTCGGAATTTAGTGAGCTTATCATATTTTGTCTTTGCAGTTCCACATCCGAAGAAGAGGGGTGTGAGTCTGAAAACGAATATGAAAAGCTAAGCGTTATATCGTCAGCAAAACAATGTATTGGATTAGAAAGAGTGTTGGAGATAGAACAGAGCCCTGGGGCACACCAGCATTTATCTTATGGTTTTCAGGAGGGAAGGGGGGATTCACGAAAACCGAAAAAATGCATTTTCAATAAGAGCGCCTGATGACAGACCCTATCACATGCTTTTGCAGTATCAAGTGCAATAATCTTACTTTCTTCAAAGAGATGTAAAGTTTTGCTCCACTGTTCGGTGAGATGAACAATGAGGTCACCAGTGGACTTATTGCTGCGAAAACCGTACTGACAGTCATTAATAAGCTTTCTATCTTCAAGATATTTTTTGAGCTGATAATTAATTAGCGTTTCCATGATCTTTTAAAGAAGGGACGTAAATGTTTGCAATTAGAGGATAAGGAAGATTCGCCTTTTTTGGGGATGGGCTGGACAAATGCAGTTTTTCATCCGCTCGGAACGAGTCCTGAGGGTAAGACAGATGAAAAAGCTTACGCAGTGGTTTTGCCAGCGTTGAAGATACCATCCGGACCAGCGGATTTATGTGCGTTAAGACTCTTGCCACAGTTCGAGCGCCAACAAAAATCGGTCCCATAGAATCAGTTACTCGTTTAAGTACAGGCGGATTTATTAGACTCACTAGCGTATAATTGGCGACGAAATACCAGCAAAGTGACTAGTTTATCTAAAGAGCTAACAAAATTAGTGTCATTGACAACGAGCATAGGTACCGAGGAAATGGAAGAATTCCTCATGGTTTTTACGAATGACCAAAAATTCTTACTGTCTTTGAGATATTGCTTTATTTTTGCCGTCATTTTTGGTCATGTAAAACTTTGGTCTATCGAAAAATTTTATGCAGGCCTTCTTGGCTTGTTTGAACTTTTCCCGGCTTTCCTCAGTAGGTGGGCTTTATAGCAACGGAAACTTACTACTTTGACCCTAATAACCTCCTTACAGCTTGCATCAAACCATGCGTTTTCCTTAGGTCTGATGCTTTTAACCCTGTTCTGGATAAAAAGTATCATTCCCAGGAGAATTGAACTTATAATCATACCAGCGCTGGCGTAAACGTCACTATTGTGGAAGCATAGTGACCATTTAAAGATCCTGAAGTAATTATTGAGACCGTCCCAGTTGGTTTTCTCGTATTGCCAAACATTTCTATTAGAAGCTCTTTCTTCAACTGCAGAGTTTTGACACGAGAAATTTGCAGATGAAACACAATTGTCAGATGTACCTAGAGGAGAAAGAACACTAACAGTGAACTAATCAGGGTCATTTTTAAAAATGGCGTAATTTTCAGTATTCAAATATAAAAAAAAAATCTTTAAAAAAGACAGCTGTTCAAAGAGCTGCTATATTTAAAATAAAACAAAACCACTTATTGGAAACCATTTATAATGGAAGTTTTACGGCCAAAGTTTAATTATCAGTTTGGTTTTGAAACTTTTTTTTGTTTACAGTCGAAAAGTCCAGCCAATTTCTAATAAAAAATGAGATTTCCTTGAATTTTCACTTAAACAAAATTGTTTAGTGTTGCCAATACTCAATAGTACAACAAGCTGGAAATCTTAAAATTACCTCAATTTTGTAACAGCTTTCTTTAAGATATGCACGTTATGAATTTAAAATAAACTACGTTGGCAATAATGTTTTCACAAGGTGTTGTCCATTTTGGAGCTTTGCTAAGTCAAGCAGCTTTCTATTGAGTGAAAACTAATTGTTCAGGTCAATTGTTCACAGAATTGTTTAGTCGGTTTTACTATGTATATACACCCATAGGGAAACCATATGGCATACCACACAGTACATCAGGAAGTTGTATAAGAACTTTGTCCTCAATTGTTCAACACTAATCGTCCATTCCATTGGTACACCTCCTACATACCTAAAATAACTTTTTTCATTCATTTTTCACTTGATTTTAATCGCTTTTGGCACTAACAACCACAGAAACTCAAATTGCATCATTCCCATACATAAAATCATCGATCGGTTTGGTAGCGTCGAGAGGGTGGGCGGTATGAAAGAAAAAAAAAACAATATGAAAAATCTGCGATTAATTAAAGCAAAGCACATGCATTCTTGTCGCACACGGATCGCATCAATCAAAAAAAATCCACCTCCATCTCCGCTTTAACCCCCAAAAACTGTCAGAAATATAAATCGGGTCACATAATGACTTGTGAAACTTTGGGGCTAACACACATTTTATAAATTCGTAGGTATGAGCAGCAGTCGTGAGCTAACCATGCCATACCTTCAAACATCAGAAATACAAAAAAAAACGCAACATTCGCATCAATTCCAGATTTTGCTGCGCCAGCCACCGTAATATTCCCTTCTGTGTACTTAAATCCATTTCCCCCTCCCTTTGATTTAGGGTGGAAAATCCATTTTTATTTTTAATTCGAAAATAAAACCAAATCGTTGAGTACTTTTCTGTATATGCCGACCAATTAATCAACGTCCTTATGAGGCGTAAATCCCGCTGAGAGTCTCGTTTAGTTTGCTTCATTTGGTTATGCAGCAGAAAATCAGAAAAAGAAAAAATCGGCAACGTTAAAAATGGATTAATAAGCTAAAATTGCTGGTGGCAATGGTAATGCGTCTTGTTGTCGCCAACACTTAGTTGAAACTCAACGACACACCGCACAGGCAACCTACAACAACCGACGACACGACGCAAGACGTACTCACAGGAACGATAAAAGGACCCATTGTGCAATTATTATTATATTGAGGTGCGTTCCGGTGATTCACGAGAAATGAAATGTTTTGATTAAATCAGAAAATGTTCATCATCAAGAAAGATCCATCAAAACATCGGAGTTGTTTATTTTTTTTGTTGTCGTTATGGCACTAAGTATATTTGGAAACTAGAGTTGACTTCGACATGACATTAAGTACACGCACTCGTATACACTATATACAGTTCACTTGTAGAGTTTCCAATTAGGATCTTAATCAGTGACGGTAACGACCTGGAAAACTTGCTAATGGAGTTTTGTGTGGAAACGGGTGGTTTTATTTCTTTACCCAATTAAACTTCGCATTTAGAATTTCGTAGAAGAATTAGTCTTAAAGAAAACTTGGACAAATATTGCAAAATAATCGAAAGAATTGTTGGAAAATTAGCTTTGATAAAGATAAAAAAAACATTGAATGCATTCAGAAAAAAAAACGATTTTCCAACTCTAAGTTATGTCAGTTAAAAAATTGTTTCAAATGTTTTGTAATCGTGTAGATATACAATAATCAGCTTCAGATGACGTAAAGGACTTGAAGGTATGGCAAGTTTCCATTATCTGATTGACCTTGCTTGTCCACTTATGTCAAAATATGAACGGATTTTGTTTTTTTATTAAACTAAAAGCTTTGCTTTTTAATTACTGTATTTTTTTTTATTAAAAATTGCATTTAAAGTTTAGTATAAACTAGTTTTTTGTCATATTAGAAAAAGAATGTGGAATTTCTCCTAGCAATACAACTTATGGACATGTAATCTGTATAATGTTGTAAGTTTTTTCTGCTACAAAAAAAGGCAACACATGAATTCTGATAAAATAACTACATTGCAGTTGACTACAAATAAAGTAAAAAGAGGCTGGGATGCGACCCACACTGATAACTTCCCATCCCGTCTGTGGCTTCGTCTTGCTTAAAAGTTTGTCTAGATTTTATTTTTTATGAAAGAACGGACCGTTGGATTTTTATATAAAAATTAATAAGTATCAAAAACAATATTTTCTGTGAAATAAAATAAGTTTGAAGCCAATATTTCAAAGTTTTAAAAAGATATTTGAGACGAAAAGCAATTTTTTACCAACTTTTGTTACATTTTTTTTGGGTTTTTAATTTTCTGTATAAAAACTGTCAATTCGATTTTTTTCCAAATTTTACTGAATGTTAACAACAATAGTTTTTAAAAAATGAAAGTAGTTTAAAGCCAATGACTACAATTTTTGAAAAGATATTTGAGTCGAAAATCAATTTTTACCAACTTTTATTAATTTGTTTAGGTTTTTATTTTTTGTAAAAAAAACTGTCAATTTGATTTTTCTCATGATTTTTCAGAATGTTGAAAACAATATTTCTTATAAGATAAAATAAGTTTGAAGCCTAAATTTCAAGTTTTTGAAAAGATATTGGAATCGATATTAAATTTTTATCAACTTTCAGTAATATTTTTGTTTAGATTTTTATTTTTTATAAAAAAAACTGTCAATTCGATGTTTCTCAAAATTTTATCAGATGTCAAAAACATTATTCTTCGTTGCACAAAATTGGTTTGGAGATGAAATCATATTTTAGTCGACAAATTTTGGAGTTGACAAATTTTTTTTCTCAGTTTTTTTAATTATTAAAAAAACCGTTAGATGTTTTTTTTTCAAAAAATATAATTTTTTAATATCACGTTACAATATATTATATAAAATTTAATTCAAGTCTCTAGCGTTTTTGGTGAGATATTTAGGGTTAACCACAATTTTCACCTTTTTTCAAACTGCTATGGTAAAAAAACCACCCACGCAATTTTCTTGAAAGCCCTTTCTGTATTTTTCTGCCTTATTATCTGTATAACAAAATTTATTTGAAATCGGTATCTCTTCTGGTTCTTGAGCTATGGACGACGAAAAAAACGTAGTGAACGTACGTACGTACGGACGTACAAACGTACATACGTACACACGCACGCACAGACATCTTTCTAAAAATCTTTTATTACGACTCGTCGAGAAATGTCTAAATTTTCAATTTGACAAATCGGACCCATTACAATAACTTCCTTTGGGAAGTTAATAAATGCCATTGTTTACGACATCGATAAATATTATTGAATGCAATTGCTGGCAACGGTTCTTGACCAAATGGTCCGTTCGCTAAGTTAAATTTTGTCAATTTTTTTCTAACAATTCGAACTTTATCTCAAGAATGAATGCTTGAATGTTGGCTTCTATTGCGTCAATCGTAGCGGGCTTGCAACTTTAGAAGAGAGCTTGAACATAGCCCAACAAAAAAATAGTCTGAAAAATAATAAAATCTAAGGATAAAGGCGTCTAAATTAATTTCCCAAATTGTGAAATAAACTTTTTTTGAAGGTCCAATGTTACTCATTCTGTGTAGCATGTGGCACATCTCCTACAAGAAAAGCTCTTCCATATTCCTTAACAAAAGTATGTTATCATCCCAATGCAGTGCTCACCATTTAAAGTAACATTGCGTTGCGATCCTTTTCATCGTTAAAGAAATACTGCTCAATGTCGACGCCAAACAGTGGCTTTTTCTGGATGCGTTGTAAGCTCTTGCAATACTACTGACTACCAAAACTCCAAATACGACGGCAGTTTTGCGTGTTCAAGTATCCATTCAACACTTATTTATTTAAATTTAAAAAAGAGCTGGGATGCGACCCACACTGATAACTTCACATCCCTTCTGTCGATTTGCTTTGTTTAAAAAAGTTTGTAGGTTTTCTTGTTGGGTTAAAAAAGTTGTCATTTGAGTTGTTCTTAAAAATTTAAAAATTGTCAACAATATTTTGCATATAATGAAATATTTTGGTTTCAAAATCTATTTTAATTAACGAGATTTTTAGTTAAAAACCAATTTTGGCAAGTTTTAGTAGTATTTCTTAAAAGTTTTTATTTCTTATATAAACAAATGCAAATTGTATGAATAAAATTAATCTGAAGTCAATACACGAGACTTAGAGAATCGAACATCAATTTTTACCAAGTGTCCGTAGTATTTTTTAATGAAAAAACGGACTGTTGGGTTTTTATGAAAAATGTATTGAATATCGAAAACTATATTTTCTGTAAGGAAAATATGTTTAAGGCCAATATTTCTAATTTTTGAAAAGATATTTGAGTCAAAAATCAATTTTTAACTACTTTGAGTACTGTTTTTTTTGTAGGTTTTAATTTTTTATAAAAATAATTGCCAATTTGATTTTTCCCAAGACTTTACCAGGTGTCAAAAACGTTGTTCTTCGTTGTATCATTTTTGTTCGTAAAATTTAACATTGACATTGCAGAATTCTTTGAAATGCTGCAAGTTGAAAATTCATTGCTTTGCATATTTAATAACAATTTTAGTGCTGAATTTGCTGTTCGACCACCTTCAAGCTGCGATTCCCGACGAAAATGTATAAAATATTTATTGGAACCGATAACACAGTCGTTATAGTTCAATTTTTTAATATTATTTATTGCTAATGTTGGTTCCACCTCAAATAGTTCATCCGCTTGGTCCATTTCGACAGAAATGTTACAGTACAATCCATTCTACCACGTTTGGCTAATGCTGGCATACCAATCCCTCCATGGTATGAATTGCTAATGCAAGACGCTATGAAGAAGGCAAACATAAGGTGGAATAACATCAATACGTGTCAATTCACAAAAAACTTCTCGCGTACACTTGATTTAAAGCAATGAAGATGCTTGCTATCCCTAAGCAGATAGCATATAAGCGGGCCCGCTACGCCATTAAACAGGCCTAAGTGTGCCTGTGTACAGTATAGTCCATCACAGACAACCACTTTTACCCAATCTCAAACTAACCTAGTCCATTTTTGTCATACTCTTTTTAACATTTTGAACATTATCTCAAAAAATGCTTCAATGTAAACTGCCAACGCGTCAATGCAAGCGGTCTTGTTACCATAAATATGAGCCTAAACATGCCATAAAAAATAGTCTAGAGGCGTTAAATCTTACGATATTGACGGCCAACCAAACTCGTCTTTAAATTATTCCACTTCTAAGCGTGAATCTGTCAGCCCATAATCCACACCAAATAGCGACTTTTTTCTGGAGTCATCGTCTGCTCTTTAAATGTTACTGGCTGCCCTTCTTGCTAAATACGGCTGTTTTAATTATTAAAGTATCCAGTCAACCCAAAATCATCTTTATTGCTGTTTTCGATAAAATAGCGCGCGATGAACTTTATTAACATAGTTCGCATTTTGATAATAAAATCCAATAATTTTGAAGCGTTGTTCTTAACTTCTGTTGTTCAAAACACTTAACATGCGTTTGGTGCCAAAAAGATAATAGCAAAAAAATCACCTGACAGTCGTCTTAACTTAATTTAGTTTTGGAAGTTTACTTTGCGTACTTAAAGGCTTGAAATATAAATTTTCGTTTTTGAATCAACGGCGGCGTGCTTTGAAGAATGAAATTGCCATAACCATTTATTATTCCTAACTAACTTACCTGCGATTACCTACAGTTTAGTATTCAAGCATATTTTGAAACCTCTAATTCATGCTTGCATTGCTACAAATAAATATAAGTTAAAAAAATTACAAACCAAGAAAATATTTTTTAAAGCACCCTGTGGATTTTGGAAAAGATCGTTTTCGGTATGGATCATTTGATTTGCCCTGAGTTGAAAAATTAATTTTAAATCGAGGGTATTTTTATTTCTCAAACTGAGAAAATTAAGAGATATCAACAGAATTCTTGTATTTTTGATGGATGTTTTTCTTATGTTACGTCTTGGCGCCACTTGATTTGTCATATTCTTGAACTTATTTTCATCCTTAAGAATTTTTGTTGAAATAAAACAGATTTTAAATGTTTTAATTAAAAGATCAGACAGATATACTTTTGTGGGTGCAAGTAAATAATAATAAACAATTTAATTAGACAATAAAATTAACTATAAAAATGTCAATGTTCTATATGTACCTATATTAGCTCTTTTTTTTAGATCCACTTTAAATTGTTTAGTCTTAGCAGGTAACGTTATATTGGATTCTAAAAACAATGTTTGTGGTAGAAGTTCAAGATAGCAATATTAATATGTAATATTACATGAGAACAGACTTTGACAAATTGATTCAATCTATTAAGGAGTCATTTCTGAGAAATAAAGAAATGATGAAACATAGTCTGAAAATTTAATCAGCGCAATTTCTTGGAAATGAACCTGTCTGTACCTTAAGTCTGA
Organism: Eupeodes corollae; assembly: GCF_945859685.1. NCBI lineage: Eukaryota > Metazoa > Arthropoda > Insecta > Diptera > Syrphidae > Eupeodes > Eupeodes corollae. Next base: position 250,090,871 of record NC_079147.1, read on the forward strand.
ATTCTTGTGGTTCATTATGTTATTAAGTTAAGTCTCTCTGTGAATTTTATACAAGAAAGTCGAAATAAAATAACTATTCAATTATTCAATATTTTGAATTTTATTTTTCTGGTTTAAATTTATCTGATTTTGTAAACCATTCAAAAAAAAAAAAATTAAGAACACAAAATAACGACCTGTTTTTCCAAAATTTTCCAAAGTAAACGGTCCCTTACTTATTTTTCCTGTTCATATGAACATTTTTTGAAGACTATGGGCTTTTTTACTTCCCATAGGAAGTTATGGTAATGGGTAAGATTTGTTGGATTGAAAGTTTTGACATTTCTCGAATGTTTCAAGGTCCCTAGAGATTTTTAGAGAGATGTCAGTACGTGCATATGTTTGCGAAGTTTTTTTCGTCGTCCATAGCTCAAGAACCAGTAGAGATATCGACTTCAAATAAATTCTGTTATATAGATAATATTGCAGAAAGGTGCAGAAAGGACTGTTAAGAAAATTGAGTGGGTGGTTTATTTTTTTTATAAATTTTAATAATTTAAAATTATTTATTCAATGTTTTAAATGTATTCGTTTATATATTTTTGTATCATATATATAACCTTCATCTCAAAATCTTTTGTATGAGTCTCACATTAAAAATATTGTAGATTTTGCTAATGATAAAGATAAACATTGTTATTTTGTAGTTGTTGGTGATTTTACCTTGCTTAATATTAATTGGAAATTCTCAGATGATGAAATGTTTTTTATAATGTTGTCAAAGATTATGAATATAATGTTATTATAGCTTATCAGACTGAAATACGTACCAAATCAACAATATTTCTAATTCTATTGGTCGTGTTTTGGATTTAATTTTTATTGATAATTGCCTTGAAATTCAATGTTATGAACCATCTATAAAATGTTAGAAAATACCATTCATCACAATGCAGTTCAAATAGTTTTGAATAAATCTTAATCGAAAAATAATTCTCAATTACATAATTTAAAAAAAGATGATTATGATTCCATAAAAAACGTATTTAAACACAGTAGATTGGCAACATATCTTAAGCGTTAGAGATACTAAACAAGCTTTTACTCTGTTTTGGAACATTTAAGATTCAGCGATTTTTTCTTACGTTCATAAAAAAACTTTATTTAAAAGTTTAAATAAACCTATTTGGTTCAACAAAAGTGTATCATGCAAAAAATTATCATGAATAAACTTAATAAAATTAAAAAATCTTCAATTCATTTAAATGAACTGTTCAAACAAATTATAGAAGCAATTCATCTCGTCTCTTGAATCGAATATTAAGAACAACCATAAGAGCTTATGGTCATTTATTAACACGAAAAGAAACTCAACTGAGATTCCATCTAGCATGACTTATAATAATGTGTTGTCAGATCATATTAATATAATTTGCAATAACTTCGCATAGTTTTCTCCAATCTAATTTTATTAATCTTATGTTAGTTCATACTAACACAATATATTCAGATCCTGTGGTTGATCTTGGTCATTTGCAGTTATCAAGTTATCAGTTAGCAATTGGTAAACTGCAGTTAATTTCCAAGGTTTTCCAAGCTGTATTAAAAAACTTATTGTATAATCTTATTCACAATAACAATTCAGTTTACCAACATGGTTTCTTAAAAGGTAGATCTACTACTACAAATCAATCAATATTTTCAAATTTTTGTCTATCACAGATGAAAATGCGTTCTTAAGTCGACACTATTTACACTGATTTTTCAAAGGCTCTCTTAAAAATCTAGATACTCGTATATATGAATTTTACTCTCAGCTCCTAATGTGGATAAATGTGGTTAACATTGATAATGTCTTGTCTAAGGAAATTAAAAATTGTTCGGGTGTTCCTCAAGGGAGTCACCTTGGACCACTTCATTTTATCATTTTTACTAAAAAAAAAGTTCAAATTGATTTAAATAATTTAATTAAATGCCCAATATCAATTGGTTATATTTTAAAAATAAGAAATGTAGCGTTGTAGCATTTTCCAGAAATCACAGTCCATTATATTATAGTTATAAACTTAATTTCGACATTTTACAAAGACTTGATAGCTATAAGGATCTTTTCGTAATCTTTGATTCTAAAATGAATTTCTCAAATCACATAGACCATGTGATCTCAAAAGCAAACTCTATGCTATGGTTTGTTTTTCGGAATTCAAAAGGTTTCGAAGATCCCTATATATTAAAAGCTCTTTATTCGTCCGCCTTCTAGGAACTTGCGCCCTCGTGACCTTGATTTTTCAAATGTTCCCTACCACAGTATGCTAAGTACATTCCTATCACAAGAGCTTGTATGGATTTTAATGAATATGATTTTGCAATTGCTTTTAATATTAATAGAAATATTTTGAAACATAAAAAACTGAACAAAATATTTGTCATCTACAAAACTTTACGAACAAAAAATGGTTTTATCTCCAGACTGTTTTCTGCAACGAAAATAACGTTTTTAACATCTGGTAAAATTAAAAGAAAAATCGAATTGACAGTTACTTTTTTACAAAAAATAAAAACTTAAAAAAACAATGCTAAAACTTTATAAAAATTGGTTTTCGACGCAAACATCTTTTCAAAAAATTGTGATTATGGCTTCAAAGTAACTTTGCTTTATAAGAAATATTGTTTTCAACATTCGGCAAAATTTTGAAAAAAATCTAATTGACAGTTTTTTTTACAAAAAGTAAAAACCTAAGGAATACAATACTAAAACTTAGTACAAATTTACTTTCGACTAAAATAACTTTTCAAAATTTAAAACAATTCCTTCAAAGTAATTTTGTCTCATAGATAGTATCGGTTCTGACATTCAGTAATTTTTTTATAAAAATCCCACAGTTCGTTTTTTTTCGGACAAAATTAAAATCTACAAAAAATAAATAATACAACACATTGACTGCAAATTAATTACATTCGTCCAATTTGTATTTGTTTATGTAGTATCAGCGTAAAACTAGCCCTTATAAACTTTTATGTCATAAACATAAAACATATCCAATGATTTTTATAGTAGTTACCGCAAAGTCTCAAGCATTACTTGGTCTTAAAGCATGTGTAGATTTAGGGCTTCTCGAGAGAATAGATTCTGTTAATCAAAACGACGCGTCCAAATTTATAGCAAAAAATATAGAAGTATTTTCAGGCTATGGGAGATTTCCCAATAAATGCACAATAGATCTTAAAAATGATGCTAAGCCAGTGAGCAAACCTCCAAGAAGGTTGCCTATAAGTATCAGAAATAAAGTTCAGAGTACTTTAAATCAAATGTTGAGTAGGGGCATTATATCAAAAGTTGATGTTCCCTCAGAATGGGCACACAATTGAGAATATGTTTGGATCCCAAGGAACTAAATGATTGTATTAACGACGAACATTTTATAATACTCAAGTTTCAAGATTTCAGAACGGCAATGGGAGGAATGAAATATTTCACTGTCTTAGATTTAATTGAAGGTTTCTGGCAGGTTGAGCTTACGGAAAGCTCTAAAAATCTAACGGGGTTTTCTACTCCCTTTGGTTGCTACAGGTTTAATGTGTTGCCTTTTGGAATTAAGACAGCCCCAGAAAAATTTCAAAAACTCAACTCTTAATACTTTGGGGATTTACGAGTATATATATTGATGACATTATAGTTGAAGGCGAGACCTTCGAAGAGCATGACAAGAATTTAGCGGAAGTTATTAAAAGGGCAAAGAACTACAATATTAAATTTAACCCTCGGAAATTGCAATTTAGAAACCAACAGGTAAAATATTTGGGTCATATTTTTTCAGCTCCAGGTGTAACACCTGACCCAGATCGCGTTAAGGCAATCAAAATAATTGCTGAACCCAAAAATGTGAAGGATCTACAAAAAAATTTTGGAACCGTTAACTACTTAAGAAATTTTATTCTTCATTTAGCTTACCTCACACATCCTATGAGAGATCTCTTAAAGAAAAATTCATATTTTATGTGGACCAGTGTACATACAAGGGCATTAGACACAAATAAAGAAACCATTCAAAATACAAGTATTTTGCACTCTTTTAATCCAGGCATCCCTATAGAAATTCAATCTGATGCATCGAAGTACGGCCTGGGTTGTGTCCTTTTGCAGGACGGAAAACCGGTGAGTTTCGCATCTAAAAGTTTGACAAAGACTGAAATGGCCTATGCTCAGATAGAGAAGGAGCTTTTAGTAATAGTTTATGCATGCACAAAGTTTAGTAAATTCATCTATGGACATAAGGTAACAGTTCAGACAGATCATACACCATTATTATCCATCCTAGGAAAGCCCCTTAGTTCACATTATTCTGTAAGAATACAGCGAATAAAGATTAAATTGTTAAAATTTGATTTAATGATTGAGTATATTCCCGGCAAAGATTTGCATGTTGCCCATCTTCTGTCACTTAATCCAGGTTCAGACACCAATATAGATCTAGAGAGCATGTTGAAAGAATTAGTTCACAGCATAAGTATGAGTGACAGAGCACGTGAAAGGTATGTAGCAGGGACAGAAAAAGATAATATTTTATTAGTAATAAAAAAGTTATATGAAGAAAGTTGGCCAAATTCAAAGACTAAGTTGCCCGATCATCTGAAATTTTACTGGAATATTAAAGATTCTTTGTATGATGAAGGTCGGGTTTTTGTCCCCAGAGAGCTGAGAAACGAAATATTGAACAAGCTTCACGAGAATCATTTTGGCATCACAAAGACTATTTCGAGAGCTAAGACACTGTTTTATTGGCCTAACATGGGAAGCGATATTCAAAATTTCATAAGCAGATGTCCTATTTGTGAGTTACACAGTAATTTTAAAAATAAACACCCAATGCTAACACGACCTACACCGGATTTTCCATACCAAAGAGTAGCTACTGATATACTTGATTTTAAAAGGTGATTCTTTTCTGATTGTTATTGATTACTTCTCTAGATGGATAGAAGTGAAGAAACTGCAAAACAAGACTGCAGGCAGTGTTATCGAAGCCTTTAAAGAAATATTTTCGTCCAACGGAATTCCAGAATAGGTTGTATGTGATAACCAGCCTTTTAATTCTTTAAAATGTCGTGAGAACTAGGAGGTACAAATTTTCTGTACACTCTTTTAGAATACCGAAATATAGTAATACCCAGTATTGGGCGTACGCCTTCGCAGCTTTTATCGAGCAGATTATTCAGAACGAAACACCCTGTGGATAAGAGTTTACTCTTTCCAAAAGATTGGAGTACAACCGTTTTTCCGAAAATAGAAAATGCAAAAGCAAAGCAAAAATTTTATTATGATCAAGGTGCTAATAGAAAAGAATTAGATCTTAAACTTGGAGACCACATTTTGTATAGGAGAGGAAATAGGTGGGAAAGAGGGACAGTAGAGGCAAAATCAGATGCACCTAGATCGTTCTACATTAAAAATGAAAATAATAAAGTGGTTCTTAGAAATACTAAGCATATAAGAAATTCTTTTAATAGTCCTCATACTTCTCAACTAGATGAATATTTTACCTTTCCACAAAAGTCTATCATCGAAAAAAATACTAGTCCTATCCGCAATGAAAAAAGAATATCCATAAATCCTGAGAATGACAAAGAGAGCACCATCACTCCGGGGCCTTCATCGCACTTACTGTCAGCACCGCAAGATTAGTATATAACAAGATACGGTCGTGAAGTAAAACAACCGAAACGATTTCAAGCATCATTATTGAATTTATTGTAGAAGTACATTTGAAAATTATTTAACACAGTTTGAATTAATTATAAATAAATTTGAATATCTTTCATTACAATGTGCACAACAAAAACCACTAATAAACAAAACCTCTTGAAAATGTTTTTAAAAATTAATACATACATAGGTATATTTAAAAAAAAATGTATTGAAAAGGAAAGATGTAATTTCAGCGTAACACTAGCCCTTATAAACTTGCATTTACTTGGTAGGTTGCCAACACTTCATTTGTTGTAAGAATTGTAAGAAAGACTATCACAAAATAAAAAGAGCAGTCACTTGAATAAAGACTAACCTCACAATACGTTGCTTTTTATTAAACCTATAAAATATCACAGTTTATATAAGATTGAAGCAAATATCTCAAATTTTTGAAAAGATATTTGAGTCGAAAATCAATTTTTACCAACTTTTAGTAATGTTGTTTTAGGTTTTGATTTTTTGGGGAAAAAAACTGGTAATTCGATGTTTTTCAAAATTTTACCAGATGTAAAAACACGTTATTTCTCGTTACATATAATTATTTTGGTGATATTTGGTGACAAATGCTTTTTTGTCTGTTTTTTTTTTTAATTTATAAAAAAAACATTAATTAGATTTTTTTTCCAAAAATATATTTATTTGGTATCACGTTGCAATATTTAATATAAAATTTAATTCAAGTCTCTAACTTTATTGGTTCGTGAGATATTTGGGGTTAACCAAAAAGTTCCACTTTTTTTTTAAATTGCTATTTTTAATTTTTTCTGCATCTATGTGCATTATTATCTGTCTTATGTTGTAATTCGACAAATCGGACCGAATACAATAACTTCCTATGGGAAGTTAATAACAATTACTCGATTACTCACTTACTTTTGCCAAATTGTTCCACAAACGCCACGGTGTACTGTTGAAAAATTATTTCTTCCCCCTATGCACTTAAATAAAGAATTCCAACTGGAGCCATGACCTTGGCCATATTCATTTTTATGATGAATGGATAGTGCATTGAAGTTTCATGCTAGGGGTCTTGACACGCTGTGCATTAAATATTGAAAAGAAAATAAAGAGACTCAATTGTTTTCTTTTCTTTTCAGATTAAGAGTTTAAAACAAAAAACAACATGATTCTTTGATTTAAAGTCTGGATCACATTGAAAACTGACATTATTATTTTAAGTACAATTAATTATTAAATGTTAAGTCACCATTATTTGTTTCCTAAATATTTAAAATTTAACGTTTTTCAAACAAGAAACTCAAAATACTTTGTTTTAAACATGAATATTAACATTTTTTACTATTTTGAAAAATCACTCTATAATTTAATTAATTTATTAATCGGTATCCATATTTTCACCTAACAATAAAATGCTTTAATTTAAAACAAAAACCAACTTAATAACATATGGGACACATTTTCTAGACTTGATAAAGACTTAACACTTTAAATGCAGACAACCCTGGGTTTTCCAAGGTTTTGATTAGGCAACCCTATATTGTCCGAACGATAATTAAATTACCTTTCATTTGTCACCAAAATCAAATAAATTACCCATGAGAGAGCATATTAACTCCTCAGACCCACCTTTTTAAGCCAAGGAACCTTCCAATATTTTCAGTATATAAGTTTTTAACTTCCCATAGGAAGTTATTGTGATGGGTCCGATTTGTCAAATTGAAAATTTTGACATTTCTCGACGTTTCAAGGCCAATAGAGTAGAAATAAAAGATTTTTAGAAAGATGTCTGTGCGTGCGTGTGTACGTACGTTCGTACGTCCGTACGTTCACGAAGTTTTTTTCGTCGTCCTTGAGTTAAATTTTATATAATATACTGTAACGTGATATCAAAGAAATATATTTTATGAAAAAAATCCGTTTGACGGTTTTTTTTATAAATCAAAAAAACTGAAAAAAAAATTGTCACTTCCAAAATTTAACGACTAAAATATAATTTCATCTCCAAAACAATTTTGAGCAACGGAGAATAATGTTTTTGAAATCTGATAAAATTTTGTGAAAAATCGAATTGACAGTTTTTTTTATAAAAAATAAAAATCTAAAAAAACATTACTCAAAGTTGGTAAAAATTGAATATCGATTCAAATATCTTTTCAAAAACTTGAAATTTAGGCTTAAAACTTATTTTGACTTATAACAAATATTGTTTTCAACATTCGGTAAAATTTTGAGAAAAATCGAATTGACAGTTTTTTTACAATAAATAAAAAACCTAAAAAAATGCATAAAAGTTGAATTGATTTTCGACTCAAATATCTTTTCAAAACTTTGAGATATTGGCTTTAATTTACTTTTATCTTTCAAAAAATATTGTTGTTAGCATTCAGTAAAATTTTGAAAAAAAACGAATTGATAGTTTTTGTACAAAAAATTAAAAACAAAAAAAAATTAACAAATGTTGGTAAAAATTGATTTTCGACTCAAATATCTTTTTAAAAATTTTAGATTTTGACTTCAAACTTATTTATTTTACAGAAAATATTGTTTTCAATATTCAATAATTTTTATATAAAAATCCAACAGTCCGTTTTTTCATAAAAAATAAAATCTACAAAAAATAGTACGCAAATTTGGTAAAATTGATACTACATATAGACAAACTTTTAAGCAAGACAAATCGACAGACTGGATGGGAAGTGTGGGTCGCATCCCAGCCTCTTTTTTTCTATCATTTTTGGGTCATAGACTTTGATTATATACACGATTTTTGTAAATAACAGATGAGGGTAATAGAACCCAAAAACGCACTTTTATTTTAAAATATTTAGCGCCTTAGGGTCAGGTTAAAGCTAATACAACGCAAACGCAAAATGTTATTTAAATTGATGTCTTTGATAAAATATTGGTCATTATCAAATAACAGATGAGGACACTTATTATTCCTTCTACGTATTTCGGACTTATACTTTCTACTTTTTTCATCACATTTCTCAAATTATTCTAAATTTTTAAGACGTTACAGAGTGTTGACCTAAAATGCTTATGAAAAATGAAACATTTTCACCATCCGAAGAATTTTGTTATAAATGCAATAGTAAATCCTTTTACTAAGTAGTTTATCAAACTAAGGATATAAATATTGTTCTTCTTTAAACTTTAATCTAAGCTTGTTAACAGGTTTGATTTTCTTACACCAATTTAGTAACTTGGACTGATTTAATATATTTCACATTTTTGCTCTTTGTTAGTATTTAAAAAAAAAATATCATTTAATTGAATTAACCCAGTGTAAGAATTATATCTGTTCCTTGTTAAATAGCAATTAAATACTTAAACCTACATAATTACATTCCAATGAGAATTTTCATTTTATCGGTTGGGCTTAGCTTCTGTCTTAAATAGAATCAATTTATTTTGTTTTACTGTCAAATTTAGTATAGAATTCGGTAAATGAAATAAAACCATTTTATATCTATTTCGGTCCTATTAAAAGAGCAAAGCACTTGATTTTCTATATCTAGCTACTTCCTTTTTCATACTCTCTCTTACAATCATACTATTTTATTTGTGATTTTGTTATTGTTGTTGTTGTTTTATATAACTTTAAATCCTTAACGCGTCTATAACCAACCATTGTTATGCAGAACAAGTTGTTATCCTTAAAAAGTTCTTACGACCTAAAATGCCTCTCTCTCGCCTTTTAAGTGTCATTGAATAAGCCTAAAGAGAAGATAATACAAATTCCTTTCTCGTTTTCTGTGTTAAGTTGTTGTTGTTGATTTTTCTTCGAGCCTTTTTTCCAAACTGGAAAAATAAAAAATAACACTAAAATCAAAGAATCCTTGAAAAGAAATTATAAATTCTCAGTCTTCCCCTATCCTATAAAAAATAGAAAAATGTCGATTGTGTAGAAGTTTAATTAAGAAAAACGCCTTTAGCTATCACGTTGGTCGCCATTTCGCCATCGTCATCGTTGTAAGGTCCTTTGGTTCAGTTTGGTCGTCATCGTCATTGTCGTCGTCGGTCTTTTGTAGGTCATTTCTTTCTATATACGATTAAAATTCATGGAATTGATTAGAATGTTCGAAATGACTTTTGTACAAGTATTATGTCCTTTTCATTGGGAATAAGATAGCTTCAAAGTTTACATTTTTCTTGTGTATTTTGTTGGTACCCGAATTCATTCGTGTCGATTATTATTTATTTTTATTATAATTTTCTGGAGATTTGAGAGGTAATGAAAAGTAAATAAATTTTGCTTTCTTTAAATTAAATGATCTTATCAATGATTTCGTTTTCATATATGGGACATTATATGCTTAAAAAAGTCTGACACAGTGACAGTTTGATTAAAGAACCCAAGGCTCTAAGTTAGCATTCTTAACTTATTATCCCTTGAAGCGACCAACATTTCAAGAATTAAAAAAATCACCCAACATAAGGTTTTATAGGAACTTTTATCTTCATAAAAAAAACTCATTTTTTAAAACCTTTTTAGGACTCTCTCTCTTTCTCTCTGCCCCTCATTTGTTATAGCCCCCATCAAATCATTCATTTCATCAAATCGAAATTAGGAACCCCAAAAGCAAAATGATAAACATAAACATCAGCAGTCTTAGATTGTCTTGATAAATGTCATCAGCTATAAGAAAATTACCTCTCTACCCTCGTCGTCATCTTCGTTGTCCTCGTCGAGCTGTTGTCGTCGGCTGTCAACAAATGACATACAACCATTTGCATTTTTCTTTTCCAACACTGGTGTGGCCGTTACTGTGTTGATAGAAGTGGATTGAAAAATTGTTTTAGGACATATCCACCTTCAAAACACCATCTCGCATAATGTCGTCATTGAGCTTCACTATTTCTTTAATGCAACTTTAAGCAAACCATCAGCAGCTATATGGAATGTGCTTCACTTTGTACTAGACGAAGACTACAAGGACGACGACGACGATGTCAAAGATGACGACCGTCTTACCTAATGGGAGTCTTTAAATTCTGCCCCCAGAATACCCCCGCTTTACTCCACCAAAGAAAAGCTATATGAAAAATACACTCCACTCGAAGGAATAGCAGATTCTTGGTTGTTGCCTATATTTTTAAAGGCTTTTTCTTTCTGCCTTTGATTGATGACCGAGACTAGCTGTTGACTACTGGCGTCTGGTCGTGTGCTTACCACAGCGACAACACCCCCTCATTTATTCAAGTCGTCCCAAGGCACATCGTTGTGCCACATCTAAAACGAAAGACCCAACTGAAAGTCGCCTTCAACTTCTTCACCACCCAAAAAGGTGCTCTGCAATGTGTACTATAAACATTCTTATGTCGTTCGGCTCACGAAAACATTTCCTGTAGCCTAGTCGCTACCATCAGCCAACATAACAACAGGATGAACAACCAGCACATAAGAAAAATTGCTTCGACCTATTTTCTGGGCGTTGAATTTCAAAAATGAAACGAAAAAAAACATAAAAGTTGAAAAAAAAAAATTAAAAATATTTTTTTTTATATACACACTTGTAAGTATTACTCGCAATTTGAGTTTTTATGGTCGACAAGATGGAAATTACATTTTCGTCCATAATGAGCGGGACTTGGAGGGCAGGCAAAAGAAGTTACCTTGGAGGAAAATATGCAAATCACTATACCACTGGCTGGTTGAATGAAGTGAAGAAAGGTACACAAGAGTCCTGGCATTAATCAGGTGCGGGGGTTTCCTTGGGCGTGTGTATATTCCAACGAAGTCTAAAGCGAGAGTAATTAATTATGTTTTCGGGTGAAATGATTGCGTGTTGTCGTTATCATTTTTGTAAGCCCTCTATATAATTTTCTTTCATTTTTCCTCAATGTACAGTACCTACATTAGGTAGACCTAGACCCACCTATAGAACTAAACCTCTTGCTTCATATAGCTTTTACCTACAGGGATTCTGAAAAACAAACCCTATTAACAGAGGAATACCTGTATTTTGTGTACATACCTTTATTATAGTTGAAGAGTAAATGGCAAATTTATGCGTAACTTCATTATGGTTTCGTAATTATAATTAAATTTTGATGTTGGCCACTGGTGTGTTAAAAAGTTAACTATAAAACGATGATTAAAATGAGCTTGACAAGATGCCTTTGGGTTTTTGTTTTTTTTTTTTTGGTTGTTGGGAGGTTATATTCATCGAAATAGAACATCAATTAAGGGCATAAGTTAAAAGTGAGACTGTTTCGAACAAAATAGTTAAAGTAGAAATCCCTCAAGATATCCATGGCAATGAAGGCAAATTTTCTGGGCATCAATTATTAATCAGTAAGAAAATTTGTTAAGTTATTTAAGAATTAAAATTCAAAGTTGCTTCAATACGAATTTGAAAACATTTAAACAAGAAGATTTATTTCGTTTGCAACAAAACTCAAAAAGTATAAAGGGTTTGAAAAGAGGAATGAATTTTTGGGCATCATGAAAATGTTTTATATGCCATGGGAATTCTAAGAATTAAGAAGTGAAAATATTTAAGGTAAAAAAGGTCTTTGAGGAAATTTTGTAGGAACAACTTTATAAAATGAGAAAACAATTTGACGAATGTGATGAAAATTGAGAATCAAAACAGTCCATAAAAATGTCCTTGTCCTTTGGGCATGTTTTTTTTTGAGAGTAGGTTAAAATATGAATTTTGACCCCTCATTATTTTGTTGATGTGGTAAAAATATTTGTAAAATATTTTACCTGTTTAAAGGGGATTTTTTTGAAAGCATATACAATTATTTGATAATACTTTGTAGAGTTCATATGAGTTCAAATTTCCATTTCCTTCATTTTACTTCTTTGAAAAAAATGCTACAAATTTTCGGTTATAAAACAGTCAAATTAACACGGTTTTTGTTTTTAAGAATTTTTCACTAAATTTATTAACAAAACATAAATATTTTGAAGTACTAAACAGATCCCAACATTTTTAAAGTTTTAACACAAATACCAAATTCATTTTAGGTTGGGATACATTCTCATCATTCCAATCCGTAAAAATGTCAAACTTCAATTTGTTTTGTGCCTTAAGTGTATTCAAATTCTATTAAATTAAAAATTATTTTGAAACACATCATGCAATAAGTTTTTATAATTTATTTTGATGCACATATAAATACAAATATATAACATTTTAGATTTCTCTACCATTGAATGTCATATTTGATTAAAATCTCAAGAATGCAATATACCAAGTTCTAATATGTTGCAAGTAAAAATGAGAATTAGTATACTTAAAATCTTATGGTAAAAATTCAAAAATGTTACGAATTTTAGATTCTTGATAAGAAATTATTGTAATCGGTTAAAAATTAAGAAATGAAAATTTCCTTAAACCAGCTTAAATTAAACAAAGTAAAAAAAAAGCATTGTAAATGCTCAAATTGCAACGGGATTTTGCGGTTTCAAAAGTTGTTGCAATTTTTATGGTAGATAATTATTATGCTTATAAACAAAATTAGAACGCAAAACACTTGAGCCACGAGTTATGCTAAAAGCCGAACTATCAAACAACAGCGACGAAGAGGCGACGAAGAAAAATTGCAACAAGCAGCAATTAAGCTGCCACCACGTCGAGCTGTGAGTTCATTATGCAATTTCATTGATACTAAAAAGAAATATGATCTGATTGAAATTGCCACAGGGGCTTTCTTACGTTTATGAAGGAAAGGGGAGCCAGCAATTTGTTTACCTGAAATCAAAAAAAAAATTACAAATTTCCTATAAAAGAAATTGGGATTCTCAAGAAATACAAGCTAACACAATTAATTGAAAAATGTGTAGGTATATATATTTTTTTTGTAGCTATAATTCTCCGAACTAATCTTATCCTTCCTTTTTTCTTTTTTTTTTTGTTATTTCTACTGCTACTTTTCTTATCTTTCTCCACTCTGTTCGAAATCAGAAGTTCTCTCACTATTCACCTTGACTGTTCAAAAAGAATTGACTTCCATATCCTTAGATGTGTCCTGTCTTTTCTTCTCTAACTCCCGCCATATTTAGCTTTCAGCTAATCTGGAGTGGTGGATCTCAATCACTTCATCAACAACCAATCGGAGATCACCTTGTTGAGCTTAACTTGAGGTTCTTGTAATCCCGCTTGCTCGCTTTTCTCTCACAGATAATTGCGAGCAGTGATGGGACTTCTACCACTTAAGTGGTATTTCTACCATTTTTTTTTGTTTCTGAAATTCTACCACCTCCAACTCAAAATATACCACCTATTACCATTCGCTGGTTATACAAATAATTTTTCTATTATATCATTGTATTGATATTTCTAACATATTGAATCGTTGAGGGACATATATTTGTACTTCTGTCATAGATCAAAAAAACAAAAAGAGGCTGGGATGCGACCCACACTGATAACTTCCCATCCCGTCTGTCGATTTGTCTTGCTTCTAAGTTTGTCTATATGTACTCGTACCAATTTTTACCAAATTTGCGTACTATTTTTTGTAGATTTTTTTTAATGAAAAAACGGACTGTTGGATTTTTATATACAAACTACTGAATATCGAAAACAATATTTTCTGTGAAATAAAATAAGTTTGAAGCCAATATTTTTAATTTTTGAAAAGCTATTTAAATTGAAAGTAAATTTTTACCAAGTATTAGAAGTTTTTTTAAAGAGTTTTATTTTTTGTAAAAAAAACTGTCAATTCGATTTTTTCAAAATTTTATCGAATATTGAAAACAATATTTCTTATAAGATAAAATTAGTTTCAAGAAAATATTTCAAGTTTTTGAAAAGATATTTGAGTCAAAAATCAATTTTCACCAACTTTTAGTAAATTTTTATTAGGTTTTTAATTTTTTGCACAAAAACTGTCAATTCGATTTTTTTCAAAATTTGATTGAATGTTGACAACAATATTTGTTGAAAGATAAAAGTTGTTAAAAGCCAATATCTACAATTTTTGGAAAAATATTTGAGTCGAAAATCAATTTTTACCAACTTTTATACATTTTTTTTTAATGTTTTTATTTTTTGTAAAAAAACTGTAAATTCGATATTTCTCAAAATTTGTCCTAATGTTCAAAACAATATTTCTTATATGCAAAAATTAATAAGAAGCAATTATTTTAAAGTTTTGAAAAGATATTTGAGTCGAAAATCAATTTTTACCAACATTTATACATTCTTTTTTTAGGTTTTTATTTTTTGTTAAAAAACTGTGCATTCAATTTTTTTCAAACTTTAACTGAATGTTGACAACACTATTTTTTGAAAAATTAAAGTAAATCAAAGCCAATATCTCAAAGTTTTCAAAAGATATTTGAGTCGAAAATCAATTTTTACCAACTTTTATACATTCTTTTTTTAGGTTTTTATTTTTTGTAAAAAAACTGTCAATTCGATTTTTCTCAAAATTTTTCAAAATGTTGAAAACAATATTCCTCATAAGATAAAATAAGTTTCAATTCTTAATTTTAATTTTTTGAAAAGATATTTGAATCGATTTTCAATTTTTACCAACTTTGAGTAATGTTTTTTTTAGATTTTTATTTTTTATAAAAAAAACTGTCAATTAGATTTTTCTCAAAATTTTACCAGATATCAAAAACATTATTATTCGTTGCACAAAATTGTTTTGGAGATGAAATCATATTTCAGTCGTAAAATTTTGGAGGTGACAAATTTATTTTTTCAGTTTTATTGATTTATAAAAAAAACCGTTATATTCATTTTTTTCAAAAAATATACTTGTTTAGTATCACGTTACAATATATTATATAAAATTTAATTCATGTCTCTAGCGTTTTTGGTTCGTAAGATATTTAGGGTTAACCAAAATTTTGACCTTTTTTTCAAACTGCTATGGTAAAAAAACCACCCACGCAATTTTCTGGAGAGCCCTTTCTGCATCTTTCTGCCTTATTATCTGTATAACAAAATTTATTTGGAGTCGATATCTCTTCTGGTTCTTGAGCTATAGACAACGAAAAAAACGTCGCGAACGTACGGACGTACGGACGTACAGACGTACGGACGTACGGACGTACAGACGTACGGACGTACGGACGTACGGACGTACGAACGTACGTACACACGCACGCACAGACATCTTTCTAAAAATCTTTTATTTCGACTCTAGGGACCTTGAAACGTCGAGAAATGTCAAAATTTTCAATTTTACAAATCGGACCCATTACAATAACTTCCTATGGGAAGTTAAAAAGATTTCATAAGCTTTCAGAAGGACCTCAAGAAGGTGTCGATAAACATCAAATTTTAAAAGATTGCAAACCCGGTGGCTTTCTTTAGAAATGGTATATAGAGCAGTGGAATCCCTTATTGGATTTTTTAAATTTAAGTTAATTTGAAGAGACTAATCCTAAGGCTACAAGTATTTTTCAATTTTCTGAAAAACACAAACAAATTATATTTTTAAATTTAATTGCCTTGCATTTCTAAGTAATTAAAGACTTGAACGGAATATTTCAATCTAAGACAACACAAATCCACCTCTTATTCGAAAGTATAAAATCTTTTAAGTTGAACTTAATGAACAATTCTGTAATTCTATATTGACACAAATACGGATGTGAAAAATCCTGAAAACTTTTTGCCATTCCCTCAAATGTATTTTGGGCTACATTTTGAAGAATATATACTTGAAAATAAAATTGATCAAAATAAAATAATGAAACTAGGAAAAGTTATGTGCAGCTACTAAGTTGAGTTAAGTGTACAGATTCCAAAATGATTTAATTTTTTAATGATAAAGTTAATGTATTAAAATATTTAGATCCGAAAAAAGTAATTGCTGGAACAATGACAACAGTCATATTTTCTGGTAGACGCTGCAAGCATTGAACTTCTCAATGTTGAGTGGAGCAAATGATGACATTGTACATGTTACAACTTTGTTGTTTACTGCATAGTAGCGCAGCCACTGAATGTTAATTTTCACAACTCAATGCTATCAAAAGAAGATAAAAGAAACAAATTGAACACAATTCTACTTAACATTTCACCTGCAAGAGAAATTTTGGACAACGGGAACATTTTTATCCCCCAGAGGCCCAAGACGGAACATTTTGTTCCCCAGATGGTTCTTATGTAAAATAATTATTTTACCGGTTGTGAGCCAGATATGTGATTATAAAACTAATTTGAACTGACTAATTTTGTTTTGTTTTTAACCATCATTCTACCACCTTTTTTTTGAGCTAATTACCACCACTTTGATTTTTCCAAGTCCCATCACTGATTGCAATTCATACTGGAAATCGCTGCACGCTGGATTCACTTCCAGGTTACGACGGAATATTCCAGAAACTCCATTCAGCCACCCCCATTTTTCACCTTGATACGAACGAAAGTCGAGAAATATGAAAATCGCGAAAAACATACTTATTCGCAAAAATTTACTATCAATTTAAAAAAAGAAGGAAAAATGATTATAAGTTCGGGATCTGTTAGTAAACTCGGAATTGTACTCTTCTTCTTAAGTTGTTTGAAACTTAATAGTCCATACGTCCATTAACATAGTTTAAGTTACATACGTTAGATAAAGAATACAATTAATAACAGTTTAATAATTTAAATAAAACTTAAAGCAAATAAATATATATTTTACCCAAATTATTAGCTTTAATATTAATTAACTTCCCATAGGAAGTTATTGTAATGGGTCCGATTTGTCAAATTGAAAATTTTGACATTTCTCGACGTTTCAAGGTCCCTAGAGTCGAAATAAAAGATTTTTAGAAAGATGTCTGTGCGTGCGTGTGTACGTAAGTTCGTACGTCCGTACGTTCGCGATTTTTTTTCGTCGTCAATAGCTCAAGAACTAGAAGAGATGTCGACTTCAAATAAATTTTGTTATATAAGGCAGAAAGATGCAGAAAGGGCTCTTAAGAAAATTGCGTGCACCCAGAGAAAAACACTATCATAGATTTAAGTAAGAAAGTATTTAAAACTAAGTTGCTATAACTTTTGATTTATACACTTTAATTCAAATATGATCAACTTTGTTTTAAATAAGAAAAATGTTTGATTGATCAAAGTATTGTTAAACACCTTTGAATTAATGTTTTTCTATTTTGAAATGTAATGGAGTAAACTTAGAAAACTTGGTTGTTCATTTAAAGACGTTTGATATTAAATTCATTTACGTTTATTTTTGATATGAAAATAAATGCTCTTTGAATCAAAGTTGAAACTCATTACATCAAAGTGGCAACTCATTTGATTTTTGATATGCACTACTACTATAAGATCTAGACAATAATAGTCTTATACATATGCAGTATACACGTCCTCTTTTGTTACCAACACCAATACGATTTTCTGCGAATATTCATGTCGAGACGCGTACGCCAAGAAATGTGTTTCATTCAAAGGTGTTTCGATTTGAATCATATACATATGCACTTTAAACCAAAGTAAAAATGAGACAAATCAAAGTTGTTATCCTTTGACTAGTGAATGATAACGGTAAACATTCTACAAGAATATCTCATATGCCGGTCGAGTAATTTATTTGCCATTCGCTCTAGTTTCGTGGCTGTGAACAGTTCTAAGAAAAGTTTAAAGTATTAAGTAAGACAAATAAAATAAAATAAGATCTATTTATAATTATGTCATAAATCAATCATAAAATTCATATAGTGGACGAAAGTGGACAACTATTGAATTATATTAGATGACCAGGACATCGCCGCCGTCGTCGCTTGGTAGCGCACTGAACTTATGAACTCATCATCAAAAGAAAAAGCTGTGATCGGTAATCAGTTTAAAAATGCCCAAAGAGATGCAATTATACAAATCATAATTGAGGAGGCAAATTGTAGAATATTTATAAGTTGTAATATTTATAAGTTATGTTATTAATTTAGTTTATAAAAAGAAGTTTATCAATGTTATATAAAGCTTATATGTATATCGTAAGCTTATACACAATAAATCATGTTGAAGAAAATTCTTGTTTTTTTTTTTTTTCAATTTTTTGATAAAGGTATTATTTAAAGACGAATATAATATGTATATTTGATATTCTGAAATTGAAGCTTCATAATTCAACATTGCAGCTTTAGTGCCGATTGCTTCAAAAAATTATATGGTAATGTATAAAAATTTGTTGGTATGTATAGTTAAAAAAAAACAATTGATATAATGTGAAAATGACTTTAAATCCCTGAATTTGTATATTGTTTTTAATTAAATTATTCTCGATACTTATTTACTATAAGCACAAAGCTTGTTTAAAATGAATTGATATTTTTTTTAATGAAATTCGGATCGTATTTAAAACAATGAGAGAGCACTTTAATTTAATGTTTACTAGTAATTAATGTTAATATGTTTCGAAATGATTTATTTGCGATACCTATTTACTTTGAGGACAAATCGTGTTTAAAATGAATTGATATTTTTTGAATCAAATGCGGATCGTATTTAAAACAATGATAGAGCACTTTAATTTAATCTTGGCTAGTAATTAATGTAAATATGTTTCGAATTGATTTATTTCCGATACCTATTTACTTTGAGAACAAAGCGTGTTTAAAATGAATTCATATTATATTGAACCAAATGCAGATCGTATTTAAAACTATATGCTACCACTTTAAATCATATGGGTTTCAAATTTGATTTAAAATGAAGTATGGAATCACTTTTCATTGATGAACAACTTTGATTTAAATATTTTCGGCATTAGAGCCAAATCATATTGATTTTACTTTGATTCAAAGTCGTTTTTTTTGATTTTACGTGGTTTTTTCTCTGGGTGTGGGTGTTTTTTTTTACCATAGCAGTTTAAAAAAAGGTGAACATTTTGGTTAACCCTAAATATCTTACGAACCAAAAACGCTAGAGACTTGAATTAAATTTTATATAATATATTGTAACGTCATACAAAACAGGTATATTTTTTGAAAAAAAATCAATATAACGGTTTTTTTTATAAATCAAAAAAACTAAAAAAAAAATTTGTAACCTCCAAAATCTTACGACTGAAATATGATTTCATCTCAAAAACAATTTTGGGCAACGACGAATTATGTTTTTGATATCTGATAAAATTTTGAAAAAAATCTAATCGACAGTTTTTTTTACAAAAAATAAAAACCTAAAAAAAAAGTATAAAAGTTGGTACAAATTTATTTTCGACTCAAACATCTTTTCAAAACTCTGAGATATTGGTTTTAATTCACTTTTATCTTTCAAAACATCTTGTTGTCAACATTCAGTTAAAGTTTGAAAAAAATCGATTTGACAGTTTTTGTACAAAAAATTAAAAACCGAAAAGAAAATAACAAAAGTTCGTAAAAAATGATTTTCGATTTAAATATTTTTTAAAAACTTTGAGATAATATGTTCTTACTAATGTTTATAAGAAATATTGTTTTCAATATTAGGACAAATTTTAAGAACAATCGAATTGGCAGTTTTTTTACAAAAAATAAAAACCTGAAAAAAAAAATGTATAGAAGTTGGTAAAAATTGATTTTCGACTCAAATATCTCTTCAAAAATTTTAAATATTGGCTTCAAACTTATTTTATTTCAGAGAAAATATTGTTTTCAACATTCAGTAATTTTTATATAAAAATCCAACAGTCCGTTTTTTTCATAAAAATAAAATCTACAAAAAATAGTGCGCAAATTTGGTAAAAATACATATAGACAATCTTTTAAGCAAGACAAATGGACAGACGGGATGGGAAGTTATCAGTGTGGGTCGCATCCCAGCCTCTTTTTTATGATTTTATGTTAGGCCTTAGGCCATTCTACAGTAGGATTGACTTTTCCACACGAATTCACCAGACTGCCCATCTGGTTTGGTTTCACTTCCATGGAAATCATCCCATCAACCAATGTAACCTGTTAAAGAAAATATGGTTTTTGCCATAATGAGTGAGAGAACAGATAGTTGGTAAACCACGGTCGTCCCGCTCTGACGCAGTAAAGTCACAACTTCTTTCAAGTTCTAGAAAAGTATTGGGCTGAAGTTCGACATCTGTCAAACTATGTTGTTGAAACATTTTTTTTTGAAAGTCTGAGATTTACGAAAATGGATATAAAGTCTAGCTCACATAACAACTGAAGCCAGCTGACTATTCACAAAGTCGTAGAAACGTAGAATGGGTTCTTGAATAACAGGCGACGAAGCACATTTCGCACTCGGTGGGCATGTAAATAAACAAAATTGGTGTATTTAGAATTGGTGTATTAAAGAGAGGCCATAACATCCACAAAAAGACACTGTTTGGTACGCTCTTTTGTTCGTAGTTGTGATTGGACTTTATTTCTTCGAAAACGACTATGGAACAACTATTACTATCAATTCGGAGCATTATGGTCATAAGATAACCGACTTTTGTTTGCCAGCTATTGAAGAATACGGCTTTCAGAATATGTAGATTAAAAACGTCCATCGTCAACTCAAGCGAATATGGCTTTATTGGAAGAGACATTTCCTGGCCACGTAATTTTTTTTCGTGGCGATGTTAACTGGCCACCAAGATCATGCGATTTGACAACGCTTAATTTTTTTGTGGGGCTACGAAAAACACCGTATTGAGGCAAATAAACCTTTTATCCTTAACTAGCTAAGATACCGCCCAATATGCGTCAAAACGTGGTCGGAAATTACCTCAAAAGAATCGCAGGTTGCAACAATTCGTGTGGTTATCATTAAAATGATGTAGTGTTTCACACATAATGCTAAAGTTCAAATTTAATAATAAAAAGAAATATTCATAAAAAAATATCTTATGTATATGTGTTTTATTAAGTTCCCATATGAAGTGAATTCTAATCGGTCGGATTTATCGAATTGAAAATTTTGTCATTTCTCGAAGTTTTAAGACCCCTGGAATCGAAATAAAAGATTTTTAAAGAGATGTTCGCGCGTGCGTGTGTACGTATACGTTCGTATGTTCGCGAAGTTTTTTTCGTCGTCTATAGCTCCAGAATCAGAAGAGATATCGACTTCAAATAAATTCAAAGACTTTTAAAAAAATTGAGTATTTGGTTTTTTTACATTAGCAATTTCTTACAAAAAGTTAACATTTTGGTTTGCCCTAAATATCTTACGAACCAATAACGCTAGAGACTTGAATTAAATTTTATATTATATATTATAACGCATTACTTAACATATATTTTTGGAACAATTCTGAAAAAAAATCGAATACGCATTTTTTTTTACAAAAAATAGAAAACTAAAAAAACATAATAAAAGATGCTAAAAATTGATTTTCGACTCCAATAATTTTTAAAAACTTTAAGATATTCGCTTAAACTAATTTTATCTTTTTCGTAAAAATTGATTTTCGAATTAATTGATTTAAAATTTAAAAGGTAGCCAGTTGTACAATGTTATGTTCAATAAATTACTACTATGAATATTTGTTCTTATTAATAAGGCCTTAATACATAATTATTTTATAATCCTATTGCATTTTACAAAAGCAAATTGTATTTTACCCACCCTTAATGCGGTTGAGGAAAGGCAAAGAAAAACAATTATATTTTACCTGCAAATCATCATCGATTGGATCATATGGCTTCCTCTGAAATGTGTTACTATTTTGTGGGACAAAAAATCCCTACTTTTAGTTTTGCCAAAACATATTCCTTCACTTTTCGTTGAAAAAAATGTTTAAAATACGCCACAGACACAAATAACACATGAGGGAGTTTTTGATCAGCAATCATTTTTTCTTGTACAAAAAAAAGGCAACCCTGAGGACCCAAAAAACTACAGAGGCATTTCATTTTTAAACACTGCGACAAAGCTTTTTAGTTCAGTATTGCATATTAGGATATCCAATTGGATTAAAAGCAAGGACATTTTAACTGGGTTTCAAGCAGGGTTTAGAAAAAATCACTCAACAATCGATCAAATATTTTCGTTTGTAAATATGGCCGAAATCTTCCAGAAGAATGGTAAAAAGATGTATGCTTTTTTCGTCAACTTTCGGGCACCTTATATATTCTCGGATACTCTCAAATTACACTTTAATTATGTCGAAAGAATTATGGAAAATAACATTACTTCGAAGCTTGTGCTAAGTCACATTATTATTTCTAGAGGAGCATTCGCAGGTGAGTGGTGTAAAATGGCGAACGAATGCTCAACAACTTTTTTAATATCAACTGAAGATAACCTTCCTTTGCTTTATTCGAAATTTGATGATTTCTTGATAAAAATCGATCAGTTAACTGAGGAAGCGGGATTATCATTACATAAAACTTAATACGGTAAAGTTAACCACTTTTTGGAAAAAAGATCTACTTCTTGGCCGAATGTGCAAAATCAATACAATCTATATAGTCAGAGGTGAACTTCTCAACTTAAACTTTATTCCTCACCGTCCAGATCTTCCTCTATAGGGTGATCTATGCAATCGGAGAGAACTTGAAGAAGTTTTCCATTTTTTGGGAGTTTGTATAATTCGGAAATAATTTTGCAAGAGAATTGGTATTGATGTACTCAGTCTAGAGGTAACCATACAATTGATGAATGGAGAACGACGGTGGGAATACCATTTTTGTTTGAGTGCCTTACGATAGAGAACATGTATAATCAATGAAAATTTTTAACATATACAAAATTATTTGCAAGATTGTTAAATTTAATTTAATTTTAAAAATTAAAATGTAAATTTCTGTTGGGTATACGGCTATCGGCCAAACCAAACATATATTTTTTAGTAAAAAAGGACACTTCTATTTATAATCATTTTTATTAGAACACCAAAGGTGGTGAATTTTTACTTTGCCAATTTATAAACTTGATCCCAATTAAATTTTACTGAATATGTATTTGAATGAATTGTGAAGACTTCAGGGTGCAATGTACTTTCTATCTGACAAAAGAGCTGAAGATGACCTGAAGCCATATTATTTGTCATTTTATTTTTGCCTTTTCTATATATTGACTCCAAACAAACTCTCTCAATCCTAAAGGATAAAATCATCTCTCTAACATCAACCATAGAAAAAAAATTCATAATCATACCTCGGGTTTGCATAAACAAAAGAAACAAACAGAAGAAAAAAAATTACATAAATTGTCATTTGAAAACATAAAATGGTTGAATGAACTTTAAATTGGCGTTAATGTTTTGCCACTTTACATTCCACCGCACGTTGGCAAGGACTACCAGGATGACATCGACGAAGAAGGCGACGTCCATGTGCGGCTGCTGATTCCATGATGAGATGGTGGGTTAGTGGCTTGTGGGTTTTGTCAGGCAGCGCGTCGCATCGCTTCGTCGTCACTATTCTTCCATTCAAAATCAAATGACAGCATTAATCCCACAAAAGCATAACGAAGCTCGTAGAGTCGCAATCGCAACTGATTTTCAGACATCATTGAAACAAAACATTACACAAAGCTCCTGTCATTTTATCCTAGCTTGAATTTATGTATAGAAAAGCGACAACCCTCTCTCTCTCTCTCTCTCTTTCTTTGCCCTTAGAATTTTCTTCATCCTATTTTTTGAAGAAGTCCTGATGGTGATGGAGGAAAAACCGCCTGCCCGTTCAACTGAACAGCAATCCGACAAAAGTATAGAAACATAACAGATAGGACGACAAGACTAAAGCATCCTCTTCGCTGTTCATACACAAACATTATTATTATAGTTGAAAAGCAAACAGAGCCACACAGGACAAAAGAATGATTGTTCCCAAGCTTGGGTGTTCCATTTGACAGAACAGAGAACATATACGTTTGGTATAAGTACTTAAATCTACAAACGAAAATAACAGATAGAAAAAAAAGACAGAACAGGATCATCCTGGAATATAGATATACGTTCTATGTGTTGTCATCGTCATAGTCCTTAACGCTCTGGCTTGTATCCTCGACGTATCCTCGCATCCTGGTATCTAGTAGCTACATGTCTTGAGGGCTGAGAAAAGTACAAAAAGCACGGTGACGGCAACGACGACGACGACGACAACGACAACGATGAGATGATGATGTTGATGACAAGAACATTGCGTTCATTAGGCAGAGGAAAATGAAAACGGAAATGACAATGATTCCGAGGATTGAGAAGAATCAGAGAAGAATCTAAGGAGGGCTTGGCCAAAGTCGTCACAAGCATAAGCTCATTGAGAGTAGGTACCTATCCACAGAAATACCTATACACAGCAACACCAACAGAAACGACAACATCAACAGCAAAATCTATAACAACGGCAGAGCTTTAATTAATCTTCAAGTTGCTAAGATTTGCTCGGCAATTAGACAAATAAGTAATTATAATAATGAACCGAGTCCTTTTGTGCAACTCGAAGAAATTATTGTCAGGAGATCAGGATTATTCTTATGTGTTTTTTCTACATAAAACATATTGTTGATGTACATATGTAGGCGAAAAGTCTCACCAACGATGATGGGATGATGGAAAAAGCAAGGTTCCAACCTAAGTTTTTAGAATTATTGATTTGAGAATTGTGTAGGATTTTGTATCTCTTGTTAAAGTCGGATAATCTTTTGCAAGGTGTGAATTTTTTGTTTCGAAAACAGTAATTTTGTCGCTTTTTCTTTAAAAAAAAACAGTTAACGTAATTTCAATTACCGGCGGCAACGTAGTCGTCCTGTTGAAGTATTTAAAGGAAAGGGAATCGTTAGGAGAGACATTATATTTGACATGTCTCAGCTATCTTTCCGCAGTGTGGGCCAAATACAAGTTTCTTTTTAAATGAGATTAAATTTTCCATGTTTTATGACTTAATTAATAAGAATGAACATTTTTATTAATTTATGGAACACAACTTCGTTCAAGCTTTATTTTAAAGATATTGACACCAAATTTGCAGAAAGGATATCATCGTTTTTAAAAAAATAGAATTAACAGTGCTGTATTTCGTTATGAGTATTTGGATCAATTTGTTGTCAATTCTGGAGTCCCTTAGGGTAGCCATTTAGGTCCAATTTTAATTTATCAACATTCCATAGGAAGTTATAATCAATCCGATTTGTCAAATTAAACATTTTGACATTTCTTGATGTTTCAAGGTCCCTAGAGTCTAAATAAAAGATTTTTAGAGAGATATATGTGCGTGCTGAATTTTTTTTGTCGCCTATAGCTCAAGAACCAGTAGAGATGTCGACTTAAACTGAATTTTGTTATGCAGACAATAATACAAAAAGATGCAGAAAGGATTCTCAACAAAATTCAGTGGGTGTTTTTTTACTGACATTTTCAACGAGAAGTTTGACATTTTTAACCATAATCTTCTGCAGAACATGTTTCATTTGAGTGTGATTTGTGTTGTTGACAGTTCTTTGAAAAATTCATCTAGGTCAAAAAATGGAATTAATAATTGAATATTTTCGTGCGATTATTTTTCATAACTTTCGATGTGGATTATCAAGACAAGAGTGCAGCGATGAACTTAATTCTTTCTCCAACGATAAAGCACCATCCTTTAGCACTGTAAAAAACTGGTATAACGAATTCAATCATGGTCATCGTTCGCTCCAGGACGAATTCCGTGAAGGTCTCCAAAATGGGTTGTTATGCCATAAAATATCGATGATGTGCATGAACTGATAAAGCAAGATCGACATGTAACATATCTTGAGATAGAGGCATCTTTGTCTTTAGTATGACTAGCATCCATAAAATATTACATGAACATTTGGCCGTGAAAAAGATTTGTTCGGGTTGGATCCCGCATAATCTGACAAACGCTCAAAAGATGGCTCTTTTCGACTGGTGCAAGGAAATGGTGAAAAATACGGTCAAGGTGCATCAAAGGCTGTGTATAATATCTACACAGGTGACTAATCAAAAACAAAACAGCAATCGACTGTATGGGTCTTCCAAGATGATCCAAATCCAAAAAAGTGTTTCTTCGGCATTACCGGTCACGTTTTGACAGTACAATTAGAGCAACGCAAGTTGGTCAATTCTGAATTGTATACGATCATTTGTTTGCCAGAAGTCATCAAAGAAATTCGAAAAACGCAGAAGAAGAGGTGAATCCTTCTTCATCATGACAATACAAGCTCTCACACATTGGTTCATACAAAGGAATTTTTGACCAGCCAAAATATCGAATTAAAGGGTCATCCGCCGTACAGTCCTGATTTGGCACCCAAAGACTTCTTTTTATTCCCGCACATTAAAAACAAAATGCGCGGACAAAGTGCTACGAAAATTGGTTCAAACGCATGCAAAAGTGTATTGCTCTTCATGAAGAATATGTTGTAAAACAATAAATAATCGTAATTCTTTGTTTTTTCATTATAAGGCCGGTAATATAAGTAGCAACCCTGGTACGAATGTAGCAATTTAAAAACGGCTTCAAAATTTGGTTAGCTACAAAAATCTTTCTAATTAATAACTCTAGCGACTTAAATTAAATTTTAAAATTATTTATAAAGCAAAAAAACTGAAAACAACAAAAAATGATTTTATCTATAAAAACATTTTGTGCAATGAAAAATAACGTTTTTGACATTTGGTAAAATTTTGAGAAAAATGGAATCGACAGTTTTTATTATAAAAAATAAAAATCTTAGAAAAAAATTACTAAAAGTTCGTAGAAGTTGATTTTCGAAATTTGAGAAATTTTTGTCAACTTTTGGTAACATTTTGGGAAAATCGAATTGACAGTTTTTTTTATAAAAAATAAAAACCTAAAAAAACATTACTAAAAGTTATTAAAAAATGGGTTTCGGCTCAAATAACTATTTAAAAATTTAAGACATTGCTTCGAATTAGTTTTATCGTGTAAAAAATAAGAATTATTTTGACTAAATTTGAATTGACAGTTTTCTTACAAAAAATAAAAACCTAAACAAACCATTACTAAAAGTTGGTAAAAATTAATTTTTGATAAAAATAGCTTTTCAAAAATTTGAGATTATGGCTTGAATCAAATTTTATTTTATAAGAAACTAGCTGACCCGACAAACGTTGTGTTGTCATATAAATAATTTCTAGAGCATATTTTGCTAGAAATAAATAACTTATTGTAAGAATGTGGTATATAAGTGGGG
This sequence comes from Eupeodes corollae, assembly GCF_945859685.1. NCBI lineage: Eukaryota > Metazoa > Arthropoda > Insecta > Diptera > Syrphidae > Eupeodes > Eupeodes corollae. Next base: position 250,118,567 of record NC_079147.1, read on the forward strand.
GATCACAAAACAAATTTTTAATTTATTAAAAATAATTCTTTAAAATCATATGCATATTGCTAACTATAACAATACTACAAAAAAAACAATATCAATCCTTTAATGCAACGAGTGTACAATATTTTTCGTGATCGCAATTTTCGTCAATACAAAAAAACTGGATCGTTTGCCACTCGAGAACACGTAGCTGTTGGTCCTTGGGACTTATTAATAGTCACTGCAAATACCAACCTTATTGGAAATTAAAGGCGTTTGAATTGAATTGGCACATCTGTGGGTATAATAGGGATTCGCAATAATAATATATTTTCATCGGAATTTGCATTTAGAATTATGGCTTCGATAACATTTTTCATTAATTTTTATTCAATAATCGCCGATGAGCCCAACCATTACATCGGGCAAAACGCATATGTAAACACTTTTATGCTGGTTTAAATTTATTTTCATGATTTTAAGTCATATTTATTAAAATCTTATGAAATCAAAAACTCAGATGGATAATTTACAGCTTCTGTATCAATAGATTTGTATGCTACCAAATTTTCAGGTAACTTATGTTGTATCTTAAGATTTAATATGTTGACATCCACATTTTTTGCTGCCAAAAAAATTGCTCTTGCTGTCAGCCATTCATGATTTGTATATTTTCTGTATAATTTTATGCATCCAGTTTCATCTGTAGTGTGTTTTCCGTCTCCTATATCTAACACTTGTTCGAGAATGTTTCAGCGGATGGATCTTGAAGCATATTTACTTTCAGTTGTACTTTTCAACATAACGCCTCAGTGGCGATGATTTTAAGCACGCTTTGATCTAATCACCGTACGTGGTAACGGGAACTGTTTGTCTGAAATCTCTTGTTTTTTATAACTTTCAAATTCCAGCTCAACGCCTGAAGCGAATGTTTGGGTGCCATAGTGCATTCATTCCAGGCAGTAATTTCACACGGTTTCAGCAATGTGACCATTAATGATTGTTTTTTTTTTTATATTGCACACAGCGTCTGAGTTAATTGGAATATTGATTGGCAGTTAAAATACTGAATGAGCTGTACTGCCTTCATCCAATAAAATTGCCGCAATGACGGAAGATACAACAGAAAATGCGATACCATTATTTGACCGCATTTAAGCAAGAATTAGTGAAATAAGGAATATTTAGCCAGTTCCACCTGGTGCATCAAAAAAAAAGAATCCACCTTGTCCTAGCGAAACTACGATAATGATGTGGTCATAAATGCTTCTTTGTTCTTCATTCATTAGTGGGACATTGCGAGCGACGTTAGCTGCTATTTCTACATTATTGTATTATAGTTCACGATTCATTTCAGTGTCTATAAGATCAGAAGCATTTATATTTGGTGAATGCATACCGAAGTTGTAAGTTGGTATGATAATGGAAAGATTCTCAATAGCAATCAATGCTTCAGTGTACATAGCGTGACTGAATACTATTGTAAGATCGTTGCACCGTCTACGATGTTGATGCACTTAAACCATAGCACTTAGGAATATAAAAAAAATAAAAACCTATGCTCAGACATACCGAATGTAAATGCAAAATTTGATTGAAATTGGTTAAATTTTATATATTAGAGATATTAATTAAGAAATTAAAATATAAAAAAATACATTTTTTAAAAATTGATGTTAATTTCTCGATATCTCGTTAATAAAAGAAGACATTAACTTCTAATTAATTTTATTCATCCAATTTGCATATGTTTATATAAGAAATACAAATGTTTAAGAAATGTTACTAAAGTTGGTTTTTGACCAAAAATAGATTTTGAAATCAAAGTATTTCATAATATTCAAAACATTATTGGTAATTTATAAATTATTAAGAATAATTTTACAGACAATTTTTTTAAGAAAACACGAAAACCTAAGAACTTTTAAGCTAGACAAATCCACAGAAGTAATGGGAAGTTATCAGTGTGAGTCGCATCCTATATATCTTCTTTTTATTTATAAATGACTTCTTTTCGTTCATACATAATTCTTTCGCCTTCTTTTAAAGATTAATAACATTAAGCTTTTCTAAATTAAAAAATCTACTTCTGATTATTAACTTTTGCAAGAGGACTTGTTAGATTTTATGGAATGGTGCAGTAAAATTGGTCTCGTTCTTAATGTTGACAAATCTAAAACCATGAGCCTTACACGCTGACAATGTCCTTTTGATTCTAATTATACCCTCAGTTTGTGTTATTTAAGTAAAGTTTTGGTCTTGATCCCGTTAACTTTTAATAAGAAAATTAAGCTATAAAGTTCAGAATACTAATAGGATCCTAAGATTTATAAAGAGATCTGGTCACGATTTCCATGTCCGTTACGTTTTCTTCTCTTTGTTTCATTTGTAAGACCAATTCTTGAATATGGTTGTTAGGTGTAATTACCTTACTACTCCATTCATATAATAAGATTTAAAGCAATTTAAATAAGATTTATGCGTTTTTGCCTTCGTTTTCTTTTATGGTCACATAAAAATACGCTTTCGTCTTACGCTCATCAATAATAAAAGGTGTTTGCAATTTTGATTCATAGTTGGAATTTTTAATGGGTGAAAATCTTTTTTATTACTTATAGAAAAAACTACCAAATATTGACAAAAATCATTTTCAACTCAAATGTCTTCAGAACAAGTGAAGATATTGACCCCTTAGTTATTTTGTCATATGCAAAATATTGTTTGAAACATTTTCAAAACCCACAGACAAATCTAATTGACAGTTTTCTTTTACATACAAAAAATCTACTACTTAAATGTTTTGAATACCTTTATAGAATAGAACTCAACTAATGTTTTAAATTTTAACGATATACGAACTTTTTTTAAATATTTTTAGATTAAAAATAGGTTTTCGGCAAAAGATGTGATTTTCTAAGTACATCAATTTGTCGCATCTTAGCCATCTTAGAATAGTGTAGACGTATTGGCATGTTAAAAAAATCTCTCACGACTAGAATCACATTTAAAATCTGAAGAGGAAATATTAAGAAAAACATTTAAAATATACGGGCAGTATGGGATGCCCTATTGTATTATGGCATAGAATTGAAAATATTAAAAATATTTGGTTAAAATTTTAATTTGAAATTTAAATTTGAAATGATAACCGTATGAGATACATCAAAAAATAAGAAAAAATCCCCTGATTATAAAAAAAAATGTGTCCAAGATGTTTTAATTTCAGCCCTCTGATTTCCAGAGGCATTTTAAGCTTTTTCAAATGCATTTTTCAACTTACATTGGCAATCAGTTTTTTCCTTAGAATATGATCGAGAGAATGGTATACCAAAACATTAAGAATTTGTTTGCACTTTAAATAAAACAACCGCCCTAAAAATAAATGAAGCATCAATATTATTTGTTATAAAATACTTTGGAAACCATCTTTGGAATAAATTTTAAAAACATTGAAAGTTTTAAATATTTTTGTTAAATCTTAAATAAATTATATGCTTATGCGACAAATAATTCAACTAAATATACCAAATTCGGAAAAATGTGGCTGGACAATGGAGGATAACATTGTAAAAATGAATTTACCGGTCCTAGAAACTATTTTTTTTATTGGGGCGGGTAGATTTTGGTGCCCCGTGGCGAACATTTTGTGTTGGTGACATGTGTAAAATATTTTGTTTATTATCAGTTGTTTATGAAAAATCATCATGGCAAGTTACAAGACCGTACAGCACGTTTTAATCATATGACTTTATTATAAAAATGAGTGTTCTTTAACGCAAACGTGCTTTGCACGTTCTCTTCAAGTTTGGTGGCCAAATTTGGGACGACCAGTAAACGATCAGCAAAAACCAGTACGTGCAAGAACCACAAGATCGGCCGGGAACATCGCAACGGTTCGTAAAAGTGTACAGCAGAACCCGAGGTGTATAGCAGAACAAGAACTCGGATTTTCGCAGACTTCAACTTGGCGAATTTTGCATCTGAACGTGGGCCTACATCCGTACAAAATCCAACTGACTCAAGAGCTCAAATTTCATGACCACAAACAACACCGTTTGTTCGCTGACTGGGCTTCGAATCGCTTGGAAGCAAAACTAAATTTAGGCTGAAAAATCATCTTTAGTGACGAGGCTCATTTTTGGATGAATTGCTGTGTTAACAAGCGAAATTGCCGTATATGGGACGACATCAACCCAACCGAGGTTCACCAGGTGATAATGCATCCTCAAAAAGTTTCCCTTTGGTCTGGATTTTAGCTGTTGGCGGCAGCGTCATTGGTCCGGTCTTTTTTGAAAACTACCTTAGTGAGGCGGTCACCGTCAACAGTGAGTGCTCTAAATTAAACCATATGGACATAGAAGATATGTTGTTCCAGTAGGAGCGCGGCGGCGGCCGGCGGCGCTACGTGCCACACAGCAACGATTGACATTTTGCATGAACGATTTGAGGGTGAAATAGCTACCAAGGTCATGTGCTTTGACCCTAGACTTTTTCCTGTGAGTTCTATCAAGTCATTGCAAATAAATCACAATGGACCGATGCCCTAAAGGTGAACATAGCAACACAGGCCATCACTCAAATTCAGCTAGATCTGTGCGGAAGAGTAATTGAAAATTGGACTACTTAGATCCGTGCCACCGTAAGAAGCCGAGGTGGGTATTTGAATGATGTCATGTTCCACACTTAATAATGGCATACATGCTCCTTTCAAATAAAAAATAATTTTGTTTCAACATCTACCCGCCCTTTTTGAAAAACTCTTTAGTTTCTAGGAACGTGTTTAAAAAATAAAGTTAGAAATGTTATGTGCTTTCGTGTTTATTCAAATCGTTTTATCTCTATTGATTAAATACTACACAACATTTTTGATTCGAATATCTCAAAAAAATGAGTTATTGTCATTTTTACTCGTATACAAGATATTGTTGTTAACCTACCTTTACTTTAAAAATCCAATCTTATAAGAAATGAAAACCTTGAAAAGAAGAAAGAATGGGAAGTTATCAATGTATCTTTAGATTAAACCTATAATATTCAAATTTAACAGTTACAACACATTTTAAACGACTATAAAAGTCTTTTTAATAGCTTTCTATATTTCATTAGAAAAGTAGTATCTTGAAGTTTTTATTTTCTCACTCACAGGAAAAACACAATATTAAGTTCAATAGGATAAAAATGATTCTGTCACTTTTTCATATCTTAACATTATTTCTCTTAGCATTATTGTGTTATTGGTATAAGGTATACCATATATACTAAAGTCGAATAGGACAACAAAACATCAGACAGCAACAGCACCCATCTAACCAAAACCAACCCATCATATCAACAACAAAAACAACTAGAAGCATTTCTGCCATCTGCTGTCGCTCCCTAACAACAAAATCTTTTGCATAAATCATGCGATAAATATCTCAAACTACTTATACCTACCTCTGTATACAAGACTCTTCGCCCATCACTGTTGCCTGTGCAGCACAAAGATAAAGTCAACGAAAATAAGATGAAATATTTAATATTGATTTCATTTATTATGCATCATTAGGTGTATCTATCGATCTCTGAGAATATTGCAACTGATTTATTATCGATTTTGCGATGAACGTTCCACGTTCGACGGCGGCAACGACTTGACGACGACGTTGAAGACGACCCAAGATGTGAAGAAACTCAGATTCAGAACCAAACTGCTGAGACGAACTGAAAGGAACTCGCAAGAGGCCAAAATATACAGGATGTGTCGCTAATGTTGCCTATCTGTCTTCCGCATCCTCTCTCCGTCTCTATGCTTTATAGCACATCGTCCATTAGAGTTTGTGTGCTGTATTATGGGGTGATTGAATTGATAGCATAAGTTATTGCATTTATATCTACAAATTTCATAAATTGTAATGGATATGGATACTCATGCTGTTGCCTATAATATTTATTCACATCATCCTTATAGTCTAGGACTATACGTATCTACGTATCTACATGTGTATATCTGAGAGTGTAAAGGACTAGGACAAGACGCAAGATATCCGCGCCCTTACGCCTTCGACACGCTATACCATCACATCACAGAAAACCAACAACGTTACAGAACCAACTAGGAAGCAAGAAGATGATGACGATGACGACGAACGACAACGACTTCTACTTCGACGGCGCAGCGTTGATGACGAAAGGCGAAGATTTCGATAAGAAACATTTACGATCAAAGTATAAACCTACTTCATGTTTATGTTGTTGTTGTTTCTGTTGTTCGCTGTTATAGAGTTGTTGTTGTTGTTGATAGCAAAATTTTCTTGTTATTATTGAGGTTAAACGCAACTTTAACTTGAGTTGGCAATTATGCAAATTGTCGCGAAGTATATACATAGTTTTGAAATTTAATTTACCAAAATCAACCTTTGCTATGCTCGAGGCTATCAGAGTGAGAGTGCGAGGGCGTAGGACAGAGGGAGAGTAAGGGGTCGTCATTAGGAATGTACCAAGATTGACTTTAATTATATTGCCATAATGTAGGTAATGGGAATATTCAATGAGACGACTTCCTCTGCTACTTCTGTTTTAGCTTTGTACCTGATGTTTGCCTTTCATATAATCTAGACTTCCCTATGAACTTATGTATAGACTGAGGAATTTGAATTAAGGAAAAATAAATATAATTGGAAAATGGTTATTATCTATAGGTATACATATGAAGGCAGAGAACGATAAAGTCTCATTAAAAGGACATTTTATACACGCACAAATCCTCATAAATAATATTTCAGAGGTTACAATTTATTAAATTCGATAGAAAAATATGTACAACCAGGATTAGAAGGAATATCTATTTAATTTGTAATACTTTATTATATTTAGAATTAGGAATGTAGTGTTCATAAACTTCTCGTAAAATCTGTGTCGACTAAGGAATTATAAACAATTTCTTAAATTTTATTTTAAGATTTAAGACACAATTCGGTGATTAATTAAGGTTAGCAAACACCGATTACTTTGTATTTTGAAATTCAATAAATACAATTTGTTTGACAAAAAAATTAAGAGAGTGTGAGAGAGTGCGACCCAAACCGATAAATTTATATATTGGTGTCCTTAAAAACCAATGTTTTTAAATTTGCAATCAAAGAACTTAAAAATTTAAATTTAGATTTAAGTTTATTTTAAAAAAATCTGTCAATTTAATTTTTAATTCCCATTTACATATACATATGTCAATAACTGTTTTTTGAATTGAATGAAATAATTTTGTACCCAATGCTCTAAAGGGTAATTTTTATAAATGTATATAGTTGTTTTTTTTTTCAGGTTTTTGTTTTTAAACATAATAAAAGTCAATTCGATTTTTAATGTTTGCCAAATGTTAACAACACTTTGATATATAAGATGGAATAAATTAAAAGTTATATCATACTTACAGTTAGGGACTTAAGTCTTCATACATTCCCAAAATTTCATATATTCGTCAATCAAAGAGAATAAGGAAAAAAGTTATACAGCAAAAGTATTCAAATACATTTTAATTATTATACGAAAACATTATTTTTCATTATTCTTTTAAGATTTAAAAAAAAAAAACAAAAAAAACATATTATAAGAGTGGACAAAAGTGTTTTACATAACAAAAGATTCCTTAACATTAAATTAAAAACATAATTTTTGAATTCAATTCCTTTTACATTAGTACTTTGTTGATCCACCGTTAGTCTACTGCCTGTAGACGTCTTGGCATAGATTCAACAAGATTTTGGGTCACATCGGGGGTAATTTCCGACCAGCACCTTTGTGCATGATATAGCAGCCAATCTCTAACAATGATCGCGGTATGCTTGAGATCGTTGTCCTGTTCGAAAATCCAACTCTGGCCAAAACCCAACATATTCACTGATGGCTGCAAATTATGTTCTAATAGTTGTTTATAATAGTATCGATCCATAATATCATCAATAAACACAAGTCAGCTATAACTATTGCGCTCCAAGCCATTACGTTGCCACCACCATGTTTCACTGTTGGCACAATATTCTTTGGCTCAAGAGCTGCTTTTTTTACGCCAAACCATTCCTCGTCAATCATTTCAAAACAAGTTAAACTTGCTTTCGTCCGTAAATAAACCTCTTTTCCAAAAATCAATTCCTTTATTTAAATGTGTTTTTGCAAATTAGAGCCGAAGTTATCGATTCTTTTCAGATACCAAAGGTTTTTTTGCGGGGAACCCGGCTTGCATACCCTTGATCTCGTAATGCCCTTTGGATAGTTTTTGGGTGAATTTTTTTATCCGTAGGATTTTCGATTCTTTCCGCCAATTTTGGACCTGAAATTCTTGGATTTTTCGCTACTTCCCTTACAATGAGACTGACATCTCATCTGGAGAGCTTTTTGGGGCGATCTTGGCTTATTTTCCACAGAGCCAGTTTTTTTGAATTTGTTGACAATATATTGGACCGTAGCAAAGGGTGTGTTGAAAAGTTTACTGATTGCGCAGTAAGATTTTCCTGTTTTATGCTTTTGAATAATAAGCTTTTTTATATCGACACTAACTTCTTTACGCGTGGTCATCTTGACGGTTTGTAACAATTTATTTGAATAATAAAGTGCTAAAAAATAAGTTAAGAATCAAGTAGACTATTTCTATTGCAAAAAAATAACGGTATTTTAAATGCAACCATATCCAAATTATGAATAAAACAGAATAATTTGATTTCGGTCAAGACTTTCTTTAATGGAGATAAATTAACAAAAACTATTTAAAACGTTTTCTTTGTTAAGAATCTAAAATGTAATTTGATGTCAATTCGTCAATTAACTGACAAAGGCTACAAGATCACCTTTAATGGTGTTGATGCCCTCATCTCCAAATTGGCCAAAATATGTTCGCCGCTCGTCGAAATGGTCAACTGTATCAAGTCACTTTTTATGTTGAGCGTAGTGTGTATGCTGGAATTGCAAAGCTTCGCAAACGTTATGGCATTTTCGTTTAGCTCATTTGATTGTCAATGCTATGAAGAAGATGGTGAATCAAAACTTGGCAACTGGATTAGTAGAATTAGATACAAATAGTGCTGACAAATTTTGTGAATCTTGTGTATTTGGTAAACAAACGTGTTTACCATATCCACAACGAAAGGAAATGCGATCTAAACGTATTGTAGAACTCATTCATACAGATGTCAGCGGCCCAATGAGTGAAGTGGCGCATGATGGTTTCAAATTCTTCGTTGCTTTTACTCATGATTTTTCACGTGCATCCATGGTACATTGCATAAAGAAGAGAAGTTAAGTTTTCGAAAAAATTCAAAAATACGTTGCTATGGCTGATGCACAACATGGCTTAAAAATTTCGAAATTGCATTTGGATAATGGCGTTAGTATTGCTCAAACGAATGTAAATCTTATTGTGTCAATAAAGGTATTCGACTTTGTCAAGTGGATTAAGACGTCAAATTTTCTTTGAAGCAGTTTTACATGCATATTATGTTAAAAATCGCTCACCAACAAGTGCTGTTGGCAAACAATTTGCAAACAGCACGCTGAAATTTGGTATGGTAAAAAGCCAGATTTATCTCATCTTCGTGTTTCTGGGTCGATTTGTTACAACTATGTACCAACAGAAAATCGTACGAAATTAGATGCGAATTTACATAAATGTTACATGCTTGGATATGGTTCATCGTCACAGATGTATCGTCTTTGGGACATCGAAGGTGACAGGGTTGTCATGGGTCGTAATGTAACTTTCAATGAAAAATCAATTTTTGACCGTCTGAATTATATTAACATATTTGATCTAGAGGTAGCTAATGATGACATCGATGAAAAATGTACTTGGTCTTTGCCTAAGTAAATGGGTTTTCAAGTTGAAATATAAGTGGTGACATCGACAAGTATCGATTACAACGAAACATATTCACAAACAGCCAAATTGAGCACCTTCCGTATTTTCTTGTCCATTGCTAACCATTTTGGATACAATATACATCAGATGGACCTTGAATGTGCTTTTCTAAATGGAAATTTAAAAGAAGACATCTACATGACACAACCAGAGTAATTTGTGAAAGATAAATCTATGGTTGCAAATTAAACAAATCGCTTTATGGGTTAAAGCAAGCATCACGGATGTGGAATGAGCGCTTTAATCAATTCATTCTTAAGATTGGGTTTAATCGTTGTCAATCAGATCAATGTTTGAACATGAAAATTGAAAATGGTATCGCCTGTTACATACTCTTACACGTCGACGATCATTTCAAACAGTACAAAAATGATAAATATAATTAAAACTGAATTGTCAAAAGAACTTGAGATGACGGATCTTTGTAAAATCAATTCGTTTCTTGGAATTTCTATTTTAAGGAATTTAAATGATAGTTCAATTCAATTAAGCCAGTTAAATTACTTAAAAAATATTTTAAAGAAATTTAATATGAATAACTGCAAAACGGCTGCAACACCCGTCGAAAATGGATTACATTTGCAGAATGATGATGGCAATAATTTATCTAACCAGCCATATAGATAACTCATTGGATGCTTAACATATCCTACTCAAACAACTTGACCAGCTTTAAGTGTATCGACAAACTATTTTAGTAGATTTAAAAACTGCTTTACAGATGAACACTTTATGCATGCAAAACGTATTTTAAGATACATACAGGGAACATCTGATATGAAAATGGTTTATCGTCGTGATTCTGAGGCTGATATTTTGACTGGATACGCCGAATCTGACTGGGCTGGTGATAAGAACGATCGCAAATCAACATCGGGATATGTATTCAAGGTCTTTGAGAATACAGTTAGTTGGTTATCACAAAAGCAACCAACTATTAGCCTGTCATCAACTGAAGCTGAGTATTTGGCATTAGCAAAATGTATTTGTGAGGCAAAATGATTGCGCTGTCTTTTAAAAGAAATTGGACATCCTTGCAATTCACCAACAACAATATTTGAAGACAATCAAGCATGCATCAAGGTAGCTGAAGAATCACGTGATCATAAAAGAATGAAACATATTGATGTGAAATACAACTTCATTCGAGAATCTATTGTAAATAAAGAAATCAAACTCAAATATATCACTGCTAACAATCAAGTTGCTAATATATAATGACATAGTATATGGACAAATTTTTTTTCAAAAGCATCGCTTAAATTTAAATCGTAATTAATTTCACTGTATTAATTAATTTTCCCAACTAGTTTAATTTAAAAGAAATTTAATTTTTTTTTGTTCATTGATTATAAATATTAACTTATTGAGTTTTTAAAATGTATAGCCTGTTTGTTTGTTACTAATTTGTTAACTGAAAAATTTAAGAGGCGGTATTAGAATATTTACTTTGCTATAACATTACTTTAACAAATCGAGGTTTGTTTTGTATAATTTTTATTTTTTATTCTTAGTTTTTTTATCTAAATAAAAATTATATTATTTGAATTCGACAAACTAACAGAAATAAGTAATGTTTTGCCAGTTCCACCTGGTGAATCCAAAAATAAGAATCTATCTTATTCTGCCGAAACTGCGAGCATGAAGTGGTCAAAAATGGTTCTTTGTTCTTTATTCATTAGTGGAACTTTACGAGCAACAATCGCTGTTATTTCTACACTATTGTATTGTAGTTCACGATTCAATTCAGTGTCTATTAAATCAGATGCATTTCGATTTGGTGAATGCATACCGAAATGACTGAGTGGTAAGTTGGCAACGATAACGCAAAGATCCTCAATAGCAATCAATGCTTCATTGTTCATTGCGTAACTGCATTATCCTAAAATCCAAGCATTTAAGAATATAAAAAAATAGATAAAAACCTATTCTCAGACCTACCGAATGTATATGCGACATTTCGTTGAAATTGGTTCAGCTGTTTCGGAGGAGTTGGTAACTAACACTGTGACAGGAAAATTGTATATATTAGATATAAAAATATTAAACTTGTTTCTCAAGATATATGAGTCGAAAATCAAATTTCTGCTATTGTCAGTAGTTTCCTGTTTTTTTTTTTAACTTTTCCATAGGATTTTTTTTGAGAAATTAACTACATACCAAAAATCAAATTTTGCGCTGTAAAAATATATTCCAAAGGTATTATCATTTTTTGCTCGTAAGTTATTTGAGCTGGCAAATATTTTTGCTATTGATTTATAGCAACAGTTTTGATAATTTTATTAATTTCTACTAATTTGTAAATGATGTTATAATGTATATGGTGAAATTTATCCGGAGTCAATATTGATTTACGACATATTAGGGACCATCGAAATATAAATTCATTTTTATTTGTATGTATTGACGACGAAAAAATGGTATCCCTGACGTAACGATGTACAGATGTACTTACATATTCACACGGAGAAATCTTTCTACAAACCACAGCTTTTGTTTCTAGCGACTTTGAAACGTCGAAAAATGTTAGATGCTTTAAATTTGAAAAATCCGATCCACTACAATAACATTGAATGTGAAGTGTAAAAAATGTCCTTAAAAACTATAAGAATTTTTTTTCGATGAGAACACATTTTGAATAAAACATTATTGAACTTAACACAAAAAATAGCTATTAATTTACTTACAAAATAATTAACAAGTTACAAAAATACTGCTTTATTTTTTTAACAAATAAAGTTTTATAAATGAAGATTAGATTCATATTAAAAAAATCTCAGGCGAAAATTTTCAAATGATATAATAATTATTAGTTTTGATTAGTATCCCAGCCTTAATTTAACTTCACTAAGCCGTATCTCAAAAACCTGTAGAGATATCGACTTCCAATGAAATTTACACATAAAAACATGCACATATGTAGGCAGGATTTTTAAAATAGACTACACCACTTGCTCCTGTATCCGACAAGCCTTCTTAATAACGTTAAATTACATAATATATGTATTTAAGATTTTAAAATATATCTGCAAAAAAATTTAACTTCATATATTAAAATGTTTTTTAATTTCTTAAAACAAAAACTTTATTTACTTTTTTTTCAAAAATCGTTCAAGTATTTGTTTTAAAATTAACTATAAGAAAATATGTTTGTTATGTACTGATTCAGTGCTTATAAATATACGAAGCTTTCCACTAATTTGAATTTCGTAAAAACATTTTGAAATATATTTTTCCAATATAAAAAAACATACATTTTTTATATCGAAAGGAAACAAGTGAAGACACGCATTTTTTAGACAAAATTGTATAAGAATCTATCCGGTTGTTGTTAAGAAAAAACGTTTGTTATTTCACCCAAATATTTTATTTGAATCGCTATTTTGGGTCTTGGAATAAAAGAAAAAAAAAATACCCTAACTTGAATTTGGTAAAAACCTTTATTTTCAAGTTTTAACTCGAGTTTTAGTAATGTATTAAAATTCTTCAATAGAGTTCAAAAAAGTATGCTTATTTAATTTTTCTCGTGACTTTATTCAACAAGATTATGCGGATGCACTCACCTTGAGCGCAAACCAATTTTATAAAAAAATAAAAGCAATTTTGACTTGAGACCTTGAGTTTTAGTATTCTTAATAGTTCCTGTGCAAGCCTACTAGAGTGGACGGCTGATTTAAAATTGAAAAGGTGGTAGGATGGTGAATAAAAAATGTCATTACACAATATTCGATCTTAATCATATCTAATCTGTGAATAAACAATATCAAAAACTTCATAATTTTCAAAACCCTCAAACTTATTAGTATATTTGGTGAAATTCGACACTAAAGATTGCACTGATCTACAATACATTGGAAAAAAAGTACAAGATGGATCATCTCTAAGACAAACCTCAAAAATAGGCCTCTAATTTTGAAGTTCTAAAGAAAGATTTGATTTTCTTATATGACAATAAAAGTTACCATATTTGATGATTTATTCTAAAACTTTTCACAACTTATATATAGCCAAAGTAGAGTGTCAATTTTAAAAGGTTTCTTTACTGTAGAAGAATACCAAACTATTTTCAATCTTTTCGAATTCAGATAAAGATAATACATATTGGCAAATTTTTGGACTTCTTTCTTGATGTTAAAAAAATTACAAAACAGTTCTTCATCCGTGCATATTTTATCTTCCAACACACCCATTTTTACCTCTTATTTAAAAAAGTTACATGACCATTGAATTAATGTTCACAACATAAGCTGGACCTTTTTCTTCGACGAGTTCATAGCTTACTGTATTTTAAATACACTTTCCGCATTCAATCCTTCTTTAAATATGGTTTTAACTGAAAAACTTCCACTTGTTTTATCGAGCTGAAAAAAACAATTCTGAATAATTGTAAGTATAGATGTGAAAAGTATTTTCCAACAATGTGAACAAAAGTTTACATTTTATTTTTGTGTCGCTGGAAAAAAAGATTTAAGATTTATTTATGTAGATATTTTTTTTTGTTTATCACACTGAAATAAAATTAATGGTTTATTTGACCTTTGCGAGATTAAAAACGAGAAGAACAAAAATAGTAAAGGCTACGCGTATCTCGGAAGCTATCCTTTTTTTTGAGCACACAATCAGGTGGCTATAAGTATAACATGTTCGTTGTTGCTTTAGTTTTTCCATTGCGAGCTATAAACGATTTTTTTCCCAGGCTAAAGTTTGCGTTCCATATACGGAAACAATTTATGCTAACGACAAATCTCCGTAAAGGCCAATGTTTGCATTCAGAAAGCCCAATAAATGCCACTCACAATGGTGTATCCTTGATCGAGAACCACAAAGAGCGCATACGATGCGATAATCGCGCGCATTCATTGTAATTCCGCGAGCAATGGTTTCGTTTGGTTTGGTTGGGCTTATAGCTCGCTCCAAGCTTGGATGTTTTGTGTTTAAATCCATCGAAGTTATATACCAGCACCACCATCACCATCGCCTTCACCCTTAGCCACCGCCGTCGTCGTTGGTCGGTCTTAGCCGTGCATTTTACGTCCCATAGTGGCTTTTCATAAAATCATATTTATATTTAACATTGGTTTTTAAACCTTGTGGCCTATTAGACTGTGCAACTCTTGCCAAGTAGCATGATATATAGAAGCCACTGTTTTGTATGAGTTTGAACATCGTCCGTGTCGTCATCGTTCCTCGGGCCTCGGTCCTGGGTCGTTGTCATTATAATTTATTCGAGAATTTTAATAACTCTCATGAATTAAACATTTTATATTCGAATTCGAATGCTATGGCACAGTTGCACCACCGCAAAGTAAACCGATACGGGGACCAAACAAAACCAACCAACGGTCGAATAAACTAAAAATCATCATCATCATAATCATCATCATCGCCGCAGTCAAGACAAAATAAATACAACAAAATGTATGTTTTGAGTTTGTTGTTTGTATGACGAAGTACGACTGACGATGACACAAGCCTTCATTTGGACAAACAAATGGAAACAAAAAATCTGGACAAATGCGAGACTATAACGTGGGAGAAGGATCCAGACGTGGTCACTGGTCGCCACTCGTTAGTCTGTTGATAGAGTTGTTTTGTTTAAATGTCTTCTTTTTTTGTAATTTTTTTTCAGGCTAAAACGTCTGCCAAGCTAAATGCACAGTAAAAATGTGGGTTTTTGCCATGTCGTTGTTGTCTCTCGCGTCACTGAACATCATCAAGGCTGTAGAATCCTTAGAACCAACGATACCTGATGATGGTAACTAATATATGGTCATCAAGCCACAAAGCGACAACAAGGTATACATTTTTGCAATTTGAAAGAAACGAGATGTTGAGGTAATAAATTGGTCAACAAAACAGAACAACAAAATGACTTGGAATTTTGACCTGAACATGATTTTTGAAGTCAAAATTTAAAATAGGTACACAAATAAAAAAGGAATGACTACGGGTGAATTGAGTTATATTAATTAAAACATTTTGTATTGATTTATTTCCAACCCTGAGCTGCATGGGGTCTTCGCTTAGGAGAAAGATTAATCAGAGATGCTAAAATTTAGTGCAAACGGATACAATTAATAATATAAATTTTTTTTACGAAAGTTAAGAAGCATTCATAGAAGTTCTGAGAAACAAGGACGCGGATAAACTGCAGGGTCTTTTGTAAGATTAAAAAAGATGTTGGATGGGACTTCCCAGTTTTGCTTTTAAGAACTTGCTACTGATTTTTAACTTCCTATAGGAAGTTATTGTAATCGGTCCCATTTGTCGAATTCAAAACGTTGAAATTTCTCGACGTTTCAAGGTACATATAGAGTCGAAATAAAAGATATTTAGAGAGATATATGTGTATGCGTCTGAACGTACGTTCGTACCTCCGCGCGTTCGCGAACTTTTTTTGTCGTCCATAGCTGAAGAACCAGTAGAGATATCGACTTCAAATAAATTGTGTAATACAGATAATATTGCAGAAAGATGCAGGAAGGGCTCTCAAGAAAATTGGGTGGTTGTATTTTTACCATAGCAGTTGAAAATAAAATGCACGACTGGGTCGCACGAACTTGCTCCTGTATGCAAAGAGTCTGTTTAAAAAAGTACTTATATGAGATTTAAAAATATACCTGTAAAATAAGTTTGGCTTCAAAGATATAAAATGCCATTTGAATTGTCAAAAAAACTTCACGATCTTGTAACGACTTTGTTGGCGTAAAGGTAGATGCTGGTATGCTGGTACCACTGTAGCTCGTCGGTTGGGGTGGTTCTTTGACCTCCTAATCGTTACAAAAATTAATCATACCAGTCTAGGGTACCTATAGGTATTAGAAGGTACGCGAGTGATATTACTTTACCCTCCCTTCCATTGTCGTCTTACTCGCCTAGACGACCCTTAATATTGGTGCCCTTATTTAATTTCTCTTCATCTTTCTAGTTTAGCCACACTCATCTTTTAATAAAAAAATTTACCACTTCATTTCAAATTTAAAATATACATTATTTAACTTTATTAAATTTCATTTTCTTCTTTTCGTTACGTTAATTTCATATCTTTTACTATTAAAGCTTACTTTATTAAGTTAAAAAATTGAAAATAAAAGTTTAACAAAAGTGAAACAAAAAAAAAAATAAATTATATAAAAAAATTTAAATTATATAAAAAAAATGAAATTGCAGCTAGCTGGATTTGAACTGCAGGACCCTGGCTTGTTAAACACTTCAAACAGCGAGCTAACCAACTAAGTTATCTTCTTTGTTTAAGATTAAGTGATGATTAATTTCACAAAATTTCGACCAGGTTACTTAATAACCTGGTTATCCTGTTTAATGGTGATTGGACAGCTACTAATTTTCTGCGCGCCTGGTATTTATTGGTCACTTCAAGTCCCTAAGGACTTGTAGAGGGAATTTTAGGCTTTTTTGTTGCCTGAGGGAAAATGCCTGTTTTAAAAAAACTTATTATTTTAACAAGAAAATCTACAAATTTTCCTTCCGGTTTCTTACCTCACTTTTTATTTTGTAATTTTTTTCTCAGTATAAATGTGATGGACGTATACCGTCTTTTCTATTTTAATTTTAAATTGAATTTGAATTCAACTTCTATATATATATGTATTGTATAAATTCAAAATTTTAAATTTGCAATATGGATAAACTGATCGTTGCTATGGTCGAAAGGAAAAAGACATAACCAGGCTTTTGAGCAATGTAAGTACCTCCGAAGGCTCGAAAGCTCGCTAATATTTCTTTGTTCTTAACCCATACTTACAAAGGTCTTTGTTACCAAATTTATAAAATAAAAATCTTTTTCAGTTAAAACGTTTTTTTCTGCCTAGTGTGAGTTTTTCTCAATTCTGCACTTTTCAATTGAGAGAGAAGGTTTTTCATATTTCCTTTGACTTTCGCTCTGAGTTTGTTAACTTGGCAACATTCTCAAGATTCTCTTGAGTTTGTTGCTAAGGTTCCTACTTATATTCTACTACTTTTCAATTTTGCCCATCCCTATTCCGAATGTCCTCAGCTGTCAACTTGACAATTCAATTATTTATTAAATGTCAATAAAGAAATTAGTTTAGCTTTGAATGTCGTGTTTATTTTTCGAATTTATTTAATTTAATTCATTATTTAAATAAAATCGGTTACAATCTTTGTATATGAAAACCATAGTACTCTCATGAGCAGAAACTTTTAGGGCGACCAGATGCCGAGTCGTTGGCGTGGAGTTAGAATCGAAAGTGGAGAAATTCAGCGGGAGCGAGAGAAAAATATTATTCCCATTCCCATAAGCAGCCAGCAGAATAAGGGAGATAATTAATTTTCGACCCAAAAAGTCAACACAATTTCCTTCATTTTATTTGAGTCTATCCACATCTACATATACGAATATGTTTTCACATAAAGAGCTTGCATATTAATACAAGAAATTGCTGTTTATGTGTTGTTTACAGTCAGGCTCTTGTGCGTTTTGGATTTTAGTTAAGAAGTGACACGTAAGCAATAGATGTAGAAGTTGTACGTAATACCTTTATAAATAGGTGCAATGTGTATGCGTTGAAAAAGTGATTCTAATAGAAAATACATATACTCTTTCTGGCCAGTTTCTTTAACCTGTAGGTACTAAGTATTTATTTTTTTATATAGGCGAAGGCCAGTAAATCATGTGTGAAACAACCTTATTCGTAAAGAATAATATTTTAAAATCACATATAAACGGTGATTTTTTAAGAGCTTGAGAACTTTAAAAAAAAAAACGCATACAATTTGCAAAATCTCATCGATTCTTTATTTAAAACGTTAGATTGGTCCATGCCATTTACTTTTTGAAGATAATTTCATTTAAATGTTGACCGCGGCTGCGTCTTAGGTGGTCCATTCGGAAAGTCCAATTTTGGGTAACTTTTTCGAGCATTTCGGCCGGAATAGCCCGAATTTCTTCGGAAATGTTGTCTTTCAAAGCTGGAATAGTTGCTGGCTTATTTGTGTAGACTTTAGACTTGACGTAGCCCCACAAAAAATAGTCTAAAGGCGTCAAATCGCATGATCTTGGTGGCCAACTTACCGGTCCATTCCTTGAGATGAATTGTTCCCCAAAGTTTTCCCTCAAAATGGCCATAGAATCGCGAGCTGTGTGGCATGTAGCGCCATCTTGTTGAAACCACATGTCAACCAAGTTCAGTTCTTCCATTTTTGGCAACAAAAAGTTTGTTAGCATTGAACGATAGCGATCGCCATTTACCGTAACGTTGCGTCCAACAGCATCTTTGAAAAAATACGGTCCAATGATTCCACCAGCTTACACACCACACCAAACAGTGCATTTTTCGGGATGCATGGGCATTGGGCAGTTCTTGAACGGCTTCTGGTTGCTCTTCACTCCAAATGCGGCAATTTTGCTTATTTACGTAGCCATTCAACCAGAAATGAGCCTCATCGCAGAACAAAATGTGTCGATAAAAAAGCGGATTTTCTGCCAACTTTTCTAGGGCCCATTCACTGAAAATTCGACGTTGTGGCAGATCGTTCGGCTTCAGTTCTTGCACGAGCTGTATTTTATACGGTTTTACACCAAGATCTTTGCGTAAAATCTTCCATGTGGTCGAATAACACAAACCCAATTGCTGCGAACGGCGACGAATCGACATTTCACGGTCTTCAGCAACAGTCTCAGAAACAGACGCAATATTCTCTTCTGTACGCACTGTACGCATTCGTGTGGTTGGTTTAATGTCCAATAAAGTAAACTGAGTGCGAAACTTGGTCACAATCGCATTAATTGTTTGCTCACTTGGTCGATTATGTAGACCATAAATCGGACGTAAAGCGCGAAACACATTTCGAACCGAACACTGATTTTGGTAACAAAATTCAATGATTTGCAAGCGTTGCTCGTTAGTAAGTCTATTCATGATGAAATGTCAAAGCATACTGAGCGCATCTTTCTCTTTGACACCATGTCTGAAATCCGGCATGATCTGTCAAATACTAATGTATGAAAATCCTAACCTCAAAAAAATCACCCTTTACAAAGTTACCAAGATAATACTTCTTGATAGACTCTTTAAAATAGGTTGTTGATTAAATATATCATATAAATAAATGTGTACCAAAGGCATTAATCTGGATGAAAGATAGTAATGTAATTACAATTTTGTCAAAATAATGCGCTCTTTAGGGCTCATGCACAGTTAAAATAATTTAAAAAATAATATTTTAAGATTCAAAATTTTACCTGAAAAATAAGTTTGTCTTCAAAAATTTAAATGCCATTTTATAAATTAAAAAACCGTTGATTTTTCAAATTTTTATTTTGAAAATCGTTTGAGCGGTTTTTTTTTTAAATTAATTTTTTATATATAAAATTTTCCAATTTTGTTCTAAAAATATTTTTGGAATGCAGTTGTTTAGTGGTTGTAAATATACGTCTTACGTTTGAATTTCGTAAAAAACTATTGACCCGTTTTTGAGATATAGAGTTTTGAAAAATAAAAATTCAATATTTTTTAAAAAATCCAAATAATTAAAAATTGCATTTTTGTTAATCAAATATTGTTAAGGCAATATAGGAGCTTATTCAGAAAAAAAATTATTAAAATCAGTTCATAGGTTACTGAGAAAATTAAAAAACAAAATAACGGTTCTATGAGCGGTACCTTTCCTGAGCAATACAAAAATATGATTTTCTTATGAAAAGAAGCCAAGTTAAAAAATAAAATTTTAGAGAAAATTAAAAAAAAATCTATCGGTTTGTTTTTTAGAAAATTCGAATTTTCGTTTTTTGACCAAAAAAATTGTATGGTGCACTGTTAGTTTTGATCTTAAAAAAAAATTAAAAAAAAAGCCTAACGCGAATCTGTTCAAAACCTTAACTTAAAAGTTTGAACTCAATCGATCCAATGGTTTAGGCTGTAGGAGCGTGGACAGACAGACAAAACCGACCGGACGGAATCGCGGGACCCACTTTTTTCGACTTCTCTACCATCGTAATATCATGTTTGATTAAAATCTCGAGTTCGAAATTTTGCACGAATGCAAAACTTGCCATATAGTTCCTATATGTCGCAAGTAAAAAAGATGCAAATTTGGTTAACTCAAAATATCTCACGAATGATTATCATTAGAGACTTGAATTTAATTTAAAATTACATATTGTAACATGATTCCAAACTAGTATGTTTTTTGAAAAAATTAGATAACTAACTGTTTTTTTATAAATCAAAGAAAACCTGAAAAAAAATTTCACCTGGAATATTTTAAAACCAAATTATGATTTTATTTCCCAAATAATTGTGTGCAACGAAGAATAACGTTTTTGGTAAAATTAAAAAAAAAAATTAATTGACAGTTTTCTTAAAAAAGTTGGTAAAAATTGATTTTCGAATCAAATATCTTTTGAAAACTTAAAAATATTTGCTCAACCTATTTTAATCTCACAGAAAATATTGTTTTCGACATTTCTAAATGTGGTAAAATTTGGTTTTCGACTAAAAATCCTATTAGCAAAATATATTTTGAAATCAAACTATTTCATCATGTGCAGAATATTGCTGGTCATTTAATTTTTTTTAAATATTTTTTTTTAACAAAACACGAAAACCTACAAAACTTTTAAGCAAAACAAATCTAGAGACGAGATGGAAAGTTATCAGTTTAGGTAGAAATTTTAGAAATGTTCAATGATGGATATAAACGACCTGTCAAAAAATTCCAATGTTCCTTTTCAATGATGAAAAGCAATGATAGCTATAACTGGCGCCTTAAGCAAGACGGGATGGGAAGTTATCAGTCTCGTCCCATCCTCTTTTTTTATTGAAATACATCCGGTTTGTTCCTGGAAGAAACCATTCACCCAAAATTC
The DNA here is from genome assembly GCF_945859685.1 of Eupeodes corollae. Lineage (NCBI taxonomy): Eukaryota > Metazoa > Arthropoda > Insecta > Diptera > Syrphidae > Eupeodes > Eupeodes corollae. The sequence continues at coordinate 250,140,280 of NC_079147.1, forward strand.
GCTCAAGAAATTTTGGATCAACGGCAATATTGTTATGGGACTATTTGGAAGCGTTGTTCAGACTTCAATTTATTTATGTTAGAATACCAAACTTTTGTTAAATGTAATGCTCTAAAACTAAGTTAAACAACATCAAATTTGTTATAAAGAATTTGAATCACATACCTAGTACCTACTCAAAAGACTAACGTCTTTAATTTTCAAAAATAATAGCTTCCTTACGCTGCGCTGCTGCTGGGTAATGCCCTTAATCGTTCAACCATCACACTTGGTGTTCTCAAAAAATATTAAATCACAATCGCTCTCCGCCCTAATTCAAAGTCATTTGAGCGTAGAATATCATCCATAACCTTAATAATCTTCTTCTTTTTCGCAATTGAACCAATTTCTCTGGGATTTTGTCCATTAAAGAAATAACCCTCGCCCATCGCATAGTCCTCTAAATGCCACCATTTAAACTTAAATTTTTCTATCTGTCTTCATCTTCGTCCTTGTGTATGGTGCTCTCTGATTCCCATTCCCATTCCCATTCCCACAGAGATAGATCTCATTTATTTTTTGACTTTCATCAGTTTCGGGATTCATTTTCTTTTTGCCAGAAGAAAGTGTTATCAGATTTTGAGCTCCAGCGATTTAGCAAATGACATTTTTCCACAGAAATGAGATGACTCCCATAAAGCAACTATGACGCCACCATCTTGATGAAGATTTCATCTCATATTCCAACCCAACTACTGGTGAGTATGGTAGTCTTCGTTGGTCGTTGTCTAAAGTCGTCATATCTGCAGTTCTCCATTCACACACGCTTATAGTGCAGTTCATCTGGGTTGTCAAAACGGCCATTCCGAAAATCTCAAAAATACACTTTTATTATTATTTTAGTTTTTTGTTTTTTTTTGACTCGCATTATGTTTGCTGGCCAAGAAGTCCAACTTCAAACCGAGAGAGTTAAGTGCAGTGGGGAGTGAGAAAACTGGAAAAAAGATTGCAAGACTTAGATAGTGTGACTGAATGACTGCATGGATACAATCATTATCCGAGTGTCTTTATTGTGGACAGTGGTTTAGTTTTGTGTTTTGTGATGTGTACGTTCGGGAGTTGGGTCTTGGTTTGGGATTCTTCCTGATAGCCAATGTAATTAATCTTGCTTCAACGTTCATCGTTGGGTGCCATCTCCGAGATTGAGTTGAAGCCCTCCCCTTTTCTCTCTGACTCATCCACATGTAGTCCAAACAAAAACTCTAGCTTTTTGTTGGTTGGCAATTGCTGAACATTAGAACATGGATTTCGGACATCAGCCAGCGCATTGTGGCGGTGTGGTTATCGGATTGGATTGAAATTCACTTGTTTATCGAGATGATTTCCTAAAGCATCATCCAGACACACATAAGGATGAGCAGCAGAGCAGAAGCAGCATCCAGTATCCAATAGCCAGCCCCAGCAGCAAAATGAGAAGAATACACAATGAATGTGCAGAATCAAAGAAGATAATTACCGGATTAGGAAGAGAATCAACACACTACTTGGACTTGGATCTTATGGACTACGACGATACGAGTTTAGGATTGTATATAGGACTTGCTTTATATGCTTTGCAGAGCAAAAGTGTGAGAATCAATAGATAATTGGCTATTTAAAAGGCAATTAATTGTAATTCTTGGAAAATGCGGAAAATGGAAAAAGGCAATCGTTAAAAAAAGCAAAAAGTCAATGTTGGATAACAATGTATAGGAATGAAGTTAAGTTGAAATGGAAAGCATGATGTTGAACTTGGATGCTTGAGCTCGTTCAGTTGTCAGAAGTCGTTTTATTTATTTTGTCGTTGATTTCATTTATTATGTTTTTTTTGTTGGTTGTTATTGTAAATGGTTTGCTGGAGGATTTAATCACATAAATAGAAAGTAGGAGATTGGAAATTTGATATTCAAATAAAATGCACGAGTGCGTCAAATGTACTTGCCGGATTGTTTTAAGAAAGTTAAGTGGTTTATGAAGATTTATAGGACAGGACACATTTAACTCTCTTTTTATAAAACACACATTCGTATGTAGACTTGGTCACGGAACAACGCTATACAATTTGTCACAATGGATGAGAAAAAACAGAAGTTGCTTAAACTTGAAATTACTAAATGGCCTGAAAATAGTGACATTTGAACTTTGCCAGTTTATATAAATAGACAGATAGAAATACAATTTTATTTTCAAAAAGATTTTAGGAAAAAACCGAAAAGAAATTAATTTTGACAGTAACTTCTAGTTCCCTGTCAGGTTAAAAAGGAAATTTGAAAAGAGGCGCGATGCGACCCATACTGGTCTTCGTGTTTTGTTAAAGATATAATAAAATTATTGAAGTTTGACAGTCGAAGTAAAAGGTAGAAGTTTTTAATTATTTTGTTAACAAGTAAACATTAATTTGAAAAAAGAATATGGAAAGCATTTGAACGCTGTTTAAGTCACAGTATCGCTTGAGCATCACACATTCGCCCAGAGTTTCTAAGGTTTCAAGGAAAAAATAAGAAAAAAACTACTGCTGTATTACTGTATTATCTCTATGAGCGGCAAAAGAAACATAAGATTTGATTTAAACAAAATGGGAGTTGGAAAAATGTCTATTTCGCAATTTCAAGATATTTTAAGTGTCACTGGAGCAAATCAAAGATTTAGCCATAAAGTCTGATGTTGCAGCCTTATTCGCTGAACTAGACACACTAAAAAAACATAAATGCACTATTAACTCAAAAATTGAAAACAATGACCGACCGCTGTGAATTGCTGGAGTCTCAACTTGAAATAATTTCACGGAAACACAACGAAAACTGCTTGCTGGTACACCTTCCTATAGATAGAGAAACTAGTGCTGTTGATCTAGCAAAACAAACATGCAACGAGCTTCTGAAGTTAAAAGAAGGTGAACGAGTTAATTTTAATAAAACACGAGAAATGGTAAACTCGCAAACACAAAGAGGAACCGTCTTTATGGAACTTCACTTAGAAGAAGTTGCGGATTAAATTCTAGCTGCCACTAGTCAGCTCAAGGGGAAAAGTATAAGCATCCATCGGGAACAATCTTTGATGTACCGAAAGAAAAGGCAAACACTAAATGACGTGAAAAACAAACTTCTACAAAATAATCCTCAAGCCAAAATCAACCTAAAAGGTGATAAACTACAAATAAACAATCATTTCTTCGTTTATAAAATTTCACGAGGATTACTTGTCAAATCATTGGCAGAAATTACGTTTTTAAACCATATGTTTGGTGAAAGATCTTCTGAGTCCTTTGACAGCAGCGAGGGAGTGAAGCTAGTTCCGGTTGAAAGTGGGAATTCACCATCAATCTCTTACCCCACATCAGCGCCACCTAGGGTTGATGTTATGAACTCTAATAAAGGCAAAAGCCAATAGGAAAAATTTGTCGTCTGCCAAAAAATTAATTAATCTCTTAATTTATCAATTTTAGCTTATAATATTACGGGTCTAAAAAGTAAACTATTGTAAACTGATTTTTTTAATTATATTTTGAAATTTGATGTAATAATTCTATTGGAAACCTTTTTAGAGGAAAGATTTGAAAATGATTTTATTAAATATATTAGGGATTATAAATTGAAATTCATTCCAGCAATCCGAACAAATGTACATGGGAGAGCGAGTGGGTGTTTTTATGTGGCATAAAATGTAAAATTTCTCATTTTTGTAGAATATAAAAACATCGAAAGCATAATTGTAGTTCACATAACATGTAACAATTTAAACTACCATAATATTCCGGTATATTTGAACTGCAATAACTGGCAAAATGATTTTGATAACTTGTGTAATTTCATGACCAATTCTTTCTTCGAAAATAATATGCTAATTAGAGATTCCAATGCTCGAATTGGTGACCATCAGAATTCATCAGAATTCTTACAAAATCAACTTATTTTCGAAAGTACCAGAAATTCCGATGATGAAACGAACCAGCAGAGAACTACACTTTTGTTAATTTTATTCCTAAAAACAAATGGTTTGATAGCGATTGCAAAAAATTACGCAAACTCTCATTTAAATATTTAAAGCTCTTTAGAGCAACAAATTCCGAGTATTTTAAAAATATGTACCTAAGAACCAACAACGATTTAAAACAGCTTTGCGCTACTAAGAAAATAAGCTACAACATGAACTTTGCTCATCAGCTACAGCTTAGCAAAAATTCAAAGGAATTTTAGCTTAATGTTCTTGAAGTTTGCGGGTGGCGGAAAAGTATGAAATTAACTCTCAAAGCTCAGACTCTAGGAGCTCATTTTAAAACTCTGTTGTCGACTGTAGAAAATCTTCATACTTTCAGCTTTGCGTTACAGAAAACGTGTGTTTTCGACCTGGATTGCTCAATATGATTAAGTGAATTGGAAATAACAATCACGAAGATGAAGAACAACAAAGCACCTGGAAGCGATGGAATACCAGTAGAGTTTTTCAAAAATTCGAACACTAGCTTAAAGACCCACATTCTGGATTTTTTCAACCGCCTCTATGAGAATGCTTGTGTTCCTTCAAATTTTACTATTTGCTAGAATTCTTTATGAAATATTATCTAGCTGGACTGAAAGAACTAATCTTCTCAGCATATTTCAAGCTAGCTTCCGATCAGGGTTCACTACTATGGATCACATATTTGCATTGACTAACTTAGCTAGAAATCAAATTGAAAAAAAAAAAAACAAAAAACTTTATGTCTGTTTTGTTGATTTCAAAGCTGCATTCGACACAGTAAACAGACAGGCTTTGCTTTATAAGCTCTCAAATATGGGAGTATAACGAAATTATTTGATGCTGTACAATACGACAATCCTTTTTCACTGCTACTTCAAATCAATAAATTACAGTCGTACTGTCCAATATGGGATCTGAAAATTAACGTTAAACAACAAAAGCAATGATATTTGAAAACCGACAATGTAGAAAAGCCCCTGAAGAGGCCTGGATACTTAGTAGCGAACGAATTGAATGTGTACGTGAATTTAAGTATCTAGGAGTTCTGTTCTGGGCAATGAAGCTAAGTTAGCATTTAATTCAATGTGGCCTACTTTTTTTGCAAATCCCGATATTGACCGTTCGTCGAAATTCAAGGTTTTTAATGCTACAGTCAACACCTGTATATGCTTTGCCTTATCTCATGACATCGCGTTTTCAATAGCATGATTTTTCTGCGACTATCATCTCAAGAATAGATGACGCAATATTCGATCAACCAGAACATCATTGTCTTCTTCTAGAAATATTTATAATAAACTCAGTTACAGAATACCAACGGAAGAAAGCTATTTTAATGTTAAAAACTCAGTGTTTAAAGCAAGGGTGGAAATTCTCAACCTCGATTTCATCCCCATAGAGTTTATTTGCAGCAAATTTGTAACCTGTGTAACAGAAGAGTACTAGAAGATGTTAACCATTTTAAGCTGTGTGCCCAATTTTGCAAGAAATTAGGCGATTGTATTTCCAAGAAAGATTTTTGTGTATCAATAGTCTTCATGAAATATTAAATGGTGTTCGGGGTTGGTATAAATTGTACAAATTGTGTAAACATGCCCAAATGTTTAATGGTAATGGTTTTTTAAATAACGCGTATGCTCTACATTATTACCTTTTGTGTTTCAAATCACCATTAAAATTGACTTTGTTTTTTTTTTTTTTTTTTATTTATGATTCAAATCATTTAATTGTAAAAAAAAAAAACAAAAAGCAAAATCAAAATCAAAACTCTCGCTTCTCATCCGAAATTATAATAATTAAATTTAACTTGACTACATTAAAAATCTTTTTGTAAATTTCTGTTTAAATCTAGTAATTTCAATTATATTTCCTTCTTTTTCTTATTTTTTACTAGTTTATTTTGTAATGTGAACTCCGGCAGGCGGCAGAATAGCCATGATTATATTCTGTAATGAACTTTATACAAAATTAAATTGAAAAAATAAAGAATTTATAATAATAACAATAATATAAGAAATACCCACCAATATTTTCCTTCCGCTTACTTCAAAATCTAGTTTTGTTCAAGATCTTAAGTCAGAAAGCAATTTTTACCAATTTTAGTAGCATTTCTTAAAAGTTTTTATTTCTTATATGAATTAATTTGAAGTCAATATCCTCTATTGTTCACGAGATATCGAGAACCGAACATCAATTTTTACTAAATTTGCGTACTATTTTTATAGATTTTAGTTTTTTATGAGATAAAATAAGTTTGAAGCCAATATTTTCATTTTTTAATAAGATATTTAAGTCGAAAATCAATTTTTACAAATTTATAGTAATGTTTTATTTTTTAACTTCCCAAAGGAATTTATTATAATGGGTCCGATTTGTCAAATTGAGAATTTTGACATTTCTCGACGTTTCAAGGTCCCTAGAGTCGAAATAAAAGATTTTTAGAAATATGAAATATGTCTGTACGTGCGTACGTCCGTACGTTCGCGTCGTTTTTTCGTCTCTCCATACCTGAAGAACCAGATGAGATATCGATTTCAAATAAATTTTGTTATAAAGATAATAAGGCAGAAAGACGCAGAAAGGGCTCTCAACAAAATTGCGTGGGTGGTTTTTTTACCATAGCAGTTTGAAAAAAAGGTAAACATTTTGGTTAACCTTAAATATCTTACGAACTAAAAACGCTAGAGACTTGAAATAAATTTTATATAATATATTGCAACGTGATACCAAACAAGTATATTTTTTGAAAAAAAAAAACAATATAACGGTTTTTTTTATAAATCAATAAAACTAAAAAAAAAATTGTCACCCCCAAAATTTTACGATTGAAATATGGTTTCATCTCCAAAACAATTTTGTGCAACGAAAAATAATGTTTTTGACATCTGATACAATTTTGAGAAAAATCGAATTGACAGTTTTTTTACAAAAAAATAAAAACTTAAAAAAAAAAATTATAAAAGTTGGTAAAAAATGATTTTCGACCCAAATATATTCTTAAAAATTTGAAATATTGGATTCGAACTAATTTTATCTTTCAAAAAATATTGATGTTAACATTTAGTCAAATTTTAAAAAAGATCAAATTGAATGTTTTTGTACGAAAAATTAAAAACCTAAAAAAGAGGCTGGGATGCGACCCACACTGATAACTTCCCATCCCGTCTGTCGATTTGTCTTGCTTAAAAGTTTGTCTATATGTATTTTTACCAAATTTGCGCACTATTTTTTGTAGATTTTATTTTTTATGAAAAAAACGGACTGTTGGATTTTTATATAAAAATTACTGAATATTGAAAACAATATTTTCTCTGATATAAAATAAGTTTTAAGCCAATATTTTTAATTTTTGAAAAGCTATTTGAGCCGAAAGTAAATTTTTACCAAGTTTTAGTAGGTATTGTGTTTTTAGAGTTTTTTTTTGTAAAAAAACTGTCTATTCGAATTTTTTAAAAATTTTACTAAATGTTGAAAACAATATTTCTTATAAGATAAAATTAGTTTGAAGCCAATATTTAAAATTTTTGAAGAGATATGTGAGTCGAAAATCAATTTTTACCAACTTTTGTACATTTTTTGTAGGTTTTTATTTTTTGAAAAAAAAAACGGTCTAATTGATTTATCTCAAAATTTTATCAGATGTCAAAAACATTATTCTTCGTTGCACAAAATTGTTTTAGAGATGAAATCATATTTCAGTCGTAAAATTTTGGAGGTGACAAATTTTTTTTTCAGTTTTATTGACTTATGAAAAAAACCGTCATAATGATTTTTTTCAAAAAATATACCTGTGTAGTATCACGTTACAATATATTATATAAAATTTAATTCAAGTCTCTAGCGTTTTTTGCTCGTAAGATATTTAAGGTTAACCAAAATTTTTACCTTTTTTTCAAACTGCTATGGTAAAAAAACCACCCACGCAATTTTGTTGAGAGCCCTTTCTGCATCTTTCTGCCTTATTATCTGTATAACAAAATTTATTTGAAGCCGATATCTCTTCTAGTTCTTGAGCTATGGACGACGAAAAAAACGTCGCGAACGTACGGACGTAGAAACGTACGTACACAGTTACACACGCACGCACAGACATCTTTCTAAAAATCTTTTATTTCGACTCTAGGGACCTTGAAACGTCGAGAAATGTCAAAATTTTCAATTTGACAAATCGGACCCATTACAATAACTTCCTATGGGAAGTTAAAAATTTAACAAAAGTTGGTAAACATTTATTTTCGACTCAAATAGCTTATTTTATTTTACAGAATATATTGTTTTCGATATTCAGTAATTTGTATGTAAAAATCCAACAGTCCCTTTTTTCATAAAATATAAAATCTACAAAAAATAGTACGCAAATTTGGTAAAAATACATATAGACAAACTTTTAAGCAAGACAAATCGACAGACGGGATGGGAAGTTATCAGTGTGGGTCGCATCCCAGCCTCTTTTTTTAAGTCGATATCGCTACTGGTTCTTGAGCTATGGACGACCAAAAAAAATTCGCGAACGTACGGACGTACAAACGTACCTAATACACGCACGCATAGACTTTTCTCTAAAAATTTATTATTTCGACTCTAGTAGCCTTGAAACGTTGAAACATGTGCAAATTTTCAATTCGAAAAATCGGACCAATTACTATAATTTTCTATGGGAAGTTAATAAGCTGCGTCGTGTTTTTCTAACAATAAGTTAAGGATTTTTCCAAAACTATTTCGACATTTAAACTCCTCATATTTTAGATCAAGGTAGTTTCTAATGTCGAATTTCACCACATATAATAATAAGTTTGACAGTAATGCCAATAAATGATGTAAAAATGTTTTAAGTGCTAACATTCAGTTCTATGTAATTGACCTTTCGTTGAGACTTGAGAGTGTTTAGTCACAGATTTTTATTCAACTAACTACGAAAGTCTTTTTCCCTATGTCACCCCCATGTGATGAGTTGAAAAATCTTGCAAAAGGTATCTTGATGATCAAGTTAACTACCCGGTTTCGTAGAGTCTCATCAAAATGAAGAAGACAGCTCTTTAAACAAAAACGGGTTACCGATTTATGCTATTAAACTCACATATTGATGCGATATTTAGTTGTTTTGTTAACCATTAAACACCAATTAGAAACGTTGCAGAGTAATTTTGTTGTTATTTCCTTCGTCAGTATTTAAGGAATGAAAATTCTGTGGACGTTAAATTCACTTGTCAAATATACCCCGAAGTAGATATTTTGACAAATTAAAGTACAGTAGACTCCTCGACACCTATTCTCAAACTAGCATGAGTTATAATAAACTGGCTCTGAAATTTATTAGGAACACATTCTTAAATTAGATTCATCTAATCATTCTTAAATTAGATTCATCATACAGACTAAGCCTAAGCATTTGAGATTACTTTAGAGTAGGATCCCGCAGCCCTGGGGTTCAAAGTAAGATAACATTGGCTTGTGATCAGGATAAGTAGAATTTTAGTATTGTAAATAAAGATTTTTAACGATTAAAAACAAAAAAAAGAGGTTGGGATGCGACCCACACTGATAACTTCCCATCCCGTCTGTCTATTTGTCTTGCTTAAAAGTTTGTAGTTTTTTGTATTGGGTTTAAAAAGTTGCTAGTGGAATTATTTTTACAAAATTTTAAAATTACCAACAATATTTTTCATATAAAGAAAAAGTTTAGCTTGAAATCTAGTTTTGTTAAATAGATTTTTAGTCGAAAACAAATGTTTAACAAAATTTGGGTACTATTTTTTGTGGATTTTATTTTTTTATGAAAAAAAAGGACTGTTGGATTTTTATAAAAAAACACTAAATATCGAAAATAATATTTTATTTAAAATAAAACGAGTTGGGAGATAATATATTTCATGTTTAAAAGCTTTTTGAGTCGTAATAAAATTTTCTAAGTATTGTTTTTTTGTTTGGTTTTTATTTTTTGTAAACAAAACTGCCAATTTGAGTGTTGACAACAATAATTTTTAAAAGATAAAAGTAGTTTGAAGCCAATATCTCAAAGATCTGAATAGATATTTGAGTCGAAAATCAATTTTTTCCAACTTTATGAATTTTTTTGTTAAGGTTTTTATTTTTTAGAAAAAACTGTAAATTCGATTTTTCTCAAAATTTTTCTGAAAACTTAAATTAGTTGGAAGCTATTATCTCAAAAGATTTGAAAAGATATTTGAGTCGAAATACAATTTTTAACAACTTTTGTTAAATTTTCTTTTAAGTTTTTATTTTTTGGGAAAAAACCTGTCAATTATATTTTTGTCGAAATTTGAACGGCGACATCTAGGACAAAACAACACCATGGACAGCTATAACTTTGAGGTTGTTGAGGACTTTGTCTATCTAGGCACCGCTATTAACACAGACAACGACACCAGCGCTGAAATCAAACTCTTGTAAATCCCTGATTCTTTGTACTTAGAATTCAATTAAATAGTAAAGTCCTCTCTTGAGCATTTTAAATCACCATCTTGAAGACACTCATCTTCCCGGTTCTCATTTATGGCCCTGAGGCATGGACCCTGTCAAAGAAAGATGAGAGAGTCTTAGGATGCTTTGAGAGAAAAATTCTTCCGGTGATTTTTGGTCCCGTCTACATCAATCCCGAAGGACGGTGCAGTAGAAAACACCGCGACTTAAGTGGCACATGTGGGTGAAGACATCAAAAAACTTGGCCTGTGAAACTGAATACATCTAGTAGCTAGAGATCAAGCTGGTTATAGACGCATGTTGGTTGCGTTCCAGGTCCGCCCCAAACTGTAGCGCCACCTTAAGTAAACAAGTAGGTTCGGGATGAGGACGTGGTCAGGACATTATAGTTAACGGTGAAAGCAATTGAAGAGTAATCTCTTACTTCTTCTGCAATTTTAACCCTGAATTCAAAATAAAGGGTATTTCGTTATTTTTTCCATACAATATATTTTACAGAATTAGTATAAAAGATTTACATGTATGGCTTATAAGCCGTCTTCCGGAATTTAAAAAAATTGTGTTTTATGAGCTGAAACCAGAAGAAATCCAAATCCAAATTCAAATTACGCTTAGTAAAAAATATGTAAAAATCAAGAAAATGTAGGGCTCAGAATTTTGTAAACGGTCCTGTACCTTTTGTACAGAATTGTGTCAATGTTTGTAATACCTGCAGAAATTTGTTATCACTGTGCATGTTTGAAATCTTTCAAATTCAAACCTTCAAACCAAACGCAAAGTAAATAATGTTTGACGTTTTAAAAAGCAATTACTTCAAAACTCACAAATCTTCCACAAAATTTTACACAAAACTGTGTGCAACTCTTCAAATAGCAAAACATCTAAGACGTGATTATAGGTTGTATAGCTCACCTCTAGCTATACACAAATTAAAGTAGGTTTAGGTATTATCATATCTAAGAGAACATAAAAGATATTTGGTTTTAAATAAATAATGAATTATCAATTAAGATTGAAAGAAACGTAAGTATTTTGTGTAGTATATGCGTGCATTAATTAAAGACAAAGACATAACAGCGACGACGCACAACAACGACGACGACGAACGCACGATATGCCATTGAAAATTTATCGTTTTGATTTAAGCATCGCATCGCAGGTAATCCTCAAAGGTCTACTTTTCACGCGCGATTTGAAAACGTGTTAAGGATTTATTGCGTTTAGATAATATTTTCTGTTTTATTTTTTTTTATTGTTTCAAAGTTAAGAAGTTGTAAAAAGGTCTTCATCTTTTCGTGCTGAGATATTTTTGTTACAATATGCATACCAAGATTTGGTACCTACACATATCTCTTATCTGATCGACGGAGTCTCAAAAGACAGAAGGCGCATTACTTATTGATAAACATGTACGCACAATGATTTAAGGATTTCTTAACTCGAGTTATCTTCGAGATATGCGTACGTTAATTTTCATATTGTATCATTTGATAGAAGTTTATTTACATTATAAGTGAAATAGATGTGCGTGAGTTAAAAATTAATACCCACATTTTGGAGGTGGGAATATTCAAATTAGAATTTTAAAGAAAGTTGTTTGAACTAAGTGTATTGGGTGTCGGCCTTAAGCTTTGTTGAAGTTCGTAATGATTTGTAGATGTCATTTTAATCTTAACTTGGTGGTTGCACGTTCAATGGGATTAGAAATTTGTTCTTGTCATGTTTTTGAACTTCACTATAGGTACGGCGGGTTCATCTATTGCTGTAGTGAAGTATTTTCATGGATTTTTATCCGTTTTCAAGTTCGGCACTCCCCCAAGACATTATTGTTTTGAATGTCAACTAAACGTATGATAACTTAAATCGCAAGAAGAACATGGCAGTGATAGTTTTTCAACATTAACTAATTCCTATTTAACAGCAATCATTTTCTCTGAGGAAAACCAATGATTTCCATAGCGGAGTCACATATTTGAGGTGTCTGGAGGTGCCCTAGGCTCAAAAACACATAGTAAAACCTCTAAGCGTTGTTGATTTGTTGTGTCTCTTTCATATGGGTGTTTATGTTAAGTCGTTAAAGAACCTTTAATGTTACACGGTTTTTCGTTTTTTTATTTTATTTTTTTAATGTAAGTGTCAACACGTGACTACATGCATTATGATAATTTTATCAAAATAATTTATTGCATCATTTCATTGTGGAATGTGTAAACAGTCTTCTTGTCTGAGTTATAGCTTCATGGTCAATAAAATATAAATCTTATAGAGACATTATTATGACTAAGAAATTGTAGGTGGTCTACCTTCTAACATAGTTGAGGTTGTGTTGATACATCCAAATTAGCCCTTTACAAGAATTTATTTTTATTGGTTGAGAGTGGTAAAATGTCGAAGGAACAATACCCAGAAGTACCATGTAAAAGAGAACTAAAAAAATAACAAATTAAGAAAAGAAACATATTGCGGATGTCATTATTCATTCTTAGGCAAAAGAAAATTTATCAAAATCTAATCAAATGCATAAAGAAATGCTGTAAATTATCAAAAGATTTTCATTTCAAAAGATTTTCAAAACAAAAGTACCAAATTCATATCTCTTCAAACAATCAATCGTAACAAGTTCTTACATCAGCTCTTTCGTTTGATTTATATTATGGGTTTTGACATCAACACTTAAGTAGAAATCTTCATTGAAACTAATAATAAATTCAATCAATAAACCGAGCAAGCATGAAATGAGGTGCAATCTTCTTTAATGAACACAATTATACTTCCTTTACCATCAGAGCAAGTGTATGGAATTATAAATCGTTAAAATATTCATGAACTGTAATCATAAAACGCGTATTTGAGCAATTTAATAACACCAAACTCGAATAATCATCAATGCACATATCTTTGCATTTTGAATCATGTGAAAAAGAAAATTATACGGATTTTATGATATGATGATAATTTCTTCTTCCCTCTACATCTCCCGTTGGTTGTGGTTTTATTTGCTCATGTGATATGTGGAGTTTTGAAATCCAATTGCAACTTTAACCATACTTTGTTGCAACTTTGGGTTATCTGAAATTCTTTTACAACTTCACATACTGATGTGAATGAAACGAGCATCACACTTAGTAATAAAATAATAAATGCTCGTGCAACAAATTATCATCATACCTTGCATAGAAGAAGGTATACCTAAGTTGTACCTAAAAATTGCAGTATCTGAGATGCATTTTGTTCATAAAATTTTAATTATTGTGAGCGCGGCAAAAGTAGCTTTGTTCAGTTCTGCAATTTGAGTGTTGAGATTTTTATGATGCATCACAAACGTTATAACTACCTTCCTACTTAAGTTTACTGTTAAAGTTTTATGTCAAATGGAAGCCTATTTATGTTAGATTAAAAAACCATAATAATTTCAAACTTGCTAAGTGAATATTTGAAAAATTATTAAACATTAGGTAAAATTAGGTATATCCTGCTATATAGCACTTAACAGTGAATTAAAAAAGATAGTTTTTAGTTTAATCTAAAAAATCTTGGTTTGATGGGAATTTAAGAACATTTTAAGAGATTTTGAATATAAAAGAGAAGTTTAGAAAGAAAATGTGACTTTTGAATACTGCTTTCAAGTTTGTCAATGAAAAGAAATGTTTAACTGGAATGATGGTCTATAACTTAATATTTTACCATTGGATGAAATATTTATCAAGGCGTTTCCTATCAATTTTGCTATTTTTGTTGAAGTCCAATCAAGGAATTTATGTATGAAACTCGACTTCGTTGAGGCCACCTTGTTCACATTTGCAGCGATTGATTGAACCCACACAATTTTTGAAGATTTGCTTAAGTATCATCGGGAGTGCTTTGAGCTCTTTCAATGTTGTTTACCTGTTGTCATTAGCCAATGACTTAACGAAGCCTCAAAATCAATTGCCTAGAAGCGTTAATTCATATGAGTGAGGCACATACAAAAACCTGGTAATCATAGCGCCATCACGCTGGTTATGTACATTATAAACGATAAAATAATGTCCAGTGACGCCGTTAAAACATTTCTAGTTTTTATTTAATTGCATACATTAAAGAAAATTATTTGAAACAAAAATGTTTAAGTTCAAGATTACATACTTATTTCTTGTAAGGAAAAATATTCAATGTAGTAAAACACTTTTTGAATTTGAGGAATATCTAATTTAATCAAAGTGGTAGGGCAAGACGGCATATATCAGAATTGTTTCATGCAGCGCCAAATTTATCGAACGAATTGCTGCAACCGCTTATAAAAAAAGCATGGGTCACTGAACTGCTTGCTATCTCGCAGAATAATGGATCTCTTTTAAATAGCAACAAGGGTGGAGACAGATGTAAAATTCGTGGGGATGAAAACCAATACCGACAAAACTAAGATGCTAAGATGATCGAAAGTGGATATTTCATTAGAGCAGGGTTTGTGAAAATAGCGATAACATAATGATAGACTAGAAACTTTGCGATGGTGCTCAAGAACTATCAAAGTTTTAGTTAGACAACGCTCACCTATTATTTTTAAAACTCTTATTTGAATTCTGTCTAAGGCCCTAAAGTGGGTTATTGGAGCACCTGCTTAGATATGGGAGTTGTACGCGAGTTTTGAACAATTATACTTATTTACTTACTTAAGGTGGCGCTACAGTCCGGGGCGGAACTGGACCTCAAACAACATGCGTCTCCAGCCAGCTCGGTCTCTAGCTAGCTGTCTCCAGTTTCGCACGCCAAGTTGGTTGAGGTCCTCTCCCACCTGTGTGCGCAACCTGAGTAGCGGTCTTCCTCTACTGCGCCGTCCCTCGGGTTGGATTCGAAGACCTTCCGGGCTGGAGCGTTGATGCATGATACATGAGCTTGCCATCTAAGCCGTTGGATTTTAATTCTGCTAACTAGGTCAGTTTCACTGTACAGCCCGTACAGTTCGTCGTTATATCGTCTCCTCCATTCTCCACCTATGCGAACGGGACCAAAAATCACCAGAAGAATTTTTCTCTCGAAGCATTCTAAGACGCTATCATCTTCCTTTGACACGGTCCAGGCCTCAGCGCTATAAATGAGAACCGGGATGATGAGTGTCTTATAGATGGTGATTTTAGATGCTCGAGAGAGGACTTTACTTCTCAATTGCCTTCTAAGTCCAAAAAAGCAGCGTTTTGCAAGAGTAATTCTTAATTTGATTTTAGCGCTGGTGACGTTGTCTTTATTAATAGCGGTGCTTAGGTAGACAAAGACCTTAACTATCTCAAAGTTATAGCTGTCCATGGTGACGTTTTGTCAAAGACGTCGTTGTCGTTCAGTGTCCTTTTTTGATGACAGCATATACTTGGTCTTGCCCTCATTGACCACTAAACCCATCTTCTTCGCCTTCGGAAGATTGTGCCTCTGGTGTTGACGGTTGAGTTTTGCACAATTCTTTCCAGAACGATGTTGAAGAAGTCCCATGACAGTGCATCGCCTTGTCTAAAACCTTTTTTGACATCAAATGCATCGGTAAGATCTTTTCTGACCTTGATAGAGCAGCGTGCATTCTCCATCGTCATTCTGCACAAACGGATAAGTTTGACAGGGATGCCAAAACTAGACATTTCTCGGTAGATCTCTTCCCTATAGATGCTGTCATACGCAGCTTTAAAATCGATAAAGAGATGGTGGGTATCGATTTGAAGCTCCTGGGTGTTTTCCAAGATTTGCCGTAATGTGAATATTTGGTCGATAGTGGACTTTCCTGGTCTGAAGCCACACTGATAAGGACCAATCAGGTTGTTGAAGAATGGCTTCAGACGTTCACATAATACGGCAGAGAGAATCTTATACGCAATGTAAAGGAGACTGATGCCTCTGTAGTTGGTCTCCTTTCTTATGTATCGGGCACACTATGCTGAGATCCCACTCATCGGTCATGATTTCTTCTGACCATATTCTGCAGATGAGTTGGTACATGATCCGTACCAAGTCATCACCTGCTGCTTTGAATAGTTCGGCAGCGATGCCGTCAGTTCCAGCTGCTTTCTTCGACTTAAGTTTAGATATATCTATCTTCACTTCGTCAAGGTAGGGTAGGCGGAATTGTTGATCTGCGTCGCCGAGGTTGAGTGGTTCTACCTCCCTTACAGCGGAATTCGGTTCGTCATCGCCGTTATATAATTTGATGAAGTGATCTTTCCATATTCTCACCATCGACTGCGGTTCTACTACGATGTGCCCCTTATCGTCTTTACAGGCTTCGGTTCGTGGCTGGTACCCTTGGGAGGTTTTTTTTACCTTGAACAATTATAGGGTTTTTAAATTAAAACCAATTTAGAAGGATTACAAAACTTCTTTAACCGACGGAAAAAACCTTAACACTTCGCAGCAATTCCAAATATGTGCTTACTCAACAAGAGTAGGTTTGTGATGCACATACCTAGAACTGAAAGCTGTACCACCCATGTATAGTGGCATTGGGAAGGCTTATCTGCTCTTACGACAGAAGACAGCATTGAGTTTTCGAAGCATTAATTTCATGATTGGAAAATGCTCATAAGATCAGAATTGAATAAGCATATCATACGCTTTCGTTGAATTGGCAGTCCACATCCGAAGAACAATGATGCGAATCTAAACACAAATATGAAAAGCTTTGGGGGTAGTGCCATCAACGAAACAAATAAGTGGGTTCGAAGTTTCAGACTAAGGATCTTTTATAAATATAAGGAAGAGTGTCGGAGAACAAACGGAGCCCTGTGGCATACCAGCGTTTATTTTTGGGATTTCAGATTTAAATCCCTCCAATACTATTTAAGTTCTAGGAAAGCTTGATGAAAAACTATATTAAATGCCTTTTAAATATCAAGTGCAACAATCTTACTTTCTCTAAAACATTGTAAAGCTTTGTCCACTGTTCGGTGAGATAAATCAGTAGACCTTTTGCTGCAAAAGTCATTAAGAAGCCTGTTTTTTTCCAAGACATTTCTTAAGCTGAAATTTTAACAGCGTTTCCATAAACTTGGAGAGAAGTATCGTAAGTAAATTATAGGGGAAGGAAAGTTCACCTTTTTAGGGACAGGCTACTATCCTGGCCACCAGACTTGTGAAAGAAAAATTTGAGTTTTCTAAAGTTATTTTGAGCATTTATTGTCGCTAGTGCCCATGCATTCAGCAGTCTATTTTTCACTTTTTGTAAGCATTTCTTTTTTACTTTATAAACGTCACAAATACTTTTCAGTGATTATAAAGAATTAGAGCCACAAATTTGTATTCATTTTGGCATCACCTAAATAGCTCCATTTTTTTAGAATCCGAAAGTGTACCTTAACATATTTATTTTCAAAAACTATGCTGACATATTTGTGTTCACTAATCCGTTGTTGAACTGTCTTAAATTTTGCATTATAGTATGTTTACTTGGCAAAAAGAATTAGGTTTAAGATATTCATTTCATTTGTTTTACAAAACATTCGTTCGCTGAAAGAAACCGATACGGGGGTAAGACATGTACTGGACAAGATTTAGAAAAGACGAAGAAATAACCTAGAAAAGACTGACAAAACCGATTAAAGAACATGACGTGGAAAAATATTAAGTCATTATTAACGCGCCTTTGAAGTAGCTGAATACGATGTTCATGGGGAGGCAGATCATAAGGATTATCCCATGGAAGATCCTTTTGGGCGAACAGTTATACAAAGACAGAGTAACATAGGAATCATTGAACTTCTTTGCCCAGCGTTTTTGTAAAACCAAGCATTGAACTTGCTTTATTGACAATAAAATGTATGTGATGTGTAAACTCTAAGTTGGAACAGAAATGTACACCTAAATCTTTAAATGTGGAGACACGACAGAGTTTTTGCTGTGATATACAGTAGTCAAATACGTTACTGATTAGTTTTTTAGTAAAGGTTATCGTCTGGCATTTTAAAGGGTTGAGTGAAAGGCTATTTTTCCCACACCAAAATGTGGAACTATCAATGTCGGCTTGTAAAAGGATACGATAATGGGTGGACTTTATTATTTGAAAATCTTCATATCGTCAGCAAAAATGAGAAGTTCACTTGAGCGTAGACAAGACGATACATCGTTAATAGACAAGATGAACAGAAAAGGGCCAAGATGGCTTCCTTGGGGAACAGAAGATTTTGTAACAAAAGGTTCTGAATGACAAGCTTAAAGTTCAAATAAAATAACTTACTAGCTAAGTTAATCAAAAACTTCAGAAAAGTCTGTATTTGTGTTAACTTCATAACTTTGTTTTAAAGCATTTGAAAATATGTTTGAGAATTCGAGGAGACTTGTAACGGTTTAACCTTTTTCACAAAACCATGTTACTGTTCGCAAATGAGATTCTTACTAAAAAATGGTGCTACACTTTAACAAACAACTTGTTCAAACAGTTTAGGAATGCAAGAAAGCTTTGCAATGGGCCTGTAGTTTGTTATATCCGCCTTATTATCTTTCTTGAAAATTGGTGTTAGAAATTACTTCTTCCATATATTGAGAAATTTTCCTGTTTTTAGAGAAACTTTGATTATGAATGTAATGGGTTCAACTAAATCATTACTACACTTTTTTAATACTATTGGATAATTACATCAGGACGTTTGAACAGTTATCATTCAACACGGATAAAAGGTCAAGGACCGTACTCTGTACCACAGGGATGTGATTACAGCTAGTTTGCGAAAAGGAATGATGATTATGAAAATATACTTCAAGGCTATTAATAAAAGAGTCACGGAAATTGGTTGCAAAAGCCTTAGAGATGTCAACAATTTTATCTAATGAACATCACACTTAGTTCTTCCGATTATATCAATGTCATCAGCAAGTAATTTCTCCAATTTTGAAGAAGAAAGAAAGGCTTTAAGGCAGGATTCTTCTTCATGTGGGATATATTCATTGTGTAAATTAAAATCAACTAGAAGTAAAATGTTAGTGCCAGAGCAGCACAAATTGATAAGAAAGTCTTATGCCAAGAAGGGTTCGCTTTAGTCTCAACTTTTTGAAGTAACGTAAACATTTAAAATTAAAATAGTCTTAGTCTATACCATTACCTTTATACAGACCAGTTCAATTTATAGTTCTTTGTTGCCCTCAGTAAACTTCACCAAACAGGAGGTCATTCTAAAGACCAAAACACGTGTGCAATAAGTAAAATTCTTTTTATTTTTTAATATTGTTCAGAATTAAACTCCAGACTTTCGGTAACTTTCTAGACATATTTTTTTAATATTTGTATAAGTTAACAACAATCAAGGCAAATGTTGAATTTCAAAAAAAGAGTGGTAGACTTTTATTAAAAACCTCCCACCTTTGTTTTTTTTTGTCAAATACACTTTAAACCATAAGGCACCTACATGTCCATAATTACAACGCTGTAGGTTCAAATTAAAAGCTAACAAAGCAAAAAAAAAAAAAAACACATTTCTGGGATTGAAAAATAAAAATTAATATTAAATATACCTATACACAATTTTTATATGTACATATACGAACAATGCGTATAGCGATTAAGGACAGATAATGAGCCATACACTCAACGAATTGCCGACAATTAATTTCGTAAACACCCCATCAAAGTTTATTAATAACCATTATTATTTCTCTCGCACTGCACACTTAATTACACGTTCAAAGGACATTCCACATTTCCACTCCCATATCCGGCCAATCCTTTTGTGTTACTATATGGGTGACCCCCACTTGGAGCGACCCTCCAACCATCATAGTTTACGATTACCTACCACTACCGCCGCCGCGTCACTGCCATCGTCGTACCGCATCTCTTTCCGCCCTCATATTATATCGTATTTGTATATTCTATATATACGGCTATATAGTATTATTTTTACCATCATGATCCCGAGACACACAACCAAGTGCAAAACTAATTAGCACAATTTCAGTTTTAGAATTTTCCAACAGTGAATCGTTTTACAAAATTTTCCGCTCCACTAATGCGTACAATTATTTTGCACTTTGCCTACAACATTTTATCCACATACATATTCGCAGTCATAATACACATTCAGAGGGGCTACAGCTATTTTGTTGTTTTCATGATGTGCTTGCTCCTTGGTCCTTAAACTTTTCCTCTAAGCAATCCTTTTTGCTTTTCAAAAGACATTGTAAAACGGATTACAAGAAAAAAATAAAAAGGGACAGGGTTGTAGTAAAAAGGGAAATGGTTGCATTTGCGTATATGATGCGGGTCGGGTATAGGTAAATCGTCTTAATTTTAGATACAAGGTGGAAGCACACTTCCTTGAGAGGCTTCCTTGTAGTCGGTTTAGGATTACCTTTAGGTTTAAGAAGGAAGCCAAGACTCCTTCCTCGCCATCATACAAATGTGTTGTGTGTATATGAAGAAAATGTTGGCACAAAGGTTAAACACAAATAGACAGTTGTTTTTAATTATCATTTAACCCATTCACGACTTATACCTTTATACGTACGAGTATACGTATAATCCTTCCACTCCTTGCAGCCTTGACTTAAAAGAAAAACGAGCAACAACGACGGCGACGATTATGGAAAATTTTATGCAAGAGTTTGGGTGTTAAAGAGGTAATTGAGTATATTGCATGGCATTCTTGTGAAAAGGCTGTAGCTGCAGGGACGGGCGGTGTTTTTTTGAATAGGGTGAACTTTCGCTATCTTTAATTTCTATTTCATTCACGCATAAGTGCATAATAAAAATTGTCATTAAAAAGGTTGTTGTTTCTAGAATATTATTTCTAGAGAGTAAGTAAATAAAGAAGCAGTTGGAAACATTTGAGTCGAGGAAATTAAACATTTTTAGGAATTTTGAAATAATTAATAAATTTAGAAACAGAAATAATAATTTTGTCTTTTATTATTAGTATAGGATAATTGAATATTTCTTCTGAGAAGTAAAACAGAAAAGGGAACGGGTTTGGATGCTGCTTTGCCATTTTATTATTTAATAATCTACAGAAGTTTTTTTCTATATTTTGAATAATTGTGTTTTTAGACCCCAGAGGCTCACTGAGTTTTACATAAATAAAGAAAGAATTTTTAAACATTTTTAAACACTCTATCTTAATTTTGGGCTTTGGTATCTTTTTGAAAGGAGGTTTCATACTGGGTTGGGTTATCATAATTTAAAACCCAGTTCTGTATTGTGCTAGAAGTTAAACATTATAATTTTGACATAAAGTTTGTTGCTGTAAATTAAAAATATAGCAAATACTGTTTTCCAGTTAATGTATTAGCTTTAAGCGGCTCTCAAAGTTATCAATGTTATAAAGCTGTAGAAATCTATGATAAAGTTTTTTTTTATATTATGCACGCATTCAAGGGGATATGAAAACCCTTTTAATGATTAAACACAGTGCGAGGAATTAGGAAGGGAGTGTCACGGTAAAAATTACCGCGACAAGAACCATTCTCTCCGTCATCCAAATACTTGTTCCTCCCTCCTCCATTCCTACAGGTGTTTCCTTCAATCTACTGAGAGAGAGAGGGGCAGCCATGGTCCATCAGCCATCGGTTCACTCTCTCAGTGCTTTGGAAAGAAACATAATCATGGATGTCGATTTTCCATTTTAACTTAGGTGACAGACGGGCGGTCTTGTCAAATACTAAGAACGGGTGACAGCCAGTCCCCAAAGAATGAGCATAATTACCACCATAAGTGTCAGACGGATGGTCTGACTCCAGTAAACCAAAATTGGCACGGTCGACACTTGGTCTCCGAATGCCGAAGTTACTCCATGGGAGAATGGCTTCAAGCCCAACTTTTACACCCTCATTATACTTAAATGTACAAGATGGAACGATAACGTAAGTCCCTATTTCCCCAAATCTGCGCGAAAGTCAAACGAAATAACTTTAAAACGCGTGTAGCGAACTTCTGCCACATTTCTCTTCCCACAATGGTTTTTAATCGAAACTTACTAATTTCCATCAAGTTTCCACAATTATATTTGTTTTGCTGGGAAAGATCGGTGGGGAAAAATGCAAAGTGTGAACAATCAAATTTCTTGAGTTCCAAGGTTTTTCTTTCATTCAAAATTGAATCGGGGATGTTAGGCGGCTGAATGCACCCACTGCATTCCCGCACTCTACAAGTCAGAGTAGAGCGCGGCGAATTCAGGGATGACTTGCATTAAGCTGGGGAGATTAAAGTGCGAGTAAGAGAAGACTACTGGGTTTGCAACTGCGTTGGCACACTCACGCAAACAAGCTGAGCGTTGCTGAAAAAATGACGCGACCGAAACCCAAGTCACTGAGTTGCTGAAAGCACTGGGTATTTGAAGAAAAAGGGTTCATCCAGGCTTGGAAAAAGCCTGGGAACTCACTTTTTTGTAAGCTACGAAATCGAATAGATCGAAAGAAAAGTAATTTTGGAAGATAGAAATTTGATTGAAAAAAAAAATTTAGTTGAGGAAGTGTTTTGAAAATTTGGAAAAAAAAGAGAATAATTTTGGAAATTTGTTGGAAGATACTCTTTGAGATACAGGAGAGGAAAAGAAGGAAAATTGGTTAAGGAAGGAAGGGAAATCTGGCAGGAGAAATAAGCTAAGTATAATAGTTTGGTTTATCTGTTAAAAAATTATTTCTGTTGAATCACATTATTTCGTTGTCGAGACATTGTTCAAAAAAAAATTATCGTTTGGCTTTGGCTGTTCGCTTTATTTCCGAAAATTACGGAACTCGTGACCCACTATTTCTCAATTTCAGGATAGACACCCCTGTGGTCACCGACATTTGTATATTCTGATCAATTTAATTGATCACCTACGATATCATCTCAAATAGGATATCAATTTATTTGCTGAACCCACCCTAAGCTGAGCGGCCGGAGATATCAGCATCATACGTGCTGAATGCGCTAAATTTTTCTACGACCTTCTTTACGTTCTATGTTCTATTTTTCGTCGTGGTTTTGTTCGGGATTGTCGTGGTCGTAGTCGTGGTCGTCGTCGTCGTCGTCGTCGCGTCGCGTAGAAAAAATATAGCAACAGGAGGATAGGATAAGAAAGGATATACCGATGTACATTGGTTTTTAATGTCTGCACATTTTAATGAGTGCGAAATATTGAGTCTGATAAGGCATTCCACATTCGTGTAGTGCGACTAAAAAAAGAATCTATTTACTTTACATTACGTCCAAAATTGAAATCAAGGACAAACTGATGAACATTCCTAAAAAACGGGTATTAGCGTTGAATTATTTGAGGGAGAAATGCAACTGACTATTTCATTAGAGCATTGTTTATGGTAGTAGCGATAAAATAATGCGGGCATGAGCCTTACGAGACGGTGCTCGAGAGATACAAAAGTTTCCGTTAGGCAACGGTCACCTATCAGTTTTAGGGCTCTATGTTGAATTCTGTCCAAGAGACAGGTAAGTAATAGGAGCATTTGCCCAGATATGGGAATTGTACTCGAGTTTTGAACGAATAAAGGCTTGATAGATTATAGCCAGATCAGAAGGGGTAAAAAACTTATTGCAACTTCATAGATAACCTAAACACTTAGCAGAATTTTGGCAATGTCAAATATGTGATCACTCCACAACAAGCGGTTTGTGATGCATATACCTAGGATTGATAATTGTTCAGTCTCCTCGATGCAAGTACCGCTCATGGTAAGTCCCATTGGGGGAGGGTAACGCTTTAGCATTAAATTCTACACGGTTTTCGATTCCCCATTTAACAATGCTGTTAAGATCAGAATTTAATGAGCTTATCCGAAGAACAAAGATGAAAACGAAAATAAAAAGCTGGGGGTAATGTCACCAGGGAAACAATTAAGTGGGTTAGTAGTTGTAAAAATAAGGAAGAGTTTTGGAGACAAAACGGAGCCCTGGGGTACACCAACGTTAATTTTGTGGACATCAGATTTGAACCCGTCCAATACTGCTTGAATTGAACGGTCTGAAAGGTAATTTGTAACATAACGAAGAAGAGATTCATCAATACCAAAAGCACGCATTTTTGGTTAGAGAGCTTGATGCCATATAAAATCGGAGGACTCATGACACTCATCTGTAGCGTCGTATTCACAGCAAACTGCGCTGCAAGTAAATTGGCTTTATCAATGAAGCTCACATATCAAGTGTCATTGTAGACGATCGTTGGCACAGAGGATGAGATTGTGTTTTGTACGTTTTTTACAAATGGCCAGAAATACATCCTACCTTTGGGACATTGTAGTATTTTTTGTCTTAATTTCAGTTCATGCAAAAATTTGGTTAACCAAATATGACCGTTGCATTTCTTTCTATCTTGTTTGAAGATCTTACCCTATTCGGAATAAAATGTCTCATTCCACAAAGAATTAAATTTGTAAACATTGCCATTGCCATTTTTCCAAAGGATGTTTCATGCTTTTCACTATAGTGGCAAAGCATTAAACTTTCACAACTTTAATTTGTCACTTGAAAAACTATCGAATCTTTTGCTTATTGTATTTTAAAATTCCTTGGCTGGGTGTACTTTCTTGACCAATGAAGGAAAATGAATTGAAGAACATTTTTGTTTTGTAAGAAAAAATTGCGTTGTTTCGAAAATTTTCTAGATAGCTGAATTTTGGTAGAGAAGTTAATTTATACGTCGAAAACACTTCCAAAGTACTTTTAAACTATTGAGTGGCAAGAGAGAGGATGAACTATTATCCAAATTATTCTTAACCTATAGCTTCTATTTTTTCTAAGAAGTTGTTGATACATATTGTATTCTATGAACTCTACCAAAAAGAAAAAACGTTACAGAAAGCTACGAAATTACATTTCCAAAAGTTGTTAAAGATTGACCTCCAATTTTTTCGAAACATTTTGTATCGTGTTTAGAAAAAAATTAATTGGTAATGATTGTGAGTTTTTGAATATCTCGACATTATTGAGTACACTTATTGTAGTTCTTTAAATGGCAATCTGGTTTATTAGAAAGAACATGAAAGCTTTTAACTTTCATAGTTTTCTTCTGTATCTTCGAGTCCCTTTAATTTCAGAAGCCCTTTGTTAAAATTAAAACTAATCTCTGTATCTTTTTATATATAAAAATTTAGTGTTCTGATGTTTGTTTTCAGTGCACTCTTAACCAAGTCAATCGATTATTCTGAAAGTTGTAATCTGGCCCAACTTTCGAATAATGGTCACAATAGTTGTTAATGTGTCGATTATTGTTATAAATTCTAAGTTCCAGGCTTGTGAAATGATGCATTCTTTTGTTAATGCAGTTTTTAAAAATAATTTTATTAAAATTGGAAGATTGCATTTATTGACATAATTTTGAGGCTTCATTCCACGATAGACCAAGTTTATAGAATATCGCATGTAATGGAAAAAGCATTAGAAGAAAAACAAGTATGTTCAGCTATTTTCTTAAATGTTGCTCAAGCTTTTGACAAGGTTTGCTCAAGCTTTTGACAAGGTTTGAGTACAAACTGCAAAGGGATCTTCCCTGGCAGACCTTTGAAATATTAAAATCGTACATCTCAGAACGATTGTTGCAAGTAAGGTACGATCAAGAATACTCGGAATTGAAGAAAATAGAAGCCGGTGTACTACAAGGAAGTGTCCTAGGTCCTACCCTGTATTTACTATACACAAGGGATATTCCAGTTGGTAATCACACCATAATGGCTAATTTTGCAGATGATACCGCAATTTTGGTACGGGACAAATGTGTCTCTAAGGCAGCAGTAAAACTACAAAATGTCGTCGACACAGTAAGAGCTTAGACCGAAAAATGGCGTATCAAACTCAATGAAACAAAATCTTCACATATAAACTTTACAAATAAAAAGATAAACAATATTCCAATAATCATCAATAATCAAGCTGTACCTTACGCCAATACAGCCAAATACCTTGGAATGACTTTGGATGCAAAGCTAAAGTGGAAAGAGTACATCAAAAAGATAAGAGAAGAACTAAACTTGAAACATAGAAAAATGTACTAGTTACTTGGTAACAACTCTGATTTATCAATTCCAAACAAAATAATGCTGTATAATCAAGAATCCAATTATGGGTCTGTACAAAGAAAACAAATACCGAAATCACCCTAAAATTCCAAAACAAAGTCCTTCGTGGAATAGTTAATGCACCTTGGTACATAAGAAATACCGATCTACATCGTGACTTACAAACAGAAATGGTTACAGAAGTTGTTCAAAAATACTCTGTATCGCACAACCAGAAACTGCAAAGTCATACTAATTCTGAAATGGAGTCCGTCTTGAATATAAGAAACCATGTTCGGAGATTGAGAAGAACCAAGCCTCATGAGCTTATGGTCTAAAAAAAAAACATGGGAACGTATTAAATATATAAACTTCCCCGAAAGTGATTGTACAAAGTTAGTAAACAAAAATCGGAAGTCGATCCTTCAAGATTGGTCCTGATGAAGAGGTACTTTTGGTGGTTAATAGTCCCACACTACTTGGTTTCGAATACTGCTATACTTTATTTACTTCACTGTAATCCATTGAATTCAATCACTTGCAGATAAGGTCTTCAATTAGTTTTTTTTTTACTGAAAACTTGTTTTAAATTCTGCAGTTTAAATTCTCCAGAAATCATTTTGACACACCAACTCGGGAGCGGGTTTACATGAAGCAAAATAAAATATTTTCTGATCATGAGATTGGTCAGGATTATCGCCTGTATGCAGGCAGTTTGTCAAAACATTTAAAATTCCAGACGTGAAAGCGAATTTTTAGAGCTGAAGGCACAAATTAAAAGAAGATTTGTGAATATCATTCATATACTTACAGTTGTTCTTTTCTATCTTCAAATCCGTTCATAAGACCGAATACAACCGAAGCATTTTTTTTTAATTTGAAGTCTTGAATGGTATACAACTCAGAGTACGTGAACTAACATTAAGAATCAAGTTTAATGTATAAATCATCCCTAAATGCTGCTATAGTTAACTTCCCATAGAAAGTTTTTGTAATCGGTCCGATTTGTCGAAAATTTTGACATTTATCGAGGTTTCAATTTCACTATCTTTGGTTGTCCAGAGCTAAAGAACCAGTAGAGATATCGAATTCAAATAAATTATGATATACAAATAATAATGCAGAAAGATTCAAAAAGTAATTTCAAAAAAATTGCGTTTTTTTAAGAAAGCAGTTTAAAAAAAGGTACAAATTTTGGTTTACCCTAAATATCTCACGAACCAATAACGCTAGAGACTTGCATTTAATTTTATATTATACATTGTAAGGTGATACCCAATAAATATATTTTTGGAAAAAATTCCAATCAACGGTTTTTTATAAATCAAAAAAACTGATAGAAAAATATTTGTCACCACCAAAAATGTATACGAACAGAAAATGATTTACTTCCAAAACCACGAAGAACAATTGTTTAACATCTGGAGAAATTTTGACAAAAATATATTTGACAGTTTTTTTATATAAATAAAAAAAACAATGCTCAATGTTGGTAAAAATTTATTTTCGACTCAAATATCATTTCAAAAATTTGAGATTATGGCTTTTATTTTATAAAAAGTATTGTTTTCAATATTATATTAAAAAATTAAAAAATTGGTTTCAAACTTATTTTAATTCACAGATCATTTTCGACTTTCAGTAATTTTTTTATAAAAATCCAACAATCCGTTTTTTCATAAAAAAAAAACAAACCTGCACAATATAGTACGCAAAATTGGTAAAAAATAATGTTCGGTTCTCGATACCTCGTGAACTGTAGAAGATATTGACTTCAAATCAAACTTTTTATCAAATGCAAAATATTGTTGGTAATTTTTATATCTTTTAGAATAATTCAACTGACAACTTTTTTTAACAAAACACGAAAACCTACAAACCTTTTAAGCAAGACAAGTGGGTCGCATCCCATCCTCTTTTTAAAATTTAATTTCCAATACAAATTAAATTTAAAGGTCAAACAAACGAATGCATCAAAAGTGCTGATTGCACAGTTTTTAGAAAATGTATTTTCATAGTTGCATTTTTAGCACGAAAAATATTGTATCGAAATTTGGAAACAAAATATTTTCCACTTGTTTGCATGATAACAAACAATTTTCAAATTATTGTTTAAATAAAGATTTTTCTTAATTCCCATCCTTAATTATTATTTCCATAGAAAATATATGCTCGAAATGCAACAACCAGGTTATTGAAATCAAAGTCATCAATCAGATCCCATTCATATGTTATTTTTCAATTTCAATGGAATTTCAATGGTCGTTTTTATATTGAATTTTAGTAAATGTTTGGAATTTCACTTAATTACATTTTTGTTGTTTTGAACTAGAATAAGTATTTGGTGTTTTTAATGAACCTTACATTCGCAATTCTTTTGAATTTGTTTACACAAAAAATTATTTTCAAAATAAGATATTATTCAAAAATTGTATTTCCATTTAACAGTCACAATTTGCAAACCTAAAGCAGTGTTGGCATTTTTGTAATCACACCAGATCTTGTAATTAAAAATTTTAAGGTTAAAAATAAGGTCTATACCAATACTCCACAATCGATTCAAGGCCTTAAAAATGGAATTCGTGAAGTTATCAAGGACGTTTTCAAGGCTGTAGTGACTGTTATTTTGCTGATATCGTTTTTTAATTAAACGTTTTATTTGGAAAATAGTACCCGTTGTATGATGGTTAATGCGTAGGACTTTTATACAAGAGGTCTTGGGTTCAACCTCTGCCTCTAATGATTGAGAACTAAAAGCTACCAGGACATGGCTTTTTAAGAGCTCTAGCGCGACCTAATATTTAAATATTTCTAATTCGAAAATGTGCGTCTATAACATTTCAAATCGACCTTTCGACGTTCCTCAAGTGGTACGGTTGCTATGTGGACTAAATTGTAGATTTTTTGTTGTAATGAACAAAAAAGTCAGTCATTTCAAAAACTATAAATAAAATTTAAATATTTCTGGGTGTTTTTGTATCTACAGAACTGTTCGAAAAATGTTTGTCAAAAATTTCATTACCCTTTGCGAGACCAGTTCTTGGAATTTAGGAACGCTACGGGATTTGTTGCACGACGTAGCAACATGTCATACATACACTGTATAGTGTACACAAATTGATGTTATTAACAATAAGAATTACATTGGCTCGAAAAAGTAGTCCAATACCAACCGAAGTAATTTTGTGTACAAAAATTGGAAAAATCAGTTTGGAACATAAAGACAATATTTTGTGTCTGTCGCGTCATAATTTAACAACACGTAAAATTTCTAAGAGACTGAATATTGCTCAACAAACTGTGGCATGGAATTTAAAAAAAAAAATATGGTGAGACCGGGACTACTAGCAGGGAAAAAGGCTTTGGAAATCCAAAACAGCAGACCCCGGTGGAAGATCGTTTTATGATGTTGTACTGTCGTCGGCATCGGTTCAGGACTTCGGTGGGTTTTAAAAACGATCTGTGTCGATCTACAGGCAAAGTTATTTCGGCAAGCTCAGTGAGAAAAAGGCTCGTGAAAGCTGGACTTAGATCACTGAAGACGGATTTTCCAAAAAGAGTCAAAGAAAAACGAGATCAGGAGAACATACATTGGACTCAAGACATGCGGAATAATGTCATCCTTTCGGACGAATCAGAATTCAAGCCCAATGTTGGAGATGGGAGGATCCTTGCGCGAAGGGAACCGAAATAATGACTAAGCTCTGATTGCATTTTGTGGGTGCCCCTCAAAACTGAAGGTGTAAGTAGGGATGTTTCTCTGGAAATGAAAAGGGTAGAACGAGCTTTGTGGAATCCAAAGTTTACCTTCGAGTACGAAACGTATTGAAGCCCACAGTGTAAGAGCTTTTTGGGGGACACTTGCAATTTAATTTTTCAGCAGAACAATGCTCGTTGTCATACAGTCAATATTTTAACCATGACTGACTAATATTAAGCTTTAAACTTTTATGACTAAAACAATATTTGGATTTTATTTTTATTTCTAAGGTTCAAAATAAATAAAATAAAATAATATCAATGTACTAAGTTGGACTCCCTACAGTTCAGATCTCAATCCAATTGAGAACATTTGGTCTATAATGGAACTTGAGGTTGCAAGAAGTGGGAAAACCTATCATATTAAATGTCTTGCCGTATAAAAGAAAAAAAAGAGGATGTCCAACAAAGTACTAATTAGATTCAACATATTTCTTAGAAGCAATACACAAAAAAAAGAGGCTTTGATGCGACCCACACTGATAACTTCCCATCCCGTCTGTCGATTTGTCTTGCTTAAAAGTATCAATTTTTACCAAATTTGCGTACTATTTTTTGTAGATTTTATTTTATAGGAAAAAACGGACTGTTGGATTTTTATATAAAAATTACTGAATATCGAAAACAATATTTTCTGTGAAATAAAATAAGTTTGAAGCCAATATTTTTAATTTTTGAAAAGTTATTTGAGTCGAAAGTAAATATTTACTAAGTTTTAGTATTGTTTTTTTTTAGAATTTTATTTTTCGTAAGAAAACTGTCAATTCGATTTTTTTCAAAATTTTATTGAATGTTACCAACAACATTTTTTAAAAGATAAAAGTAGTTTAAAGCCGAATTCTACAATTTTTGAAAAGATATTTGAGTCGAAAATCAATTTTTCCCAACTTATGTAAATTTTTTTTAGGTTTTTAATTTTTTGTACAAAAACTATCAATTCGAATCTTTCCAAAATTTAACTGAATGTTACCAACAATATTTTTTGAAAGATAAAAGTAGTTTAAAGCCGATATCTACAATTTTTGAAAAGATATTTGAGTCGAAAATCAATTTTTACCAACTTTTATAATTTTTTTTAGGTTTTTATTTTTTGTAAAAAACCTGTCCATTCGATTTTTCTCAAAATTTGCCCTAATATTGAAATATATATTTCTTATAAGCAAAAATTAGTAAGGAGCTATTATCTTAAATTTTTGAAAAGATATTTGAGTCGAAAATCATTTTTACCAACTTTTTTTAATTTTTTTCGGTTTTTAATTTTTTGTACAAAAACTGTCAATTAGATTTTTTTTCAAAATGTGCCTGAATATTGACAACAATATGTCTTGAAAGATAAAAGTAAATTGAAGCCAATATCTCAAAGAAAATCAATTTTTAAAAACTTTTATTAATTTTTTTTTAGGTTTTTATTTTTTGTAAAAAAAAACTGTCAATATGATTTTTCTCAAAATTTGATCAGATGTCGAAAACATTATCCTTCGTTGCACAAAATAGTTTTGGAGATGAAATCATATCTTAGTCCTAAAATTTTGGAGTTGACAATTTTTTTTTTCAGTTTTTTTGATTTATACAAAAAACGTTAGATGTTTTTTTCAAAAAATATACTTCTTTAATATCACGTTATAATATATTATATAAAATTTAATTTAAGTCTCTAGCGTTTTTGGTTCGTAAGATATTTAGGGTTAACCAAAATTTTCACCTTTTTTTCAAACTGCTATGTTGAAAAACAACCCACTCAGTTTTATTGAGAGCCCTTTCTGCATTTTCTGCCTTATTATCTGTATAAAATTTATTTGAAATCGATATCTCTTCTGGTTCTTAGCTATGGGCGACGAAAAAAACGTGGCGAACGTACGGACGTACGAACGTACACACACACGCACGCACAAACATCTTTCTAAAAATCTTTTATTTCGACTCTAGGGACCTTGAAACGTCGAGAAATGTCAAAATTTTCAATTTGACAAATCGGACCAATTACAATAACTTCCTATGGGAAGTCAAAAACGAAAAACTGCACTAGTAAAGTATTTTCCTTTAATCCTTAAAAATGAGGCAGGTACCTAAAAAACTCATTTTTCGGTATGATCAATTTTGCTCCCGTGACCATTTTCGAAATATTCCAAAATTGTTATTGTATCCTAAAAAATATGTTTTGTTATTTCAACACATTTGACAAAATTCGAAAAAAAAAGTTTGGCCAACATTTTTCGAACGGCACTGTGTTTTTGGTCGATAACTTTATTTTTCACATGTTATTTGTTGTCTAACGTTTTCGTTAAGCAGATAAAATGATCAAAGATAGTTTTAGTTTTAAAAACAATATCAACCAAAATTTTGCATCCCTTAAATATAATTTACCAATTTGAAATATCAAAAAAACCTTCTTCTTCTTTTATAAGGAAAAAAATAATTAAATTCGATTTTTTTGGGGTCAAGTTAAAACAGGACAGTTTTACTCCGTAAACTTATTTTAGGAAGACAGCAGACTTTTTTTATTTTGAAGTTTCTTTTATACACAGTTTTTTTCACAGTTCCTTCTTATTTGAAAGTTTAACATTTATTTTTATAGTTTTGAGAAAAAACCTACTTTTTTTTAAGTCTAAAGTTGAAGATTGAACAATTTGACAAAAAAGTGTTGATTAAACTTATTTTGTGCCTCTTGAATATATAATTATTTCGTTATAAAACACAAAGGCATTACTTTGTTATCCTTCATCGTATCTTTAGTAAACGATCGTCATTAATTTAATCCTCAAAGACATTCTTCACTTGAAGTGCTTGAAGAACAACGTGTGCGTCCAAGGTCTAAGGTCCAACTCTAACTCCAACCCACACCTTTTTTGTATAGAAGATACAACACTCCTCTTAAGTGAAATTAATTAAACAATGCAACTCCAAGAGTTTGACTAATTTAATGCTAATTTAATTGGAAATTCACCAAGATGTGTCCACCACCGAACCTTCCGACGACCGTCACGTCATCATCTTGCTTTAAGAAAAACCGTGCGTTGTTACTGATGGTATAGTGTGTCGCGTCTCCTGGTTCTATGCCACACCACCTTCGCATTGAAGATATGTGCAGTGCAGCGCGATAGACTCCCTCAAATATTCGTATATTCATCAGGTATGTGGCTGCGTACTCCTTTGTTGTTGTTTATATGCACATGTCCTATATCTTATAGCCCAAGGATACATTATGGTTGCAGAGAGAAGGAGAGCTGATGGTGCTAGCCATAGCCGTATGAGGTGTGTAGGCTGACTTTGTTTATGGCCACCTTCCAACCGGGTGAAGATAATCTTAATGAGGTGTCATTTGAAATTGCTCAACGAAAACCCTCAAATCCACTGGTGACATAAATAATCACGCGGCTATTTGTCGTGCTGCTAATATAAGGTCTTGTTTCTGGGGCTTATGTTGCATGGTTTGGCTTGGCAGTGGCTTCTTACTGAACTGCCTACACCTATTAGCAACGAGTGAGATCGTAAATTGCGATGAGAAATGAAAGGGCATAGCGGAGGCGCCGCCACATCGCCATCACCATCGCAACCACTGCACTGCATACCAACCGTAACACCTTCGCAGACGTTAAATGGAACCGCAATATTCTACCTATATGTAAGTAAATGGATAATTTGAGAATGTTTACCAAGGAGGCGATTTAATATTGAAAGATGTCAGGATAAAAATCATGAAAAATTGTTACAGGAATAATCAATTCTTCAGTTAATGGGATTAATTATTATAAGATCACACAGGATTAAGGTGTTTTAAAACGCCGTTGTAGAAAATTGTATATTTATATGCTTCCAGCATGAATTTTACTTCCTCTTTACGGAAATTATACTGGTTTCGTATCCATTGAAACGGGATTTTCACCACACGGTCCATTCCATGGAACTGGATTAAGCCCTATTTTGTTGACATCAAAGAAATTTCGATGCTTGTGGTTTTTGCTTCCCATCAGGATTTTTTGCAAAGGGTCCGATTTGACATATTAAAAAGAGGCGACCCACACTGATAACTTCCCATCCGATCTCTAGATTTGTCTTGCTTAAAAGGGTTGTAGGTGATCGACTGTTGGATTTTTTTTTAATTTACTGAATGCCAAAAACAATATTTTCAGTGAGAAAAAATTAGTTTAGACCCAATATTTTAAGTTTTTGAAAAGATATTTGAGTCGAAAGTAAATTTTTACAAACTTTTTGGTAATGACTAATGTTTTTATTTTTAAAAAATGTCATTTCGATTTACCTCAAAATTTTATCAGATTTCAAAAACGTTATTCTTCGTTGCATACAATTAATTTGGAGATAAAATAATGTTTTCTTGGTACAATATTTTTTTTTATTTATAAAAAGCCGTTATTTGAATATTTTTTCAAATATAAAATAGTTCGGTATGAAGTCACAATATAATAAAATTAAGTCCAAGTCGCTTCCTCTATTGGTTCGTAAGATATGGTCGAGGAAAAAACTTCCCGAACATACGTTCACACGCGCACACCGACATCTCTCTAAGAATCTTTTATTTAGACTCTAGGGACCTTGAAAAGTCGAGAAATGTTAACATTTTTAGTTCGACAAATCGAACCGATTAGAACAACTTCCTGGTAAAAGTTAAAATACGAAATTTATCAAAGTTTCAAGGTCTATACGCTCGTAAGTTAAACAAAATGTCGAATACGAAAAGCTAAAAGTACTATCGTCAGCGAAACAATGTATTGGATTAAAAGTTGCAGACAGGAGATCATTAATAAAAATAAGAAAAAGTGTTGGAGATAGAACAGAGCCCTGGGGCACACCAGCATTTATTTTATGGACTTCAGACTTGAATCCATCCAATACTACTTGTATTAACGATCCGAAAAGTAATTACTAATCCAAGACAGCTAACAAAAGGAGTTTCATTGACAACAAGCGTAGGAACCGATGACGAGGAAGAATTCCTCATATTTTTTACGAATGACCAAAAATTTGTACTGCCTTTGGGACATTGCTGTATTTTTTGCCGTAATTGTTGGTCATGTAAAAATTTGGTCCGTCGAATATGGGCGTCCTGGCTTGTTTGAACTTTTTCGGGGTTCCTCAGTGCGTTTGGCTTTAAATCAACGGAAACTTTCTCCTTTGGCCATAATAAAGTCTTTACAGCCCCCATCAAACCATGCGTTTTCATTCGGTTTGATGCTTTTAACCCTGTTTGGGGAAAAATCTCACATTCCCAGGAGAAATAAACTTGTGATCATATCAGCGGTTAAGTTGCGTCAACGTCACTATCGAGGAATCATAGTGACCAGTTAAAGATCCTGAAGTAATTATTGAGACCGTCCCAGTTGGTTTTCTCGTATAGCCAAACGGGTCTCTTAGGAGCTCTTGCTTTAACTGAACAGTTTTGACACAAGAAATTTGCTGATACAACACAATAGTCAGATGTACCCAGAGGAGATAGAACACTAATAGCGTACTTATCAGGGTCAGAGGTATAAGAAACAAGTCAAGGGTGTTTTTTGCTCGACCTACCACTTCCGATATTCGAGTGGGCTCGTGATTCAACTCAGCGAAGATCTTAGCACACACTCCTTCTGGTGTTGTCTGGCCCGTATGTTGAAGCCATGAAGAATTGTGTACATTGAAATCACCCGTAACAACGATTTCAGTGCGAGGATAGGACGAAACAATTCTTTGGATATAATCAGACAAAGCATCAAATTCACGAGGAGTTGATACTCTGTCTAAATTTGGGCTTCGATAAAGTAAGCAGTAGTGAATGATTTGCTTATTTACGGAGAATTTAAACCACATATAATTAAAAAAGGAATTGGTGCAAAGGCCATATTTTGGTAAGAGCTGATAAGCAACATCATTCCTAATGTATATAGCGAGGCCATGTTGGGAAAAGATTAAAGGCACCAAGCTATACCCATGAATAAAAAATTCATCAGGATCGGAATCCTCCCCTACTTGGGTTTCACTTAGTGGCAAAACAGCTGGCCTGTATGAAACAGTATGGCGGTATGCCAACAAAAAATTAGCCCTTGTTTCACGAATCTTACAATAATCTTCTCTGAATTGTCCAGTCATTGAAAAATAAATAAAAACGTCTAAAACCAAAACAGATAAAATTGAAAATAAAATTCACTAAATTGGAACACAGAATAATCATCCATACCCTTTGCTGCCAGTGTTTTGACTTAGCAGTGACGAGACCGATCCAACCCTGTAATGCAAAACAGTAAATTTAATTCAAATAATCAGCTGAAGCACTAACTAGCATATGGATTAATTCCAATTGTAATGAAAACTTAATACATAAAATAGGCCGCGCAACTGTGGAAGAAGGGGAAAGTAAGGACGGGATGGTACTCACTGTGATGTGCTGTGCTGAGTGGCTTATCATTTTTTTTTTTGGTTTTTTTTTGTTGGTGGTGTGATTTCTGGCTCATATTTTTGATTTAATTGAGAGTGCACTATTGTTTGTTTTTGTTGCTTTTAAGATCACTTGTTTATTGTAATGTGAAATTGTTTATTGTTTTGGTAAATTATTGTTTTTTTTAAGTGTGCGTTAAGTTTTTTGGATAAAAAACTGTTTCACGACGCGATTAACATGACAAAAAAGTTTAATGGAAATACAATCGCCGAATTTCTTGTAAAATTGGGCAAACAGCTATAAAATTGTAAACATTTTCTAGTTCTCTTCTGTTACACAGGTTACAATTTGCTGCAAATCAACTCTATGGGGGATGAAATTAAGGTTGAGAATTTTCACCCTTGTTTTTAAAACTGTACTTATTAAATCGGCTGAGTTTTTAAAATCAAACTAGCTTTCTTCCGTAGGTATTCGGTAATTGAGTTTTCTATAAATATTTCCAGAAGAAGACGATGATGCTCTGGTCAAGTGTTGATCAAATATTGCGTCATTTTTTATTGAGATGATAGTCGCAAAAAATCATACCGTTCATGCAAATTTCGTTCAGTTATTGAAAACGCGATGTCATGCGATAGGGCCAGCTGCTTCCATTGGATTCCTTAAAAGGTGATGCATTTGTTTGCAAAAGTCTAACCAATATCATTTTATGAAGACTGGTATCACTTCTTTTCATCACTCTCGTAAAATAGCCTGAAGCAGCCTTAAGGTTTCTTATATATATTTTTTTAAACTATAACTTCCAACAAAACAAAATTAAAACATTTATGACAAATTGACTCATTAAATTGATATAACATAAGAACCTATTTGAAGCTACTAAATTAAATATTGCGCAATAGAATTGTGTGGGAATTTTAAAATTCTAAATTAAATTATTTCAACTTAAATTAAAATTATGCTGTCAAAATTTAAGCAAAGACTTTAATTTCTCATTAATTTTATCTAACGTAAAATATTTATTAAGATTAAAATTTGTTAATCGCCAAAACTTATAAAAATAATATTTAACTTCAAAGTTCTTAGCATCCTGTTGAAACTATAAATGTTTTCGGTATCCATTTCATCCAATTCAGGCCACTTAGAGTTGGTAATCATCAACCTAAAGCGAAG
The DNA here is from genome assembly GCF_945859685.1 of Eupeodes corollae. Taxonomy (NCBI): domain Eukaryota; kingdom Metazoa; phylum Arthropoda; class Insecta; order Diptera; family Syrphidae; genus Eupeodes; species Eupeodes corollae. Next base: position 250,177,934 of record NC_079147.1, read on the forward strand.
AATGGTAAACTGGATACGCCTTCAGACCAAAACCCACAAAAAACAGTAACTTTATTTGCATGCACACAAAGGTGAACATTTTGGTTAACTCTTAAGATATCACAAACCAATAACGCTAGAAACTTGAATTGAATTTAATATTATATATTGCAACTTGAACCAGTATATTTTCTGGAAAAAAAAAACTGAACAAAAATATTTGTCACCTCGAAAATGATTTTATATCCAAAACAAAAAAATCCAAACAAAAAATATTACTCAAAGTTGGTAATCATTGATTTTCGACTCAAACAACTTTTCAAAAATCTGAAATATTGGCTTTAAACTAATCTTATTTTATAAGAAATATTGTTTTCAACATTTGGTTATATTTTAAGAAAATTGAGAATTGTTTTTACAAAAAATAAATACCTAAAAAAACAATACTCAAAATTTGCTTGCGACTCGAATATCTTTTTAAAATTTAAAAATATTGTGTTTAAACTATTTTTATATCACAAAAAATATTTTTTTCGACATTCAAATATAAAAATCAGTTTTTTCATAAAAAAGTAAAATCTAAACAAAATAATCTGCAAATTTTGTAAAAATTGGTGTTCAGTTTTCGATATCTCGTGACATTAACTTCAAATGAATTACATTCCAATCCAATTTGTATTTGTTTATATAAAAATAAAAACTTTTGACACATGCTACTAAAACTTAAAAAAAATTTCGACTAAAAATCTCATTAACTAAAATAAAATTTAAAAATAAACTATTTCATCATAATGCAAAATATTGTTGGTAATTTAAAAAAAAAAAAACAAAATTCAAATAATTCAGCTGACAACTTTTTTAACAAAATACGAAAACCTACAAACATTTAAACAAGACAGATTGACAAACCTGGTGTAAAGTTATTAGCGTGGGTCGTATAGCAGTTTTTTTTTAATGGTGGTTCTTTCCAACCAAAATTTGAATTTTCGATTTTTGACCAAAACATTTTAATGGGGACTACTGTCACAGAAAGAATTGTCTAACGCAAGTCGGCTTGAAATTTGAACTTTTTGGTTCCTATTTGTCTCAAGTAAAAATCGACAAGGTAATTGATTGATTGACTTTTGCAAAATAATTGATAACAAAATTTCAAAAATAGCTCTCAAACCAATTATAAGTTTTAGAGATAATCCTCTTAAACGTTTAACTCACCACAATTGCAAATATATACAATTTGTATTGCAATTACGAACCTCCTTCCATATTATTTGCCCCATCACATATTAACACACCATTTCTTGAAAAGGTTTAAGTCCTATAATGGCTTTTCTATTTCATTTTGTGTAATCATTTGTCTTGAGCTATTTTCTTTTATTCTTCTTATATCTTATACTCGTAGTCGTAGACACACAATAAACGTGCCCTAAAGATGTTGTTAAATTGTTTTGTCCTCTCTAAAGTAATGCCTTGAAAATTAGAAGCAAAATAATCTTAAAGCTTCCCATCATTGGCAAAAGTATAATAATTAAACTGCTTCTTTGCCCGACATGTTTATTGGTCAATAAATAAAAATAAAGATATGTGAGCGTGTCCTGTGTCCTATGTGTCGTTTATATATGAATCCTTATAGTCTGCTGACATAATTGAATTAATCCCATTTAAGTCCAAACGACTTGAGGAAGAAAAACCATATAATAAAACCAGAATGCGATTTATGTGTCTTTTTAACTTTTATCGTTTATCAGTTTTTGGAACTTTGCAGAAGAAAGAATCAGGAAAACAGAATGAATGCAGGACATCATCAGGACATTAAGGTAATATTTATTTTTGTCCGTTCATACAAAATCAAATCGAATGAGTGTTGAAATTGAAAATCACTAATAATTTGTTTTATTATTGATTTATATTTTTTTAAAAACGAGATTATCCTTTAAAAAAAGGATATCTAAAAATACAGAAGTTCCTACAAAAGCAAACAAAAATGGGTTTCCTTATCCTGTGATGGTCGTCTCTTTGTTTTCATATTTAAGGTTCATATTAACAAGCTCATGATTCAGCACAAAAACAAATACCAATTTTCGTCCTTTTTATTATAGAAATGTTAACACACACAGAAAACGAATAGAGAAAAATCCTTTTATTTAATATTTTTCACTTCAAACAAAAGAAATCTATCTTTATTGACAAGGTGTACCATCTGGTGGTTTTGGTTATGGTGACCTTTTTTTTAGATTTTTTTGGTTGTATTTTGAAATTGCGTCTGGACGAAGAAAAAAGGATTCAAGCTCATAAATCATTGTTTAATTTGTCTGGGTTACTTTCATTTTTTTTGTAAGGTGGAAGCACATTGACTCAAAGCCAAGCTACAAAGGATTATCAAAAAAGCTCCCCAACCGACACCAGCAGAAGTCCATCTATATCCGTTGAGGCTTTGAGGCTTTCTCAAAATTGTCCATGGGCCAGGTTGAGAGCTTGGGTCTGGGGCATATTGCTTTCTCATCAAATTATGATTGATGATTGCAGGAAATTCTCTATGGTGAAAGTGTTGCCTTATAATTCATAACTTACAAAACCACACCAACAAAGCAAAAACAGGGAAAGCGATATTAAATTTGGTTTAAGGACGAATTTGCATATTTTTGATCATCGGGGTAAATTTTACGCCATCACAAGTTTGGAAGGAGTAAAGCGATACAATTGATTGTGGTTCGAAAGATGTGATGTGTCGTTTTTGACGAATTAGGTATATCGCCAAAAATGTTAACATTTAAACCTGTTTATTAGGGTTCTCCTACACTACGGAACCTATGTCATAAAAGGACTTCGATTTCGTTTCAAAATTATGTACATGTTTACAGACATTTTATATTTGTGGCGTAAAAAGCTTTTTGTGTTGCATATTTCCGTACCTGTATTTTTTAGTTTTGTTTGATATTTTTACTCTCTCGTTATTTTTCAATTTCCGGATATCCTTTTTGCTATAACAGGAGGTATTCAACATTATACAAGCACTCGCCCTTTGAATTCGATTCACTTGTATACTCGTATAGTTAGTTGAGAGGACCACTATAATCCGAACAAAGTTCAAATTGTGTTCTCCATAAATTGATAGAAGCGGACCTCTTCGAACTTCCCAAATCCATTTAATATTTGCCCTTTTTTTGCGCCATCCAAGCCAAGCCAAGCCAACATGCCCTAAGCTCGGAGGCAGGCTGTGTGTATTGTATACATCATGTGGCGGCGGTAGTGGCGGGTGCCGCCGAGCGTCGTTTTTACTTTCCCAACTATGTATACAATATACTACATACCTTTATAAGAGAGCTCAAGCAAAAAGGATCTGCCTCTATTGTGCTGCAATTTTATTTATTGCCTCAGGCTACCAGACGGCAAACAAACCATCGAATCGACCCCGAATATGCTTCAAGGACCACTCAATTCTCTCTCACTTATATATCCTGATCCTGGGTAAAGTTCCCTTCCCGGTGTATATAGACAGGGTATGTTTGTAATATACCTTAGCTACTCGTACTCTTTTGCATTGGTTACAATGGAAGTTATAGTACAAGGGGCTACAACGTAAATTGGATATTAACTGCACTTCAAAAACGGATATTTACCTTTAAATTTTCATACACATAGTGGGTGTGTGTTATAGTCTGTGTTGTGTTGTATATGGAAATGCGACAAAAGGACAAGCTTTTTGGTTTGGGTGAGTTGTAAGTGGTTGTTGTTGTTTTTGAGAGAGGGCTTGAACATTGAGGGTGTTTTACATGCAAACATAGGCTTGTTTTTTTTAGTATCCCTTTTTTGTATGATGGTTTTAGGATTTTATTGCAGTAATAATCTTTTGAGATTTTTCTGGGAATAGGTAGTTTCAATGTTAGTTTTTTGGAATTGATACCTAGGAAATCTACGGGGAAGTTGTGGTTGTATATTCTAATTAAGTGGATTTTTAGATAATTTTTCAATCGTCAATGAAACTGTTAGTGAAATAAATTCGCAAAAAGGATTTGTTGTATCGATAGTGGAGAATTGGCTCCCCAAAGTCCAATAGTGATCAACTCTTTGAGAAATACAATGGACATGAAATTTTTCTTTTAACATTGGTTTTGTTTCATATTGCTGCAAATGGTTGTTGGCTGATTCAATATCTTATGGTTCCAAGGATATTTTCTTATATTTGTGAAATGCTTAATTCCAAACATCGACGAGGAGTTCTTTGGTTTTTCAAGAATAAAGTATTAATTTGGCACATGAACTTCGGGCTTAAGCACCAATATTCTGCACATAGCTAACTTGTTCCAGATTTTTTAAAAGCTTTGTACGTAAACTATTCACCATATTTACGGTAAGTTTGAACAATTTTAAATCTGTAAATTTTACTTAGAACCATTATTAAGTTCGCCTCAACAGAAGGTTCTTTTATTAGACGATATGATATTTACTCTACGGACTTACAGCAAGGACGCTATAAATACGGCAGTACATCAATTAAACTCTACTGTATTGAATATGGATAGATACCATCAGCCACTTGATGTTTTGAATGTTTATATTCTATTTATTTTATGAAATTTTCAGCAACTTTCTGAACATCTTTATTCTTGTGGTATTGAGAATAAACAAATTTAAAATAACGGCATTAAAGATATCGTTCCTTTGAAAACATCCAAAAATTTCAGCTTTTGTCATCCATGGTGTTCGAAAGAGCTTAAAATGCTTCAAAACGAGGCTTGGAAAAATCTTATAAAAGCATGTCAATCTATGTGCAATTTTGTACATATTTTCTAAATAGCTTAAAGATTCGGAAAGTTCCAAAATTTTTTGGAAATTTGTTTATATAAAACGGAAATTCCAGAAATTTGTAACGCTATTGATATCAACTTGCAACAATCTCTCATTGAAATTTGTTAAAATAGATAAGAATTTATTTCTATACTTACGACGCTATCCCCAGGCTACCTTTAATAATATTCAAACAACGTTGGAAGCACATGTCCATCCAATTAAGGCCACAAATTTTTGGTTATCATTGAACGGTTGCGATCCCTATTAACAGTAACGTGCCAGTTCTGATCATTACGGAAGAAGTATATCTCAATGACGCCGCCGCGCCGGGATGCAATGATGACTCATGGATTGCTGCCTAACCAATACTGCATATTTTGTTTATTGACCATACAGCCAGATATGAGCCTCATATCTGAAGATCCGAATCATTTTCAAGTTGTTGCTCAGCTCAATTCACGAACGATTCTTTTGGTCAATATAACACCATCTTGTGTATGCATCCCAGGTAAAGACTCCTTTTTACGAGATCCACAAGAATAGGACAGAATTTATTCAACTGAAATTCATCCGTTCTACCTAAAGATGGCTACCATAGCCTGATCTATTATAACCTCTCTCCTTATGAATATTGGGTAAAGCTTCTTCAAAAAAAAGCTTCTATGGCAAAGGAGGGTTTATAACAATATTGTCCTTACTCATCTATTTTTAACTGGTGTAATTATTGCACCTGATTTATTGGGTTGTATGTGTTTAAACTACAATGGAGGTAAGCGCAATACCTGTAGTTTCTAATTTAATTTTAGCAAGCGTAAGATTATTTTTAAAAATATATTAAAGTCCAGTGCTTAACGCACTTAAATGTGCAATCAATTTGTTTGTTATTTAATTTTTGTGTTTGCAATTCTATGGTCGCAAGATATATAGCTTGTATTAAGCATTCTTAGGCAAAGACCTGATAATGTAATGACTATAAGAACATAAGAGTAAAATTAGGCCAGTTGTACCGTTTCTAGGATAAAACTTTTTGTTATATTTTGCTAGCATTCAAAGTCTTACTTATTCATACTTGTAAATATTAATAATTCATATAATAAATAATATGCTGTATAATATTAATATTAGCTAATAGTTTGTCAGTAGGCCTTCCTTCTGCAGGGTTGTAATGTTAACTGCGCAGCCACAAAACTCATATGGCCTTCACTGGACCTAAAGCGCTCTAAAGACTTGTTATCTCAAAGCAGACTTCACATGTCTTATAGCCTCAAATGACTTCTGCAGGAGCTGTATGAACGAAGAAGAAGAGGAAACAATCTGTCTAAGTCGCAAACTTCATCTGGGAGACTACTCTTTTGATAATCCCAGTGAACTAGCTAAAAAGGATATCAAATATCTCCTTCGTTTTATAAAAAAGCTCAAAATGGTTCGACTAGTGGGAAGTTATTCTCTAGATTTATGTGGTATCACAATGGGCCTTTTCTTTTGGCCTAAGTGTGTGGAATCTTAATCCACAGCCACGTTAATATAACTTAAACTAATGTTAAGTTAAACTGTCTCAAACTTTCTTACCCTATTTCAAGAGTCTTTGCTTTAGTAAATTAAACAACTGCATTTTTCCCCTTAAACAATTCAATCTTCATTCTCGCGCTTCTTGAAATACCATTCAGTAAACCCTTGATCGTGCTCCCAAGTACAGAGATTCTTTCTGTAGCTGTACTAGGCTTATGTCGAGTACTTTATCACACATTTCAAATAAGCGCGGATATTATCAAGAAAAAAATGTGTGTACCATTTTTTGGAGTTTTATATTTTTATGAAACAAACTGACTGTTGGATTTTTATAAGAATTTGACTGAATGGAAACAATATTTTCTATAAGATGAAACTAGTTTGAAGCCAATATTTTTTAATTTTTTAAACGATAGTTTCTTGTTTTATATTGAACGCGCACTAAAAGGGATCTGATCACCCTTATAATGATTAAACACAGTGTGAGCAAACCGATGTAATGAGTGTGAAAAAATTGAGCCTGGCAAAGCATTTCACATTCGCGTAGTGCGGCTAAGGAAAAAATCTCTGTACTTAACAATATGTCCGAAATTGGGCTAAAGGGTAAACTGATCGGCATTTTTAGCAATACGGGTATTATGGGTGAATTGTTTAAGGGGGTAATGCAAATAGAGCATTGTTTATAAAAATTAGAATGAAATAAAAAAAAAATAGGTATGAGATCTTGCGGCGGTGTTCAAGAGAAGCAAACGTCTCTTTAAGAAAACGGTCTCCTATCATTTTAAAAGCTCTATTTTCATTCTATCCAGAAGACTTAAGTACGTTATTGGGGCACCAGCTCAAATATGAGAATTATACTCGAGTTAACGACGAATAAAAGCTTTGTAAATTATAACCAGATCAGAAGGCGTAAAAAACTTTTTGTATCTTCCGAGCAAACCTAAACATAGTAAGTGGTTTGTGATGCATATACTAAGGAATGATAATTGCTCAGTCTTCTCAATGCAGTACCACTCATAGAAATTGGCATTGGGGGAGGGTTAAGCTTTTCCGACAATAAATTCTACACTGTTTTTGATTCTCCATTCAACAATGCAGTCAAGATCAGAACCGAAAAACAAGGATGAGAACATAAAAACAAATATAAAAAGCTGAGGGTACTGTCATCAGTGAAACAATTTAGTGGGTAAGAATAACGAAGAGTGTCGGAGACAAAATGGAGCCCTGGGGCACACCAGCGTTTATTTTGTGAATGTCAGGTTTGAAGCCGTCCAATACTATTTGAATTGAATGGTCCGAAAGGTTATTTCTAACCCAACACAGATGAGTTTCATCAATACCAAAATCAATCATTTTGATGCCAAACTCTATCAAATGCCTTTGAAATTTCAAGTGCAATAATCTTACTTTCTCCAAAACCATATAAAGATTCGTTCCATTGTTTGGTGGGATAAACCATAAGATCAGCAGTGGATCTATTGGTTCGAAAGCCAAACTGCTTCATTAAGAAGCTTCCGTTCTTCAAGATATTTTTTTAGCTGAAAGTTAATAAGCGTTTCCATGAGCTTGGAAAGAAGGACGTAAGTGCAATTGGGCAATAGTTAGAGAGGGAGGTGGATTCGCCTTTTTTAGTAATAGGCTGGACAAATGCAGTTTTCCATCTACTCCGGAAGAAACCTGTAGAAAAGCTAACGCAGTAGTTTTGTGAGCGTTAAAGAACACCTCTTCAAAACAAAAGGGGGATTCTATCTGTTCCATCAAATTTATGTATGTAAAGGTCTTTCAGTACTCTTGCAACTGATCGATTTGAAAGGAGATTTGCCAATAGAATCGTTCGCGTTCTCAAGTACAGGCGGAGTCATGTTAGTGGCAGCATCGAATCAATAGCAAATCGTGCTGCAAGCAAATTGGCTTTATAAATCGAGCTTAGAAAAGGAGTGTCATAGATTTCATAGGAAACGAGCCTAGGAACTGACGATGACGTTTTTACATGCGAGAAATTTGTATATTCTTTGGGACATTTTAGTATTTTTTGCGCTTATTTCTGGTCAAACAAAAATGGAATGCATCGAATATGTCCGTTTATAAGTTTTTCTTGCTAGTTTGAACTTAATGTGGTTTTACTCAGCAGGGTTGACTTTATAAATCCGGAAACTTTCATTTTTTATATTTATAACATCTTTACATCTCAAATCAAAACATAAGTTTTCTTTAGGTGTGATAGATTTTAGCCCATTCGGGATAAAATTTCTCAATCCACAAAGGCTAAAACTACAGTCGACAGCAACTCCGACATGAAGACTGACGACGCGACCTTAGGCATCACTCTGAGTGAGGAAGACCTGCTTAGGTCCTCCTCAGACGATGAAAACGCCGACAAAACAGTGGTAGAGGTTGATCTGACTAATAGTAGCAATGCTGCGATTAGTACAGATTAATCTCCATCACGCCATCATGGCCACGAACAACCTGATGCTCCGACTGCATATGAACAAGGAAGACATAGTCTTAATACAGGAGCCGTGGGTCTCAAACTCCATCATCAGAGGTCTCAGGACTCCTGGATATAAAATATTGTATGCATCGGAGAAAGGTGAACCAAGGTCATGCATGTTAGTAAAAAATGACTTAAACATAATTTTACTCCCCAATTACAGCGACAAGGACACCACCACCGCTGTCTTAACAAACACCTTGAGGAAGGCAATTGCGGACGCGCAATCGAAAAAAGTTGGTCTCCTAATTGGTTCAGACGCAAACCCCTTCACACGGTATGGGGTAGCTCTGATATAAATAAGAGAGGTGAGTACTTATTTGATTATCTACTAAGCACTAACCTACTCATAAGTAATATTGGTAATGAACTCACTTTTGTAACAAAGAATAGGAAAGAGGTACTTGATATTACACTTACCTCTGACTCAATACACAATATATGATTTCAAACTTTAATGTCTCAAAAGAGAATTCCTTCTCTGACCACAAATACATACAGTTTGAGCTCAAAGATGTAGCAAATACATCTAAGGGATTTCGAAATCACCGGAATACAAATTGGGAGCGATAAAGGGAGGTACTAGCACAACTGCTTGATCACAACCTTCTTAAAAGCTACTCCAGTAGAACTAGACCTTTTTGTAAATCATCTCACCGAAGCTTTAAATGAATCAATGAGATTTTCATGCCCTGTAACCATTTTTAAGGGTAAAAAGAAACCTCATTGGTGGCATAAAGAACTAGAACCATTCAGAAAGAGCTGTCGCAAACTCTTCAACAAATCTAAGTACACTAGATCTCCTTCTGACTGAGACTTATATAAACAAGCTCTAAAGCAATTTTTAAAAAAGAATTAAGGAAGAGTAAGAGGTCTTCTTGGAGAAACTTTTGTGTTAAAATAGAAAATACTTCAGAAGCCTCAAGACTCAGGAAAATACTCTCAAAAAGTCCAACAATACCTAGTGCTTTAAAGACAGAAGCAGGCACGTGGACTATCACAGATGAAGAATCTCTTAATCTGTTATTAGACACCCACTTTCCAGGTAGCTCTAACATAATCAATGACTTAACATCAGAGTCCCTAGCTTATACAAGCGATTTAGTTGATCTAATAACGCGGGAAAAACTGCAATGGGCCATAGACAGCTTTGATCCATATAAATCTCCAGGACCAGCCGGAATCATTCCGGCCGAACTATTTACAAAAATGCTCAGACATGATCATTCCAAAATTGGAAATCATTCTGACAAGCTGTGTAAGGTTGAGATATATTCCCAAAAGCCTGGAGAATAGTAAAAGTAGTCTTCATTCCTAAAGCAGGGAAATCCTCACACGTTAACCCTTAAGATCTACGACCAATCAGCCTATCATCCTTCCTTCTTAAAACCTTGGAAAGATTGATTGAAATTTACATCAGACATAATTTAAAACCATGTCTCATTTCCACAGCTCAACATGCTTACTCTAAGGGAAAATAAGTAGAATCAGCACTTCACTCTGGTTCACGCTGGTACGTACTATTGAACATTCCCTCGAATACAAAGAATATAACTTAGTAGCATTCCTAGATATTGAAGGAGCTTTCAACAATGTCAGTTACCAGGCGATCACAACAGCAATGGATAAGCTGAAATTAGAGAAATCACTCATAGATCTTATAAGTCTCATGCTCAAAAGCAGGACAATAATTTCTAACATGAGAAATTTTACTATCACCAGATCGGTGAATCGAGGCACTCCCCAAGGTGGAGTCCTTTCGCCATTTTTATGGAACATGGTAGTAAACGACCTACTTACAGCATTGGAAGCAGAGGGTTTCAAGGTGATTGCCTATGCTGACGATGTTGCGATATCCGTATCTGGGAAGCATCCCCAAGTTCTCTCGGAACTCCTACAAAATGCCCTTAACAGGCTAACTAAACGGGCTAAGCAATGTGGATTGGACGTCAATCCACATAAAACAGAAAATATTTGGGCCTCATTTTAGACCAAAATCTAAATTGGAGGGCAAATATTGATGAAAGAGTAAAAAGGCTACTGTAGCGCTTTTAACTTGTAAAAAGGCCTTCTCCCCAAAAATAACCCACTGGCTATATACTTCGGTAATCAGACCGATACTCATTTATGGAGCTGTCGTATGGTGGACCGCACTGGACAAGATGGTAAATCTAAATAAGTTCATCAAAGTCCAGCGGTCAGCAGGTATGTGCATCACAGAAGCACTTCGCTCAACACCAACCGCAGCACTGGAAGTGCTTTTAAACCTAACACCACTTGACATCTTCTCCAAAAAGGTGGCCAACTCATGTGTAAGGCTTACAGCCACCTCTCAATGGACCAGTTACAATACTGGACATACTACTATTCTAGACAATTTCAGATCTATCCCAGATCGCTTAGACTATACCAGCCCAAAAATGGTATTTGGTAAAAGATTCCATGTGTCTATCCCTTCAAGATCCTCCTGGGAAGAAGAGGGACCCCTGGAAGACGATGCGGTACGCTTGTATACTGACGGTTCAAAGACCGATCACGGAGTTGGAAGTGGTATCTTTTCAGAACAACTGAATCTCAGTCTATCCTATAGACTTCTCAATCAATGTAGTGTATTCCAGGCAGAAGTAATGGCAATTAAAGAAGCACTATCCTGGCTCAAAGAAAACGTTATATCTTGTAAGGATATACGAATCTTCTCAGACAGCCAAGCAATATGCTCTAGAAGAAAAAAATACTAGATGGATACAAAGTACCACCTGCCTAGCAACCAAGGCTTGATATCACTGAGCAGACAAAGTTTAAGCTCTACAATTGGATACAATGCTCTGAGGCTAGGGGTCTACACAAATGACTTCTGTAGAAGCTGTATGGACGAGGAGGAAGATGAAACGGTCCAACACCTTCTATGCACATGTCCAGCACTCTTCATTAGAAGGAATAACTTTCTCGGTAATCCCTTCTTCGATAACAACAGTGAACTGGCAACGATTGACACAAAACGTCTCTTCAACTTTATTAAAAGTACAAAATGGTTTGTTTAAATTTATTACTCTCCCATGAGTAACCTCATTAGTGGTCAATGACATCAGGATAGCCACTCCAACCTAACCTAACCTAACTATATCTGAAGAATTGTGTACATTGAAATCGCCCGTAACGGCGATCTCACAATGCGTAAAAAAGGACTTAATTCTCTGGAATTTTGAGTCGAAAATCAATTTGTACCAAGTTTTAGTAAAGTTTCTTTAAAGTATTTATTTTTTTATAAAAAGAAAACTTTTACATACTTCGATTTTTTCAGTCTCTAGCGTTATTGGTTCGTGAGATATTTTGGGTTAACCAAACTCAAACTCAAACTCAAACTCAAACTCTATTTTTTTGAGAGACCTTTCTGCACTTTTTCTGCATTATTATCTGTATAACAACATTTTTTTGAAGTCGATATCTCCACTGGTTCTTGAGAAATGGACGACGAAAAAGGTTCCCGAACGTACGGACTTACAATCTACACATACCCGCGCAAACATTTCTAAAATCTTTTATTTACAAATATTTTAGGGACCCTCAAACGCCGTTAAGTCAAAATTTTCAATTCGACAAATCAGAACAATTACAATAAATTTCTATTTGAAGTTGAACATAAAACTACAGAACCCTTGGTTAGAGTTAATAAAAAGAAGCTCACACGTAAATAATTCAAAAAAATTATTAAAAAACATAAAATACATATTATATTCCAAAGTTCTCCGAAATTCAAAACCCTTATCTTATTTCTTTACAATTTCGAGCAATAAAAAATCACTTCGATATATAGAACATGTTTTCCTACACCTTAACTACAAAGCTTTAAAAATAGCTCTGAAAATTATGACAAACGAGTAAAATAAATCACCATCTTGTTTATAGAGATTCCCTACATTTCCTTTTCGCACAATCCAAATTCTGCCCTAAGGACATGCCAAATTTTATTTATAAGCATCTGCATATTACAACCAATAGATTTATGACCAAATAAGCCACCTAAAGTATCGGAAACGCGCATATATCGATAATAATAACAATAATCGGTTCTAACTCGCTCTCTGACTTTTTCCACATTATGTTGGCAAAGCACTCTTGAAAGATCGGTAGCCTGAGGCAATCAATTTATGCTGATTGCTTATTTGTAAAGGGAACATGTAATTGGATAAAGCCAGCGTGTGCATTCGTAGGTGGATTATGATCAAAAACCTATCATTTTATCGTGGCTTGGCTTAAGGTAAGGTAGGTATACTTGGTTGGGTTGGTTATATGGCTTCAGATTTCACGCAGTGATCGACCCGATACGGCGGTGAAGCTATCAGCCGATTGAAAATTGACTCATGATTTGTTGGCCTTTCATGTGAGAGAAATATCCAGCTGTGTTCAGTTTGGATCCGAACTTAAACCAAAAGAAATTCCCATGTGAATCACAATCAAAAGAATCACATAGGTATACGTCCTCATAATAATAAGAGGGTACGAGTTTATACACACGAAATCACTGAAGCTGAAAATTACGGAATAAATAAACAGAAACCCAATCAAAGCTTGATGGGGCATAATTTTAAATTCAAAATTCGAAAAAGGACATATTTTATTCAAGGATGTACATGGTACTCTTTATATACAGATGGAGAGGATACACACTACACAGGCTCTTACCCAATATACTCGTACTCTGCTCTGCTGATGATGATGATGAGAAAGCCTGTGCATAAGAAATTAGTCATCTCTGGGGGCGGGTTTCAATTAGGAATGTTTTGCATAAGTTTTCAATCATTCTCCATGTTTTGCGAGCTAAATTTTTGGCCTACCTACTCATTTAAGATCCCGGTTTCAGTCCTTAGTTCCCAGCATAACCAATAACGATGACGATATGACGACACGGGCACAAGCACAAGCACAAGCACGGGCCGATATTTCTCAAGATATTCCTCGTCGCCGTTGTCGTAGTCGTCGTCGTCGTCATCGTCGTCGTCGTATGGTTGTTGTCCTCGTTGGCTGTTGTATATGTTGTATGCCACCAGAGCAATCGACATTAATATGCCAAGCACGCTCGCAGAATTAACTTCAATTTCAGTTAAACCCTAATAACAGTATGCCATCGCACAAGTGGTGTCTTCTGTTTTTGGGCTCGGAACGGGAGTCGGACGGAACTTCGGGACTTGGGGTTTGGGTTCGGGAGCGGATGCGGGATTTGGGATTAGGTCGTGGGTCCGCTCTCTCATGACATAAGATGGGGTGTGTTTCGCTTCGCATCCTGCACCATGCTAATGGCTTGTTGTAGTCAATTAATATTCTTCATCTACATTGCATACTAATGAGGGCAGTATGCTGAGTGTATGTATAAAGCCCAAGAGTGAAGTGCTTTGACTTTGACCATGGTTCTTAAAAGGATTCTAAACTGACAGAATTAAAATTTAATTGAAAATTTTGAATTCGTCTTGTTTGTTTTTTCTTTTCACCTCGATATGGCCCGACCAAAAAAAAACCGACGTTTTAGGGGTCAAAGAGAATTTCGATGAAGATAAATAGAAAAAGGTTACCTCCATAAGCCGATAGAAATCAATTACCCACAAAAAAGGCTTAAACCATGAATCTCCTCTTTCTCTTACTTTCTCTGTCTCTTCCTCTATTTTGGCTCCGTTCATGAAGCGACGACAACGATGGCAGCTATAACACGGTTGGCGGTCATGTCCTTTAAATCCATTGGCACGAAAACTAATATCAAACACCTGTACGTGGTGGTTGCATGCGGTAAAAGGCCGCTCAAAGTACAAACACAAGCCGAAACCAAAAAGAACATCAACCCGAAAGTCCCCTCTCTGTTAAATGAAAATTTCCTCCTCAACAAATTAAACATCCTGCCAAGGGTATAACAAACACAGGAACATGCATTTCACATTCGGATCGAACCAAACAGAACAGAAAAAAGGAAAACGGGGAGATGGCAAGAGGATGAGGCCGCAGGAAGGCAAAAGAGAGTAAGAGTTTTAACTAGGATTTAGGTAAATAAACCACACACCGACATACACACACCGGGCCTGAAAAGCACACTATGTGAACCTCTATTATATCCTTGCTCAGCTCACCTGTAAATTACAGAACGAAACCAGGACACATACAGTCAGTCAGTCGATTGCGATTGGGATTGGGTTAGTTTGCACTTCGGGCATTTTGAAGTTCGATATAAACGTTGTGTGGTGCGATAGGCAGAAACAGCAGCATCAGGAGCAGAACCAGCAGAGGTAAGATTTTGCTGTTTATTGGAATTGCATTTGCCGCTTCTGCTCTGCTACTTCTCCTTCCTTCTCCACTGTTGTTTGTGGCTCTGATCAAAATGGGAAGTGGATGTTTGAATAGAGTTTGGTAGCCGCCACTGGTGTCACTATTGCTGCGCCCCACCGCACCGCATTGCACCGTCAGCACCGTACCGCACAATTCAGTCAGTCAGAGCTCAGAGACATATTGTTTGCGTTCGTAAACACATCCGAGTTAGAACGAATGTGATAGTTTCGATTCGTTTCGATTCGACTTGAACAAGAATTTGATTTGAGCAGGTATGTTTGTTAAGAGTGTCATTACTGTTATAGGGAAATTGGAGTTCTATGTACCAGCCATACAAACTGACTTATAGGGACGAGCTCCGTTATGGATTGATTCTGAATGCAATTTCTATTAGCAAGAACTTACCAAATATGTTGACTTAGCATTCAAACGATTTTGAAAATGGTCGGAGAAGCTTCCTACAAATCCATCAATTTTTACCTGGGAAAATATCCAAAACAATGTTTTAAGTATCACAGTTATTAATGAAAAAAAGAATCAAAAAATATCTCTCAAAAATGAGTTCTTCTTCGCAGAGAAATGTGCTTACTTTGAAGTTGAAAAAATGTCTTCTTCAGTCCTTATTACATTTTGAATGAATTTATGCATTGTCGTTTTTTATGTGATGAAATCTTAGTTTTAAAATCAAGCTATTTAATGGGGGAGATATCGGTTCAAAATGAATGTTTTGCAGATAGGAAGGACTTTTACTAAAATTAGCTTGTTTTCTTCTTTTTTACGTTATAAGCATTTACGCAATTTGGAAAAAAGTGAACGCATTGAGTAATATTAAATTTCTCAAGAAAAGATAACGCTATCGTTCTCGATTACACTTTATTTTACTTTTTTTACATAAAAATCAATTTAAAGAAAGAACCACATTTTAAGATCGACAATTCGAATAAAATATTTAAAACTTTGGAATGATTTCATAAGGAGAAAAGGACGTTTTTGACATTAGAATATTTTTGTTTATAAATTTAATGTAAATTGCATGGTGACCATTTTGAATGTAACGATGCAATTAATTTTACTTATTTTACAGACAAAATTAATTGCAACGTTGCATTTTCGAACATCCTTGTTTTCTGCCTGGACTAATCTAAGTAAACTTACCGTGTCAAGTTTTCGATAACTCAAAAACATGTTAACATTTTTCTAAGAAATTTAAAAGTTCAGCGTTTACTTGAAAACCCAATTAATTATAAAAATTCAAACCTTAGGTATAAACTTTGAAATAAAATTATCTTCTCAAAAGAGTTTTTTTTTATTTTCCCATAGAAAGTTATTGTAATCTGTCCAATTTGTCAAATTGAATGAAGGTCCCTAGAGTCTAAATAAAAGATGTATAAAAAGAGATATCTGTACAGAGCCGGATTAACCATGTCATGGGCCCCTAGGCAGAGTAATTCTTGTGCCCTTTTCCGATGGTTTTTCGATATTATAAGCTCTTTTTGAGCTATGTTAGAAGGTGTAGTTAACCTCCTGAGGAATAATCAGCTATAATCTGTCATTTTATAAATCTCTGTCATTTTATAAAATCGTGGGATTTCCCCCTTAAGTTTCCGCAGCGATTCCAGTACCTCAGTCCAACAAATTGTTTTCTAAATTTTATGCCCCAATTAAAAAAAAAAAACAGAAACCAGGATAAAAAATATCTTGAAGTTTTTAAGAAATAAAAAAAAAATACTGTTTATCTTAGAAAATGCTTTATTATTTCTTTAATTTTTGAACCAAGTTATTTTAATCAATTGGTTTCGAGATAATCGATTTCAAAGTCAAAATTTTAGAAAAAGAAGTTAAAAAAAACACATTTACCTAATACTATTTTTGTCAAGATTGTGGATTTAAATTATGTACCTACATTCACGAAAAATATGCGACATTATCATTTATCAACCCTTTCTTCCTGTATGCACCTAGCAATTTGAGCTGACTGTCGAAAATCCGAAAAAAAGGTAAAAATCTCTCATTCTGGCATCGCTGGGTTGGGCCCATTAGGATGGAATGGGGCATGGGAGTCATAATTCATTATAAACACGTATACACTGTTTCTTTTTTTGTTGTTCTTTTTTCTTATATTTATGGCAAGTATAAAAAATGTAATGCTGTTTTTTATTGAAGGTGCATCTCCAAAAAATTTGTTTGTTCGTAGTCAGAGCGAGGGGCCCCTAGCTCAAGCGGGGCCCCTAGGCAGCTGCCTAGTTTGCCTTGAGGCTAATCCGGCACTGTATCTGTAAGTGCGTCTGTACGTATGTGTGTACGTTCGTACGTCCGAACGTTCGATAAGTTCATCCATATCTCAAGAACAGGTAGAGATATCGACTTCAAATAAATTACTATACAGATAATAATACAGAAAGGACTCTAAAGAAAATACAGTGGGTATTTTTTTCATAGCATTTAAAAAAAAATCTTTGGATTAAGCTGAACAAAAATAGTTGTGACCTTGAACATTTTACGATAAGAAAATGATTTTAGCTCCAAAATAATTCTATGCAACCTTTTTGACACCTGGTAAAATTTGAGAGTAGAGGTCATGGCCCCATATTTTTATGTGAAAACAAATTTTTTATTTGTTGCCAAAGTACAGCTTTTAACTGAGGACTGGACAACGAACATAATCTGAATCGGAAATGTAGCCCTATTCCAAAACTTAAATACAAATGCATCAAATTTTGACTCCATCCATTTAAATTCTATAAGTAAAGATTTGATCTAAAGGTTTTTCATTAATTTAACGAAATTCTCCAAAAAGTGGCTCTCAAAAACAACTAAAATGTTTGTAACTTAAGTAATGCTTTAAATTATTTTCATAAAATTTGTTTGTAAGAAAAGGAGCAAATATTAAGGTTTTTAAAGAAGAATCTTTGAATAAGAGATCATCAATTTTGTATTAAGTTGCCTTTAAATTCCTGAAACTAGCCTTTAATTCCATCTTATTTTTTTATGCTCATAAATAGTTAACATTGAATTGATTTTTACTTGCGACATAAAGGAACTATATCGCAGAATAGTCGAAAAAAGTGGGTCCCCAGATATCGTCCGTCTGTCCTACACCCTAAACCATTGTTGTCTGTCCTACACTCAAGGGGATATGAATACCTTTATATTGATTATACACAGTGCAAGTAATTGGGAATGGAGGACAGGAAGTAGCGATAAAATAATGAGAGACACGAAACCTTACAGTGCTCGAGAGATGCAAAAGTTTCAGTTAGACAACGGTCACCTATCATTTTTAGAGCTCTCTTTTGAATTCTGTCCAAGAGACTCAAGTGGGTTATAGGAGCACCTGTACAAATATGGGAATTCTACTCAAGTTTTGGACGAATATAGGCTTTATAAATTATAGCCACATCAGAAGGGGTAACAACTTCTTGCATCGTCGGAGAAAACCTAAACCTACTAAGCAGTATTTTTGACGATATGAAGTATGTGATCGCTCCACAACAAGTGGTTTGTAGTGCACACACCTAGAACTGATAGCTGTTTAGGCTCTTCGATGGAAGTACCACTCATGGATAGTGGCATTGGGGAGGGTTACGCTTTTGCGACAGTAGACAGCATTGAGTTTTCAAAGTTTTACTGTCATCCCCGAAACAATTTAGTGATTTAGAAGTTTCAGACAAAAGATCATTTATAAAAATAAGGAAGAGCGTCAGAGACAAAACGGAGCACTAGGGCACACCAGCGTTTATTTTGTAAATATCAGATTTAAACCCGTCCAATACTACTTGAATTGAACAGTTCGATATGTAATTTTAAACCCAACGAAGAAGGGATTCATCTATACAATACATACAAACTTTTTTGTTTAAAATCGAAGATTTGAATTTTGTCAAAAATAAACCAAACGATTTTTTGTAAAAGTTTCTCTAATTTTTTACTTAATTCGGCTGTTTCTTCAAGAAAAACATATTTTGGTATTGCTCCAGAAGGGTACTCCTCATAAAATTGATATTTTTTTTTAAGTGTTCTGGAGAACTAATCGACCGATTTTAATTATCTTCTCTTTCAATGCAAGCTCTTGTCGATGGTCATATTTTCCATTTGGTGATGTTTTTTGATCATCAAACATTTTATTATATTTTTTTTACAAAACTTTATATTTCAGATAGGGATGAACATTTTTTAGTGAAATTTAAATGTAAAATGTATATTCATAACCACTAAATAACTGCATACCAAAAATATTTAAAGACAAAATTTGAAAATCGTATAAATTAATTAGAAAAAAAACGTTCTAATAATTTTCGAAAACAAATAAAGTTTTTTGGCATTTAATTTAAAAAAAAAAACTTATTTTGCAGTTATGTACATTTTGAAATTTTAAAGTCTATGAGATATTTTTAAACAGACTTTTTAAAGAAATTAGAAAGTTCTAGCGAACCAGTCGTGCATTATATTTTTTTTAATATTGATTTTCTGTTGAGAAATTGTTTTAAGATCTTAAAAAATTAAATTAATCTACTTTGTGAATTTTCTTTAATATTCTAGAACTGAGATTTAAACACGAATTTCAAGAATATAACTGTCCTGAGAACAGCAAAAGTAACACTCTTGTTAAACTAATGGCTAATTGAAAAACACAATGGACTTTTCTACTATATAAAAGCTTTGAATATATCTTGAGCACTGAAGTGAAAAAAATTTTGAAACGTGTAGTTTCTGACTGCCACACAAACATTTCTTGCCAACTTATTTGTTTACATTTTTTTGTATATGTGTACATTTAAGGTTAAAATACACATTATGTTATTTAAATTTTGTAAGCCTCCTTTACAGACCATAAAATGATATTTTTAAGCGGTGAGTAAAAACTCGTTTATATGTTAAGCGTGTGTTCCCTCCCACCTGATTAAAAGTGTGGGTCGCATCTTAGCTTTTTTTGTTATATATTTTATGAAATATGTGTCACTTGTCATCCTTATATTTTAATTCAGCATTAAATTGGATTTTTGTCCTATCGTACGCCAAGGAAGTGTCGCTTTCTTCTTGAAAAAACCTGGATACGTACCTGGGAACAGTGGAAAATCCACATATTTCTCAGAATGTTTATGATAAGTACGTTGCTCCTTTCACTATTCGCAGCTTAATTTTTCGCAAAAAAATTACTCCACTCATAAGGATGGTACTTATATAATTTGTCCACAAAATTATCAAAATAATAACAAAACCAAAATATGCATCGACTGATCACTGTAAAATGTGCATCTACTGATCGCTTTCAAAAACACGACTTCAATAATAGAGACATATTAATACGTTTCTGAGTGTGAACGCTAAGACTGGCATAGACCAATGATTAGAAAAAGCCCCACAGAAAATACTCTAACGGCGTCAAATCGTACAACCGAGGCAGCCAAGCGACTGGAACATTTTGATAACACGTTCTCCAAACTTGGTTTGAAATAAATTGATTGTGACATGCCCTGTGTGGCTTGTCTCGCCGCGCCGGCCGCCGTCCTGTTGGAACCACATGTCCTCCGAGTCCATATCATCCAATTGGGTCCAAAAATATTCGGTTATTATTGAACGATAGCGATCCCCATTCACAGTAACGCGTCGGTCTTGATCATCACGAAAGAAGTACGGCTCAATATGACGCCGACGGCTCATAAACCACGCCAAACCGTAATTTTTTCGGGATCGCTGACGATCCGAACCCTTTTCAAGTTGTTGCTCAGCCCAATTCACGATTATACGACGCTTCTGGCGACCAAGCGGCTTCAATTCTTGCGTCAATTTAATCTTGTAAGAATATGGGCCAAGATATTTTTCCAAAATTCGCCACAACGACGTCAAGAGAAGCCCAACACTTGAGAACGACATGTGAGAAACACATTTAAGTTTTTTGCAACTTTTTGCGGCAGCAATATTCTCGAAACTATGAGCACTTCTTTGTCTCACTGGTTCGGAAACATTTTGTACTTAGTCTGTGGATTCAATTTTTTCCACTAGACACTCAATTATTGATTTGAAAGGATGATTATGACGACCATAAATTGGACGTGGCTCTCTTAACGTTGAGGCCACTGACTCTGAATTTCGGAAATAAATTTTAATAATTTTGACTAATTGTTAGCTTGTAAATCTTTCCATCATGAAATAGCAAACCTTACCGAAGAGAAATGTCAAAAGAGCGGCAATAAATGTGGCGTCGTTTGCTGTCCCAGTTGCTCTACTTTTGTGGCGTCCCTGTTGAAAAACCCTGTATATAGAATCACTCTAAAATACTTTAAACTCGACATAAATACAAAATATAACCAAAAACTTTATACTGACATTTGAAACCATCCAATTTATTATTATTCACAAGTGAACAAGTCAAGAAAAAATGTAAGCTTGCATTATTATGTTTATTCCTAATGGATTTTTCATTTCGTATAATCTAGCACCTTTAATAACTGTGACAGTCACAAATAAAAAGTGACCAACCTAGTACTAAAAGACTTAGTTTGAGAATTGCTTTTAAGGCCACCCAGATATGTATTCACACAATTTTATAAAATTCAAATATAACTTTATTCAATTTAATTTTTCAATTTAAAACTTTTCTTAAGTTTCCATCAAAATTCAAGGTCTAGACATAATTTTGAAAAGAATTGAACCTTTAAGTACTCAACAAACAAACAGAAAGTTATCCACTTCAAGTTATTGGATACAAATAAATTTACATTTCATTAAATTGTTTTTTAAATTTCCTCAGGAATTCAAATTATTATATTTTCTTGAAATAAAATCCCATTTATGTGTTTGCTTCTCCTCATTTTTTTTGTTTTTGTTGTCATATAAATAAATTACAATAAAAGTCAACAAATCCAAAACTGAAAATGTGATTTGATATAAAATATTATTCTTTTCCTGCCCAAAAAAAAGAAAACGGTAGAAGAAATTTAAGACAAATAAAATGCCTCAAGCTTCAAAAGACAAGCATGAAAAAGCTAAAGCAAATATTATACCAAAATCTAAAATAATATAATGTACGAAATTCTAACAAAACTTTTGAAAACCAAACCAAAAGTGACCAAGAACAAAAGAGAGAAACAGGACTCATCATAACAACGCTAAAGGAACAAAAACAAACTTTTCCGTCCTTTGTCTTCTGTGTCTTCCTATACTCTATAGTCTATACGTATGTAGGTATATTGTGTCAGTATTGTGGTTATGGTTTGGTCATCATCTTTTATTATAACACATTAGTGGCTTAAGATTTGCATAAAGAAAATGAATGACCCCATTTTTTCTTCTGTACTTCTTTTTGTTTTATACTGATGATGCTGTTTTGCTTCTTTTTGTATGTATGACAATAAGACAAGGAGTACACTGTATTAATGATGATGTTGGCCAAAAGTTTGTTTTTTTGTCTTAAGTACTTTGTATTGGTTATGTTTTTGAGAGTTTGTTTTGAAATTTGAGTGGAAATTGAAAACAATGTCTTTTTGATTTAATGAATGTATTCTTAAAAGATGAAACATATGAAGTCCATTTAAAAGACTCACAAAATTGCCCATCAGTTAAGTCTTAAGAACTTTCCAAGTAACGTTAAGTAGGTTTTTTTGTATGTTGCGTCTTTAATGAAATTTAATTTAAATAAAACAAAATGTGTGTGTTAGATATCAACACAATTTTGCATACATTTGAAAAGTCTATAGATGAAATGCCCTCTGAGGCTATCCTTGGTGCTGGAAGTGCCCCATTTACGGTGAATTTGGATGAATCGGTGTGAATTTGACATAAAACTAAAAATTCCAAAAACCCGTTTCGAAAATTGTAAGGTTCAAGCCGCACAATCAAGCTCTGCATCGAGACGGGATCTATATTTTGTTTTGGTTCCAACAGATACAGAGAACCCTGATTGGAACATGTATGTATGCAAATGGCATAAATGACAGTAAACTGCACTTGCCTTTCAACATACACCAGAATTCTGATAAAGACTTCTTTGTTGCATTCTTTTATCAAAGCATCTCGTGTCAGGTCAATCAAGCACTCAAACAGCGATGTCAGGGAAGGGGGTTTTTCCAACGTGGCGGAGTACGGATTTATTACCCATACGTTTATTTAATGTTCAGGTGGAATTCGTCTTAAAAATAGTGGAGGTAACTATCCAACAAAACTACTAGGTCGATAAGAAACTCTTTAAAATATCATCGGGAATGTACAATTCTATTTTTTCTTTAAATTCATTGAGCATTGGAAAGCTGTCTAGGTTTTGATTTTTTATAGATTCAGCCCAAAACTGGATTTATTTTTAATTGCTGCTATTTTGTCACTGGCGTCAAAAACAGTTAATGGCCTTTCCCTGAAGTAATACACTTAAATCATTTATTTTTTTATTTATATCTGACAGAAACGCCAATTTCAATAACGAGTTTTTTTAAATATGGGCTTCACCAGTTTGAGCTATTCGGAAACTTACCAAGTAGGACGCCATCAACGCTTTTTCGTTTACTATCTTTGAGTGATAAATATTAATGGTTTGAGATTTGATAAGTTCAGTATACTTTCTTTTGAAGAAATCAGTCGGTTTGCTTTTGGAATCTGGATGAATTCCTGCAATGTTTTCATTTCGTTTATCATTTATTTTGACCCACCTATCTCCAGCACTTAAATGGCACTCCTTCCAGTTTACAATTTTTTCTGAAGAAACATAATTTTTTACACATGAAAACTAGTCAAAAATATTAGTGTCATTAAATGAAATATTGCTTCTCTTTTTCATAATATAAATTTAACTTAACTCCACTTTGTCCCAGGAAAGAGTGTAATCCTTGCTCTTCATTTATTTTTGGAGTTAAGGATTTTTCAACAATGCAATAATTCCAACAGTGTGAGTGCACTCTCAAAATAACTTTTGGAAAATGCCATAATTAGTCCAAATGCAAAAAAGATGAGTTTCATTCACATTTCTATGTATGTGTGTTTATTTAGCTTTTCAACTATTTGATTACAAATGATATAAATTTACATTAATTTTATATTATATGGAGTGGAATAAGAGAGCTTAACATCAAAAAAATAAATAATTTTACAATTTTTTAAATAAACTTAATAATATAATTATGTATGTGAATGTTTATAATTTACATTTATAATGATACATTGCGCCGAGTTTTTATATGCGCTATAATTTTTCGTTTGAAAACTTTTACATTTAATTCAGTCTTTAATTCACTTGGTAAATCATTGAAAGCTTGAAGTCCTTTGTAAAAAATACTGTTCTGACTCGCAGTTGTTCTTGCCATAGGTAGTCTAAAATCTTGATTGTTTCTTAAATTAAAGGGTTGCACATTACCAACATAGTTTAACAAACGTGACAAATAAATCGGTATGAGATTGTTTTTTATTTTGAAAATAAATAGCAAAACATTCAAAAGGATCCTTTCTCTAACATTTAACCACATCAACACATCCAACATAGAACATATAAGTGTATAAATATTGCACTTTAACATAATTCTCATGGCTTTGTTTTGAAGTTTTTGGAGTCTATTTAACATACTTTGATTCGAAAAAAAAAGGACAGATGAACAATATTCAAAATGGGGTTTTATAATTACGTTAAATATTTGTATTGCACTTAATGTTGATATGTTTTTACGAATTCGTTTAAGTAGATTTATTTTTTTAACAATTTTCTTTTTAATATAGTCAATATGTTTATTAAATGTCAACTTAAAATCTATGACAACACCAAGATATTTTATACCTGTTACCATTTCAAGATTTTGACCATCAACTTTTATATTTACAGCAGAATCTCTTAAATTATTACTTAAAATCATAATTTTGGTTTTAGCAACATTAATCTTTAATCTATTTGCTCTGAGCCAAAAACTAAGACTATCTAAATTGGATTGCATTTTCATTACACCATCTTCTAAGTCGTCACATTTTAAAAACAATAAACCATCATCTGCAAATAATGCACATTCACTATTTCTTAAAACTTTTGTAATATAATTTATATAGATGTTAAATAAAAATGTTCCTAAAATAGAACCTTGGGGAACGCCAATATTGATTGCAGCTTCTTCTGATATTACAGTTTGTTGTTTACGATTTGACAGATACGGGGTCATCCAATTTAATGATTCAGCACGAACTCCATACTGTTCCAATTTTTGGAATAAAATTGCTCTATCAACTGTCTCAAATGCTCGTTTTAAATCAAGAAAAACACATATTATTTTCGTTTTTGTATCGAGTTGTTGTTTCCAATTTGCGATTATCATATTAAGTGCACTTTCACATGAATGTTGTTTTCTGAACCCGGAGTGGTTTTCAATTATCAACTTATTATTTTCGAAAAATGATTCCAGTTGAATATATGCAACTTTTTCGAGCACTTTTTCATAAAGAGGGAGGGCATTAATTGGTCTAAAGTCTTCGCATTTTTTTGAATTCTTAACTTTCGGGATTGGAGTTATTTGAGACACTTTCCAAGAGTTCGGAAACTCACCATCACTAAAAGACTGGTTTATTATTTTCACCAATGGAGGACCAATCCAATTGATCATGTCTTTAAAAATCTTAATATTTATATCATTAGGATCTCGTTTGTTTTTAATTTTATCAAACACTTTTTTCAAATCAGCAAATTGTATTTCAGAAAAAGTGAACTCTATCGGGTTTCTTGTAATATAATTAACGAATGGGGCATAAGGGATGGAGTCATTGATTTCCGTTATACTTTCAACAAAATACTTATTAAACTTGTTTGCTATAATTGAATTGACACTACACATTACATCTTCAAACACAATTTCAGAGATTAGCGATTGTTTTTCTTTAAGAACAAATTGTTTAATATTTCTCTACATTGATTTTTTATCAGTTGAACTGATTATTTAATTTTTAATAAAGTTACTTTTTGCTTTGTTTATCTCGTATTTGTAATTATTTCTCAAATTTGTATAACTATACCAATCTCTCGAATTATTTGTAAAACGGGCCTTATTATAAGCGGCAATTTTTTGATGTTTCAATATTCGAAGTTGGTTACTAAACCATTCAAATCCATCTTCACACACGTTTATAGTTTTAATAAATGAATTTGCAGTTTGTTCGATAATATTTTTAAATATCACACTCATTTCATTCGTTTCATTTAGATAACAAATGTTATAGATGTTACTTGAATTTAAATGATATTCAAAACCGCACCGTCAACTTTTTCTTTTTAATCTCTTTTTTTATTTTTATATTAATATTGATTAAAACAGATTCATGATCGGTAATTTTGAAATCAGGGGCAGTTTTAACCGTAATTTTTTTTGAATTCGTAATAGCAAAGTCAATTAGCGTTTTTGAAGATTTAGTTATTCTAGTGGGAGAATTCACAAGTTGTTTTAAACCGTTTGTTTTTACATATCTTTCAATATTTTTCTTGTAAACGTCATTTGACTGAAACCAGTCGATATTAAAGTCACCAACGATAAGTATTTCGTCCGAACGCTCATTAAGTTCATCAACCCATTCAATAAATTTTTCACAAAAAACACTTTTTGAGCAACTTGGTGACCTATATAATGCCACTAGTATAAATGAGTATGTTTCACAAAAAACTCTTAATGACAACCACCAGATATCCTTGTTTATTGATAAAACTTGTAGAGTTTCAGTTTGCCACCTTTCATTCACAAAAATTATTACACCACCGGTATGTCTTGATTCACTGTCACATCTGTTAATATTATAGTTCTTTAAAAATAGTTCATTGTCATCGATTTCAGAGGTTACGCAAGTTTCAGATAATATTATAAATTCAAATCGGTTATTTTGTACTACTGTTTCAAGTTCAGTGAAGTTGCTCAAAATACTTTGGATGTTTAAATACAACGCTTGAACATGCTCTGGTTGCTAAAATTCTACTTTGTTTTTTTCCAATTGATATTTATTTTTAAAAACTGAACAATTTTTATCTCTAGCGTCATGATTAACATCTAATGAAAACCCGAATTTTTTATTTGCATCGACACAATTATTACATTTAAGGTCATTACATGTACAATCTCGAGTGTCATGTTCATCACCACATTAAGCACAAACTATTTTTTTGGAACACTTCCCAGCAATATGGTTAAATCCCCAGCAATTATAGCATTGAGTCACAAAAACATATTCATAAACTGGATATCTATACCATCCAGCATTGATTTTGACGATCTCCATGATTTTATGAAACGCTTTCCCATCAACTTCAATAATTGCTCTAAACATGTTGTTTTTCTTTTGAGACACACTGTAGAATTTAACACATCTGACGTCACATTCAATATTATTTTGTTTTTTTATTGCTTCAGCAAAACTATCACTATCCCACTTTTCTGAAATATTATTGACAAGAATAGTTGGACTCTTCATTTTTGACACTGTAATTACGTAGTTATCACCAAGCTTTTCTTTCGCCTCTCTTTCAACAGTTTTCCTTGATATTTCATCAGCACAATTAACTTCTATCGCACCGTTTTGTCTATTTGAAACACTATTTACTTTGATCGAGAGAAGAGATGGGTCTATTGTTTGTTTCACTACTTCTTTTGTTTTTTCACTTTCTTGCTCTTTTCTTGGTTTGATTAGTACCGGCGCGCGGTTCTTTGTTTACAATGTCAGTGATCGATTTCTTTGTTAAAACTTCCGAATATTTTTCTTTTTTGGACTGTATTTCTTTAATATTTTTAACATGATCTAATATTTTTTCTATTTTTTCTTCTTGCTTTTCGATAAGATTTTTGTTCGCATTAAGTTTGTTGTTTATATCAGAAAATTGTCTCGACATTAATTTAATAAAATTTTGACAATCATCACAAACAAATATTATTCCGTTCTTTTTCTTTATAAGTTCGAAGTCGTACTCAGATAAATCTGCACAATTAAAATCAAATACACAACCACAAACTCCATTGCATACAACAAATTTATCATTTCTGATTCCTTTGGTGCAATTTTTACAAATTCTGGCACTCATGGCCCAATTAATTACCAAAAAGTTGTTCAAAAAAATAAAATAATTCAAGAGCTCTCTTAAAACACGTCCTTCACAAAGCGAGATCTTTACAGAAAGATCATTCACTAAAAGTAAAACAGTAAAACTCAATGGTAAAATCAGTCTCCAGTTGTGAAAGTCATGCTGTGCGCAAGTGTAAGAGTATAAGTTTAACTTCCATGCATGTAAGGATGTAATATAATATGATCTGATTTTTGTAATTGGGAGAGTAGAAAGTGTTTCGAACAAAAAAAAACTACGATTTATGATGTAAGAGTACTTTTTCATTATCGTTTTCATGCTTAGGTTTTCCTTAAAGAAAACAGTCATAAGACAGTGAACAAATAATGAGCAATTTCTAAAATAATGAACATTTTTATGTTTTCCGACACACAATAATTCATAATGAACATTTTCTTCAAATAATGAACTGTTCGTAATATCAATAAACGGATGGTCACCGTACCTATGCAGTTTTTTTTAATATGAATTTCAAATTCGACTGCTGCAATCAAAAACAAGATCAGAAGTCCCAAATTAACTAGGTACTTGGATATTCTTCGTGGAAGGAAGAAACCCGGGCACTAAACAATTATGATGAACGATTTGATTCATACTATCCACAGACACTCCTTGAGACTTATCCCTAATTTGAGCATTTACTTTATCGATACAGCAATTTATCCAGAAACTGGCTTTATAGCTGAAGAAAATTCTATGACGTTAGGCAAAATGGTCTTAAGTCAGAAACTTGCCACACAGAATTAATGAACTTAAGACATTAATATCAAAACAAATATGAATTTTTCTGTCATATTGTCTAAAGGCTAAATTAATACGATATTTAGCATTTGTCCTTGACTCAAGTTTTTAGTAAAAAAAGGCAACAAAATTGCTGTTACATTAAATCAAAAACGTTAACACCTTTTTACCTAACGCCCAAGAATTTTCCAATAGAAATCGAGTTGAATTGGGACCTGCTATAGAGCCCATTCAGAAAACACGTTTCTATGGTTCTTGCTTTCTGATTCAAATGAATTTTTATAAGGTTGAAGGTCTAATTCACTAGCAAGAAATTCACCAAGTTGATCACCGTGAAATCAATTTTCTTGGATTATCCTGCACGTCCTCGTCGTCCTGAAATAATGGTGCAGAATAGGGGAAAATGACAACCCATGACTGCTATAAACTGTCAAAGTTCAGAAGTTGTTTTTATTTTGTTTTAACCAAAAAAGCCGTATAATAAAAAATTTCTATTACCTATTAAACATTAATATCGTTCAAGTGGCTTCATCAAATAGTTTCGTATCATTAGGAATTCTGTTCACTTCATTTTTTCAAGACCTCATTTCTGGTTTCAGACTAAATTATTAGTAAACCGATTGCTAGGATGATATTGGTCATAAGTGCTTGCATGTTTTCCAAAATGTTGGTATACTATCTATTCTTCACATTAATTACTTACTTAGGTCTGAGAACCTAACCTGTTAAGTCCGTTGGAAACCCTTTAAGGGGTATAGTGCTTACGCTAAAGCTCTCCACTTTTTAGACCGGGTGCTAGCAAATATTTATTTTAGAGGATGGTTGGGTTTTGAGCTGATCATGTTTGATTTGCTGGAATTTATTTTCAGCCAGACGACTTCTGCTTCTCTCTCCACCCTTGTTGTCATTTAATAGAGATCTATGATCCTATGAGAGAGTAAGGAAACATCGTCCGCGTAATCCAAGAGCTTTAAATAATATGTCAAAGTGCATTGGATCCCTTCGCTAACTGCATAGCTGCAAGCAGTACATCGCTTATCACCAACAAAATTAATATTGGCGAAAGGGTGTTGATATGATCAATACAGAAGGATCCAGCGGGGAATCCTGCTTGTCCGGCATCGAGTGTGGTCTTAAAGTGTTTTTTCTGATGCGTTCCAATATGATTTGTTTTACTATTTTGGCAACGGCAGTTAGAACGCTAATTCTACTCCAGCTTGTCGATAATTCCCTTCTTCCACTCATTGAGGAAGCTTTTAGTGATCCTGGCTTCTTTTATGAGCGGATGAAGCATTTCGCTTGATGAAGTTAGCGCTGCTTGCAAAAGCTCTGCAAAATTTCTATCAAATCCTACCGATTTGTTGTTCTAAAGTGCTTTTATTCTTCACATCAGCCCACAAAAAAATATCGAATTGTTCAAAAGATCGTTGTCAAATTCAAACAGCTCCTACGTGGCCTGAGTAAATTCGACCCTCCGTGATGGTTAGTGAGTAGGACTGCTATGCCAGATCTCTATGGTTCAATCCTTGCCTGTCCCACCTAAAGTTTTTTTTAAGGGTACTGCATTTTAAAAGTATTTTCTCAAAAAATTGCCCTTCAGATCCGTCATAAAAACTGCAGGTCTCCGCCATCCCTGAATAAACTCGCACACGGGATTGGTTTAGAGTTGTGAATCTCTACAGACTGTGGTTCTCTACGGATTGTTCCGCTTCTTAATTTATTATTTATTCTGTGTGCATAATTGAGGTATTGAGATCTCGGCTGAGTGTTGTCTTGTTTGCATAAAAGTGCTTACGGCAAGTACGTTGCTTGCTTTATTTTGTCTACTTTTCAAAAAAAAATTTTTGGGCTAATTACACTATAATTTTAAAAACACGTTTCGAAATATTTTCAATGTTATTAAAGCTTAAAGTGATACATTTTGTTTTATGACATCTGCCAAGATCTGCAATTTTGCTTCTTAACGCAGCCATGCATCTGAAAATGCACCAACATCCAAGAATAAATTGTCATAATATTTCAAAACTTATCTTCTAGTTAATTCTGGTATAATTTCTTAAGCTCACAACATTGCATCGACATTAAATTGCTTCCTAAATTTCAAACCCATTTAAGCTGAAATGAGTTATGCTCTTTGAGCAGAACTTGTTTGGGAAAATTAAAAACAGCATGTTGATAGGAGCATTCTTAATCGTTGTAAATTCTGCCTTTTTGATTAAATTGTAACTCCCATTGCGAAAAACCCATTAAACTATTCTATTACCAACAATTTGTAATTCACCGACAAATGGCTTAGACTTAGACCATCGTTATACCGGCCAAACGTTCAGCTCCTCTCCCGCTGTGATATTCAAGTTCAAAACCGCAACCAAACACACTGCGTGCGTCGTCGTCATAGTCGTTGGTTGCCTTTGCTTCCTGTGACCATCATCAGCTCAAATTCTGTAAGCGATCATGTGTATCATGTCCAAAACTAATAAAACGTTTTATATAGCGAAATAATAATTCAACATAGTTTTCCTTTGATTAAATTATAAATTCCAAAACGAAAAGCAAACATGATTACTCGATATCACGGCACACGATATCGTATCGCATCTTTTATCGCAATCGCAACAACTGCTTTGCGCGGCATGCATTTATGATCTCTGTGCGTCCGCACTACATAACACTGCTCTTTCCACCGCCGACCGATAGATGATGACGGCGGCGATAGTGATGTTTGCTCGGAGCACTCTCAGGACGTCCTTATTGCATTATGGTCGTCATCGTCGATCGTTGATAGTTGATCGCGTCGCTAGTTGCCCGTCGCCGTCGTCGCTCGTTGGTCTTTGGTTGTGGCAATTAATTGAGATAATTCGTGCGCTATATAAATATTTGCCATCTCTGATGGGTGCATCCAAAATTCACAACTGCAAACTGGGAAGTGCCCTCGTTCTGCGCGCCATCTCTTCGTGATTCTTTCAAGTTTAATGACTCCAATAATTACGCCCGTCCCCTTTAACATGGCAGCATTACGCCTCCGTGCGATTCAATTAAGATATCGACATCGTTGAACTTATATTCCCGATGTTTCCGATACGATATGGAAGCGAGTCTTCTGGGCCATATTCTCGTCTTCGTGAGTATTTGGGTGAGCAGCAGTTCAGCGTCAGCAGCGGTGGCAGGGCGGTGCGGTGGTAGTGATAGTCACGAGCTCATATCTCCTGAAATCATCATTTACAAGTCCGTAACTTGGAAGTTATAAGTAAAGTATATCCCGGTGTGGAGCGACGGTGGCGGCCGGCGCTCCCCCGCCAACACGAATACTTGAATTGTACCTATATAAGAAACCCCACCACTGCACTCCATAAAGACACTTTGTGCAAAGATGATGATGCTTTTGGATTTGATTTGTAATTAGGTACTACAGAATCCACTTTGAAGAGTCGTCGTGCGTTCGTCCGTCCGTCGGCGTTGTCGTCTTCGTGTTTTGAGACGAGATTTTACATTTTACGTGTAATTGTGGAGATAAGTATGACTCAGGTCTTGATGATTATTATGAATAATTTATGAGTGATCAAGGGGAATGTTTGCGGTAAGCCTTCTTAAAGTCCATATGAAGAGAGATAGAAAGGGCAATCTTCAAACATTTTGAATTTTCTTCAGAAAATGCCTACGAGAAGGTACGACTACGACGACGATGACGACGAACGTACAAGTCGAGTAGTTATTGTTGATTGATTTGGAAGATGTGTGTAGAAGGTACTATACCTTCTGTATTTCTGGCCCTAAGTGGTTTCAAGAACAATTAGTTGAGCATGATGTTATGTGGATGATGATGATGGTTTATGGACTTCTGAATTGGATTGTTTTAATGGAAGTGGCTTTCGGCTTTGAAATGAATTCAAATGAGATGAGAGCGGAATTATAACAATAATTACATCGGAACTTTCTTGGACACTTGGATGACTTTATTGATTTTGAGAAAATATAGTTTAAGCCTAAAACACAGTAATGACATTTTAAACAGTGTCAAGTCCTGCTGGGAAAGGTGAAATCATAATAATGAAAGAGTTTCTCCCCTTCTAAAGAAAAAGTAGGTCAAAAGAAAGTAAATCAGTTGAAGATATGAAAACTGTATAAGTTTTCTTAAAGAGGGCACTGAGCGAATTATCTTGCATTAGAGGTCTTCCGAAATTAAGATGTTTTGACCGCTTTCAGTAGTCTTATCGTTGCGTTGCCTCAAAGATATTCTATTGGATCTTGATCTGCACTTGTTGAAGCCCATTTTGGAATAGTGGTAGAATTATTCTGTGCTACTTTTAAACAAGCTGTTCCTTGAGCCTTGGATCATCATCCTGTTACGATGCAAATATTGCAGACATTTTCTCCTAATCTCACAGCAGCAACACGTTTTGAAGTAAAGGTATTTTCAAATATCTCTTTTTAGCCATCAATGCTATTAATTGGCCCTCCGTTTATGGGTCCTCCTCCTTGCTTTACAACAGCTGAACACCTGGAAAAAATTAAACAAGTTTTAACTGAAAATATTGGATATTTATCAAAATAAAGTTGTCAGTTCAGCATCCAATTAGAAATAACGATGTCAAAGTAAATTTAATAGCGATAGCAAATAAATTGACAACAGGCATAGAATACAAAATCAAGACGATTAATTAAGACACTAAAAGATTAATATAATTATATACATTATTTTCAGAAGAGTCATCAGAGTTTTTAATTAATCGAACAAACAACAGCTTCATTAATGTAAAGCTGGTTTCTTGAAGCGATGGTTTATTAGATCAATTTAATAAAACTTGATAAAAAAGGCGTTAAAATTCTTTGATTATCACTATTCGACATCAGAAAAATAACCTACAGATTTCTTTTTGTAAAAATAATTAATAATTCCATATCAGTTATTTTTATTCATATAAATGGGCCTTAGATGATAAGCTCAACTTTATAATTTTAAGGTAGTAAGGTATTATTTCATTAGTTTCAAAGTTTTTAAAAATAAAAATCGGTTAAAATTTGAAAGCTTAAGATAAGTTCTTCCAAAATTATAAAAACGTTAAAACTAAAAATTTCGAAAAGTTACAGCTAGAAACGAAAAACTGTTCACTTAAGTTTTTCAACGTACAATTATTTTAGAAACTCATAGTTTTCTCCGGTGTTAAACATTAAATAAATGATCTTTCCACATTATTTTTCAGTGATTTTGGAAAGCATTACAATTTGTATTTTAAATAAAATTCAATGGGAAAAAAATAAGAAAATATTTTAACCTTTATTAATTTTTTTTTAAATCTGTGGAACAGACCTATTTTATTTGAGATTTTGAAAACTTAGGAGTCATATGGACTCAGCAAATTAATACAATGTCAGTAGGATACATCGTCAGTAAGATATTTTTGAGGCTTTGACTCTTGTAAAATGTTAAAAAGACAGTAAGATGATAAAACGGTTTTTATTTAGCGTATTATTTTAAACAGGAAGTAATTGAAATCGTTTCGATTTATCGCATTGAAAATTTTGAAATTCCTCGTCATTTTAATGTCACTAGAATCTTAATCAAAAGTTTTTAGAAACATTTCTGGAACATAGTAAAAATGATCAAAAATAAAAACAGACAAACCTTTAAATTAATGATGAAGTTGTTTATCAAAATTTAGATAGAGCCAATGTCTTTGCAACAACCTTTTTGAAAAAATCATTGTGTATCGCAACACCTTAGTGACGATTTTAATAAAGTGCTAGTAATTAAAACAGAAAAAAGCAGTTTACTCAGAAATCACTCAAACTCCTAGGGATCAGTTTATATCCAGGCAAGATGTTACGAACATAATTTTAAACAAAAAATCAAATGGGCTAGAGAACATACAAAACATATATCTTAAAAACTACCACAAGAAGGGCTCGAATTTTTAACGTTTTTTGAAACCTATGTCTCGAAACGCAATTTTTTCCATTAAATTGTAAATATGCAAAGGTATTACCGATTCCTAAACCTGGAAACCAGTCAAAACTCCCAACAAGCTATCGACCAATAACTTTACTTAGTTGTATACGCAAAGTTTTCGAAAAAGAAATTGGAAACGTAAAATATTACTCATCGTTGATGATCTTAAGATATTTCCCAATTAACAATTTGGATTCAGAGCGCATCAAAGTACTACTCAACAGATATTAAGAGTCTGTGAACAGATTAAGAAAAATCGATCTCTTGGAAAAAGCATTTGACTCAGTTTGGTACGATGGAATCGTGAAAAAGATGGTATATTTTAGGTTTCCTTCGTATCTTGTAAAAATTACCAAATTTTTTGTTTTTCCAATCGTTACTTTAGTTTTTTTTATCAACAACTGTTCCTCTAACTGTTATCAAGTTAACTATGGTGTCAAGCAAGGATCAGCACTAGGTCCTTTACTGTACAATATTTAAAGTTCTGATATTCCTAGATTACCAGGTTGTCAGATAGCTATATTTTGCGGATAATACAGGCATCGTTTCATAGCATTAATTTAGTCTTAACATTGAGACAAATTTAAAAACCGCGATAGAATTGATGACAAATTACTACACTAAATGGAAAACACAACTAAATGCGGACAAACTACACGCTATCTTTTTCAGTAGAAAAAGAAAATCTTGTTACCTACTAAGCAATCACAACCATGTGTTTATCGATTTTAAAGCAGCTAATGACAGCAAATATAGGGAAAAGCTCTACAGAGCAATTTCTAGTTTTGGCATCCCTGTCAAACCTATCCGTTTGTGCAGAATGACAATGGAGAATGCTTGCGTCTCTATATGCGGGTCGGAAAAGATCTCACCGATGCATTTGATGTCAAAAAAGGTTTTAGACCAGTCGATGCACTGTCATGTGACTTCTTCAATACTTACTAACTTATACTTACTCAAGGTGGCGCTACAGTCCTGTGTGAATTAGGGCCTCACCCAACAAACTTCTCCATCTAGCTCGGTCCCTAGCTAGATGTCTCTAGTTTCGCGCTCCAAGTTGGGTTACGTCACTTTCCACTTGTGCGCGCTACCTGATCCGCGGACTACCTCTATTGCTCTGCCCTGTGGGTGTGGACTTTCGAAGACTTTCCGGGCTGGAGCATTGGTTTCTATGCGCTCTACGTGACTAGTTATTGGACAGACTTTTGAAAGATAGTGCCTCTAGTGTTGACGTGTGAGCTCTATTCTTTCAAGCACGACGTTGAAAAAATCATATGACAGCGCATCACCTTGTCCAAAACCTTTTTTGACAACGAAAGGTTCTGTTAAGTTGTTTCCAACCTTTATGGAGCAGCGTGAATTCTCCATGGTCATCCTGCACAAACGGACGAGTTTGGCAAGGATGACAAAACTGGCTCTTCCCTATAGATGCTGGCATACGCGACTTTAAAGTCGATAAAGAGATGGTAGGTATCGATTTGAAGTTCCTGGGTTTTTGTCCAAGATCTACCGTAGTATGAAAATTTGGTCGAAAGTGGATTTTCCTGGTCTGAAGCTACACTGATAGGGACCTATCAGGTTGTTGACGAACGGCTTCAGACGTTCACATAATACGGTAGAGAGGATTTTATACGCAAAGTTAAGGAGACTGATGCCTCTGTAGTTGGCGCAGTTTAGAGGGTCTCCTTTCTTATGTATCGGGCACACTATGCTGAGATTCCACTCATCTGGCTTGCTTTCTTCCGAACATATTTTGCAGATGATTAGGTGCATGCTCCCTACCAAGTCATTGCCTGCTGCTTTGAATAGTTCAGCAGCGATGCCGTCAGTTCCAGCTGCTTTGTTTGATTTAAGTTTAGATATAGCTATCTTCACTTCGTCAAGGTCGGGTAGGCGGAATTGTTGATCTGCGTCGCCGAGGTTGAGTGGTTCTATCTCCCTTACAGCGGAATTCGGTTCGTCATCGCCGTTATATAATTTGGAGAAGTGATCTTTCCATATATTCAGCATCGACTGCGGTTCTACTACGATGTTCCCTTGATCGTCTTTACAGGCTTCGGTTCGTGGCTGGTACCTTCTAAGAATTTTTTTTTAACCTTCTGGTAAAACTTACGAACCTCTTTCGTGTTAAGACATCCCTCTATCTCCTCGATCGCGCGCTTCTCGTTTTCTCTTTTTTCCATCTAAGAAGCCGGTGTTCCTCTCTCCTCTTCTGCTCGTAGAGCTCGCGAGCAGCTCTAGTCCTTTTGTGCAGCGCCATTTCGTATGCCTCTTGTTTCGCTGCGTGCGCTTGCCGGCATTTGTCGTCAAACCAGGGGTTTCGCTGTGGTGGCTGTGTGAAACCGGCATCTCTGGTTGCTGCAAGGCAATGGTGCCACTGGTTTTCAATGCTTAATGCAAGCAGCAGGACTCCTTAAGATGTTATTGGAGACTCGATCGGAAAAGGACATGGCAGTCTTTTGCGATTGCAGCCGTCTAACGTCGAAACTTCTCACAGTACTTCCTTGTTTTGGCTTGGATCGGGATATCCGTAGACATACCTTGGCTACATCGAGGTAATGGTCCGAGTCAATGTTGGCCTTTCGGAATGTTCGGATTTCCTGTATACTGGAGAAGTGTCGTGCGTCGATCGTAATGTGGTCAATCTGGTTGACGGTTGATTGATCAGGAGATTTCCACGTCCCCTTGTGGATATTGAGATGTGTGAACTGCGTATTAGCTAATAGAACGTCTCGCCCCGCACCGAAATTGACCAGCCTGAATCCGTTGTCGGAGGTAGTGTCGTGCAGGCTGTTTCTCCCGATTATGCCACCAAAGATGTCTTCTTTTTCCAGCTTGGCATTTAAATCTCCTAAGACAATTTTAATGTCATAGCCAGGGCACTGCTCATATATTTGTCCATTAGCTCGAAGAATATGTCTTTGGTGTCTTCATTTTTCTCCTATGTTGGGGCATGCACGCATATTAGGCTTATGTATGTTGGCGAATTTAGCCTTGATGCGGATTGTCGTGATGCGCTCGCTCACATTGTTGAAACTCAAGACTTTTTGCCAGAGTCTAGTTCCAACAACAAATCCACACCCAAATAGGCCCTGTCTTTGTTCTCAGTAGCAGTCACCATAGTATATATCGCAGTCTTTTAGTTTGCATTTGCCCGATCCATCCCATCGCACTTCTTGGAAGGCGGTAATATCTGCCTTGCAGCAGTTTAGGGTTTCCACTAATCGTTCGGCTGCACGTGGTCTGTTAAGGGACCTAACATTCCACATACAGATCCGAAGTTCGTTGTCCTTATTTCGTTTTCGTGGGTTGTCAACAGTGAATCCGTCCGTATCCGAGGCTTGTTGGTGCTTCGCAACTAAAGGTATTTTTTACGTGGCCAGGAAGTCACCCCGTCGGCACAACCCCCACCCTGGAGGGCCAGATCCGTAGTATAACTCCAATTAAAGAAGCCGGATAAACCGCTCCCTACAGGCCTGGGCTTCGAATATGTCGAAGGAGCCCTAGAAGGTGTTCACTTAGTAGTTCAACCTTACTGGAACTGTAGACGCCATTGTTGATTCCAACTCGAGAATTCGTCCGCTGCCGCCTGGATAAGGAGAGGTGCCTAAGTGGAAACACCTCTCCCCCTCTTTCTCGTTTGCTGCTCCCAACAACTTTCCACTTGGGTTCGAACCCAATCTCCAGTTGAGGTACTAGGCACCCGATGTTCACCACGGGGAGGTGAGAATAGGAGTTGATTGACAGAGGTGGGTTTTGAGAAAAACCTGTCTACGCTTCTGTCCTCTTGGATGCACATGTCTACCATTTGAACATCGACTTCTTCGATATCGTTCTGAAAGAATTGTGCAAAACTCGAGCATCAACACTAGAGGCACGATCTTCCGAAGGTCTATCCAATTACTCGAAAATGCAAATGATTTTGTCAGTGAAGCGTTTTTGAGCATTGCGAAGGAAAGGCAAGGAATGAGGGCAAGACCAAGTATATGCTGTCATCAAAAAAGGACATTGATCAACGACGTCTTGGACAAAATCTCAACATGGACAGCTATAACTTTGAGGTAGTTAAGGACTCTAGCAAGGCACCGCTATTAACACAGACAACGACACCAGCGCTGAAATCAAACGAAGAATAACTCTTGCAAATCGCTGCTTCTTTGGACTTAGAAGGCAATTGAGAAGTAAAGTCCTCTCTCGAGCATCTAAAAATCACCATCTATAAGAGACTCATCATCCCGATTCTCATTTATGGCGCTGAGGCCTGGACCCTGTCAAAGAAAAATGAGATCGTCTTAGGATGGTTCGAGAGAAAAATTATTCGGATGATTTTTTGGTCCTGTCTACATAGATGGAGAATGGAGGAGAAGACATAACGACGATCTTTACGGGCTATAAGGCGACACTGACCTAGTTAACAGAATTAAAGTCCAACGGCTTAGTTGGCTAGGTCAATGCTCAAGCCCGGAAGGTCTTCGAATCCAATCCCGAGGGACGGTGCAGTAGAGGAAGACCGCGACACGCTGGTGGTTGAAAACCTCAACCAACTTGGCGTGCGAAACTGGAGACAGCTAGTTGGGTACCGAGCTGGCTAGAGACGCTTGTTGGTTGAGGCCCAGGTCCGCCCGGACTATAGTAAGTAAGTATAAGATATTGTTTCAACATTCGGACAAATTTTGAGAAAAATCTAATTGACAGTTTTCTTACAAAAAATAAAAACCTAAACAAAAAAACAATGCTAAAACTTGGTAGAAATTTACTTTCGACTCAAATAGCGTTTTTAAAAAATTAGAAATATTGTCTTCAAGCTTTTTTATTTCACTGAAAGTATTGTTTTCGATATTCAGTAGTTTTTTTTTTCTAAAAATCTAACACTCCGTTTTTTTATAAAAAAAAATAAACACTACACTAAATGATACTAGGT
The DNA here is from genome assembly GCF_945859685.1 of Eupeodes corollae. Classification (NCBI taxonomy): domain Eukaryota; kingdom Metazoa; phylum Arthropoda; class Insecta; order Diptera; family Syrphidae; genus Eupeodes; species Eupeodes corollae. The sequence goes on from NC_079147.1 coordinate 250,217,676, forward strand.
TTTTGATATATCTCAAATTAAAAATTGTTTTTCGACTAAAAATCTCGTTAACTAAAATAAATTTCGAAATTATATTATTTCAATATATGCAAAATGTTGTTGGTAATCAACCTTCACCTTTTCCAACCCAACACGAAAACCTACAAACCTTTTAAGCAAGACAAGTCGACCGACGGAATGGGAGGCTATCAAAGTGGGCGCAAGCTTTTTTTTATTAAAGAAGTTTATTTTAAAGGTTAGCAAAATTTATTGAAATACCAATATGTCATTAACATTAACAGAGCATCAAACGCAAAATTCTAGTTTTGTAAATAAATAAAATGACTCAAATCAAACAATTTGCCAACTCACCCAAATTTCGTCAAATTTGTATCCGCACGAGTTTCCAAATTACAGATTCCTACGTTTGAACAGTGCATATATAATTTATGAACCTAGTGCAAAATTGTTCTATTTATGAATACATACAGTGTACTGCAAATACGTACTATATTCTACTTCCTGCACGCATCGACTAAACATCAAGCTTGTTTGACCTTTCCTAAGCAAAGCACATCACTATAGATGCAAAGTCTACAGTATTATTATTTGTTTACCTTCACCTTTAAGCAAATTATTTTCTATTTAGCAACAATTCTACCTTGGATGTTGATATTACTGGTCCCTTTTGCATGCTAATAATTTACCTATAGAAGCCCAGAAGCCTCTCCCCAAATATACGACTCGACAAGAACTTATACAATTCTCAGCATTTGTCCATTCCATCATGGACTACATCAGAATCCTTAAAACAAACTCGACAAGTGAATATCTCTCGGTTACGGTTTTCAATGTTGTAATTAAAACATAACTTAAAATAGCATCATCTGCAGTGTGTACTTGTGCAGTGCTTCCATAGAATATGCATGCAGCCTGCAGCAGGACATACACCGACTCAACATGCAACCATTTGCACAACTTGCGTCAGCCTTATAGACAAGAATCAACAACGGCAACACAGCTTAAACCACGACCAATTCTCCGTTGCTGTTGCCGTAGCTGTTGCTGTTCCTGGTGCTGCTGTCATGGTTGTTCCCTTAAGCTCTATAATAAACAAACTAACAAACTAATTCCGAAACACTATGAGCCATCCCTCTCTCGAACAAATCCATCCATAACTAGGCGAAGCCGTCCACAACTCCTGCCCTATCCTATCAGCCACGGCATATCTCTATTAAAAATTTGTAATTACAAATCAACTGGTTCGTTTAACGATCAAGATCCAATAGTCAAGGCGGCGGTGGCGGCGACGGTGATGGTGACGGTGACGGTGGCGGCTGTAGTGTGGTGGTGTCGTAAATTTGTGACACTTTCAGTTGTGGAAGCCCGATAAGTCGGACCCACCCTTTATATACGTATCCGTTCAGTATCCTTGTACAATTAACGTGAGCATAGTCAAGTCAGGGTGCATGCCGCTTGCAATGTTGCGTTGCGTGGTTCGCTGATGATGGTATAAGTAAGGTATACACTAGAAACCTGCCTTAAACATGCGACATGCAATTAGCTGAGGCGGCAGCAAATAAATCATTTAGGACAATTGAACCGTGAAACGAAGGAAAGGAGCTGTGACGTCTTGATGAGAGGTGAGGCACGCAAAATATATACACTGTGAAAATGGATAAACTCCATCATCGCACTCGAAGAAACGATAATGGATTAAGGATGTTCTGCAATTAATGTTTAATGAGCAGGGCCTGCTGTTTTGTTGGCCTTAAAAATATAAAAAAAGATACGGGCTAATGCGGGGTTAAATGAATTTTAAAGTCGATGACGATATACATCTATACCTTGATGTTGGTTGACGATTACAAACCTACCCTATCAACCCTCTGAAACTGAGAGCAGGGTTGATGGATAATATGGAACTTTTTTGAAAGAGATTGGAGAAGGATTCCTAGACAAAGGGACATTTAAGTCGTCATCCACTGTGATGCGCCGCGCCGTGTATAGCTCATCACACAAGGGGAATTCCCGAAATGTTATTATACGTCCGGACAAAAGCCAACTTAAGAGGAACATTTCATTTGTCAAGGGATTGGGGGTGATTATACCCATCACTCCAACCCCCATTCCCACAGTCTCCATATTGTTTGCGTGCCTTTTTTTTTGTGCTGCCTTCTTTTTCATTTGTTTCAATTATACCTAAGGGTGCTGTAATCAAAATCCCCCGGATAAGATCAAAGTTAAATTCCTCCTCACTTCTTTGCCTTCAGTCTGGCTTCGTTTGTACAACTGCGAATGTAGGACAAAGTACTGTCTCTGGAGGATGGGAACAGGGTACGGTGTATAGTACACAACAGTGGTGGTGCAACTATGTGTGTCATTGAATGCCTTCATTTCATGCTTACTTTAATGTCGCAACTCGCAAGTCGGTGGCGGCGCGGTGGCGGTGGATGGCGTTTGGCAGCGAAGGGATGCTCAAGCTCATGCTATGTCCTTTTTTGGCATCTTGTTGAAATCCTGATAATGGATGGGGGTGGATGAGGATGAGGATGTGGCTGTGGATTGGATGGTTTGATGAGGATTTTATAAAAATATTCATGTTGTTGTCCTTATGGTCCTGGTTGGTGTGATGCTTTAGCTTTTCGTCGTTCGACAGATTTTACTCTTGGAGCTAGGTATTTGTGTATCACTGAATTAAAAATCTTAAATACTATGCTAAACATAGGACAAATTTGCATAAATTGTATATTATTTGTTTGTTGTCTTTGTTTGTTGATGAAATTAATATAAATCATTTGAAGTTTTGAAAAGTTTTGAGATTCGTTTGTTTTGTGAATTTGTTTGAAAAGAAAAGAGCAGCGTTAAGGAGATATAATCCTATGGTTAAAAGAGGGGTGAGCGATGGATAGATATGCAATGATTTTGGGTAGGTATTTAGAAGTTGGAATTTAACGTTATCGTATGTCACAGTAAGTATTTCAATTAAAATTATAGTAGACAAACATAGCTGATTTAAATATTTACAAATGTATTAGATGTGTATGTATAATATACCCTTAGATCTTAACGAGTAAACAATACATTGGATTCAAAGCTAAGAATGTTAGAAGTTGTTAAATTTTTTGAGAACTAACAATTAAATATTCTATAATTATTTCTCAGTTAATTGCTTATTTTTAAATAGTAAAATATATGTTTTGTGGATGTGGTTTGATGTCTGCCAAATGTATAGGTAAGATTTCAAATTCCATTATGGTAAAGGTAACATTTTTAATCAAAATGGGGTGGCGCAACAGTCCGTTGTGAACCAGGGCCTAGTGACTTACAACTCTCAACCATTCCTGTGTGCGAGTACTGTTGTCAGGAATGGAAGGGACCTACAATTTAAGGCCGAATCCGAACGGCTAGTTTGAGAAAGCACTTTTTTCATGACAAGAATTACTCTTGAAGGATTTGTCATATCCTCGCAAGAGGCAGTACCCGCGCAAATTATTTTTTTTTTTTTTTTAATTAAGGTGGCACAGGCAGGAATTGAACCCAAGACCCCTTGCATGACAGTCCAACGCACTAACCATCATGCTACGGGTACTAACAAAAACATTTTTAATAATTTAAAAAATTCTTAAGTCAGTTTCGAAACATTTAAATTTTGCATTCAAACACTTATACTTACTCCGTGAAAGGTACATTTCAGAGATTATAGGTATACATTTCACTGTTGTTCTGTTGTGCTTATCTCTATTCGAAGTTATAGATTATCAAATACCAATATATGTAAATTTCAGTGGCGGATCCAGGGAAAGGGGTGTAGCTGATGTCATGACGCCCCTAGGATATAATTTTAAAAAATTCGTAACTTGTAAAAAAAATTCGAACTCGATCTTTTAATCATTACGATGTCAAATAAGTTGGTCCTTCGATCTGTCTGTCTGTCCAGGTCCCTACATCTAAAAGCCTTGTGTCGAACAAACTCGAAAATTAGAGTTTTAAGCAGATCAGCGAAAGGCGTTTTTTTCATTGTTTTAATACGAAAAACTGCAGTCCCCATTCAAATTTTTTGGTTAAAAATGGAAAATAATTTTTTTTTTAAATTAACCGATACATTTTTGTAACTTTATTTTTTTATCCATCCCTGGCAACAGTTCTCGAGCACAGGAATAGTTGAGAGTTGTAAGTCACTAGGCCCTAGTTCTCAACGGACTGTTGAGCCACATAATTTATGTATTTATTATTTAATTTGTTTTCTTAATTTGGCTTTTCTCTACATAAAGAATATATTTCGGTATTGATTTAGAAGAGCACTCTTCGGCAAACCGTTATTAACTTCCCATAGGAAGTTATTGTAATGGGTCCGATTTGTCAAATTGAAAATTTTGACATTTCTCGACGTTTCAAGGTCCCTAGAGTCCAAATAAAAGATTTTTAGAAAGATGTCTGTGCGTGCGTGTGTACGTACGTTTGTACGTCCGTACGTTCGCTACGTTTTTTTCGTCGTCCAAAGCTCAAGAACCAGAAGATAATAAGGCAGAAAGATGCAGAAACGGCTCTCAAAAAAATTGCGTGGGTGGTTTTTTTACCATAGCAGTTTGAAAAAAATGTGAAAATTTTGGTTAACCCTAAATATCTTACGAACTAAAAACGCTAGAGAGTTGAATTAAATTTCATATAATATATTGTAACGTGACACAAAACAGGTATATTTTTTGAAAAAAATCAATATAACGGTTTTTTTATAAATCAATAAAACTGAAAAAAAAAATTTGTCACCTCCAAAATTTTACGACCGAAATATGATTTCATCTCTAAAACAATTTTTTGCAACGAAGAATAATGTTTTTGACATCTGATAAAATTTTGAGAAAAATATAATTGACAGTTTTTTTTACAAAAAATAAAAACCTAAAAAAAAATGTATAAAAGTTGGTAAAAATTGATTTTCGACTCAAATATCTTTTCATAACTTTTAGATATTGGTTTTTATTTACTTTTATCTTTCAAAACATCTTGTTGTCAACATTCAGTTAAAGTTTGAAAAAAATCGATTTGACAGTTTTTGTACAAAAAATTAAAAACCGAAAAAAAAATTAACAAAAGTTCGTAAAAAATGATTTTCGACTCAAATATCTCTTAAAAACTTTGAGATAATAGGTTCTAACTAATTTTTTCTTATAAAAAATATTGTTTTCAACATTAGGATAAATTTTGAGAAAAATCGAATTGACAGTTTTTTTTACAAAAAATAAAAACCTAAAAAAAAAGTATAAAAGTTGGTAAAAATTGATTTTCGACTCAAATATCTCTTCAAAAATTTTAAATATTGGCTTGAAACTAATTTTATCTTATAAGAAATATTGTTTTCAACAGTTGGTAAAATTTTTAAAAAATTCGAATTGACAGTTTTTTTACAAAAATTAAAACTCTAAAAAAAAAACAATACTAAAACTTGGTAAAAATTTACTTTCGGCTCAAATAGCTTTTCCAAAATTTAAAATATTGGCTTCAAACTTATTTTATTTCAGAGAAAATATTGTTTTCAATATTCAGTAATTTTTAGATAAAAATCCAACAGTCCGTTTTTTCATAAAAAATAAAATCTACAAAAAATAGTGCGCAAATTTGGTAAAAATACATATAGACAAACTTTTAAGCAAGACAAATCGACAGACGGGATGGGAAGTTATCAGTGTGGGTTGCATCCCAGCCTCTTTTTTTGTTTTTAAGTTATCTCAAGAATGTCATTTTGTTTTACTTAAAAAAAAATATGCATATTGATTTTTGTTTACAAAACTCGATTTCTCAGAATGTATATTCATAATATTTTCCAAAAAAAAATTATTTGATCTAGATATTTTTAAGTTTGTGAGAAAAACTTACTTTGCAGATACATTTTTTAAAATATAATAAATATTTTTGAATAGAAGTTTTTGAAGACATTAACAAAATCTAGCGACTCAGTCGTGCATTTTATTTATTTCAAAATTGATGTTCTGTTGCGTACAAAAACTTTTAAGATCTTAAAAACTAAAGAAATCTACTTTTCGAAGTGAATCTGCCCCGGATGCTTTAGAACTGAGATTTAAGCACGAATTTTCACTATATAAATGTACCAAAAACAGCAAAAGTTAAACTTTTGTTAAACTAATTGCTAATTGAAAAACATAATGACAGTTTTATATCTATTGAAATAAAGGATTTGAATCTCTTCAGATTTGAAGTGAAAATAGATTTTGGAACGTGTGATATGTGAGTGCCACACAAAAGTTTCTTCCCAACTTATTTGCTTACCTTAATTTGTTTTTATGTAAGTTTTTAGAGAAATTATGCACTTAAATGCACCTATTTCAATAAATTCAAGAACCAAGAACCTTTAAGATCAAATTACTTTCTAGCATCGGCTACAATAAAAAAAAAACAACTCAAAGAGAGGCAGAAAATTCTTCATATCAGATCCTCTATCATTTTCTGGCTTTTTGAATTTGTTTAACGTTCTTTGGGAAAAAGCTACGTTTGAAAACAATTTCTTCCATTTCTTCCCTCTAAACTATTGTGTTTTACCATTAAGCATGGCATATTTAGAAAATTGTTGGAATCTTTTAAAGCTTTCATATGTCATATGGAGTTGTTCTAATTAAAAAGTTAGACCATACCTTGCTGGACAACAGTGTTATCACTTTTCCCTTGAAATGTTTAAATGTAAGGTTAAGACACAAATTATGTTATTTACATTATGTCAGCCTCTTTATAGCACATTTAAGAACATTTTTAAGCGGAAAGTAAAAACTCGTCTATGTGTTAAGTGATTAAAAGTCAGGATCCGCCAGACAGAAAGCGTTTTAACGAAGTGCTCTAACACCACATAGGAATACGTAGGCATTATTTTATTCTGCCAAAAAAGGAGATATTGTAACTCTGTTTAAAATGGTTATATTTACATTAAAACTATTTAACAATTTTTAGAGCACTATGTGTTACGTTTTCAATCGAGGAGCAAGAAACGTTCCTTTGGAATATTCTTAACGACTTTACTTTGTGTCGAGGCCAGATGCATAAGTGAAAAAAAAATAATATTAAAGTGTTTTTATTATTTTTGAAGGCAGATATGAAAATTGTGTGAGCAGAAAATTCTAAAACATTTTATTCTTAATCAAATCTTGATGAAGGACGAGACTCTGATACGACATGTATACAGAGATGTTTTTCTTTTGTTGCCTAATAAAATAATAATTGTCACTTTTATGTTAAAAAAATATCTATTTTATTTCACCAATCGTAAATAACAAAGATATTTAACTCGAAAATCAATGTTCTATTTAACTGCCATATAGATTTTTCTAAAAATTACTTTAGATGTCACATTGTTCTTCCTTATAAAAGTGTGTTCAAGAGGTAATAATATTTTTTAATCATAAAATATATTTAACCTAACAATTTTGTTTAGTTTGGAAAAATTGCACCGTCTCAGGTAAAATTTTACGTTTTAGTTTTTTAAAACCATATAAAACTTTTTCCAAATTCCGATATCTCGAAAATGGAGCATCATTTCTTAATGAAAAACAAATGTAAAACTTATATTAATAATTTATAAAAAAAAGTGCATACTAAACATATTTTTAAACTGAATTCGAAAAAAGTTAAATATATGTACAAAATTAATTAAAAAAAAAAACGCTGTAGGGTTTTTTCGAAAAAAAAAATTAATGAAGCAAGTTTTTTTTGATTAATTAAATGGCGTTTAAATTTTTGAAGGCTTACTTCGTTTATTGGTAAATACTTATATTTCAAAATAAAAGTTTTATTTGTAAACAAAGTCTTTGGATACAGCAAGTTCGTGCGATCTAGTGCTGCACTATATTTTATTTCAAATCAGTTTACAGGGCAAAAGAGAACATATTTGCAATCAGTTCTGAAGACAGATGTTCAAGTAAATATGACAAAAGTGATAAATACAAAAATTGAGAAATGTCGAAAAGTACCAATGTGAAGTGACAAATGCCAAAATGATGGATGTCAAAAATTACAGCTTTCTAAAAAAGACAAACAAAAAATAATGCTAGTTATTAAAAGAAGAATTTTGGAGAGGATTCAGGAGACCAAATTGTTTTAGAAGTACATAAGTGACATATGTATGAGTTCCTATGACAAACATTTTTTTCAAAGTTCAATAAATGTCAGTCTATTTTGTGCAATAAAAATTTTCGAAAGCTAAGAAAAAGTGACTGGGGATTTGTATTGATTGCGGTTGTTATTCTTTTTATTTTTTTCTGTTTTCGTAATTTAAATTTAATTTAAATACAGACATTTATTTTTCCGATGAACTTGGTATCCTTTACATGATTTTCTTACAACCTTTGATTTTTTAAGACTGGTTTCACTATGTATGTATTCTTAAAATATTAAGATGGTTACTTAACATTTCTCAACTACTTAAATCTTCATTATACATAATTTCAAAAAACACGGTCGTTTTATCTACAGAAAGACTACATTACTTTAAAAAAACGTATGTATTTTACTGATAGAAAAAATGCATTTATTTTAAATCTGTTAGTAAATTTTATTTTTAGTTAAGTTTTTTTAAATATACATAAAAAGAGAAGAAACGTGAAAAAGCCATATCCAGCAAACCATACGAAAAACTCGTAGTTCAGCAAACTTAAATAGATTAACACTGCGATTGCGAAGGCCAAGATCACCGGGAAACTAAAGTCACTTAAATTCAAATTCATTTTTTTTACTATAGCAATTTAAAAAAAGAGGACTTACACTAATAACTTCCTATCCCGTCTGTCTATTTGTCTTGCTTAAAAGCTTGTTGGTTTTCGTGTTGGTTTAAAAGAGTTGTCAGTTGAATTATTAATAAAAATCATAAAAATGTCCAACAATATTTTTTATATAAAGAAATAGGTAAGTTTTAAAATTTAGTTTTGTCGAGTAGATTTTTAGTCGAAATCAAATTTTATTTTTTTTAAGTAGCATTTCTTAAATTGTTACAAATTGGATTAATGAAATTAATTTGAGAGATATCAAGAACCAAACATCAATTTTTACCAAATTTGCGTACTATTTCTTGTATATTTTATTTTTATGAAAAAACCGACTGTTGGATTTTTATAAAATAAACTACTGTATATCGAAAACAATTTTTTCTATGAAATAAAAAAAGTTTGAATACAATACATATTACATAAAATTTAATTTAAGTCTCCAGCGTTTTTGGTTCGTTAGATATTAACGGTTCACCAAAATTTTTACATTTAATTTACTGATATGGTAAAAAAAACCGCCCACTCAATTTTCTTGAGAGCCCTTTCTGCATTATTAGCTATCTGTGTAACAAAATTTATTTGAAGGCGATATCTCTTCTGGTTCTTTAGCTATGGACGGAAATAAAAACGTCACCAACGTATAGACGTATGAAAGTCCGTACACACGCACGAACAGATATCTCTCTAAAAATATTTTATTTCGTCTCCAGGTCCCTGGAAACGTCGAGAAAGGTCAAAATTTTCAATTCGACAAATTGGACATATTTCAATAACTTCCTATAACAAGAGTGAATATTTTGGTTAACCCAAACCATATCAAGAACCAATAACGCTAGAGACTTGAATTCAATTTTAAATTATATATATTGTGACGTTTTACCAAACTAGTATTTTATGGACAAAACTCTAACTTAATTTTTTTTATAAATCAATAAAACCAAAAAAAGTGTTTTAACCTTGAATATGTTACGAAAAAAAACGATTTTTTGCTCAATAAAGTATAACGGTTTTGACATCGAAAACCTAAAAACAAACATTAATAAAAGTTGGTAAAAATTGATTTTCGACTCAAATATCTTGTCAAAAATTTAAGATTATAGCTTCCATAAAAAGCATTTTTGAACACACTATAGAGGTTTAAAATCTGTCTTATTTCCAATCATACATTTTAAGAATTGATTATTTGTACCAAAACACAACCGCTTTTAAAACATGCCTTGAAAGGAGGCTGATTCAAAGTAAATATACTAAACCGATAATTCCAATGCCAAAAACTGTATAAAATGTAAACAAAATACGTGTAGGAACATCATTTCTGTTTGTATTTAACAAACTATAAAAATTCTCTTCACCTTGTTAAAATAGTTATTAACTATTATAGTATAAAAAAACAATATACCTCAGCACATCAGAGACATTAACTTTTTAAGCAAAATGTTAATCGGACATGTTTTCACAATAGGTAATTGATGTCATAACTTCCCCAATTAAGTAATGTCCAAAAAGATGGGAAAAAGTATACATTTTATTTTTATGACTTTTATAAAATACAAAGCATATTAACGACAATATCACCTCCGTATACACTATAGTACTTTATTAATCAGATCCAGACAACAATTTTCCGTCTGCTATTATAAAAAGGATACACATCGCAAACATATTACCATACATCATACGACATGGGGACAGGGATTGAAAGTAATTTGCAGTAAATTAACTGAGCTTGAAATCAATATTTTTGTGTATAAGTCTGTTGTATGTCTCTGCTTTATGCATCAGGCATTCTCCATCCTTCATATCCTTGACCTAAGCCTGGACGGTAGAAGTGGATTGACATTCGCGCACGAACTATAGTAGGTACCAACATCTACCTAGTAGGTGTTCAATTATCCATTGACGACTCCTCGACTGAATACACAAACAAAATCTACTCCTGGGACAAGGTATATGCACTAGGTACACATTCAACAATAACAAATGTCACTCTTTCCCTTATAGTTTATGTTAACAAGCCAACTTACCCAACACCAACCGACTTTATCAGCAAGCAAACCACAATAACATAGTCAAAGCACGAGCTAAAAAGCCCTAAAGACAGGGTCGGAGTGGCAGAAGAACTAAACTTATTCCCAATTTTTAAACAATTCTGCAGGGATTTCAAAGTTCAGCTGCCTCCAAGAGACCTATAAATCTATTAAATCGTATCTAGGATCCTTAAAGCGTTGGAATTTTGGTCAGGTGTTGATAAATAAAAGTCAACCAGTGTCATTTAAAAATCACAAATCCAACCCTGTGAATGAAAACTACCCTTTTTCCACCTGATTTTACAAAGCCACTGACTGCATCAAGGACAGTTACCTGCAAATCCTCTGTGCAGTGTATACACGAGAGTAGTTAATGCAATCCGTCCAAACGCAACCCGTGGAATGTGGGTTGCGAGCGTCACCTCCTGTAATGTTTCAAGAGCCCATCATAAACACCAGAATTACCCTTTTTTGCCTTTCATTCCCCCTCGCTGCATGCATATAATGCAAGCAGACATCCTCATAATCACATCTTGAAGGGTTCTTCTTCATTTTTCCAAAACCAAAAAAAAAATTAAAAAATATTATTCACCTTGTAACAAAAAATATAAACTATTCTTGAAGTGTACGAGTACGAGTAAGTACGGTGTACCTACGGATCACGCGTTCCTGAGAGTCAGAGTAGGTGCCACAGCAATTCAACCAAGTGCTATCGCTGCGCTGGCTGGCTCGCTATCCCTTCCTCGACTTTCAGACTTCTGAGGGCTTTTATATACATATTGTTCTCTATAGTGTTGCAACAGTACTGGGTTTCTGCTGTCATCATCATCCAGGCCAGCTCAGCTTAGCTCGGTAGAGCCTGGTGGTGGAGCCTCGGCCTGGTCATTGAGTGAATGTAGTGTAGTGTAATTTAAATTTATGCTAATTCGGACATGCATAAATATTTTGAGGTGTTGTGTTAACTCGATTGCGTGGAACGAATTCATAAGCAACTGCGTCAAGCCGCCGCGCCGTCGATGTTGCTGCTGTTGCTGGTTTCTGCTATGTTGGCCAGGCTCAGATATACTCGGCCGTCGAAATTAAAATAGTGCAACAATATCTTGCACTATGTGTAAGTCTATAGACCTACCTATAGAAGGAGGTTCCAAGAGGATGGGTATAAGGGTTTATTTTTTTTTGTATTTTCATTAAGATGCAATGTGGGTTTTATTGTGAGTGGGCTTTTAGACGCCTGATGTGCGGATGATGATGGTTTGCGTTTGATAGCAGAGAATGCTCAGACAGGGACATTGAAACATAAAACAAAGCAAAAAAGTACATCAGGCCAGGTAACTATATTCATCAGGAGCACTATACTTATGTAATTGTGCAATTTTCTTTGTATATGTTCTTATTTTTTGTATTATTCGCATGAAGCCGTTCGTTGTGATTAAACCTTTTTGAAATATAAAAAAAAATACATGATATTTTATGCAAAAAAGGGAGGAGCCAATTTTGTTATTTAAGAGCTCAGGTATGACATTCTCAAGGCTTAAAGCTGAAATGAAACTTAAGAAAAATTATTATAAAATTCGGTTCGAGACAAATTTGAGTTGATTTTTAAGGTGGAAATATTATTCTAGGGACCATTATTGAACACGCCCTTAATTTAAAAACTTACTTAATGGTATAACCTTAAACATTTGTATATGAAATATTTTTAACACGAGTTTGTGTGGTAAACACACAACTTTAAACGAAGCCTTATCTTTCGAAAAAGTACCACATTTTTGTTCATAATAAAAGGTGGTGTTAATAATTTTTTTAATCCACGAAAATAAAAGAATTCATTTTGTTCATGTATGACAGATTATTTATTTTTTTTAAATCCGTTAAGTTATAGTTTTACAGATGTCGTAAACATTTTTATTGGAAAAAAAATTAAATAATTGCTGGAATACCATAAAAACAGACCTTTTCTTATTCCCATGCAAATGTTTTCTAACTAAAACGTACTTAATTTAACCTTTATTGCTAAACATTTAAAAAATGTAAGCAAAGGGTGTGATTTGGCCAAGGCCGGAGTTAGAGATCCAGAGGCCTCGGGGCAATAAAGAAGCGGAGGTCTCTCGCACCAATTTTTTTTCACTCGAGTTTTTCAATAAATAATTTATTGTAAAACCAAGTAGATTCTTTTAGTATTGAACAAACACATACAAACAATAAAATTGCCATTAAATATACAAAGCATTAAAAATCCAATCTGCAACATTTCGTAGATCTATTCAATGGCAAATTATTGTTTGGAATGAATGTACGATGGCACATACAAAATCTTTGGAGGCTTTAGACAGAACCTTAATAAATCTATGCACCAATAGTAACAGATTTGGTGGTGCAATGATTTTATTAGCAGAAGATTTTCGTCAAACATTACCAGTGATTCCACAACCAACAACAGCTGATGAAATCAATGCATGTCTAAAGTCGTACAATTTTTGGAAACATGTCAAAGTACTTCATTTAAGCAAGAATATGCGTGTCGAGTTGCGAAATAACCAATATGGAAACATATTCTCTAAACAACTCATTGACATTGGTAATGGCAAATTTCCTTTAGACATGTTGACTGGCTGCATTAACTTTCCTCAAAAAGTTTTTGTCAGTTGACGCAATCAAAAGATGAACTTTTTCCAAATTACAGAAACAATGAGAAAAAAAACATAAATGTAAATGAATAAAATTTTAAAATTCAAGAACAAATTACAGGCAAATCGAGGATATATAAATCAGTTGATTCGGCTACTAACCAAGATGATGTAGTCAGTAATCCACCAGAATTTTTAGACTCCCTGGATTTGTCAGGATTTGTCACCTCACAACCTTTAATTAATGGTTGGATCAATAGTAGGAACAAAAACCCACACATTACAAAACCTTATGATAGGACGAAGTCTGTCGGGTCCGCTAGTAGTTTATTTATAAAAAAAAGAGAATAAATGACTACCTTGTGGAATTTCAGGCTATGATTTGAGTTTATCTGATCTACCCAACAAATTGAAGATATTTTACGAAGTGTTCGCTAAAACTTAGATTGTCAAAGACCTTACTGATGTCAGTATGTAAATACAGCTTATTGTTTTTGCTTTAAAATGGGTCAATACTGTTTCTTACTACTTACATTCAAAAAAGATAACGTCCTTTTACAAACACCTCTGAATTAGAACGATTATTGATTTAACGGGAGCGTATAGGAATCCCCCTTTTTTAAATTCCGTTTTTAAAAAATCCCGAAAAAAAAGTTTTAAAATCGCGTCTTCCAAAATACCGATTTTCTAAAATCCCGCTTAATCTTTTAAAATACCGACAAAATACGTGCATTAAACTTGATAACAATAGGAGCCAAATGTTTAAATGTTAAATTAAGTTGCGTATCGGAATCCCTTTTTTCAAAATCCGAGTAAAATTGTTTTCTTGCGTCGTATAGCCTATAGCATACAAATAAATAAATTAGCAGTCCATGAAGAACCAGGGCCTAGTGACTTACAACTCTCAACCATTCCCGAATATGCCGAATACGAAAGGCTTATTTGAGAAAGCACTTTTTCATGACAAGAACTAATCTTGGAGGATTTGTCAATTCCTCGCAGGAGGCAGTACCTGTGAAAAAAGTTAAGTGGCACAGGCAGGGATCGAACCCCTTGCATGACAGTCCAACGAACTAGCCATCACGCTACGGGTACTACAGCCTACAGTATACAGTTGAACTAAAATAATTTTTTGTTTTTTGTTTAAGGAATACTGCTTGACTTTTTATTATTATTATTTGATATCTTACATTTGTTAAAGGTTACAATAACATGAATTTAGAAAAAAATTTCATTTTTATTTATGTTAATAAATATTCTTACAATTTCGGGATGATATAAAACGGGTTTATAAAAAAGGGGATTATAAAAAGCAGGATTATAAAAAACGGCCTTAGTTCAAATATGTGCCGCCGCCGTTTTGTTCGATCATCTGTTTCTATCTATAGACGGCAACTTCATAATACCCCCTCGTAGTAGCCCTCTTCTTATTTGCGAAGAACTTGGACAGACACTTTTCACAAGCCTCTTTTGAGTTCAACTTTACTCCATCAAGGGCGTTCACTATGGACAGGAACAGGAGGTAATCACTTGGCGCTGTGTCCAGGCTATATGTTGATAGATGGTAGAATTAAGCGCCTGGCCATATGGGAACATCTCATAGTGGATGATTCCCTTCCAATCCCACCAAACACAAAACAAAATCTTCCTGGCCGTCGTTTGTGATGTCACCATCCGCTTCAAACACGGGTCTAGTTCGTTCCGTTTCAGCAGCATATCGCAGGTGTTAATTCGGTTCACAAGGTTTTTTTTTGCGTCAAATCATGCGGCACCCAAACATCAAGCTTTTTTTTTGTATCCAGCATTCTGCATAGTTAGTCACCAAACTATTTTAAAGGTTTGGTGACTAACTCCCATCTCCTATGCGATGTCACAAGATGCCATATGCCGGTCTAACTCGATATTTTCCTCGATTTGATCGGTATTCGTCGTCACCGGTCTTTCACCGGCTGGCTTATCATTGGTGTCGTTTTCACCGGCTCTGAATGCTCGAATCCATTCCTCTGCGGTTTGAAGTGATAGAGTACTATCCACTGAAACACAGTTAATCTCAATTCTCACGGAACGTTTTCTTGCGGATTTGCCTTTAACGAAGCTAAACTATAAAATAAGGCGAATAGTTTCACGTGTACAACCAAATTAGTCATACATAGCGTTGTTTTGTAGGTTATATCAAGACCTTTCCAATGGTATATAGTATTGCTAGATACAAGCTCTGTAGCGCTTTGTACATAGTCGCCAAAAAAAGGTGGAATGGAGATATTTTTGTTATATGAAAACATCCAAAAATATAATTAAAAATTCAAAATAATGGACCAAGGAAATGACAAATGATTAACACAATTATTGAAAATGATAGGTGGTACCATTAGGTGTTTGTATCTTATTAGCTTTTGGTTGTAAAAACATATCCATCAATTTTGGAACACAACTTAGTTTAAGTGGCTGCCATGTTATTCCATTTTTTTAAGATACTTTTGGGAAGGTCGTGCCCTTTCAATTTGTGAATCTACTCGCGTCTTGTAAGCGAATATTCCGATATCATTGTGCATAATACTCGTCAGCCTACTGCTTGAAATGTGGAGCTGTTGGAATCCATGAAAAATTGTGAGTCTCACACTCTCTGATACAGCCACGGGACCGTCTGGTAAACTGGTCTTACAAATTTTTTGCACAAACATGGGTTCGACCAGAACAGTGGGTGCTTCATTTTAGCCAAAAACTGCTTTTTAAGACCGCAATGTTACTCATTTCGTAAGGCGGAGGTATACAGTTCACATTTATTTAACGTGAGATAACCAGACCAACCCCTCAATAGGTCGTATAAAATTGAGAATCTACCTTTAACTGATTAAAAGAAGTTGGTACTTGGTAATAATAGATCTGAAGATTTGAAAGTAATTTTGCTAGTTAACTCTCGAGAGCAACTCTCGGGAGACAAATTTAAGAAATATTGCTATCACGAGATCTCTGGTAGAATATTAAGAGATTTTTGCTGATAGTTTTTCTGCTTGCATATTATCAGTTGTCCATGTATTCTTACAAGGAAAGTGTTGCGGCTACTTTAATTATCGGAATTGTTCTTAAACAAAGAATACAAAAAATGTTGGGTCAAACCGTGGGTAGATCGTCGTAAAATTCTGTGCGGGGTCTGCTCTTTCAAGATCCTCAACAGTTTAAAAAATTTTGCCGTTTGTCATTTAGTAAAATTGAATTTTTGATACAAAACGTTGGACTTATCATTTTTAAAAAAGATACCCAAATAAGGGAAGCTATACCATCATGCAAGCATATACTGGTAACACTTAGATTATTAGCATCCGGTAAGCATATGAATCTAGTTAATTGTATGATCTGTGCAGGTGATTCATATGGCAGCCTTCAGTACCTTTTTCGGATTCCAGTATGTACAATAGGAAAAATTGTGAGAGACGTCTGTCCAACAATTATTAACAGTTTTAAAGACAAGTTTTTCAAGGTAAAAACGAAACAAAAATTATTTTCAACTCAAATTTATAGGAACAAAAGTTTCAAGATTAAGTGAATTTTTTTATTCTCCTGAAGTGTTATTTGATTGTTCTCCTGATAAGTTATAGTTCGAAAAGTTTAATTGACCAGAAACAGATGATGTAGAATCATCATTTGTTTGAGAATATTGAAGGCTTGTACAAGATTGTGAAAATGAGTCATCATCGACGGGTGTACGAACTATAGCCTTGCGGATTTCACTTTTGAGCTTTTGTTTATTAAAATCAAACTTTAGGCAGCGTAATTCTTGAGCGAAGAATAATATTCCCCAAAAATATCATGCTCATCCGGCTCCCTTTTTAAAATTTTTAAGGCCCCTTTGAGAGAATAGTGGGGCAAATTAATGTTTTGATCTTGAAAATGGCACAAGGCACAACTATAGTGTTTCTTAAAAAGATGTTAGGGACGGATTCAAAAATTACTTTATGACTCCAGAAGTTGAAGTTCCTCTGTAATATTTTTTGCATGATTATAAAAAAATATTTTGAAAATAAAAATGAATATCACCTGGTTTCTTAAGTTACGATGCTTTCTTCTTATTTCGTCTGCAGAACACGAGAACTGTTTTGCAAATAAATACTACGCTTTTTTTATTTCTATTGCAAAATGATTTCCCGCAAAATACGAACTGTGTTGGTATTTCGCGAGCTTATCTCGGATATGTGTCCACTTGTGACTTGCGAGTGACTTTAAAAAAGATCGCTCGATCGCTCTCGTTAGCAGCTTGATAGCTAGTCGCAGCACGTTTACTCTCAAATGGACACCCACCTTAAGATACATCGGACGTTATTGAATCCAAAATTCCTCAGTTTTGATGATGTACTCATCGAGAAAAGTACCTAAGATGACTTTCCGAAAACAAAATTATATAACTGGTATCGAATTGATCCATCCATTCCATAGAGTAAACACATGTCACTGTCTATGATCTCTCTCACTCTTTGTAGTTTTACAGGTTTAAGCCATCTAATTTAATTATTTGCACATATTGTCAAAGATATATCCTTATATATTAATTTGGCAAAACAGACATATAGCCGTATCAGATGTCAAAGATCCGAAGTCATTGGAAGATTTTATATCAAAGCTTAGTCAGAAATGATAATGGTATTAATAAAAAAAAATGGAACTTCTTTGAGGTCACAATGGACTTTCTATTTAAGTTAAATAGAACCGTATGATGAACCGAATTTAATTATGTTTTTTATTTAAAAAAAGTTTTGGTAGTCAGTTCATAATAATCAAGTTTACTTTAGGTTGCTCAGCAGTCATTTCCGCTCTTTCACGCTTTTTAATTTCCTCTAATTTTTTGTATAATCGTCCGAAACTGTGACAGTAAAATAAATTTAAATTTATTAGTCCCTTCACAATTATATATAAAATCAATATGAACTAAAATTTGTTTCCACTGTATTAAAGTTGTGTAGATAACAACGTTTAAGCAAGCCTCATTTATCAACTACTAATAATTAGAAATTTCACGGTGTGATGCAGCTCACATTGTCCCTCCAATTTTTTTCACTTAATGCCTTCAAAACAATATTCACCTACTTATTTCCTAGTTTCAATTAAAGTCCAACGAAATAAATAGTTCCACTCATAGAATTTGTCACGTCCTCCCACCATTGACTTTCCTTCACATCCTTACCCTAAAAATAGTATAAATGTGTATACAAAGTTAAAGTGAAGCCAATTTTTAACTATTAGTCACATGCTGTTGGGTTTTCTTTTATGGATCAATTATTATAAGAAATAAGTCGAATCTTCATTGGTTCCATCTCTATCACTCCATAAACACTGCAATCAAATAAACGAACTGAAAATTATTTCCTATTCGATATCTCCGAGCTCCGACACTCCAGAAACAGAAGGTACAGATATAGGAAAGGAAGACGCACAGACAGACAGTATCATAGTACCATGTGTTTCCTTCCTCCTTCATGATGTAGCAAATGTGAACACAACCCAAAGGCGTCATCAATA
The DNA here is from genome assembly GCF_945859685.1 of Eupeodes corollae. Classification (NCBI taxonomy): domain Eukaryota; kingdom Metazoa; phylum Arthropoda; class Insecta; order Diptera; family Syrphidae; genus Eupeodes; species Eupeodes corollae. The sequence goes on from NC_079147.1 coordinate 250,236,588, forward strand.
AATACGAATTAAAATCCAGGTATACTGTGACTGTAACTGTCACACAAAACTAAATGGCTTTGGATTGGATTGGAAGAAGAATCAGAAGTCAGTACTAAGAACTGATGGAACTCATAGAACTGAGAACCCCCACGCCACGCTTCATATGTGTACGAGTTTAGCTCGCATCCCTTTCGATCCGAGAAGTGATAATAAATTCCACTTAATGTTGTCATCGTTAGAATCACCGACGCATTGCAACTCCACTCCGCAACGATCGATAAAGGTTGCCGGATAAGAATCTACCAGCCATACACTAGATACTTAAACTCTTGTAATGAAAACTTACTACTGCTCCCTTTTAGCAATTTTGGTTTTTCGGCTTTTTTTTTTCGGTTTGGTTTGGGACAAAAGATACATTTTTGGAAAACAAAAAAATAACTATAGATCCATTCAATGATACAAAACGCTCTTCGACTTCGACATCCCGAGATGTGGTATTAATGAGGGCCTTCTTGCTCCCTACTTTACCAAACCAACTATAGCAACTTCCAACCGAACCGCATCCAATCAATTTTATTGCGCGGGAGGGAGCGTTTATTATTACCTACTATTTTGGTAGCTGGGGCTATTCTGGAGAACATCGATGACATTAAGCGGAAGCCCATTTATGTTATATCAACTTATTTTCTGTCGGTCTTTTGTGAGACTTTTGTTTTTTATCGAACACTCAGGGAAAAAAAATTAAATCAAAAGATTTTAATTTAATTGGACTTGTTTTGGGTGTCACTGTTCGTCGTGTCGTCGGTCGTTGATTTGGAAGCTTATTCCGATAGAAAATCATAAGATTTTTATGACATTCGTTTCGTTGGTAATATAATGGAAGTTCAAATCTTTTGTTTTTAGAAAATGTTTTCTATTTTATTTTTCTATCTCTTTTAAATGCAATTAGGCACTCCTATATTCCGTTTAGAGGAAACATCAAAATGTATATTTAATTAAGTGTTATGACTTGGGGTAGTTGTAAATAAATCAGTTTAATTATTTTAAATACTTAGGTGTCCAATAAAACAATCAAATAATTGATAAACATAATTTTATTTTGTTAAAAGGAAAAGAATTTTATAAATAAGAATGTTAACAAGAGAGAAATTAGTTTTTATTTTATTTTTAAACTCCACTGATTTTACACATTTTGTAGAACTAAGTTATCAAATAATTCTTAGGATTTTAGAAAATTGTAACTTATTCTTTCTTATTTGTTTAAAAACTGGTAACTTTCCATCTCATTTTTTATTTAAAATTATTGAAAGAGAAGGTAAGCAAATATGTAACTCTAGTGGAACTTTAATTTTTGATAGAAAAACTGTCTTGAAATGTTACAAAATATTTATATGTATGAATTAAGTAATACATTTCTTTGTTTTCAAAATATTTAAGTCAAAATTCAGTTTTTAGTATTGTTCGGTAACTTATTGTTTTAATTTTACTTTAAATTGAATTGTAAAGTTTTACAAAAAATTATTAAAGCTTAAATGGAAAAACGCAAAATGTGCTGCTTACGGAGAAAAGTAAGATATAGCTCTTTCATCACAAGAAATCACAAGAAAAGGGAAGCCTATGAAGAGAGCAAGCAAGAGAACGAAAACAACCGGAGAACCTTTGTGCAACCATGGTTTGATGCAGAATGCATGCAAGCTAGGAAACGAACGTAAGCTTGGTTAAAAATACTTCGTAAGAGTAATGGAAACAGTTTCAGAGCCCAATATATCGAAGCAAATAAACTTTATAAAGCAATAATGAGAAAATCTATTGTAAAGAAAAAGCGAGAAACCTCGCAAATTACTTTAATTTAGCAGACTTTTGGAATGAAGTGCGTAAAATTAATAAAACGAAACTCACCATTAGCTAAAACTTGAATGCATCTTGCTCTCACTTCAAAACGCTGTTAAATCCACAAAGCTGTATAAACACCATTCAATTTGCTTCTCCCTGCTTTGAAGACGAAATACTGGATGCACGAATAACAGCGACAGAAACGAATGCGGTAATCAAAGATCTGCAAAATGGCAAAACACCAGGGTTGGATCGCATTCCGGGGGAATTCTAAAGTTCGGCTCTGTAGAGCACATAGAAATAGTAACAAACTTAAGTAATGACATCCTTGAGAAGGGTAATATGCCTTGATATTTCAAGAAAGCTTTGATATTCCCAATCTATAAAAAGGGCTCCAAATTCTTTTCAAACGCATCGTACAAAATGTTTGCGACTCTTTTACAACGGCGCCTTACATCTTGGATCAGCCACAACAATATGCTTAAAAAGTACCAAGCAGGATTTAGAGCGCGATACTCAACTGTCGACCACATTTTTGTACTTCGCTATGTAGCTGAATATTTTGTAGATTTCAAGGCTGCATTCGACACAGTCGATAGAAGATCGTTGATGTAAAAATTGTACTGCAAGGGAATGTCTCACAAATTTGGAAGAGTCATAGAAAATCTGCTGCAAGATACATGGCAGCTGTCTGGGATGGTGAAGTAGAATCAAAATGGTTTGAAACAAAAATTGGAGTGAGGCAAGGTTGTACTCTTAGCCTTTTGCTGTTTTCGCTATTTTTCGACGACGTTACGGACATCCTGCCTGGTAGAATTGAAGTCTGCAGTACTACTATCAAAGTACTTCTGTTTGCAGATGATATAGTGATTCTAGCTCTTTCACCGGAAACGCTACAACTGATGATCTACCGGTTATGCAAATACTATGCCAAATGGAACCTAGTAGTCAACCATGAGAAGTCAAAGTTCATGATCTTCAATGATTGTAAGGAGGTCAGCAATATGATGACGTTAAAAAACCTTTAATTAATTAATTAATTGGGTGGCGCAACAGTCCTTTGAGAACCAGGGCCTAGTGACTTACAACTCTCAACCATTCCTGTGTGCGAGTAATGTTGTCAGGAATGGAGGGGACCTACAGTTTATATGCCGAATCCGAACGGCTAATTTGAGAAAGCACTTTTCATGACAAGAGTTACTCTTGGAGAATTTGTCAATTCCTCGCAAGAGGCAGTACCCGTAAAAAGACTTTAGATGGCATAGGCAGGGATCGAACCCAAGACCTCTGGCATGACAGTCCAACGCACTAACCATCATGCCACGGGTACTACGCAAAAAACCTTTAAGCTTCGACTTAAAACACATGTTCAGACTACCATCAAACACACCAAACTATGCGTTGAACCGGAAAAGTGGATTATCACCGTTATACATAAAAACACTAAAATTACAATCTGATTACATTATAAAGGTCTTAAACATGGATGAAGGTCGACTTCCGAAGAAGATTATGATGATAACAGTGAACAAGTTGGATGGTATGATGAGTGGCTGGATCATGCACGTTTGTGTAATTTCGATCTAAGCCTAGACCAAGAGCCTCCCAATTACTGGAAATAAAGACTCTACGAGATCATTTCCAACACAGATTTAAACTGCAGAAATGAGTATTAAAGTGAAGCAAGAGGACACCTTTACAGATCGGTGTACAGTACACTCAACTATAAACTTTAACGTGCAAACTACTTTAGAGACGAACTAGGCGTAGAATCCATCTCAATGATGCTAAGGACGAGGGTAGAACTTTTTCCACGAGATGACCTTCCAATATTGTGCAATATATGTAACACAGCAGAAAGAAAAGACATATTTCATTTTATGTCCGACTCTCCGTGAAACAAGGCGACATTTATTCTGTAAAGATACGCTTTCAACGGAACAAGTTCAAAAAATATTGAAAGAGTTGTCAGAAAAGCTATTACTTTTTTGTAAAACAACTCTAAGTCATAGAAATAGACTATTAAATCTATGGAGTTTGGTCAAAAAAACATAAGTCAAAAATCTTCGTTTTGAGATAAATGCGTTTTAAAGTAAAAAAAATTCCTCCAAATCCAGTTTTATTAAATAAATATTTTTTTGGATGCAATAAATAATGTTAACTTCTAAAATTTGAAGTAATTAGTGATTCATTTTATTTTTCTTTAAAAATATTTCTTATTTAAATTTAAAAATTGTTTGTTAATTTTATAAACAGTATACCAATGCCACGCCATAAAGTTTTTGTAAATGTAAATTGTTATATTCTTATGTTGTTATTAAAAAAAAGTAATTTTAATCTATATCTTAAAATCTAAATCATTAAAATTTTCTATTAAATTAATAGCTTCGATATCTTTCTTTGTCCTGTAAAAATAAATTGGCAATTATATTTTAAAAAAATTAACAAAATTTCAAAGGCAGTATTTTGCATAAGACAAAATAAGTTTGATTTGTATGACTTTCCTTGTTCCAAAAAATTGTTTTGTCAAAAACCAATTTTGACCAATATTTGAAGTAATTCTTGTAAATTTGTATTGTTCTTAAGAATAATAATGATTGCATTAAAAAATAAACAGAAAGAGTTTGTTTAAAAACTGTACTTAAATTTAAGATTTGATTAGTCTTTCAAAATTTTAATGTCATTTAATTAATAAAAAGAAAACAACTATTTGTACAAAATTTTGAACTCAAGATTTTAATCGAACATAAACAAGTGGGTCCCACGATTCCATCCGTCTGTCTGTCTTGTGTTTAACTTAAAATAACTATTAGTAACCATACACATTTTTTAGTTAAAAACCGAAAATTTGATTTTTTTTAAAAATCAACCGATATATCATTGTTTTTATTTTTAATTTATAAAAAAACAATAATCATTTTTTCCAAAATTCAATACTTTAAAAACTTTTTTTTATTAACTTTGCATAGAAAAGAACTTTTTATAGTCGGTGCGATTTATCGAAGTAAATTTCAAGGTCCCTAGAGTCGAAATAAAAGATTTTTGGAAAGCTGTCTGTGCGTTCGTGTGTACGTACGCTTGGGAAGTTTTATTTGTCGTTCATAACTCAAGAACCAGTAGAGATATCGACTTCAAATAAATTTTTGTATACGGATATTAATGCAGAAAGATGCAAAAAGGACTCTGGAAAAAAAGTGTGGTTGGTTTTGACCATAGCAATTTTAAAAAAAGATGAAAATTTTGGTTAACCCTAAATATCCCACTAACCAATAACACTAGAGACTTGAATTAAATTGTATGTTGTATATTGTAACGTGATGCCAAACTTTTTGGGAAAAAATCCTTTTAAAAAAAGTATTTGCCACCTTTTAGTTTTTAAATTTTGAGAAAAATCGATTTGATAGTTTTCTTACAAAAAAACATTACTTAAAGTTGGTAAAAATTGATTTTCGACTTAATTTTTTTTTGTTCAAAAACTTGAGATTAAGGTTTCAAACTGTCTTTTTTTTCTTATACGAACTATTGCTTGTAAAATTCGGTACAGTTTTGAGAATCGAATCGGCAGTTTGCTTGTAAAAAAATAAAAAAAAATAATAAAAAATGGTAAAAATCAAATATCTTTTCAAAAATTAAAAATAATTGGCTTTATCTCCCAAAAACTATTGTTTTCGACATTGAGGACATTTTTATACAAAAACCAAAAGTCCAATTTTTCATAAAAATACATTTCGGAGCGATATAAAAATAGGTATACTTTTTTATTGAAAGAATCCAAGTTCAGAAAAAAAATTAAAATGTCCAGTTTTGTCCCAAGAAAGTTGTTATTTTTATTGGGGGGAGAGGTCTTAAATATCATGAACCAGCCGCCCCCTGGGAGATAATTTATTAGTTTTTTTTTTCGAGGTAATTGCCTTTAATTCAAAAGAAATCGTATTGTGTGAACACTACCTCTGTTATATTTTTGCATATACCAATTTTAACTGAAGACTGGACCAATAACATAATAGGAATCAGATATTCAGCCCTATTCCAAACCACAGCACAAAAACCATTTTGACCAATGGACGGTTCATGGTGGGGTTGTTAAATGAGCCATTACGCTTATACAGTCGCGTTGTATAAGTAAAGATTTCAGCTAAAGATTTGTTAGTAATTTAACGGTTTGTTGTCAAAAACAACCCAAATTTTTGTTTTCACTTAATTTAGAATTTGAAAACTTGAGTCACGCTTTAAATCATGTTCATAAAATTTGTTTCCAAGAAAAAGAGCAAATATTCAAGTTCTTAAGAAGAAACCTTGAATAAAAAATCGTCAATTTAAAAATGTGTGATTTAAAACTTTCTCTTAATTTTGTATTCTTAATTTTGCTTCTTTCTCCACGAAAAACCCATTTTGGTATTGCTCGAGAAGAGTACCCCTCATAAAATCTTCATTTTTTTAAGGTTTCTCAAGAACTAATAGACCGATTTCAATAATCTTCTATTTCTGTGCAAACTCTTATCGATGATCAAATTGATGGTAAATTTTGATGATCAAAAATTTAATTTTTTGTTGATTTTTAAAAAATACTAATTTTGTTTACAAAACTCCATAACGAAATTTAAGTGTGAAATTTATATTTATAAGCACTTTATTTAGTGCTTTTCAAAAATATGTTTAAGACAAAATTTAAAACTTAAAATGATTTTCGAAAAAAAAGTTCCATTTTTAAATCTTTAAATATAGGAAATATTTTTAAACAAACTTTTTGGAAGTCATAAGCAAGCTCTAGTGACCCAGACGTGCATTTTATTTCTTTCAAAATTGAATATCTGTTGAATATTAAAGATCTTAAAAAATTATACAAATCTACTTTAGAAGAACACGAATTTCAAGAATATAAATGTCCCAAAAACAGCAAAGTGACACTTTTGTTAAAACAATGGCTAATAGAAAAACATAATAAACGTTTCATATTTATTGATATAAAAGCTTTGAATGTCTTGAGATTTGAAGTGAAAATAAATTCTGCAACGTGTAATTTGTGAGTGCCACACAAACATTTCTTCCCAACTTATTTGTTTACCTTCATTTGTTTTAATTTAATTCTTTGTAGAAATTATGTACCTAAATGAACCTGTATTCTCAAATTCAAGAACCAAGCATTTTTCTCTCTACAACTTTTAAGTTTTGTTGACTCCTTTAAGGTCAAAATACGAGTAAGCAAGCTGATAGCGATAGTATTAATAGACCCCCGAAAATTGAGTCCGAAAAAAACTACGTCGAAAAAGGTACGACAGTTCTTCATATCAGATCGTCTCTCTTAAATTTTTGTAGCGTTCTTCGCATTAATAGAAATGGAAACAAGAAACGTATACTTTATTTTTCGAAAATAAGTTCAAAATTTATTTCCAACTCTAATATACCACGATTATGTACGAGAGTATTAATGTTTTTTATTGTTAATTCTCGATTTGGTGTTTTAATAACAACCGACGAAAAAACCAAAAAAACATTTTATTGACCTGAAACTTATCCTCTACAAATATTTCCCAAAAATATCAACCATGATAAGTAACCATCAGAAACCAGAATGTTTCCGCTTAGACTTACCACATTTATTTGATAATACCCTTAAGCTATTTTCTTCATTTTTTTTAAGGAAGGTTTATATCTTAAGGATGAGTATCTAAATTAATATTTCAATTCTAAGAATATATACGATAGGTAGAAATATGTATAGACTTTTAGAACATTGCGTTGGTACTATAACAAAACTTTCTTGTTGACTGTCTACCAAAAATCTTCAATTTATTATGTTTGCCATATAAAAATATTTGCTGAGCATCAAATAACAAACATAACCAATACATAACAACAAAAAGGAAGAAATGAACCTGGGTATATTAAACAACAAAATGTTTGCCTTTTTTGGGGATTTTCAACGTGTCTTTTTAGGAGATGGATATGATATTATCATCACAATTGACAAACAAGGGACAAAGTATCTTTCTTTGTTACCACAAAGACTTTTTCTGATATGGTGAATTGATTAGCTCTTTCTGAAAGGTTATTGAACACTTTTAAATGAACTCTAATCTTCAATGAAGTTGGATTTTTAACCTTTGAAGTGGAATTGGTATGATTGTCAACATTTTAAGGTTCAATAATGTCTCAATTCAAATGTTGAAATTAACAGCAAGTGTAGGAGTCTAAATGCCATTTTATTTATTTAATGTTGCTAAATGTCAAAAAATAACTCCCAGTCTTACTTAATTGGTCAACAAATCAAAATTGACAACCTTAAGGTAGAAACGAATTTATAAATTTCTGAAAATTCGAATATAGAAGTTTGAAAGACCCATCAATAGAGACTTATTAAATTTGACCGCCATATTGTTCATCTACATCTGTCAAATTTGTTGCCAGTTTCTACTTTCCGTAAAAACAAATTGAAATATGCCCGATTTGTCGTAGCAAAATGTTTTACGTTTCGAAATTATTGAAAACATCAACAATTAAAATTTTCGAAATCGATTAAATTTTATAGAAGAAACTCGTTTTGTACTCCAAAATCTCGATGAATTAAGATATTGACGTCAAAGTTATTTAATTCTATAGAAAATATTGTTGTTAACATAAAGTTATTTTCTTAGAAAAATGTGTTGTATAAGAAATAAAAGATAAGATAAATAAAAATACTTCTAAAAATTAGTTAAATTTTTGTCTGACAAAAATATTTCAGAAACAAAACTTACTCACTTTAACTGTCGCTACAGTCTTGTGTTAACAAGGGCCTCACCCAATAAACTTGATATCTCCAGTTTCGCATTTCAAGTTGGGTGAAGTCACTTTTCACATGTGCGCGTCACATGATCCGCGGTCTACCTCTACTGCGTTGTCCTGTAGGTGTGGATTCGGAGACTTTCAAGTGCAGAGCATTGATTTTCATGCGCTCGACGTGACCCAGCCATCTCAGTCGTTAACTTTTATCCTTCCGGCTTAGTGTTCACCGCTGTACAGCCCATACAACTCGTCGTTCCATCTTTTCTTCACTTACATTCTATGAACACGGGACCGTAGATCACGGGAAGAACTTTTCTCTCTAAACGTCCCAAGGTGCTTTCATCCGCTTTTATCATAGTCCATGCTTCTGCACCGTATAGCAGGACGGGGATGATAAGGGTCTTAAAAAGCGACCCTTTGGGCCTTCAAGATAGGACTTTTCCACTCAATTCCTTTCTTAGCCCAAAGAAACAGCGGTTTTCAAGAATTATTCTTCGTTTGATCTCAGCGCTGATGTTGTTTTCCTGTAAGCCTAAGTAGACGAAGTCCTTGACTACCTCAAAGTTACGTCTGTCGATGGTGACGTTTTGACCAAGACGTCGGTGTTGTATGTCCTTTCTTGACGACAGCATGTACTTTGTTTTGCCATCATTAACCGTTAAACCCATTTTTGCCGCCTCTGCCTCAATACTCACAAAAGCCCTATTGACATCGCGCTGAGTTCCTCTGATAATGTCAATGTCATCAATATATTCTAGTAATTAGACAGACTTTTGAAAAAAGTGCCTCCAGTATTGACGTGGAAGCTCTGCACTTTTCTTTTAAGAACGATGTTAAAGAAATCGCATGACAGCGGATCGCCTTGTCTCAAGCCTTTTTTGACACCGAAATGTTCTGTTAAGTCGTTTCCAACCTTTATGGAGCAGCGTGAATTCTCCATGGTCATCTTGCACAAACGGACGGGATGCCAAACCTAGACATGGCTCTATACAGCTCGTCCCTGTAGATGCTGTCATATGCGGCCTTGAAATCGACGAAGAGATGGTGGATGTCGGTTTGAAGTTCCTGGGTTTTTTTTTCCATAACCTGCCGTAATGTAAATATTTGAACGACTGTGGACTTTCTAAAACCACACTGATCATGACCTATTAGATTTTTGACTTGGGCTGTAGACGTTCACATACTACGGCAGAGAATATCTTGTAAGCGATGTTAAGTAGACTGATTCCTCGAGAGTTGGTTTAGTTTAAAGGGTCTCTTTTATTCAGAATCGGACTAGCAATTCTGAGGTTATATTTATCGGGCATTCTTTCTTCCGACCATATTTTACAGATAAGTTTTTGCATGATCCTAACTAACTTATCTCCAGCTGCTTTGAAGATTCCGTCATTCAAGCCATCTGCTACAGCGGTTTTGTTAGACTTCAGCTTAGATGTGGCATTTATTACTTGGTCGGGAATGGATCATCTTGCCTTAAAGCGGAATTTGAGTCGTGGTCGTGGTCGACCCCAATTCAGGAGTGGTCCTTCCATATTCTCAGCATTGACTGCAGATCCACTAAGATGTCTTCACTTTCGTCATTGCAGCTTTCCGTTCGAGATTTATTTCGATTTTTATTCATACTCATGCTCTCCCTTTTTTTTTAGAAGTCAGTGTTAACCTCCCTTCTATGCAGTTAATGTATCACTGGTTCTTGATACATTGTATTGGCGGTAGAGAATTTCGAAAGAGATTACTTGTGACTTTTTCGGGAACAAAAGCAGAGTTAAAATCAAACTTAAAAAAGAGGCTGGGATGCGACCCACACTGAGAACTTCCCATCCCGTCTGTCGATTTGTCTTGCTTTAAAGTTTGACTATATGTACTCGTATTAATTTTTACCAAATTTGCGTACTTTATACTTTATATATTTTATTTTTTATGAAAAAATGGTCTGTTGGATTTTTATGTAAAAATTACTGAATATCGAAAACAATATTTTCTGTGAAATAAAAAAAGTTTGAAGCCAATATTTTTAATTTTTGAAAACATATATGAGTCGAAAATCAATTTTTAACAACTTTTGTTAATTTGTTTTTAGGTTTTTATTTTTTTGTAAAAAAACTGTCAATTCGATTTTTTTTCAAAATGTGCCTGAATGTTGACAACAAGATTTTTCGAAAGATATAAGTAAATTAAAGCCAATATCTCAAAGTTTTGAAAAGATATTTGAGTCGAAAATCAATTTTTACCAACTTTAATACATTTTTTTTAGGTTTTTATTTTTTGTAAAAAAAACTGTCAATTCGATTTATCTCAATATTTTTGAAAACGTTGAAAACAATATTTCTTATAAAATAAAATAAGCTTGAAGCATAAATTTCAAGATTTTGAAAAGATATTTGAATCGACATTCAATTTTTACGAACTTTAAGTAATGTTTTTTTTTAGATTTTTATATTTTACTAGCAGACCCGTCCACACGTTGCTGTGGCTGAGTAATTAAGGAAGGACTTAATGGACAAAATTGAACACTAATTTAAATAACATCTTTAATTTTATTTTATTAATAAATACTACGATTAATATAAATTAAATTAAATCACAGTTAAACTTTACTGAAGTGCCATTCGATAAACAATATTTTTGGTCAGCCTGTCTTTTGTCAACACAAATAAACTCGATGGTCTCCTTACACGTGAACAGGCCACGAGAGAAACATGGATTCTCTAAGTCTAAGCCGCAAATAGATATTGTTTGTCCTTGTGATTTGTTAATAGTCATCGCAAAAGCTAAACGGATAGGAAATTGCAGTCTTTTGAAAGGTATTGGAGAATCTGACGGTATCATTGGAATGCGTGGTAACAGAACGATTTCTCCTTTAAACTTTCCTGCCAAAATAATTGCTTCGAGAACATTTCCGGTGATTTTTTTGATTACCAAACGTATACCGTTGCATAGTATAGGGAGGTTCAAATTACGCAGAAGAATAATCGGTGATCCAATTTTTAACCGAAGATTGTGTGGTGGAATTCCTAATATGTCTAAAGAATTCAAAAATTGGAAAATTCACTGCCTCGTCTTCAACGACAGTAGCGTCGATTGACTTAAACGACATTATATCGCCTGGTAATAATTGTTGTCTCTGGTAGTTAATTAGATCTACATCAACATTTTTTGCTGCCAAAATACCACGATTACTGAGCCAATTGTGATTTAGATAGTTATTTATTATATCTGGGAAGACATTCTCCATCAGATCATTTTTAGTTTCAACAACAGAACAGAAATTGTCTGGCAATCTTATGCATTGGGTATCTTGATTAAATTCCACTTCACCGTTTCCAATATCTAATAGTTGCTGAGAAAATACTCTTGCTGTCGGATCATTTTGGAATTGTAGTCGCATGTTTTTTGTTAACCTTAGTGTTTCAACGTTTCTCCATAAAAATGATTATTTTAAACATGCATTGATTTCATCAGCAAAAGTAGAGCGAGGAACATCACTGGCAATGTTTGCTGAAATTCACCAGATAATAGTATAGAATAGCTCCACCAAAAAGTCTGTCATTACCGTTTAAATCATGCAAAGTTCTATTTAATGCTTCGAGAGAATGTTTATGAGCCATGGTATACTCATCCCAAATGTAGCCATTCCACTCCTTTTCCCAATGTTACACAAAGCATTTGGATCTTTATGGACATCTAGTGGTAACTTAGAAGCAGAATGTGCTGTTCGACCACCATCTAATAAAGTAGCAGCTATGCCTGATAATGCAATTTTCTTTTGTGACCGTACTTTCGCAAGGATCAACGATATCAAAAATATTTTATCGGTTCCACCTGGTGCATCCAAGAAAAAGAAACCACTTTGTTTAGCATCGACAGCCAACATAATCCGATTGTATAAATTTTTTTGTTCGTCAGTTAATAATGGTTCATTATTAGCAACAATTGTATCTAAATCAAGATTATTAAATTGTTCTTCTCGCTGCAAATCGCTATTAACTAAGTCTATTAGGTGATGGCATACCATAATGACTAATGATGAATTTGAGATCATAATTCATAAGTTTTCAATTAATATCAATGCTTCATTATACATATCTGGCGAGAATCAAGATTTGGACATTGGTTTGTTTGTTTAAGTCGGTATAGTATATCTTCAGTCATGTAGTTATTATATTTTTCCCACAGTATAAATGGCTGTGTTGGAAAACATGTCGTCAAGATGAGGGCAAATAGTTGACGAATACAACTTGGCGAGGACGTTAAAACTGCATCAGCAAGTGTCAGATCCCATTGATTGTTATCTTCTAAAAGTTGCAACTCACGACATGCATCTTGATACTTACTGAATACTCGACCATTAACTATTCGTAAAAATTGGAAAGAGATTGGTCCAGGAACATTAATCAACAACAAACGCAAAAAGAAGCATTCACTTTGTTTTGGAATAACTGCACTGCCGATTTCATTGGTGTTTAAGTTTCCATCGATGTTTTCATAAACAGCATCTCGTAAGTGGATGTATTTCTCTGATCGTAATTTAGCTTGGTTAAACCGAATAAATCGCAAACGTTCGCTTTCAATCTTAGCAAACATATCTACAACGTATTGCTGATAAAACTGACGATATCGAAGAATATAATTGTCCTGATTATTTATAATCATTAATCGATGCGCGTAGTAATATTGATGTGATATTCATCTTGTCCTTGCCAGAATATCAATGGGTACTGGAGTGCGTCGTACAAACGGTGTATATCTGAAATTCTACTTACTGTATTATATCGGTTTGTAATTTTAATAGATCTGTTGTCAGCTGGATCACCGACCATAATAATAGCAACTTCATCTACGGTTGGCGCATTGAATCTGCCAGCGTGCTCTCCTGATGGTGCTTTGTCAGCTTTGATGACAATTTGAAAATTGTTATTTTTCAATTGTGGTGATACTCTTTTGAACAGTTGAACCAGATGATTACGGTTCTTTTAAACTATTTCCGACAATACTACAATTGCTCTCTCTTCTGGCTTGTTTAATACAATTATACTGGCATCGAGTTGTCACACGTTCTTCACAACTGCCCATGAAGAAGATTTGGAGAAATTTTGGATTTTCATTTGGCATTGGCATCAATGATCTAATTTTATGATACACTTGGCCTTGTATTTTAAATGTTGTTTCAAAATTACGACCATCAGATGAGAGATCGCAAGTTTTAGATGCTCCAAATGATGTCATTTGAAAGCAAGAATTAAACTTTCGTGTCTTACGCAAAAACAATTTTGAATTATTTGAAATGCCAGAAAGTAGTGATTTCAAGGGTTCAGGTGGAGTAGGAAGTAATGGCAATACAACTTTTGCTGATGCACAACACATGCCAGGTGTTTCATTGCGAAATTTTAACGCTAGTTCTTGTTCTTGATAAATAGTCTTGTAGATGATTATCATGCTGTTGCATTGATTCATGTGCACGAATATCTGCTATATGGATTCTTCGAGCTGCATTTCTTTCTTCTCTTTGCTCAACTGATTCGTGTGCTCTTTCAAGACGTCGATGTCGAGCTTTTTTGCTACGGGCATTGTGGAGGTTAGATTTTTTTGGTGGCATTGTACTGAGAATAGGGATTGTTAAATAAAATTCAATCAAAATAAAAACAAAATATTCAATTTTGCAGTCAAGATAACCCTGTTTAAAAATATTGATTGGTGAAATATTTGTCTCATTGAAGAACAAAAACAGAATAATAAAAATTTTATTTCAAAGTCAAAATATATTTTAGTAGATTTTATATAAAGTATTTTTCATTTGCAACATATATGTATGCAATTTAGACCATTACTCAAATATAAACTATCCTATATCTTAAGTTTGACCAAATTACACATAAAATGCCAACTTTCACCGAAATCGGTTGACTTGGTGAAGAGTTCATTGGGAACATACATATGACACTGGATTTTTATATATTAAGATAAAAAAAACTGTCAATTAAATTTTTCTCAAAATTTTATTAGTGGTCAAAAACATTATTCTTCGTTGCACAAAATTGTTTTGGAGATGAAATCATATTTCAGTGCTAAGATTTTGGAGGTGACAAATTTTTTTTTTCAGTTTTACTGATTTATAAAAAGAACCGTTATATTGATTTTGTTTCAAAAAATATACCTGTTTGGTATCACGTTACAATATATTATACAAAATTTTATTCAAGTTCGTAAGATATTTAGGGTTAACCAAAATGTTCACCTTTTTTTCAAACTGCTATGGTAAAAAAACCACCCACACAATTTTCTTGAGAGCCCTTTCTGCATCTTTCTGCCTTATTATCTTTATAACAAAATTTATTTGAAGTCGATATCTCTTCTGGTCTTGAGCTATGGAGGACGAAAAAAACGTCGCGAACGTACGGACGTACGAACGTACGTACACACGCACGCACAGACATCTTTCTAAAAATATTTTATTTCGACTCTAGGGACCTTGAAACGTCGAGAAATGTCAAAATTTTCAATTTGACAAATCGGACCGATTACAATAACTTCCTATGGGAAGTTAATAATGGAAAATACTTTTAGAAAAATTTAATTGACAACAAAAGATTATAAATAAAAACTAAAAAAACGTTTCTCTACTAAAGTTTATTGAGAATTAAGATATGATTTTGACTCCATACAAAGAATTGTCTCCCTGTATCCTCACACTGAAATCGTTATTACGGGCGATTTCAATGTTCACAATTATTCGTGGCTTCGCCATTCGGGCCAGACAACACCCGAAGGAATGTGTGCTGACATTTTTGCTGAGTTTAAACATCTTACTCAGCTTGTCAGTCAGCCTACTCATACATTAGACGTTAACAGCCAAGCAGTAAATACACTTGACTTATTTCTCACTTCTGATCCTGATAAATACACAATCAGTGTATTGACGCCTGTAGGCACATCGGACTATAGTACCATATCTGCTAATTTGTCGTGTAAAATAAATTCAGTCTCAATTATTTCTTCAGGATCTTTAACTCGTCGCTATGCTTCCTCGGTAGCGACGTAGACTTCAGTGCAGATATAATTTCTAGTATGATTCATTTGGGAATGGAAACCTTTATCCAGAATAGGGTTTAAAGTATTAAATCCAAAGTTAATAAAAACCGGAAAATGTTTAAACAAGCCAGGAAGGCCTGCAACGCCTATATGTGAACAATTCTGCAATGTCCCAAAGGAAGTAAGAATTTTTGTCATTCGTAAAAAACATGAGAATTCTTTCTCTTACTTGGTTCCTACCCTTGTTGTCAATGCCACAGTTAAGCTCTATTGGTAAAGCCAACTTATTTGCAAGGAAGTTCGCCGCAAATTCCACCTTACCAGGTAGTGTCATGGATCCCCCAGTTCTTGAACGCGTAAATGATTCTATGGAACCAATCTTTTTTCGTACTCGAACTGTGGAGAGAATTCTTAAAGATCTTAACATTCATAAATCCACTGACCCAAATGGTAGCCCCCCTTCTATTCTGAAGAGATGTTCTTCCACGCAAGCAAAACCACTGGAATAAGCTTTTCCATCTATCCTATTCTTCTGGGCTCGTTCCGAGTAGTTGGAAAATTGCAATAGTTCAGCCAATGCCAAAAAAAAGGCGAATCTTTCTCTCCCACAAATTATGGACCAATAGGCATATCGTCGCTTCCAGGGTTTTGAAAACGCTGATTAATTATCAGCTTAAGAAATATCTTGAGAAACGGAAGCTTCTTAGTGACCGGCCCTACGGCTTTCGAAGCAATATGTAAACTGGAGGTCTCATAGTTTATCTCACCGAACAGTGGAATAAATCTATATGTACATCGTTTTGGAGAAAGTAAGATTATTGCACCTCATATTTCAAAATCATCAAAATCGCAATTTTAGGGCGAGGAAAAATCTTTTTCTATTTTTAATTATTTTTAAAAGTTTCACTTTTGCACACAAAAAACACACAATAGAAGCCATTTTCCAGATGTTTTTTCTTATTTTGACAGTTCTTTCCAATTTTACATTCGTTTCAGTGATGCCAGATGCACTTTTTTCTTGTTATTTTATTAGAAATGGTTCCTTTTTTTCATTTTTTAGGGAAATTTAACATATATTTGTGGAAAATTTCTCTATTTTCACTTTTTATTTGTTAAAACAATAATATTTACAATATTACTTGAGAAAAAGCAGTTTTTTAACGGAAAATATACCGCAATTTAAGAAAAGTTTTATTGCATTATTTAAATGCAGTTTTATTAAATCAAAATGGGGAGCAAAAGTGAAAACTTTCCTGGGTGTTCAATAAAAGTTGAGCAAATTACCCCACAAAAAAAAAATAAATTCTGACGATGTTCGGAAACAGTGGTAATTATTAAATAGTGTAATAAATTATTGTTTTCCGTACGAAACGGTGATGGTGGAAGATTTAACTTCCTCTTCAAGTTGTGTGTCAACGAGAACCATTGCGGATTGGTATAGTTACTGCCTTGAAGTTATTGTTGACCACTTATTGGAGAACCAAGAAATTGGTGTCAAAATTGGTGGGCCTGGGCGAATCGTTCAAATTGACGAACGTAAATTTGGACTACGAAAGTTCAATAAAGATCGGCGGGTAGATGGACATTGGGTTCTCGGTATGATTGAGGATGGATTTAAGGATCCTCAGGTTGGAGGTGTGTACTGGGAATGTACGCAGTGCTGAGTTAAGTTTTTATAATTATATAAACTATTCAATATTAATAAAGTTTTTGATATGTCAAGTACGGATTCCTTTGATAAGGAAGGACGTTGAGGATGGGACGACCATCCATACAGACTGCTGGAGGGCATATAATTGTCTGCGACAGCCTGGTTAAATCCATAAATAGTTTAACCATAGCGATTCCCACAATCCGTTCGTAGCGGGGATGGTACCAATACCCAAAAGATAGAATCCCATCCCAATGGAGGGTGATAAAACGGGCATCCTACAACAACAGCTATAACCACAATTTCACGGGCTGGGTTGTGAAGTACTTTATCATTAACGAAAAGTATCTTGTCTCAAACTTTTGTACCGTTATTTTAAGAGACTATGCTCTAGTGAAATAGCCAGTTGCATTTCTCCCCTCAAACAATTTAACCGTAATACCCGCGCTTCTAGGAATGCCCACCAGTTTAATCAAGAGCCCAACTTCGGCCGTACTATGAAGTACAGTGATTCATTTTTTACCCGTACTACGCGAAAATGTCATTTCAGTGTTCAGGAATTCAAAATCAATGTACACCGACACCTCCCATCCAACCCTTCCTTCGTTTGCTAATGCTCACACTGTGCCTTTGGTAGATTAAAGGTATACAAAACCCTTTTAGTGGCTAATTTAAAAACAAAACTTATACTTTTTTATTAAAAAATGTTGTTAATAAAACTTTGTTAAACTTTTAATACTATCCTAACAAAAGAATGCTCCGAATGGGAACTTATGAGTGTTAGTCGCATTCCAGCCTCTTTTTTAAAAACCTTTGTGTCGTAAGTCGTCTTGGTTGTCTACTGACTAATACCCATTGTTTTTTTGTTATTAAAAAAAATATTGTTATCTAAAATACTATGAACCTATACCTGCCTCATTTAACCTTCATCATTTTGTAATTTGAATGATTGATAGGCGTATAGCTTCTTTTATAATTAAAAACTACTAACCACTCATCAAATTACTTAATTGTGCCTTCTTCGCTCAAAGATTATCAGTTTGTGTAATCTTTAGCTTTCTTCATTTAAAAAGAATTCCTATTTCAAATCTGGTTATCTAAGCTAAAGATGGAGATGGCCGAGACAGCAAACCTAACCTGAAAAAGGAAAATATTTTAATTGCCTCTGCGAGTTTCCATCTTCAGGGGAAAAAAAAATTCTTAACTGTTGCTGGTTTGGTTACGGCTGCATGTTAACATGTATACACCTTGTGACCTCTGATGGTTTCGCATTTCCTAGTTCTGGACGTATGCGGCTATGGATGCAACCCTGACGATGAAGATGATGATGATGGTGCGCAACCTGCAACATGTTTATAATGTTGTTTGTTATCTTGTCGAGCAAATCACCATCCAAATGAAATTAAATTCTTCATCGTTGTTGTCTCATATGGACACACGTCCCCTCCTGCTTCGTGTACTATGTCCCGTGTCCCGTGTAGCTCGTCGATGATTCCCCAAACATGGAATCAGATATACCTATCCGACTTGAATCTCGATATACTCGTCCTCTGCGTGTATAGTAGCGCAAAATCAAAAAATCAAAAAATCTCAACCTACAATGTCTGGAGCTGGTGAACACACAAAAGTCAACAAGTTCGGTGTTTTTATTTCTTGCTGTGGCTTCAGATGACATTGTTTATAGGAGTACCCGATGTATTCCGCAAGACCAAAAAAAATTGGCAAACATCTTTGGACATCGCCAATCCAGCATCCAGTGACCACGATATGGATGCCCATCCGAGATGCGATCGCGAGCACAAACAATCGCAGATAGATGCACTCATTGGGATTGGGATTGAGATTGGGACACATAAGTATAAGAACATCTATCTGTGCACAAGTGTGTCCCACGCCATCTTGGCCTCCTGCCAATCGCCGGGTAATTAATTAAGCGACATGGGGCCAGCGCAAGGTAATTAAAAATTAATTCTTCTTGTTCGTTTTTTGAAATTCGCTCTTGACCCGATGATGATATTGTGATGGTGATGCACGTTTTCGGACTGGACTGATCCCTTGCTGAGCTGAGAGCGAGCGTGGAGTGGCGCGAAGCCCTTGAATTCGATGGGTGTCTGGGTCTGTTGTTTTAACTTTTTTGTTGTTGTTGGTTTTTCAATTTCCTCGCAATATCCCGCAATGGATGTTCATAATTTGTGTTTCTATTCGGTCGTTCAGTTTGGTTTTATTGATGATTGGGTTGCCTGTCCACTGAGAAGGCGCTGGGTTGCAGCACTGTGGGGCTCTTTATGAGGTATAAATTGGACATTTTATTGGGCAGTGTTTTGAAGAGACACCACAAATAAAAATGTTCTGATAGTATACATCTACTCTATCCACACAGAGAGCTCTTCCATGATGATGGTGATGGTGATGATGATGCTTGGTGTGCTTCAAGTTCGCATCCTGGTTATAATGTACATAGTTTGGGTTGTTTTTGATTTTTTGTCCAGTCTTTTTACCATCAGCCTTGTTGGCTAGTTAACGTTTAGTTTGTAGCTCATTAGGAGGAACATGCCGACTAGAACATAAAAAAAAGCAAAAATTGGTTAGCAAACTAAATGTGTTTTGATCAGAACATACTGTATACAAAAATACCAAAATACCTAACAGTGGGATTAGATCAGGTTTAGAGGAAGGTAATCCCACAGGGTTTTAGAGGAATTTCAATTGATGATAGGATTATCGCTTCATGTGCTGTATAGTAAAACTATCGATTGTTTTTATGACTAACGAGGAGTTTTTCAAATTAAATCTCAGAGGAAATAAACTTCTTTTTTTTTTAGAACTCTGTAACCAAATGTGTGTAAATGACGAACATGAAGTGTGGGGTTTTAAGTGTTTTGAAAATTGTTAGCGAACCTATCACACAATAATAAATAAAAAGGGCTCATTAAGGGAAGTTGTTTACAAGTGGTTATTTCAATTGAATATTGTCCTTATAAAAGTTGAGATAAAAAATAGAGAAATGTCGAGGTCTTTGAGCTATGAAATTGTTTATTTTGAATAACTTCCCAAATATTAGGTACGTAAAAGAGGATATTTTGAACATGTTTTAAAACAGTGCAATTCAATTTTTAAAAAATTGAATATTTGTCACAATTGTCATATTTTGGTAACAAGAATAAAGTTTTTGACATCTAGTAAAATGAAAGATTGAAGTGTCAGTTTTTTAAAAAAAAGTAAAAAAGGTGTTGGGATAACTTCCCATCCGTACCCGTCTGTCAAACTGTCTAAAACTTCATAAAATATTATTTACTCTATTTTGCGTAAGATATAAAATTTGAATTCTTTCTTTCTATGATTTCGCTGCGGGGCGAGACGTTCTGGTAGCTAGTACGCAGTTCACACATCACAAGCCAAAGGAAAGAAGTACTGTGAGAAGATTCGACGTTAGTCGGCTACAATCGCAAGAGACGCCATGTCCTTTTCCGATCAAGTCTCTAATAAACTCCTAAGGAGTCCTATGCTGCCTGCATTAAGCATTGAAAACGAGTGGCAACATTGCCTTGCAGTAATCAGAGATGCCGCCTCTGAAGTGCTAGGTTTCACACGGCCACCACAGCGAAACCCCTGGTTTGACGACGAATGCCGGCAAGCGCACGCAGTGAAACAACAGGAGGACCACAGCTGCTCGCGAGCTCTACTTGCAGAAGAGGAGAGAGGAACAACGGCTTCTTAGATGGAAAAAAAGAGAGCATGAGAAGCGCGCGATCGAGGAAATAGAGGGATGTCAGAACTGGAATGAGGTTCGTAAATTTTAATAAAAGGTAAAAAAACTTACAAAGGGTACAAGCCACGAACCGTAGCCTCTAAGGACGATAAGGGGAACATAGTAGTGGAACCACGGTCTATGTTGAGAATATGGAAAGACCACTTCTCCAAATTATATAACGGCGATGACGAACCGAATTCCGCTGTAAGGGAGATAGAACCACTCAACCAAGGCGACGTAGATCAACAATTCCGCCTACCCGACCTTGACGAAGTGAAGATAGCTATATCTAAACTTAAGTGAAACAAAGCTGCTGGAGATGACAGCATCGCTGCCGAACTACCCAAATCAGCAGGCGATGACTAAGTGAGGAGCATGCACCAACTCATCTGCAAAATATGGTCGGAAGAAAGCATGCCCGATGAGTGGAATCTCAGCATAGTGTGCCAGACACATAAGAAAGGAGACCCTCTAAATTGCGCCAACTACAGAGGCATCAGTCTCCTTAACATTGCGTATAAGATCCTCTCTACCGTATTATGTGAACGTCTGAAGCCGTTCATCAACAACCTGATAGGTCCATATCAGTGTGACTTCAGACCTAGAAAGTCCACTTTCGACAAATTTTTACACTACGGCAGATCATGGAGAAAACCCCAAATCGATACCTACCATCACTTTATCGATTTTAACCGCGTATGACAGCATCCATAGGGAAGAGCTCTACAGAGCAATGTCTAGTTTTGGCATCCCTGTCAATCTTATCCGTTTTAGCAGAATGACGATGGAGAATGCACTCTGCTCTATCAAGATTGGAAAAGATCTTACTGATGCATTTGATGTAAAAAAGATTTTAGACAAGGCGATGCACTGTCATGCGACTTCTTTAACATCGTTCTGGAAAGAATTGTGCAAACCTCACCCGTCAACACTAGAGGCAGAATCTTCCAAAGGTCCATCCAATTACTCGGATACGCAGATGATATTGACATAATTGGAAGATCAAATGGTGATGTCAGTGGAGCGTTTTTGAGCATTGCGACGGAATCGAAGAAGAAAGGTTTAGTGGTCAATGAGGGCAAGACCAAGTATATGCTGTCATCAAAAAAGGGCACTGAACAACGACGTTTTGGACAAAAAGTCACTATGGACAGCTAAAACTTTGAGGTAGTTAAGGACTTTGTCTACCTAGGCACCGCTATTAACACAGCCACAGCGACATTAACCTAGTTAGCAGAATTAAAGTCCAACGGCTTAGATGGCTAATAGGTCATGTAGAACGAATAGACATCAACGATCCAGCCCGGAAGGTCTTCGAATCCAATCCCGAGGGACGGCGCAGTAGAGAAAGACCGTGATTAACTTGGCGCAGGCAGGTGGGTGAAGACTTCAAACAACTTGGCGCGCGAAACTGGAGACAGCTAGGTAGGGAACGAGCTGGCTGGACACGCATGTTGGTTGAGGCCCAGGTCCACCACGGACTGTAGCGCCACCTTAAGTAAGTCCCGTGTGCTGCTTCTTGCGAGTATTTGACAGATCATCTAAAAGTTAGTCTTATTATGAAAATTAGCCGTTCGGATTCGGCATCTTCCATCTGTGAAATGACTCACACACAGAAATGGTCTTAAGTCTCTAGGCAAAAGTTCTCAGCGGACTGTTACACCACATAGTTTTTTTTTTAGATTTAAACATTTTTAGACACAATTACAATTTAAAAAATTATAAACATTCTAAACACCTCTTTAAGTATTTTTTTCTTGGCTTCATACAAACGCTTTAAAAATGAAATGAAACAAATTTGTCGTAGGTACATACATATAACATACATGTTTACATTAATGTTGCATTGCTAATAAGAAGTAGAAAGAATTTAGAAAGCCCAAACTTCTTACAACAAAAAAAAACTCTACTTTAGTTTTTTAAATACCGTTTTTGGCTTCCTCCGAAAACATCCAAATGCCTTAGCATTTTATTGGTATACTTCCCTACAGATCAAAAACAGCTGTACTCCAACATAGAATTCCCCAAAGACGTGTGACAAAAATCTCACTTTTCCATTACGATGATGTTTATTTCCATTTGATTTCGGAGTTTAAATTGGGTGTTTGAATGTTTTCAACTTTCTGCCATGCATAAGTATATCATCTTCAAAGGAGATTCTCGGTTCTCAGTTCTCGGATTTCCATTCGCATACCAAAGAGAAAACCTCAGACTTTAATATACAAAACGAATCCGAAGTAATAATGTCAACTGTTTGCTATATTGTGGAACAGAGCATTGAAATGAGCGCCACAAAAGTATCTTAAGTGACGACAATTAATATCCTCACTTTACACTCTGTGAAAACTTCAAACAAGTTGCTTGGCGTGCGCCATAAATTGCGCGTCGCTTTACACCACTTCAAAAGAGACTTGAATATTGCCGCCACTGCATGCCGCTACTCCAACTGTCCCATCATCATGGTACTGTGTGAAGCCTGAAGAATTCCCCCTTCCTCCCTCTAGAGAACTCGAACTGCTCTTGGTCTTCCATCATTGTGATACAAAGACTGTGCGATAGCTGGCATAAGAATAAAATATTCCAGAATTCTTCTGGGAATGATCGGGAAACTGTGTAAAGTTCTATGCCATAAATTACGTTCTCGTCACAGATACCCAAGACCAGACCAGAAAGACCAGACATAGAGGCCGATTGTCGTGTTTTGATGCAATAATAAAACATAAACAAAAAACCGTTTGTAATGAATTAACGACTAACCGACACATTAGTCACAATATACACTTATATAGCTTGCTTTGGGCATGTTTGGAACTCCAGGCTCCTTCCTCCCATGGGATTCCCTCCCCAACTCCAACACGGCAACGCAGAGGCTACGGCCACTGAAAACAAACATACAGCAAATTGGAAGTATCTTAAGTGGTCTAATTTGACACTGCTTTTTAATTTCCTATTTTATAGACCTGGATGCTCATCCTTGATGTGATTCATTACCACCATATCCCTAAACTGTTTGTTGGTATCCCAGCTGTAGGAAAGGTATGCACTTCCCCATCCTCTCTGGGACCATCAGAAACATTTTGAAATTTACATTTTATTACCAAATTTGAGTTCGTAAATTTGAAAATGATGTTTTTAATTTTGATTGTATCTTGTGTCGTCTCGTCCCCGTCTCTCGAGTTGGGTGGGATTGCATTTGGATTTGACTTGACTACATAGCGAGCAGACAAGGAGACATTTAGGTGTCAAGCTGAGGGCCATTAGTGACTTTCGTGGAATTTTCTAATGTCCCTATGTTGGGATTTCATTTAAATGTGAATTTTATAGTTTTAGTCTTTTTTGTAACGTCTATGCATGTCTTTTTGAAATGCTTGATGTTCTTTATTTAATTAGCGAGGCACTTTACAGGTCTATTTATTTTTTCCTTTTTCCTTTTTTTTCCCTAAAGCTGAAAGTACTTTGATGGAAGATCAGATTTAGTACTGAAATAAAAATTATAATTTATTACTGTGAACCCTTTTTGAGAGGGGAAAATTGGTCGTTTTACTTGTGTGATGCGGAAGATCTAAGACTTGTGTCTTATTAATAATTTATTCAAGATGAACGAATTCAAGAGACACTAAATATTGATGTTTTTTGAGAGGATATAAAAGTATTTCTGGAAGTTATGTCATTTTTTTGGATGGTTATTTTTTTGGTAGCTTAACCTTTTTGAGTAACTCGGTCTGGGAAGATACTCTACGTTTCCTTTTTGAGGCGCCTTCTTCTTAGTTGTACATGTTTATGATGGCATAATGCTATAGTTAAACTTTAAAGGATTGAAGGCCACATTTACATAAGTTGCAGTTTCACTTAAAATCAGATTTTGTACGCTGAATTTATTATAAACTTTAAATTAAAGATTTTTACTATTTACAATTTTATTTCATATTTTTTTATTCAATATTAAGTTTTAATTTTTTAGTTATCGGTCCGTTTTGTTGAGTTAAAAATTTTATATCAACGTCAACGGTTTTTAGAAAGATGTCTAAATTTACGTGTTTACGACTTCTAAACAAATTTAATAATTGTTTTTTTACTATATAAATTTTAAAAAGTAAACAATTTGGTTAGCCTCACATATTTCTCGAACCAACCAAGCGACTTCCATTAAACTTTATATTATAAATTGTAACGTGGTACTAAAATGTTAAAATATTTTGAAAAACAAAAACTATTCTATCTCCAAAATCAAAATCAAAAACGTACTTACTTACTTAAGGTGGCGTGTGAGCTAGGGCCTCACCCAACAAACTTCTCCATCTAGGTCGGTTCCTAGCTAGATGTCTCCAGTTTCGCGCTCCAAGTTGGGTGAAGTCACCTTCCACTTGTGCGCGCCACCTGATCCGCGGTCTTCCTCTACTGCACTGTCCTGTGGGTGTTGATTCGAAGACTTTCCGAGCCGGAACATTGGTTTCCATGCGCTCTACGTGACCCAGCCATCTTAGTCATTGGACTTTTACCCTTCTGGCTAAGTCTACGTCGCTGTACAGCCCGTACAGCTCGTCGTTCCATCTTCTCCTCCACTCCCCTTCGATGCATACGGGACCGAAGATCACACGAAGAACTTTTTTCTCGAAGCGACCCAAGATGCTTTAATCCGCTTTTGTCATAGTCCATGCTTCTGCACCGTATAGCAGGACGGGGATAATAAGGGTCTTATATAGCAACACTTTGGTCCCTCGAGAGAGGACTTTACCACTCAATTGCTTTCTTAGTCCAAAGAAACAGCGGTTAGCAAGAGTTATTCTGCGTTTGATCTCAGCGCTGGTGTTGTTTTCCGCGTTTACAGCGGAGCCTAGGTAGATGAAGTCCTTGACTACCTCAAAGTTACGTCTGTCGATGGTGACGTTTTGACCAAGACGTCGGTGTTTTACGTCTTTTCTTGAATACAGCATGTACTTTGTTTTGCCCTCATTAACCGTTAAACACATTTTTGCCGCCTCTGCCTCAATACTCACAAAAGCCCCATTGACATCACGCTCAGTTCTTCCGATTATGTCAATGTCATCAGCAGATGCCAGTAATTGGACATACTTTTGAAAGATAGTGCCTCTAGTGTTGGCGTGTGAGCTCTGCACTATTCTTTCAAGCACGATGTTAAAAAAATCACATGAGAGCGCATCACCTTGTCTAAAACCTTTTTTGACGTCGAAAGGTTCTGTTAAATTATTTCCAACCATTATGGAGCAGCGTGAATTCTCCATGGTCATCCTGCACAAACGGACGAGTTTGGCAGGGATGCCAAAACAAGGTATGGCTCTATAAAGCTGGTCCCTGTATATGCTGTCATATGCGGCCTTGAAATTGATGAAAAGATGGTTTATGTCGATTTGGTGTTCTTGGATTTTTTCCAGGGTCTGCCGTAATGTGAATATTTGATCAACTGTGGACTTTTCTGGTCTAAAACCACACTGATAAGGACCTATTAGGTTGTTGACGATGGGCTTTAGACGTTCACATATTACGGCAGCGAAGATTTTATAGGCGCTGTTAAGTAGAATGATTCCTGTCACTATTGTCCAATAGTACTGCCTTTCCATCTTTCCATGGTATGAAAACGCTTATTTGTTAGTAAATAAATAAATAGGGTGGCCCAACAGTCCGTTGAAAACTAGAGTCTAGCGACTTACAACTCTCAGCCATTCCTGTATGCGAGTAATGTTATGAGGAAAATAGGGGACCTACAGTTTTAAGCCGAATCCGATCGCCTAATTTGACAAAGCATTTGTCAAATCCTCGCAAGGGGCAGTTCCCGTGAAAAAAAATATGACATAAGCATGGATTGAACCTTAGACCTCTGGCATGACAGTCCAACGCTTAGTTAAACAATAATACTTAATTGTAATGCCTTTCGGCCCTAAGATCTATTTTACAATTAAATTTTATTTATTTTTGCAATTAATAGAATATTTGAAAAAAAATAACATCAATATCTTTTTTATTTTTACTTAAAAACTACCTCAAATAAGGTCTTTAAAATAAAACTTAAACTAACTTACACAGCCTATTCTACTATAAACTACTTAAAACTAGAACAACCAAAGCAGCATTTTTTTTGTTTTTCATTCATTTTTACGCCATGTTTTTTTTTTATTTTATTTTAAATCTTTTTTTTAATATTTTTTTTTGTGCCGGCCAAGGTTTAAAACCCAATCCCGACTACCCACTATCAAGTTCCGATTGAAGCCACCAAAACTAGTTCTCCTGCGTCACCCTATCAGTTCGGTCCCGTTCGCACACAGCCCTACTGAGCCTTGTGCCATGACATGACGTCCTTATTGTACAGAAGTCGACTATCCACGGTTCGTCGTCTGACGTGATAGATTAGCGGAACTGAGAATCTATCTTTTATCAGACCGCATCTATCTAAAAAGAGGAATGCCTCCAGTGAAATGAAGCCGCTCAAGCGTGCACTCGCAAAATACTTGTTGTTCGGATAGAACGCCCCGAATATTAAATTGTTGGTCGAAGACATAACTTGCAATGTGACCTCGAACGATTTTTGTCACGAAATTGTTAATTCTATTGATAATTGGATCTCAGGCAAGGTTGCCTTGAGATCGCCATTTCTACCATTGATTCGAGCCCCTTTGTATAGAATAGGTTGGAGTAGTAATGCATGTAGGAAGATTCAGCTGTTCGATATATAAGTGTCGAAAACACTGCCGCTCGAACACCCGAAACTTCTGGCTAGGAGCAACGTTGAACCACACAGGACAACCATAAACGATCATCGGTCTTATGAGGGCCATGTACCAATACCAAATTACCCTCACTCTGTGGCCAAGCCGACTGCTGTAAAACAGCCGTTTCGTCAGATCGAAGGCTTCTCTGGCCCTGGTCAGATACCGAGGTTCTTCATTTCACTTTTGCTCGCTAATGGCTGCCGGTGAATATTAACGATGACCATCTTGCACCAATTTCTGCACGTAGCCCTCGTGGCCGTAGCCAAAGGATTCCGGAACAGAATTGTTTCCGACTTCTGGACATTTATTTTCAGTTTCCAGTCTTTGCAATATCGCTGAATCTTGTCGTAATCACGCTGCAAGAGAATTCTAATAACCTCAACCTTTAGGGCCGTTGTGTACGCAATTAGATCATCAGCGTACGCAATTGCCTTTGTTAGACTACCTCTCAGATCGTTGGTTTAAATGCTGAAGAGAATCGGAGAATTCACTGCTAACTTTTGAAGACCATTTTTAATTAAGAATGCTGTGTTGCCACTTTTCACAACGAACTTTCTACCATTAAGCATATCATAACGTATATACAACAATGGCTTGCTTATGCCAGTTTTAGGTAAGGGTCTCCTTTAACCATACGGTGTCAAAGGCCTTTGCCAAATCAACCAAAACAGCACCTCTGCATTGTTGTTTTGATTCATTCCATTGGATATCAGAAACGAGTTTAGACGCAGCATGATTTGTGTCATGACCCGCCTTGTACCCAAACTGTCTGTCCGCCCTAGTGACGATTTTTTCGAAAACTTTGCTGATGCTCTGAAGAAGACTTATCGACCAATGATTTGACGGGTTACAATCCAACGCACTAACCATTACGCCACGGGTACAACTACTGAGCAATTAGTAGCGTAAAAAATATCTCGAAGTACGAAAACTGTTTAATGACCGGGAGTATGGTTTTCGTAGCAAAAGGTCCACCGGTGATTTGGTGGTTTAACTAACCGATCAGTGGAACAAATCCTTACATCGTTTTGGAGAAAGTAAGGTAAGTGCACGTGATATTTCAAAAGCATTTGATAGAGTTTAGCATCAAGTATTTCTCTTATTGAAAATGCGTGCTTTTGGTGTTGATGAATCACTTCATTGTTGAATTGGAATCTACCTTTCTAGCAACGTCCTAAGGATTTTATGAACAAACCAAATATTAGGCGCGTATGCCCCCTTAGTGGTTCCCAACGGACTTAACATTTTTGAGGACCTAAGGAAGTAAGTAAATTACAGCCAGATCCAAAAGTGTGACAAATTTCTTGCACCGTTCGTTGGAGAAATCCTAAGCACATAGCAGCATTTTGGCAACATCGAACATGTGATCATTTCATAAAAAGAGGTCTGTGATACACATACCATGTACATATAGTTTATAAGATTCCTGGATATAAGGGTTACGCTTTAACGACAGTAGACAGCATTGAGTTTTTGAAGCAGTAAAATGAACAAGGTTCATTATTCCCCATAGAACAGTGGTGTCGAGATCAGTATTTAATGAGCTTATCAAACGCTGCCGTTTAAGGTCCACATCTGAAGGACAAGGATATGAGTCTTGAAACGAATATGTAAAGCTCAGGGTACTGTCGTCAGCAAAGACGTTTAATAGATGAGAAGTGACAGACAAGAGATCGTTTATGAACGGAGGGACACCCGCATATTTTTATGAAGCAACATAACTGGTATGTTCTTAAGCTAAAAGAGTTATTCTTCCTAATTTTTGAAAGCATACCGAACGCCTTTTTTTCTTTGACGAAGCGGCAGATGACGTCTTCTTCGGTTCCGCCTTTGATGGAGACGATACTTCCACGGTATTGAAAGCTATCCACTTTTTCCACCGGTTGTAAGGAAATATTTATTTGAGAGGATGGTCGGGTTCCAAAGCTCTTAATTTTTGTTTTGCTGGAATTAATTTTCAGCCCCAGAACTTCTGCTTCTTTCTCCACACTTGTTGTCAGTTTATGGATTTCCATGATACATGATCCTATGAGAGAGCAAGCAAACATCGTTCACGCAATTCAAGTTCTTTAAATATGATGTCATAGTCGATTGGATCCCTCTGGTACCAGATAAAGTTGAGCGCAGTTCATCACTTATCACCAACAAAAACAATATTGGCGACAGAATGCAGCCCTGTCTGACTCCGTTAAGGATTCCAAAATCTTCTGACCAACCTACCATCATGCAGAACTTGACACTTTTATCTATTATATGTTGCCTTTAAATTAGTTTTTTTGAAATGCTTCCAATCCACAAAGCTTACCAGATGGACACTGTGAAGGACCTTCTTGAAGTCGATGAACAGAAGGTGTAGTGGTGCTCGATATTCAACGTATCAATAATGATCCACGGTGTTGATATGATCAATACAGGAGAATCCAGTGCAGAATCCTGCTTGTTCGGCATTTAAAAATAAATAAATAAATTGGGTGGCGCGACAGACCGTTGAGAACGAAGACCTTCTTGACTTACAACTCTCAACCATTCCTGTGTGCGAGTAATGTTTTCAGGAATTTAGGGGACCTACAGTTTATATGCCGACTCCGAACAGTTAATTTTGAGAAAGCACTTTTTCATGACAATAATTACTCTTGGAGAATTTGTCAATTCCTCGCAAGAGGCAGTACCCGTGAAAAGACTTTAGATGGCATAGGCAGGGATCGAACCCAAGACCTCTAGCATGACAGTCCAACGCACTAACCATCATGCCACGGGTACATTTAGTGTGGCCTTAAGGTGTTGACGGAATTTAGGGGACCTACAGTTTATATGCCGACTCCGAACGGCTAATTTTGAGAAAGCACTTTTTCATGACAATAGTTACTCTTGGAGAATTTGTCAATTCCTCGCAAGAGCCAATACCCGTGAAAAGACTTTAGATGGCATAGGCAGGGATCGAACCCAAGACCTCTAGCATGACAGTCCAACGCACTAACCATCATGCCACGGGTACATTTAGTGTGGCCTTAAGGTGTTGATGGATGCGTTCCAGTATGATTTCTGCTTGATATTTTGGCAACGGCATTTAGAACGCAAATTCCTCTCCAATTTTCCAAAACTTAAATAGAATTCGCATATTTGGGCAGGTGCCCCTAAAACAAGTCAAAGTCTTTTGGATATGATCCAGAACAGAGCTTTGAAAATGATAGGCGATAGAATTATAACAGAAACAGCAACAAAACTGGAAAAATGTTTCATACCTTCCACATGTTATACCTATGATTTTACAAACAATGTTGTGTCTAAAGAGCCAGTTTCACTTCACCCTCAAACAATTGAGCCGGTGTGCTCACACTTCCTGAGATTCTCATTAGTTTACCCTTTAACTCAATTTTGGACGTACTGTCAAGTAAAGAGATTCTTTTTTTAACCACACATCGAGAATGTGTAATGCCATTCAATATTTAAAGTTCGATCTCTATTTTCCTAACAAACAATTCAGCCGTTATACTTACACTTCCTGGGATGCTCATTAGTTTACCTTTTCACTCAATTTCGGACGTAGTGTAAAGTAAAGAGATTCTTTTTTTAACCACACATCGAGAATGTGTAATGCCATTCAATATTTAAAGTTCGATCTCTATTTTCCTAACACTCCCACTTCGTTTAAACTTAAAAATGTCAAGGGTATTAATAACCCCTTGAGTGCCTGTCAACTAAAAAAAATCAATGAGTCGCATTATTATTGTCAGGTGCTTTATTTATTTATGGTGATTCAACAATACGGCCACTGTCAAAAAGAATCAATTTTTCAAGACTTCTTACAATTTTCGAAATTAAGACAAAAGCTATTTAACGTTCCTATAGGTAGTGTCTATTATATTTTAGGAAATCAGGTATTAACGATTTTTACAAATCGCCAGATGTTGGTAACCCAGTTCCTTTGTTGATGAGCTGACCGGAATAATTTCCACAATCTGTTTAAACAAATTATATAGGAAGCCTTTAATAATATATTCGTAACATCATCTAGGTCACTTATGTTTTCTGTCAACAGGGAACATAATTTTCCGCATAAGGCCACATCTGGTTCGAGTATTTACCTCCGTTTAAAATAATAGTTTTTTAAAGACATCCATAAAATCCAATATATGTATGTATAAATGTATCCCATACAAACCTGTGATTCTGAATTATTCCGGCATCGAAATTCTGATTTCCGTTTTGTATTTTCATCTCCCTGTTGAAATAATTAATGGATCATCGCCCACTGAACAGAAACAGCCCCTCCTCTTTTAATGTTCTACGTATAGGCATACCTATGATTATAGTTATGTATATGGTAAAACGTGACCAACATTTCAGTTTGAATTCGAACATTTTGATGTATGAATTTGAATTGCCCAGTTGGCACATTCTCGGTGTGTGCGGTCTTCCATTCAAACTGTTGGAATGGCACACCATTATGGCTAACTTGGTCCGGCTCTGCCACCACCTCGCTCAAGGCCCAACGAACAAGACGCCCGCCATCACCCGCTTGAACAATAGAATTAATATTTGATTAATGTTACATTCTTACCTGACCGGTCGTCGGGCGTCCGTCATCGTCGTCGTTGTTGGAGTTTGCGGGGATATTTGAACGTTGCGTTCTAGATGCACTTGATCATTTGGATGAAGAGAAAATGCAATGCGAAGGGATAAGGTGAGAAGGCGTTAGCGTTCATAAATTATTTTACATCGACCAGATGAGAGTGTTTCATCAAACAATACCTTTGGGATGGATGGATGGTGGCGACGAACGGACATACGGACAAACGCAATGCTTGGAACTGGCCAGAATCAATGCTAAACGCCTGATTGATTATGGGCTATCAAAAAAGGTCATGGTCGAATAAGGAGCCACAGCTTGCATCATCACACATAAATGGAATGCCATACGCTGCTGCTCCTTCTGCTGCTGTTTAAAATGAACGATTATGGAAGCAATATCTAGGGCAGCAGTACTCCTACAACAAACCTACATAAAATTAATGCTGCACAGCGCACTGCACAGCACAGCATAGAACATGCCATATCCAGAGCAACGGAGAATAGAAAGCAGAATTAATAATGCTTTAATTGGTAAAATATATAGATAAAGGTTCATGGCTAAAGTTGGAAATTATATTCATTAATTTTTAATAAATAATAAAAACACCATAATGACATTGATAAATTTTAGTTTTCAATTTTTTAAAAAGCAAAATTAATTAATAATAATCAATTAGTTTATGGCATTTAGAGGTGAAAGTTAGATGATTTATATTTTTTTTGGAATTTAAAATCATCGCTTTTTATATTTCATTACATGAAGAACATGTCAGTAATAACAATTCACAAAATTTGTATTGTTAAGTTTGAGGATTCTAGAAAAGGAGCAGGACTTTTTACATTAAAAACAATCAAAATAAGAGATTTTTTTTTATAACACACTCAAAAAATTATTACAAAACTTGCAACTCATGTTTCGAAATAATTCTTCAAAATTCTAATTTATGTATTTTCCAAACATAAAGTGAAAGCTTTGTTTAATGATAAAATTTGGCGATTGTAGGAATTAAGAATTAACTAAATTCGAAATTATATGAATTCTAAATTCAGATAACTAAATTTGAGAACTTTCGACGACATTGAAATCATGAAAACAACGGTAAGTCTCTTACACCGAATAATGGTCACAATAAAAAATAAATGCTATTGAAGTCTAAATAGTTTTTGGCTTATTTCTGCTGAAATCGTGTTTTTCTGTGACAGAAAATGAAGCCTGTTTCATAGCCCAATTTACCATTTATAAAAAATTAATATTTCCTAATGAAAACACAACGTTGTTTTTAGAGTCGAAGAAATAAAAAAAACACTAGCCATATGCCATAATTCCTTCGAACCATCCTGTTTGCGACTTATAAGAAGACAACTCTCAAAACTATAAAACGTCTTAATGCCTTTTGTTCGCAGAACGAACGCCTTACCTTCGTTAAGTTATTTGATATATTGTTTTATAAGTTTTGTTTACCTTCTAATTATTTCTGGAATCATCGACTGCTGAGGTTGTAATTCTCACGCAGCTCGAAACAAGACATAACAATACGAAACTCATAACTCAAAAATATATCTGTTCCATACCAAAATACTTAAATAAAAGACATTGCATTGCGAAAGACTAGTTTATACGGTTTCATTTAAAAATCTTATTGAAAGTTTTCAATATGACGAAAAAGTCAATTTTTTCGCATACGTATTTACGTCAACCAATGACTAAGTTTTAAATAGCTCAAAAACTGGTGATTTAGACTCCAGAAACCCGCTTACCGTTTTTGAATACAATTTTCAATTCAATTTTGTTTCACTTGATTTTTTTAGCACAATGCAACACTTTTAAGAACCTTTTAAAAAATTAGAATTGCCGAAAAAGTGGAACTATATAATTTTTGTTGTAGTCACCTTTTTTATTTTTAAGCATAGTGATCTTAAAACCTAGAACTTTATTCAAAATAGCAGTAGAATAACTAAAAAAAATATTCTTAAGAAATAAGGGGCTATGTTAACAACTTTAAGTGTACAAATTTTTGAACAAAAAACTATTAATAGTACTAGAAAACTGAAACAGTCTAGAAGATTATTCTAAAAAAAGAAGCAAATTTGGAATTCAAAACATACTTTCTCTTACAATATAGACTTATTGAATTTTAAAAAATAAATAAATAAATGGGGTGTTGCAACAGCAACAGTCCGTTTCCGTTGAGAACTAGGGCCTAGGGCCTAGGGACTTACAACTCTCAAACATTTCTGTGTACGAGTACTATTGGCAGGGATGGAGGAGACCTATTGTTCAAATGGTATAGACATATGCTTGTGCATTCAAGAGGACACAAGCGTCCACAAGTTTTTCTCAAAAACCAACTCCGTCTATCAATTCCTACTCTCACCTCCCCGTGGTGAACATGAACGGGTGCCTAGTACTTCAACTGGAGATTGGGTTCCAACCCCAGTGGAAAGTTATTAGGGGCAGCAAACGAGAGGGGGGAGATGTTTCCATTAAGGCACCTCTCCTTATCCAGGTGGCAGCGGATGAATTCTCGAGATGAAATAAACGGTGGCGACTACAGTTCCAGTAAGGTTGAACTACTTAGTGAACACCTTATAGGGCTTCTTCGACATATTCGGAGCCTAGGCCTGTAAGGAGCGATTTAGCCGTCTCCCCGTCCTTCGAGTTATACTTGCCTCCAGGTTGAGGGTTGTGCCGTCGGGGTGACTTCCTGGCCACGTGAAAAATACCTTAGTTACGAAGCACCAAGAAGCCTCGGATACGGATGGATTTACTGTTGCCAACCTACGCAAACGAAATAAGGACAACGAACTTAAGATCTGTACGAAGAATATTAGGTCCCTTAACAGACCACGTGCAGCCGAACAGCTAGCGGAAGCCCTTAACTGCTGCAAGGCAGATATTACCGCCATTCAAGAAGTGTGATGGGATGGACCGGGAAAATGCAATCTAAAAGACTCCTATGTATACTACGGCGACTGCTACCGAGAACAAAGACAGTGTCTATTTGGGTGTGGATTTGTTGTTGGAACTAGACACATGCAAAAAGTGTTGAGTTTCAACAGTCTGAGCGAGCGCATCACAACAATCCGCATCAATGTAAAATTCAGCAACATAAGCCTAATATGCGGCCATGCCCCAATAGAGGATAAAGATGAAGACACTAATGACATATTCTTCGAGCTCTTGGACAAGACATATGAGCAGTGGCCTGGCAATGACATAAAAATTGTCTTAGGAGATTTTAATGCCAAGCTAGGAAGAGAAGACATCTTTTGTGGCATAATCGAAAAATACATCCTGCACGACGCTACCTCCGACAACGGATTCAAGCTGATCGTTTTCGCTGCTAGGCGAGACGTTCTGCTAGCTAGTACGCTGTTCACACATCTTAATATCCACAAGGGGACATGGAAATCTCCTGATCAATCAACTGTCAACCAGATTGAACACATTGCGATCAACGAACGACACTTCTACAATTTACAGAATATCCGAACTTTCCACGGGGCCAACGTTGACAACGTTAAGGAGTCCTATGCTGCCTGCATTAAGCATTGAAAACCAGTGGAAACATTGCCTTGCAGCCATCAGAGATGTCGCCTCTGAAGTGCTACACACGGCCACGACAGCAAAACCCCTGGTTTGACTACGAATGCCGGTGCATGCAGTGAAACAAGAGGCAAACAAAACGGCGCTGCACAAAGGTACCAGAGTTGCTCGAGAGCTCTTCGAGCAGAAGAGGAGAGAGGAACACCGGCTTCTTATATATAAAAAAAAAGAGAGCATGAGAAGCGCACGATCGAGAAGATAGAGGGATGTCAAAACAGGAATGAGGTTAGTAAATTTTACCAAAAGGTAAAAAAAAAACCTCAAAATGGTACCAGCCACGAACCGAAGCCTGTAAGAGCCCGTTCACTTGATTCGATATTTTTACCGTATCGGACTTTTTCTCGATTCGGTGTCTTTCGATTGAGGTGTTCAGATGGTACGGTAATTTGACTGTACACCGTAGTCAACCCTACACCGCCGACCCACTACGACTATATACTAGCAATAAATTATTCGACAGTAGCCCAGACGAAAAATGACGCACTATTGCCACTATGAACCGAAAACGACCGAAAAAGATTTGCAGAGACTAAACCGAATGACAAAATTGACCTAATCGTATGCCGTATCGTCTGTATATACTCATTTAAATTATATTGGCACTGGCTTATACGGCAAAATCGAAGATACGGCAAAACCGCTGATTCGGGATAGTGTGAACGGGCTCTAAGGATGATCAGGGGAACATCGTAGTGGAACCGCAGTCTATTTTGAAAATATGGAAAGTCCACTTCTCCAAAATATATATACGAACCGAATTACACTGTAATGGAGATAGAACCACTCAACCAAGGCCACGCAGATCAACAATTCCGCCTACCCGACCTCGACGAAGTGAAGGTAGTTATATCTAAACTGAAGTCAAACAAAGCTGCTTTGGCTGACGAAATCGCTGCCAAACTATTCAAACAGGAAGCGATGTCTTGGTAGGGAGCATGCACCAAATCATCTGCAAAATATGGTCGGAAGAAATCATGCACGATGAGTGGAATCTCAGCATAGTGTGCCCGATACATAAGAAAGGAGACCTTCTAAACTGCGCTTACTACAGAGGCATCAATCTCTTAACATTGCGTTTAAGATCTTCTCTGCCGTATTATATGAATGTCCGAAGCCGTTCGTCAACAACATGATCGACCAAATATTCACACTACGGCAGATCTTGGAAAAAATCCAGGAACTTGATATCGGTACCAACCATCTCTTTATGGATTTTATAGCCGCGAATGACAGCATCTGTCATCCCTGTAAAACTTTTCCGTTTGTGCAGAATGACGAAGGAGAATGCATGCTGCTCAAGGTCGCAAAAGATCTCACGGATGCATTTGATGTCAAAAAAGGTTTTAGACAAGGCGATGCACTGTCATGCGACTTCTTCAACATCGTTCTGGAAAGAATTGTGCAAAACTCAACCGTCAATACTAGAGGCACAATCTTCCAACGGTCCATACAATTACTCGGATACGCAGATGATATTGACATAATTGGAAGATCAAAGCGTGATGTCAGTGGAGCGTTTTTGAGCATTGCGACGGGAGCGAAGAAGATGGGTTCAGTGCTCCATTAGGGCAGGACCAAGTTTTATGCTGTCTTGGACAAAACTTTACCATAACTTCGTGGTAGTTGAGGAATTTGTCTACCTAAGCACGGTTCTAAACTCAGACAACGACACCAGCGCTGAAATCAAACGAAGAATAACTCTTGCCATTTGCTGCTTCTTTAGACTTAAAATTCAATTGAGTAGTAAAGTCTTCCCTCGAACATCTTAAATCACCATCTATAGG
Organism: Eupeodes corollae; assembly: GCF_945859685.1. NCBI lineage: Eukaryota > Metazoa > Arthropoda > Insecta > Diptera > Syrphidae > Eupeodes > Eupeodes corollae. The sequence continues at coordinate 250,274,287 of NC_079147.1, forward strand.
ACACTCATCATCCTAGTTCTCATTTATGGCGTTGTGGCATGGACCATTTCAAAGAAAGTTTAAGCATCCTTCGAGAGAAAAATTCTTCGGTTGATTTTATTATCCGCCTGTGTAGAAGGAGGGTACAGGAAAAGATGCAGCAACAAACTGTACGGGCTGTACAGCGATACTGACCTGATCAAAAGAATAAAAGTCCAACAAATTAGATGGCTGGGTCATGTAGAGTGAATGAACATCTACGCTCAAGCCCTGAAGATCTTCCAATCCAATTCCGAGGGACGGCGCAGTAGAGAAAGACCGTGACTTAGGTGGCGCAGACAAGTGGGAGAGGACCTCAATCAACTTGTAGTGCGGAACTGGAGACAGCTAGCTAAGGACGCTTGTTGGTTGAGGCCCAGGACCTTAACCACTTTAAGTAAGTAGTTAAGATCTCTTTTTCCTCACTAAGTCGCAAGAAAATGTGTGTTTGAGCTTTGTTGCACCTTCTTGTTGAGACAATATGTTAAGTAAGATACGCTCATCTAATTGGTCGCTTATAATCACCGTTAATTCAATTTACTTTCAAAATGTTTATTATTTTTTTGTGGTAGTAGTTTACATCAACGTTCCAAAACTTATCTATGGATAACATTAATGTCTGATCGAATTTATCGACTTGTTTGAGGCAGTCCAAAATAATTTTCTGCACCAATGATATAGTATTGTGTAAAAGATACTCTTATTTTTATTATTATTATCGGTCCAACTTGTGAAGCTCCGAAAATGTTGACATTTCTCTATGTTTCAAGGTCTCAATAATCTAAATCTAAAGTTTCTTAGAAAGGTATCTTTGTGTACGTGTGTACGTGCATACATTCGTTAAAAACTAACAGATAAAAACATTTGGCTTCTCTTCAATGTCGAATAAGTCTTTCGCCTTTTACTAACATCAAAAGATGGATAAAAGAGTTTAAATATATTTCAAAACCAATTTCGTTATCAATTTTAATTGAATTTATAAAATACCCATTACCAGTTTTTTCGGTTAACGTCTCGAAAACAGATTTAACTTTAATTATTCATTTCATACTTATGAACTGCTTGAACTGTTAATAGCCTTGACCTTTGGCTATAGTCTTCTTCTCTCAGCAATCTAAAGAAAGAAATTATCAAAACTTATCATAAGTTAATTTAAAAAAAAAAACTTTGTTAATAAGACTCCTATTGCATTTTTATGAAAGCAAAGTTCCTCTAGCTATTCCAGCTAAGCCTTATGTCGATTTTTAAATTAAACGTTGGAATTTTCCATTAAAATAATATATCCATCCACTCAGTAGTTTCACAATTTAATATTATACCGTTCTCTTTATCTTCTGCGCGTTTCTATATAGAGACTCTTACATATCCACACTAGCTTTACTTTACTTATGACTATGAGTATAATAGAACTTAAGGCGTATCTGCACTTTTAAATTAGACTTTCACAAAATAAAAATCTTTAACTTCGCATATTTTTCGTTTTGCTCAGCTTCTTCCGGGGTTTAACTTACTCTATACCTTGCTACCTAAATTTTTAGTTAGAAATTTTTGTTAGAAATCAAGATAATGCTTTTCCAATTTACTTCTACATTCGTTTATGGCCCGTAAACTTCATAGTCGTATATGGTTTGTATACCTGAAATCGAACTTCTGTATAATGTGAACTGTGAAGAGAAAATCAACCTCTATCCCATATTCTTTTGCTAACGGCCAGCTTTTAAAGTAAAATAGAGGTGTAAGTATACACCAAACATCGCATATACCCCATCACCTGGATGTGTGTGCTGCCATCTAGCGCACTTTACGATAATCTATACCTACCTCAAAGGTTCGGCGGAGTTCGTCGCTGGTCGTAGTCGTCGGTCTTTACAACATTTATAGAAAATGGGTACATGAATAAACCAACTTAAACGATTTGATTCTAGCACTTGTTTTGTTGGCTGAAATGCGAGTGTAAGAAAGCCTAATCCCCGCGCATCACTGCGCTGTTGCCCAGAAGTTGTTCCCTAAAGCCATTATTTCCGCACAGCCGAAATGTGCGAAACCATTATCCCATCTATTTTAATGGCTTCTCCAGCTCCATTCATCCAAGCAATGGTTATAATGGACATTCATATGTACCTATGTAAGTTAGACGGTGTGTATGGTCTTCCAAACACTGCCGCCACCACTGCCGCTTGCTCTACTATGTCTCTTTCCCATCACCCAACTCTCCACTCCTTCACCACCCGCCATTGCGCCCGTCCATAAAATGATGATATTGGCTTCAAAAAAAATATATAATAATGTGGAAGAAAAATCCAAATTCACAGAGGAATAGGATTTTATGTCTCTGTTACCAAACTAAATGGGTCATATTTATGCGATTTTATTGCGGTTGCTTTGGCTGATGTAGTTCGTGCACATAAAAATGATGAGCACCTATAGAAGATGAGGCTTTTGGCGTTAGCGGCTAGGCGGCCGGCGGTGTGGATGACGTTGTGGCGGCGTCTTTTTGAAAAATTATCTAATTTGTTGGCCAGGAAAGAAGTGTGCTCATTTTTATGCCACTTTTTTCTTCAATTTTATGAGCCTGTTAAAGACATCTAGTTCAGAGTGAAGTGTACTCAGCTAATTATTATCTAACGGGATTTAAAGTTTCATTCCAACTTGAAGATGAAATAAAAATGTTAATCAAACTATGTGGTTGCATGAAGTTGCTCGTATTCAAAATTGCTAGATGAAACTGATGGTCAGTGAGAAGCAAAAATTTGGAATATAAGGACCCAAGTGGCTGCCCTGCAGAACAATGAAAGTATCTAGCTAGAAACGAGCATTGCATAAGAACTTTTTCAGGTCAGGTATAAAAATATCGGATCAAAATTAACAGGAAAGATTAAAAGCCCAAGTCGGAAAGTTAAAGTAGGCCCAGTTGATCTTTTGTTGAAAGTCCTACTTATCAAAAGAAAATTAGATAACTTTGCTGTCGATAACCCAAGCTGAGCTAGAACTAAGAGTTCTGCAGGTAGATAATATAATTTCCTGGTACTATAGGAACATTGACCACTTTTTTCCGAAAAACAATTTCTTGAAATGTCAATACACCGAAGTAGTACCTGTGGCATGATGGTTAGTGCGTTGGACTGTCAGTTAGAGGTGTGTCAATCGTTCATTTTAAAAGATTTAATCGTTCATTTGTCGTTCAGTTCAATGATTCGTTCTTGAATAAGTTGGATGAACGAAACATATTTCTTTTCCTTTAAAACGAAAGACAGCATGATGAAACGATTGACATTGAGAACGATTGATTTGGTTTACTATGATTGCAATCATTCAATCTTTTTGATGAACGGGTCATAAAGACCGAATCAATCACGATTGACACAGGTCTACTGTCAGTCGTTCTTTGACTTCCAAAGTGTGAAGAAGTGCTATTTTTATTTTAGTTTCAAGTAAAACAAGTCAAAGTGTGTTAGGAAATCTAAAGTTGGCAAGTTGCCACAACTTTTTTAAATTCATCGGTAGCTAAGTGGAGGTGGCGTCTGCAGATTGAGATTGTTATTGATATTAGTTTTTTTCAAAATTTTCTAATAAAAACAAAACAAATAAAATTTAAAATGAAGTAAATAGATCTTAAGGCCGAAAGGCATTAGTAATTAGTGTTATAGTTTAGCTTAGAGTGTCCGTATGGGACCATTAAGTTAGTTGTAAGTTATGGATAATTAGGCTAGTTTTATGAATTTTTGTCTAGCTTTAAGATAGGTTTAAGATTGAATTAAATAAAAATGAATTTGAAAAAAAAAAAAAGAAAAAAAAGTGGCGTCTGCAGACGAATCCAGAGGTCGTGGGTTCGAATCCCGGGCGGAGTCGACGAAAAATATTATTGCTTTTTTTCATAATCGAGAAATTGTTGACTTCATCGATTGGGAAGAGAAGCAAATGGTTAAGGAAAAGAAAGTGGGGGTATCGAAAGATACCTCTGCCAACACGTCAGGCGATGTTACGGTGGTGCCAGTAACAGTACCACAAACAACAGCAACAACATCTGCTCAGACATCAGAACAGTGGATAGAAGCAGCAGCAACTATCAAAAAAAGAAAATTAAAAAAGCATAGCCCAAACAAAGTGGAGAGGGCCAACTCTGCTAAGCGGCGGGACATGCGGAAGGAAATGGAGAGTGGTAAAGGAGGAGTTACCACCGAGAGCAAGTTTTCAGGGGCTCTTCAGGCCTCCGAATATGGATTTAATCCTATCGGAGCCAGAGCCAGTCCCGCCGGCTTTGGAGGTAGTGGCGGACCTCCAAGATGAAACCGAACTGGTGCAGGCCCTGCAAACCAAACAGGCAGCCATCAGCCAGTTCGAGCAAAGTCTCAACAAGCTCAAGGAGGAAATAGAGCCCCTCCTCACTGCACTTAAGCTGAAACAAGAGGCGCGCCGACAGGAAGAGGCAGCGCAAAAGCAACAGCAACAACAACCACAGCAGCAAAAACAGCCACAACCCAAGCCCGCTCCCAAAAACACAGGAACGAAGCAAAATAAAAAAAGCCAGCTGCAGTGACAGGCCCAATTGCTGATGGCCCATCGACCTCGGCTAAAGCCAAACAGCAGCAACAACAACAGCTACAACCAAGGCAGCAGGAGCAGCAGAAACAGCAGCAGCAGCAGCAGCAGCAGAAGGAGAAGCAGAAGCAGCAACAACAACAACAACAGCAACACCAGCAACAACCACAGCCCAAAAAAGAGAAGGTGCCACCAATTAGGACCTATCGGGTTGACCTGCAAGACCTGAAACAGGTATGTAAGTCGGCCACTAAAGGCAAATTTGTAATAAAGATTTTAAATGAAAACGAAAAGCGTTATTCGGTACAGTGCTTCTCACTGGCCGAATACAATTTACTTAAAGGCGTGCTCAAACAGGCCACCCTTGAGTTCTTCAGCTACACGCCTAAGAGCGAAAAATTCAAGACGGTCCTTCTAAAAGGCATAAGTTCCCGCACGGAACCAGAGGAGCTCTTAGCTGAGCTCCGTCAAAAAGCCACAGACGATCTCGATTTTATCGGGGTCAAGCCTTTCACTACGGTGAAGTCCAGGCGAGGGGGTTATAGGCTGCCAATGTTCCTGGTAACATTATCGCCCCAAAGCAGTTTTGATAGTGTGAAGAAAATCACATCTCTCGACTATCAAACTGCACGCTGGGATACATTAAAAAGGCACGACGGCATTTTACAATGTACTAACTGCCAGAGGTTTGGCCATGCCAATGCCAACTGCAATATGCAGTTGCGTTGTGTCAGGTGCGGAGAAACCCCCAAAGTAGGAGAATGTAAGCTGGGGAATGAGCGGGTTGAGGATTTGACCCTGCTCAAGTGTGTTCTTTGTGGAAACCAAGGGCACCCGGCTAGCTATAGGGGTCCCCTAAGGTCCAGGAAATGAAACAGAAACAGGCCAGTCGAAAAGCCGAAATAAGTCGAACAGTTCGACAGGCTCCAACACAAAAATTCGTAGATCCCAAATTTTCCTACGCCCAAATGGTGTCAGGGAATGGGAACACGAGACAGGCTCCACCAACGGTTGCCCCAAAGGCCCCTGTGCCTAAGGCACCAGAGGTGCAGCCTGACATTGTAGCCTTGTTGTTGAGCATTCAAGGTCAACTAACAGGACTGCAAAGTCAGATAAAGGAGCAAGGCAAAAGATCATCTCTACTCTTTGTTGCCTGGCCTGGCGCAATTTAGACAATAATGGGCGCGCTGCCGGAGACGCGCCTAAAAGTCCTAGCTGTGAATGTAAATTCACTGATTAGGATTGAACGAAGAGCCAATATGTTCCAATTGTTGACAGACTACAGTCCCGATGTGTTTATGGCTAGCGAAACTAAGCTAAACCACAAACACAAATTGACTCATAAAAATTACAATATCGTAAGAAGAGACCGGCCCGATTCCACTCAAGGGGGCGGTGTTGCTCTCTTTATACGAAAAGGCATTAATTATAAAGTCATATTCAACAATGAATTGCGAAAGCTCAAGACGCTAGAAGTTTGCGTTGTATCCGCAGGTCACTTACTTTGCATCAGAACTCGAAATTGTTTTTAGGGAACTTAAACTGAGCTTGGAAGAAAACTATTTCATCTTGGCCGGTGATTTGAACGCAAAACATGAAGATTGGGAAAATCAACATAGTAATCCCAGAGGTAATCATCTTTTTAATTTGATGAATCTTTACAGCGTTGAATATGGCGTCGACCTGCTGGCTACTGAAAGGCCATCGTATCCAAGAAGCGGCTCCTTTCTGGACCTTTTGCTGTACGACACCAGACTGACAGTTACAGACAAAGTGGGTAATCACCCGCAAAACTGCTTACAGACAGTCGAGTACGACAGTGATCACTGCGGACTGGCTGCTGTAATGCAGATTCCGAACGAACGCATGGAGTTGGAGGAATACGTTGCAACGCACTCTTACAATTACAGTAAGATGCGTTGGCCTCGTTTCACCAACGCCTTAGCGAGAGAACTTCATTCGAGTGACATAGCCCCACCAAACAACAGAAACCTGGCAAATATAGAAATTGACCAACATTTACAACAGATGGACGAAACAATAAAACGAACAATGGAAAGGACAATTCCAAAGTACAAAGAACGGGACCAAATGGACGCTAAAGAACATTAAAATAAAAAAAAAGAAAACATGGAATATAAAAAAAAAATAAAAAAAAAAAAAGACAACAAAATATGAAAAATAATGTTAGATATGTAGTTAGATTTGCTGCTGTGGTTGTTCTAGTTTAAAGTAGTTTATAGGTAGAATAGGTAGTTTAAGTTAGTTTTAAGTTTTATTTTAGGACCTAATTTTAAGTAGTTTGTAAGTAAAAATAAAAAAGGATATTGATATTAGTTTTTTTTTTCAACTTTTCTAATAAATACAAAAATAAATAAAATTTTAATGAAGTAAAATAGATCTTAGGGCCGAAAGGCATTAGTTTTAAGTGTTATAGTCTAACTTAGAGTGTCCGTATGGGACCATTAAGTTAGTTGTAAGTTATGGATAATAAGGCTAGTTTTAGTTTCAAGAGTAATTCTTGTCATGAAAAAGTGCTTTCTCAAACTAGCCGTTCGGATTCGGCACAAAAATTGTAGGTCCCCTCCATTCCTGACAACATTACTCGCACATAGGAATGGTTGAGAGTTGTAAGTCACTAGGTCCTGGTTCACAACGGACTGTTGCGCCACCCCATTTGATTTTGATTTGAGATGAAACTGATGGGCTTCGTCAGTGAGAAGCAAAAATTTGGAAACTAAGGACCCAAGTGGCTGCCCTGCGGAACAAGGAAAGTATCTAGCTAGAAACGAGCATTGCATAAGCACTTTTTTAGGTCAGGTATAACAATATCGGATCAAAATTAACAGGAAAGATTAAAAGCCCAAGTCGGAAAGTTAAAGTAGGCCCAGTTGATCTTTTGTTGAAAGTCCTACTTATCAAAAGAAAATTAGATAATTTTGCTGTCGATAACCCAAGCTGAGATAGAACTAAGAGTTCTGCAGGTAGATAATATAATTTCCTGGTACTATAGGAACATTGACCACTTTTTTCCGAAAAACAATTTCTTGAAATTTCAATACACCGAAGTGGTATTGGTATTCTTCGAAATATTTCTGCAAAGCTTTTCTATAAGCACTTCTCTCTCAAATATAAGTGTTTAAAGGGAAACCGAATGTTCAGAAAATTGCCCTTTATTTAAAGTTAATAATTGATATTTATAAGCCAGCTGTTACCTGTGTATAACTTGAGATTTGTAAGTTCAGGATACCTCTGTTTCTCCATTATCCAAAAGCCAGGAGAACTATTTACTCCAAACTAAAAATTTTTCAGCTTAAAAGTTTTAGGAATGTGAACGATTATACAAGCCTGACTGCGGAATTCGGTTCGTCGTTGCCGTTATACAGTCTGCAGAAGTTCGAGGTACTTGTGAATTTCGTTTCACCTGTTCATAAAACTTCCGAACTTCATTCCTGCTTTTGAACCTCTCAACACCTTCTACCGCAAACTTTTCATGGTCTCTGTTTTTTCTTCTGAGAAGTCGGTGTTCTTCTCGCCTCTTCTTCTCATAGAGCACGTGAGCAGTTCCCGTCCTTCTATGCAGCGACGCTTTGGGTGCCTGTTGTTTTGCTGCATTTGTCTGCAAACATTCCTCAACACACCAGAGGTTCCTTGTTGCTGGTGTTTGAAACCAACACGTTGAAAGAGGCTTCGATGGCAACTGCCACTGCCCACTTTCCCCAATTAATTGTGTTGGCGGCAGAGAACTTCGAAGGAGGTTACTTGTAGCTCGGTGGGAGCAGGATTTGGCGATCTCCCTGTTTGGCCTTGTTCGGACATTGATGATACTGGAAGCGTGTCTAGCGTCGATAGCAATATGGCCAATATGGTTGGCGGTAGATTGATCTGGATTACTCCAAGTTCCTTTGTGGATGCTGAAGTTTTGAAAACGCCCACTGGCTACCATAACGTTTTGCCCTGCAGCTAGATGCAAGAGCCTGAATCCGTTGTCGAAAGTATTGTCGTGCAGGCAAAGATGTCTTCCCTTCCTAACTTATTATTAAAATCGCCCAGGACAATTTTAATATCGTAGCTCAGACATTGCTCGTATGTTCTGTCTTAGAGCTCGAAGAACATATCTTTGGTGTTGACATCCGTCTCTCCTGTGGGTATGCGCGCGCGCCCCCTTATATTGCCGAATTTAGCCTTGATGCACCTATAGCTCAAGACTTGTTGTCTTAGTCAATCCGCATCCAAATAAGCGCTGTTGTAATACCGTAGTTTTTCATCCTCCCGGCCCATCCCATCGTATTTCCTGGATGGCGGTGATGCCTGCTTTATAGCAGTCTAGGGCCTCCGCTAATTTATCGGCTGCACGTGGTCTGTTAAGGGACCTAACATTTACCATGCATATCAAAAGTTCATTGTCCTTAATTCATTATTAAATCCGTACGTTGGTGCTTCGCAAATGGGTTTTCTTTATGTAGTCAGGAAGGCACCCTGACACACGACCTTCAACCTGAAGGACAAGGTCCTTAATTTAACTCCAAGAGCAAGAGCCGGCACCCGATGTTTACCACGGGGAGGTTAGAGAAGGAGTTGATAGACAGAGGTGGGTTTTGAGAAAAACCTGTGGACGCTTGTGTCCTCTTGAATGCACATGTCTACCATTTGAACAAGGAAACTAAAAACAACAAAATGCTTCTGTCAAGAAAGCACCAACAAAGTGTGATAAAGTTTTTCACTTAAATTCTATTTCAAGGACAGATAGCATCAAAAGTTTCAGGAGTCATTTAGCTGATGCTCTTTAGAGTGTTTCGTTGTTTATAAAGGTAAAAAAAGGTCTGTGCTGATCAAAGAAAGTTAAAAAAAGATAATTATTGCTGGGTGCATAGATATTCCTATATTTTAAAATCATCGGCTTGAAATGTAGATATAGGATGAGGTTAAGCATTGTAGACGAAATTTTTAATGCAACAGAACACCTTTAAACCTCTGAATATCAAGTGGTTTTAATATATATTTAAAAGTCTCGCTTAGTGAATTCAAGGTGCGATTAGAATACTATTTTCTAGCATTTTTTGGTAAAGTAAGGCAATTTTTAAAAGCCACCTTAAAATTATAGCCATGTCCGAAATTATTAATAAGTTAAGAACAGACCAAATCCCATTTTAATTTGAAATATAAGATCTTTTGGGAAATATCTTATTCATTTTCAGCGACCAAAAATTTCCCGATTGCTATACGTACCCCTTAAAGAGGAGCAATCTTCGAGATGACATATTCATTTTGTGGTACAACAACTTAGTTGAGACATTTTAATTACCTCAGAACGGCCGAATGGGTTTTCCATTTGACGTACGAAAATATGTTTCAAGTCTAGCAAAGATATTAGAAAGAAATATCTTGTATCAATTTGTTTATCAACAACTTACGTTCGACTTCATTCACCTTCTCATAAATAACTTGGCGATTTTGGTTCTTTAAGTCTCGAACATAGACTCTAGAGTTAAAGTCGTACTTCCTCTTTATAAACGACGACGACCAAAGCTACGAGTATATTTGTAGCGGTTTTTGCAGATTTGGATGTGCTGCCAGTAACAAACATTTCCATTTGTTAGCTTGTAATAGATTTATGGCCAATTTCAAGTCGACAAATCAACGCCCCTTTTGGAAACAATTTCCTATTTCTATATATTCCTTAAGCCTCGTACTTTTGCGAGGGAACATTCATCGTTTATGCCAGAAGAACCTATAGGAAGCAGAGATACATTATGTAGCGAGGAAGGGACCCACAAAAAGTCACAGAATGTGGTTAGTTGCTGCTGTGCTGCTGTGAATGCCACTCTAATATGGCCAAAGTGGGCTCTAACTGAAGACTGGCCTGGACTATGTCTGTATCCGGATGAGATGGAAAGAAGAACATGAACGCGGTATTAAACTTGCTCCAAATTGGCATTTGTACAAAATCTTTTTTTCCTAGTTCTTATAGGTCTGGAATCTAGCAAAGAGATGAGGATTAACGTTATTTTATTTTTGTTATAAATTTTCTTTCTCTACAAAGGAGTTATAGGTATAAGAACTTGTTGCCTCAGTACAAACTGGGAATAGGAATACCTTTATAGAAGTTCAAGTTGAAAAAGGTGCATGGACCTACCTCTGTCTTTGCCTACTTTTAATGCTACAGCTACTTGCGTATAGCGGGGATAAATCATTTCAATGGTTTGTCTGCACTGAGTACCTTTCCTATACGAACGAACCTTCTTTTTACCCGGAATAAGGAGTTACACCTCTTCGGCAGCGGTATATACAAGTCGAGCATACTTACCTATAGGAGTTGATTGCAGCTCTGGAACCTTAAATTTGTGTGGACATTGTGGGTTAAGTGGGGTATATATTTGGTCTATTAAAAATAAGGAACGAGAGAAAGTTCCATTTGAGAGTGCAGTGGTAATGCAGTGCAGATACAGATACAGAAGACAGGTGATGGATTTATGGGGCTTGTTTGAGAAATATATTTAGATATATTATGGAGCTAGTTGAGGGTGTTGAGTAGATGATGTTTTAGTTGTAAAATATTTGTCCGAAAAGTTATTTGTTGAGGAAGTTTTTTGAGATTGAAATATAGAGCGGAAATAAATCTTTAAGGAGTTAGAAGTGATTTGGGGATTGTAGAGAGTATCAGTTCTAAATATGTCAAAATGTCAAAGTAACTTAAGAAATTATTGGTAGGTATACAATTATTTCAACTAGCACTGGATTATAGACTTTGTTATTTGTCGATGTCTGGTGTAGATATCTCTGGTGTGATAAACTTCGGAGGACTTGTTTTTTTGTTAATTGGTGTCCAAAAGACTGATAAGCACAAAGAAGTGACTGTTAGTTCTTCTTTCGGCGACCAAATAGCTCTTGAGATTTAAATTGAAAAAATAAGAATGTTTAATTGCTACAGAAATTGACCCTCGCCACTATATCTCTACTCTAATGTCAAAAATAACATATTTTTAAAGTGTGTAGTGAAATTTCATTTGAAATGCAAAGAATGAATGAAGTCTCACTTGATTGCAATCAATTGATTGTTATTATTAAATTATTGCAGTCTTTTTAAGGATAAATGATTAATAATTGCAAAAATTGGATTCCCAATCCTTCAATGAATGCAATCTTTATATTGAAAATTGCAGATATTTTATAATTACATATTTTGATTAAAAGCTTATTCCAAAGAGCTAGAAATATTCGTGTTGCTTATATGTTCTAGTTTAAAAACTTTATCTATAAGAAAACTTTCGAAAAAAGTATAAAAACTTTATCTATAAGAAAACTTTCGAAAAAAGTATCAAAATTGTAGTTACTGCCAAAAAACTTTTTTAGCATTTCAAATTCTAAATCAAACATTTATATTTCTTCGTGAAGTTTAATATTGAAGATTAATATTAATTTAACTTTCATTTTTAAAAAATTCAAACTGAATTTGGAAATATATTTATTTCTGCATATTTAAACTCATAATTTTTAAAAAATACAAATTTTTAACTATAGTTTTCGTATTTAAATTTTGCAGAAAAAAAAACGTCTGATATTCGATTTACACTGATAACTTTCCACTGGTGATCCTAAGAACAAGCCAAATGTCAAACTAAGATTTTGGAGTCGGAAACCCATTTTTATCAGAAAACTGGTATAAATTTTAATTTTTTTAAAAACAGTTTTTATTACATTTTTGGTAAAAATTTTATCAAATGTCAAAAACATTATCCTCGTTTTATGAAATTATTCGGAAGGTAAAATTATTTGAGGCTAACTTCCCATAGGAAGTTATTATAATCGGTCCTATTTGTCGAATTAAATTTTTTTTTTAATTTCTCGACGTTTTAAGATCCCTAGAGCAGGAATAAAAGATTTTTAGAGAGATGTCTCTGTGTGGGTGTGTACGTACTTCTTCAAAGCACATTTCGTCGTTAATAGCTCAAGAACCAGTAGAGATATCGACTTCAAATAAATTGTCGTATACAGATAATAAATGCAGAAAAATCAAAAAAATCAACATCTGTTGAAATTTTGAGAAGAACCGAACTTACAGTTTTCTTTATAAAACGTGAAAACCTGAATAAAACATTACTTAAAGTGGCTTAAAATTAATTTTCGGCTCAAATATCTTTTCAAAAATTTGAGATTATAGCTTCAAACTATTTTTTTTATAAGAAATATTGTTTTTTAAATTCTGTTACATTTTGAGGAAAATCGAATTGACAGTTTTTGTACAAAAGATAAAAACTTAAAAGAAACAATACTAAAATTTGGTACACAATTACTTTCAACTCAAATATCTTTTCAAAAATTAAAAATATTCAAACTGTCACAAAAAATATTGTTTTCGATATACCAGTATTTTTAACTTCCCATAGGAAGTTATTGTGATGGATCCGATTTGTCAAATTGAAAATTTTGACATTTCTCGACGTTTCAAGGTCCCTAGAGTCGAAATAAAAGATTTTTAGAAAGATGTTTGTGAGTGCGTGTGTACGTACGTTCGTACGTCTGTACGTTCGCGACGTTTTTTCGTCGTCCATAGCCCAAGAACCAGAAGAGATATCGATTTCAAATAAATTTTGTTATACAGATAATAAGGCAGAAAGATGCAGAAATCGCTCTCAAGAAAATTGCGTAGGTGGTTTTTTTACCATAGCAGTTTAAAAAAAAGTGAACGTTTTAGTTAACCCAAAATATCTCACGAACCAATAATGCTAAAGTCTTGAACAAAATTGAATATACTGTATTGTAACGTGATACCAAACAAGTATATTTTTTGAAAAAAAATCAATAAATCAAAAAAATGAACAAACAAAATTGTCACCTCCAAAATTTTACGACTAAAATATGATTTCATCTCTAAATAAATTCTGTGCAACGAAGAATAATGTTTTGACATCTAACGAAATTTTTGAATAAAATCGATTTGACAGTTTTCTTACAAAAAATTAAAAACCGAAAAAAAATTAACAAAAGTTGGTAAAAATTGATTTTCGATTCAAATATCTTTTCAAAAATTGTAGATATTGGCTTTAAACTACTTTTATCTTTAAAAAATATTGTTTTTAACATTCAGTAAAATTTTTGAATAAAATCGAATTGACAGTTTTTGTACAAAAAATTAAAAACCTAACAAAAAAATTAACAAAAGTTGGTAAAAATTGATTTTCGACTCAAATATCTCTTCAAAAATTTGACAAATATTGGCTTCAAACTAATTTTATATTATAAAAAATATTGTTTTCAACATTCGATAAAATTAAAAAAATCGAATTGACATTTTTTTTACAAAAAATAAAACTTTAAAAACAAACAATACTAAAACTTGGTAAACATTTACTTTCGACTCAAATAGCTTTTCAAAAAAAATTAAAATATTGGCTTCAAACTTATTTTATTTCACAGAAAATATTGTTTTCGATATTCAGTAATTTTTATATAAAAATCCAACAGTCCGTTTTTTCATAAAAAATAAAATCTACAAAAAATAGTACGCAAATTTGGTAAAAATACATATAGACAAACTTTTAAGCAAGACAAATAGACAGACGGAATGGAAAGTTATCAGTGTGGGTCGCATCCCAGCCTCTTTTTTAGTTTACTATTCACTAGTAAAAAAAAGCTGCCTGAAAGATTTGAATGAAATTTTATCCAGAAATTTTTGTCTTTACTTGGCCTTTTTTTAATATAAAAAATGTGTTTTTGTGTTGCTTGCATATAACCGTTATTTTATTTTTATATTTTCCGTGGAACTAATTCAGGGATTTAAATAATTTTTTGAACAAGCTCTTACATTGTCTAAAACCGGGTTTCTCAAAGTGTGCTCCTGCAGGCAATCTCAATTCATAACCAGTCGACTACAGAGAAAAGACACTTGAAATGGTAAAAATACATTCAGGGACAAATTCTATTTTTTATTCCATCTTACTTGTATAAAGTTACATACAATACCACGAAGATTTGTGCAAACTTTTATACGTAGTACGGTAAACTTAATTTGCAGTTGCTTTTAGAGCGTGAGTTTTACTTTTTTTTGTTTTCATACATAAATGTTTCGAATGGATCACTGGCGTAAGTCTAAATCTTTAAAAAAAAAAGCATATGAATGCGCCGCAAAAGTAGCCGAAGCTGCCGAAGAATCGACAACGGTAATCCCCGGTTAAATATTTCTGCTTTTTAGGCATTTAACCGCACAAAATGATTTCAATGATTTCATTTTGTTTGTTTAATTTCGGTTTTCCATATAATTATTTTAGTGCGAAGGAACATGACTCAATAGAGACAGCGGCGTAAGCGATTTCTGAAGGGTTTGAGTTTTATGGTTTGACTATAGTACTAGTTCGACGGTGATCAATGCCACAGAAGAAAAAAAATTTAAAGGAAGTACCACAAATCATATTTGAATTTTGGATTTACTGAGACAAGTGACAACAAACCTCAATGCGTAACTTGCAGCAAAGTGTTTCCAGCAAAAATGAAACGTAACTTTGCAGGGATTTATCCAGATTGCAAAAGCAAACCGACTGATTTCTTTAAAAGAAAGCAAGCTGAACTTACAAAATCTCAAACCATTATTACTTATCACTCAAAGACAGTGATTGAAAACCCGTTGGTGGCGTTGTACTTGGTAAGTTTCCAAATATCGCAAACTGGTGAAGCTCATACCATTGCTGAAAACTTAATAAAGCCATGTGTTGACATTGTTGAATGTTTGTTGGGTTGAAAGGCCAAACGTTGACAACGTTCCTTTGTCAAATAACACAATATCAAGACGAATCGGAGACTTAGCGGAGAATTTGAAAACTACTTTAATTTAACGAATAACAGTCACAAAATTTGCGCTGCAAATTGATGAATCAACGGATTTTGCAGTGTTGGCTATTTTTAAAGTATTTGTGCGCTACCAATATCTAAAGTCCTTTCAAGCAGATCCGCTCTTCTGCAAGCCGTTGCCAACTACTACAACTGGTGCTGAAGTTTATAATTTGATTGACAAATTGTAAATGACATACCATGGGTTAGCTGGATGAATACACGCACGCTGTCAAGGCCATGACTGGATAAACGTCCGTAGAGACGTAGAGAGCTAAAGCTAGAACCTTCCTCATTGTCGACATTTTGTTTTGGTGGACATGTTGTGTAATGAGCGTTGGTTATTGAAATTGGCGTACTTGTCAGATATATTTAAAAACATATATGATTTAAGTGCATCACTTCAGGGAAAGGCAATAACTGTTTTCGATGCCAGTGGCAAAATAGAAGCATTTAAAATTAAATCAAATTTTGGACTAAATCTAAAAAAATCGAAACCTGAATAGCTTCCCAATGTTTAAAGCATTTAAAGAAGAAACAGATTTGGACATTCCCGATGAAATTTAAATTCCACCTGAACATTAAAGAAAATGTATGGGTAATAAACCCGTACTCTATCGCTTTGGAAAAACCACCTTCCCTCACATAGTTGCAGTTTGAGTGCTTGATTGACCTGACATCAGATTCTTCGAGGAAAGAACTTTTTGCAACAAAAAAGTATTTATCAGAATTCTGGGGTATGTTAAAATACGAGTTAAGTTTACTGCTAAAATAATTCTTCTGCCGTTTGCAACAACATACATGTGCGAATTAGGGTTCTCTGCATAACCAAAACAAAATACAGATCCCGTCTTGATGCAGCGACTGATATACGGTTTCAGTTGTTCAAATTCAACCAGATATTTCAGCTTTATTATAATTATGTAATTCCTTATTAACATTGTTCTTGTTTTTTTCGTTGTAGAAACTGTATCCTGAATTCAATGAAGTAAACGAAATTAGAAAAAAGTTATTTAATTTGCTACATGTTACTATGAAAAATGGCATACGCGCATCAAAGTGCTCCGCGTGAAATTTGTAACGCAAAAAGTGCTCCGTGACTAAAACCGCTGGGAACCGCTGGGCTAAACAATGTTTGATGATAAAAATTACTGATTTCTTTTTTTGGATTTTTAAAAAATATATAATTTTTAAAAACTTTTGGTCAATATCTTAAAATGGCATTCAAATGTTAATTATGTGTTTATATTTATGGGCATTAAATAACTGCATACCAACAAAAATATTTTAAACAAAATTTGAAAATTTCATACATATAATTTTAAATCACTAACGATTTTTGAAAAATAATATGTTAAGATTTTTTTGAGAAATCAAAAGACATATACATTTTGAAAGTATGCTTATTTTGTTGGTATATTTATATGCTTTTATCAGTTGTTCAAAGTACTAAATTTTTAGATAATTCAATGTATAAAGAATTACCTTAAACCCTCAATTTCCAAGTTTGAGAATACATTGATATTAATATTCCTTTTCTTTAAAAAATTAAACAATTCTAAAATAACCTAATCTTGATTTACATATTTTCAAAGTAGTATTTTAATGTAACTTTAATTTGTTTTGATGTTTCCTATGAGCAAACATCAATTTCGACCTAAACTACCATTTTAATTCCATCATCACCATAATTTTAACCGCTTAAGTTAAAAAGCAAGTTTAAAATCCCAACTGGCTTATTTCTTAATTCAACTTCGTCATCAGTATTGTAGCTTCTTACAGTTAGGTTATTTAAATAACCCAAAAACCCACATCGCACACTTTGTCATTTTCAACACACTAAACACTATTTAGACAGAAGGCCCATAACATAATAACTCTAAAATAAATTATTCCTCCAAATTCTCAGAGATATTCCACTTCTGTCTTCTGTGTGTTATGGGAGGTCCATAAACAAATGTGTGAGCCACGACCACCTAAGAATTATTAATTAACATCACTTAATTAGACCCCCCCTTCATCACCGAAAAATACAAACACTTTATTCATTTATTCAGTTATTCGTTTTCATATAAAGAGGGTCTATCAAAAAATGATGAAGCCCTTCGCATTTATACCATCTATACCCAAATACTTAACCCACCCCCAACAAAAAAAAAAAAAAAACAGATGGTGATAGGTTCCATTTCAAAACCATTTAGAAAGTATTTTGAAATAAGTAAAAGTGTTACATGTGTAGTGTTTCTATGTCTGTAGGTATGTATCAACATTCATCTGGGTCTATTCGGCACAAGTATCGTCTACGAGTATATTTTCCTTTTATTAATAAAAACTAAAAAAGAATACTTTTTCTGTCATGTTAATTGAAGGGCTCAATTAATCAAAGTCAATATGAGTAATAGTTTCATATGAATGTGTGTAAATGTGGAAGAGATAATATTCATACCACTCGCATCGTCATCGTGCTTGTTTACTAAGTTTTTCGAGTATTAGCACATTAGTCAACAGAATGTTTTAGCTTTTTTAGGATAAGGCTGAGGTTGATAAATACGTTTTCATGAAGTAATGATGATCAAAAAAATTTATAGGAAGGAATGAAATTAAAAAATTGATTAAGAAAACGTTCCATTTCCATTTTATTTATAATTTACAATTAATTTAAATTATTTCTATGCATAGTTAACAGAGAGCTTAGAAACGAAAAACCTAATATTATAACACCTTTTTCTATCTTGTCGCCACCATAATTAAGAATAGTTTGATTAATATTTTGAAAAAAATTAACTGAATATTTTGTTTTTTTTTTTCGAAGTTCCAGTCTGTTCATTTGAATTGAATTTAAATAAGTTGATATGTTTTATTGAAAAACCTTTTTTTAAGATGAGTTTTAAAAGTTTTTCTAGAAGATTTACTAATGGATTTTTTAAAACTTTGTAGAATGTTCAAAAAAATGTTATTCTCAACATTGATACACGTTTTTTCATTTAAAACCAAAATGACAAAAAGAGAAATCGATTCGTAGACAATCGTGGACAAATAATTCATTCATTCTTAAGACTAATAAAGTCTCGATAGACATAATTCGGAGTTCGTACCCATTTATTTTAATCTTTATAATCAAGTTCTTCCAAAAAAAAGAAGCAAACATGGAAAATTTATCACCACTTTTCATCATCATCAGAAAATTTTAAGTCCTAGCAAGCAATTTGAAAGTTTTGTATACAATCTTAAATTTATGATTAAATTTATATACATACATATATCAATTTTGATAACATTACGTTGATCTATTTAAAATCGAACGTTTTTTTTTATTTCTTTCGAATTTCCAAAACGGCAGTACTTTACAGAAAACCTTCATAGTGCAAGCAGTACAAGATTCGCATATTACAGCTGAAACTCACAGTCTCGTCTCGTCAAATCGAGAAAAGCACGAGATGATAGTACTTGTTTGGATTGTCAGTTTTTTTTGCAGTTCTGAAAGTTTCAGGACATTTGAAATAATTTATTAGTAAAATTATTTGACTATGTATTTGAAATATTCTAAATCGTAATAACACTGAAGATCTTTATGAAAAAACTCCATATTAAGGTATCACTGCGGTTAGTTTATGGATACCATTTCAAAATAGAAATGGTAAAAACGTCAAGAAAGTGATATCTCTAACTTTCCAAAGGAAGTTATTAATAATCGGTCCAATTTGTGGAAGTCCCTAGAATCCGAATAAAGATTCAGATAGAGATTTCTGTGCGTGCGTTTGTACACGGTCGAAAAGTTTTTTCACCGTCCATAGCTTAAGAACCAGTAAAGATTTCGACTTCAAATAAATTTTGTTATACAGGTAATAATGCAGAAAGGACTGTCAACAAAATTGATTTGGTGGTTTTTGCAATTGAAAAAAAAAAAACATTAAAATGGTGATTAACCCAATATATCTCAAGGACCATACCGCTAGAGACTTGACTTACATTTTATAGTTATATTATGACGTGAAACAAAACTAGTATATTTTTGTAAAAAGTTCAATTAACGGGTTTTTTTAAATCGAAAAAAAACTGAAAAAAAATGACTTGAATATTTTACGAACAAAAATGATTTTATCTCCAAATAATTTTATACAACGAAGAATGACATTTTTGACGTCAAACATTAGTAAAAGTTGGTGAAAATTGATTTTCGACTCAAATGTCTTTTCAATATTTTGAAATAGTGACTACAAACAAATTGTATCTTATACAAAATATCGTAGTCAACATGTGGTAAGACTTTGGGAAAAAAATAAAATCCTAAAAAAAAAGTACCAAAATTTGGTAAAAATTGTTTTTCGACTCAATAATATTATGGCTGCAAACTAATTGCACATTCGGTACATTTTTTTGAAAAATCGATTGAGAGTTTTTTTAACTGGGCTAAGTCGCATCGCAGCCTCTTTTTAATAATTAAAACTGTCAAATCTCATTGACAGTTTATAAAGATTAGTTAACAAAAATAGCTATGAAAAAAGTACCATTAATCAGTCCATTTTCCTCCATATTTGTTATCTACTTCCTGACAGCTTACAACCTAAGTACAAATTTCAAACTTAAGTTAAGGACGAAACTTTAAACTAAAAAGAGGCTGGGATGCGACCCACACTGATAACTTCCCATCCCGTCTGTCGATTTGTCTTGCTTAAAAGTTTGTCTATATGTACTCGTATCAATTTTTTTGTGGATTTTATTTTTTATGAAAAAACGGACTGTTGGATTTGTATATAAAAATTACTGAATATCGGAAACAATATTTTCTGTGGAATAAAAAAAGTTTGTAGACAATATTTTTAATTTTTGAAAAGCTATTTGAGTCGTAAGTAAATTTTTACTAAGTTTTAGTATTGTTTTTTTTTTTTAGAGTTTTATATTTTGTAAATATTTACAAACTGTCAATTCAAATTTTTAAAAATTTTACCAAATGTTGAAAACAATATTTCTTATAAGATAAAATTAGTTTGAAGCCAATATTTAAAATTTTTGAAAAGGTATTTGAGTCAAAAGTAAATTTTTACCAAGTTTTAGTATTGTTTTTTTTGGAGTTTTATTTTTTTGTAAAAAAAACTGTCCATTAGATTTTTTCAAAATTTTACTGAATGTTGACAACAATATTTTTTGAAAGATAAAAGTATATTATAGCGAATGTCTCAAAGATTTGAAAAGATATTGGAGTCGAAAATAATTTTTTACCAACTTTTGTTAATTCTTTTTCGGTTTTAAATTTTTTGTAAGAAAAACTGTCAATTCGATTTTTCTCAAAATTTGTCCTAATAATGAAAACAATATTTCTAATAATTAAAAATAAATAAGAAGTTATTATCTAAAACTTTTGAAAAGATATTTGAGTCAAAAATTAATTTTTACCAATTTTTATTATTTTTTGTAAAAAAACTGTCAATTCGATTTTTCTCAAAATTTTATTAGATTTTTAAAACACATTTATTATTCGTTGCACAAAATTGTTTTGGAGATGAAATCATATTTTAGTCGTAAAATTTTGGAGGTGACAAATTATTTTTTTTTCAGTTTTTTTGGTTCATAAAAAACAAAAGTTAAATGGATTTTTTCAAAAAATATACTTTTTTGATATCACGTTACAATATAATTTAATTCAAGTCTTTAGCGTTTTTGGGTCGTAAGATATTTATGGTAAACCAAAATTTTCACCTTTTTTTCAAACTGCTATGGTAAAAAAAAACACCTACGCAATTTTCTTGAGAGCCATTTCTGCATCTTTCTGCCTTATTATCTGTATAACAAAATTTATTTGAAATCGATACCTCTTCTGGTTCTTGGGCTATGGACGACGAAAAAAACGTTGCGAACGTACGGACGAACGTACGTACAAACGCACGCACATACATCTTTTTAAAAATCTTTTATTTCGAGTCTAGGGACCTTGAAACGTCGAGAAATGTCAAAATTTTCAATTTGACAAATCGGACCCATTACAATAACTTCCTATGGGAAGTTAAAAAGTAAAAAAGCTAAAAATTAAATTTCCGAGTCAATTACGGTTGGAGTCGAAATACTGTATTTGTCTTAATAACAAAAAATAGGTGGCGCAACAGTCCTTTGAGAACTAGGGCCTAGTGACTTAAAACTCTCATCCATTCCTCCATCCCTTACTGTTGTAAGGGATGGAGAGGACCTACAGTCGGAACGGCTAATTTGAGAAAGCACTTTTCAAGACAAGAATAACTCTTGTGGTAACCCTGAAAAAAAACTTTAGATGGCACAGGCAGTGACTGAACCCAAAGCCTTGGCATGACAGTCCAACGCACTAACCATCATGTAATAATACTTTATGTCAAATATAATTTTGTATGTCAAAATCCAGATTTACAAATTCTAAAGTTCAGATTGTATGCCCAAAATTCTGTATACAAAATTTCTTCTGTATTTCAAAAAAATATATTAAATCAAGTATTACTTTGCTCAACAAATAGTTGAAAAACATATTTATCAAGAACACACTTCGTAAGGATACAGAATTTTGGGATGAGTAATTCGAAGAAACAGTATTATGTCATACAATGTTTTGTTCGTACAGTATTTTTGTATTCAATATTCTAAACTTGAAGTCTTAAAATTCAGAGTTTAAGACGTGTTAACAATCACTATTATAAAGTATCATAACGGATTTTGATCGTGCATAATTCTGAAATGCGGTATTTCGATCCGCTCCTAGTCAATTAACTGGAAAAATGTGAACATCATGTGTCAAAAATGGCTAGCAGGTGATCAGTTACTACAAATGTGGGAATTCCTTTACGCAAGTAATATTCTAACCTTACTTCACTACTATTTTAATACATTCCAATACAATTTGAACAACTCGTGAATTTTGCCATGGTGTAGCTTTTACTAAATAATAGTGACATCAAATAACTTAAAACTGGACTGCCAGAGAAAGCAACGTTAATAGTTTTAAGTTATAAAATAGAAGAAGAACTTTTTTTGGTTGTGAAGGACCAAAACTTCTTTCTTACATATTGAAAGACAGATAGTTAACTCTAGGTGCTCGTAGGTGGTATTTTTCGTCACTGGTACAATATCAGCTACGGTTCCATGAATCTATGGCATGCTGCAGTGAATTTTTAATGAGCATATTGTCATCTTTTTCTAAAAAATGAATAATTGTGACCACCTCAAAGTCGGTAAAAACTGTCTATTTTTCACAAATACAGATATGAAGATAAGTTGGTACGTGATCAAGCATAGTTTGTCCTAAAATTTCACTCCCACGTTCAAATAAAGTCAAATCAAAAACAAACAAACAGAAATTACAATAATTAAATTCCGAAAGCATAACCTCATCAATAATAATAGGCTTAATAAAAAGACAAAAGAAACATGTTAATCTATTTCGTGTTTGAATACAAAACGTTCAATTAATTCACAAACGACAAAAAAATCATCGTTTAAATATCTATACGAGTGATAGTCACGTATCAAATGACATTTTCATTTCTACTTTTAACTTAGATTTTTTATATATTCTCTCAACTAACCAAAAAAAAAAAAAAAATAAAAATAAATAACTTGACATTAACTATTTGAATTAACGACATTAATTGTTGAAGAAGAAAAAACCAAAGTATCTTATACTAAATGAGCCCATTCAAGTGCATGTCAGATGAACTCATTCAAGATCGTCTTCAATTAACTCTCAAGATGTTGTCGTTTTTTTATATTTTTTTCTTAATCACTTTTTTTCTAGAAAAAAAATTACGAAAAACACTGAAACCTGTGAAAAGTTAGAAGAATAAACCTCAAATAACTGATTTCTCCAATAAGAAAACACAAGACATTCCAAATTGAACTCATAAGTTAAAATATTTTAACCATTATCTACGGACAAAATTTCCATAACAAATGCCCATTGAAATAAAATACAAGAAAAAACCACGAACAAAATCCAAAACTAAAACGAACAGAACTAAAACAGATCTGTCAAATTATTCGAATTCGAATTTAATTAATAATGACACTTAAGTGTGAATACGGTGATGACCGCACTGATGCTGCTGGAGCTGATGTAGAGGACAACAACGACGAGACGCACGGCACGGGAGGATTTAATTGACCTCCAAACAACACCCTAATGACTCCAAATGAGCCACAATGACCAATCGAACAGCAACATAGCGTCCCACAACAACAGAAACAGACAACAATAGGGGCGATCCCATAATAGCCAATCTCGACTGCCCTGCTGTCATCCGAAACAAATGGTAACGCAACAAATCCTGTTATTCAAATCACTTTTCATGGCTGTTGTTCTGTTCACTTTTGGGAACACACATTTGACAATTGTTTCTAGATAGATATGATGTTTGACTCTTTGCCTCTTCGTGCCCCGCGCACAGATACAGAACACAGGACCGACTCTCCGACATCAAAAACCCACAAGCTGTTCGTTTGTAGCAGACCTTTGGTCGCATCTATAGGAACGCCGACCGCCACTGCCGCCGCCGCAAACCGAAGTTCTACAGGTAGACAGACATACGAGACCATTTTTCCTCTGCTTCTTAGGTCCGTTCGGATACGTGGTACGATAGAAATTGCCCGTTTATTCAAATCGTATGGCTTCGATAATTTATTACGTCATGAAAAAACATGATACGAAGTTAGTATCAGTTGTGTTTCTTTGGTGTGTTCTATGTTCCTTTTTGGGGCATGCAAGACAAAGTCGAACGAAAAACAGAGACATAGCCCATAAGCACGCAGATAACGGCATTTTGTTAACGTGACACTTTGCATTCCTGTGAATGTGAAATGAATTCACCACTAAAGACCACAACCAATCTATACCGTTTTCGACTTGAAAATGAACCAAATCAACTTGCCATCAACTTACCATTATACCACACAAACAGACATCACTAGGGTCACCTCTCACCGTCTCACCATCATCAAAACTCAGACAAGACTTGTCAAATTGTTGTGTTGTTGTTGTTATCGTTTTCTTGATGACGATGATGATGGTTGTGTATCGTTATTTTGAATTCGATGAACATGACATGGGATATTGTTAATAAATTGCCTTTACGTGATTATGTCAAGTAGATGTCAAGTGAATTATGACACATGATTTCGATTCGAACCTCTAAGAGCATTCAATTGTGTCATTTTTATAAGACTCTTTGTTATTGAGTTCGACTAATAAAAATGTGTACCGATACCGACTTCTTGACTCCTGTCAAAATCAAAAGTTGAAAATGTCATTTTGACTTTCTTTGTGTTGAGTTCTTTTTAAAAATCGTGATTGGTGCGAGAGACGGTGGTTTGGCACCAGTGAATATAAAAATACGAGAGTGCGTGTCAGTGAACGGATACATTAGTGCGTGTGACGAATTTCAAAATACTGTGACAATTTTATTTGAATTTTGATAAACAACTTTATTACAATGTAGAGTGTAGACAAAAAAATCTTTTCAATGTTACGACTTCGAGTATTTTTGTTAAGTATTAACCAAAGAGGGTGCGTGTTAAAAATCTTATATGTGGGTGAAAGCTCTTTGACATTTAACACTGTTTGGTATTGGAAAATTATTTTCGTCATGTAGGGGCACACACACACGAATTGAATGAAGTCGATTTTTTATTATTTTCTATTAACCTTTCTAGGAGATGATGAACCTGGGTCAATACGTTGTTTATACACCTGCACAAAACAGGAAAACAAAAGATGTTATTTTTTATTATGTTATGCATCATAATGAAAGATGAATTTTTTATAACAGTGGGACATGAGTTAAAGATTGTACATTAGGTCGCTTTTTTTCTTGAGGCTACTTTTTTTAGTTTTTATGCTGAAAATTTCTTGTAAATGTCAAAATTCCTTAGTATAAATATTTAGTACTCGCCGACGGCATACACGTAAGCTTTGAACAACTTTCCTTTAATGTCTATAGTTCAGCAGCCTTCTTTAAGTATTATCTTTGCCAGTAAATATTCTCTGAATTTGAAGCTGTACAAAAGTTTCCATTTGTAAGGGTTTACTTATAGTAGCGTTGTTTTCAAGAAGGAATATTGAAGGTTATGTCCTAGAACTAAGCTTTGTTATGAAGATATGGGTTTGACATTATATTTTCAAAATAGCCACCTCGTCGAATAAATTCCAGCACGCAGGCCCTATTTTGGATATGTTTTTGCCGTATGTAAGCAATAACGCGCCAATCGTCTCGGGTTTATATGCGTGGACAAGAGAATTTACACATCTGCACAAAATTGTTCAGGGGTTGTAAATCTCATAATTAAACAACACTCACTAAAAGTTGTCTTCAACTATTTGATTGTTTCAATGCGTCCCGCGCACTTGAAAATTATTTTCGTGACAGCTGTCAAAAAAACCAACTACGAAAAAAGTATTGCCTGATTGAAAACCACACGTCTTAAAAAACACACAATAATGCTTGACGCTCTTTTGGGATCGAACTAAAGAAACAAAGTTAAGGACAATTTTGTAGGAAATTTAATTTACTAAAAAAATTGATATTAACTTCCCATTGGAAGTTGTTGTAATCGTTCCGATTTTTCGAATTGAAAATTTTGACATTTCTCGACGTTTCAAGGTCCCTAGAGTCGAAATACATTTTTTTTAGAGAGGTGTCTGTACGTGCGTGTGTTCGTACGTTCCCGAAATTTTGTTTGACATCCAAAGCTCAAGAACCAGTAGAGATATCGACTTCAAATAAACAACAGATAACGGCTTCCGACTAATAGACTTTGCTGCAGCTCATAATACGGTGATAAGGAGCACTAGGTTTCCAAGACGGAAGATCTACACAACAACCTGGCGATCTCCGGATAGTCGAACCACCAACCAAATCGACCATGTGCTAATCGGCGCAAGGAACGCATCCAACATCTTGAACGTGCGCACTTTCCGATGAGCAAATGTGGACTCTAACCACTTAATGGTAGTGGCTAAGTTTAGAGCTCGAATATCAAACGACAAAAAAAACACGTGCGGTCCAAAGAATGAAGTTCAACATCGGTTGCCTTAACACATTTTTCTTGAGGCTATTTTTTTTTTTGTTCCTATGCTGAAAATTACTTGTATATGTCAAAATTCATTATAATAAATATTTAGTACTCGCCGACGGCATACACGTAAGCTTTGAACAACTTTCCTTTAATGTCTATAGTTCAGCAGCCTTCTTTAAGTATCATCTTTTGTAGACGTGTTGTTTTCAAGAAAAAATATATTGAAGGTTATGTCCTAGAACTAAGCTTTGTTATGAAGATAAGGGTTTGACATTATATTTTCAAAATAGCCACCTCGTCGAATAAATTCCAGTACGCAGGCCCTATTTTGGATATCTTTTTGCCGTATGTCAGCAATTGTCTCGGGTTTATATGCGTGGACAAGAGAATTCACACATCTGCACAAAACTGTTCAGGGGTGTTAAATCGCATAATTTAACAACACTCACTAAAAGTTGTCTTCAACTAATTGATTGTTTAAATGCGTCCCGCGAACTTGACAATGATTTTCGTGACAGCTGTCAAAAAAAAACAACTACGAAAAAATATTGCCTGATTGAAAACCACGCGTCTTAAAAAACGCACAATAATGCTTGATACGTGCGTGTGTTCGTACGTTCCCGAAATTTTGTTTGTAATCCAAAGCTCAAGAACCAGTAGAGATATCGACTTCAAATAAACAACAATAAAAAATGTACCCGAAACCACCATAGGTTACCAGCCGCCCCAGAAAAAGAACCCATGGTATGATGATGAGAGCGTGATATTAAAAAGAGACGGAAAATACACGAGTGCAGATGCTGCAACGGAAAACAAGAGCAGCAAGGGAAAAGTACCGCACGAAAAGGAGAAATTAAAAAAAGACCCTGCGAAGCACAGTGGTTCCAGTTGTATGGAGAGGCGGTCATAGATTGATAGAATCTGAACCACTGCACCGATTTCAATGAAATTTTCAGGGTCGGTAAACTATTGTATAAGAAATCATCAGGCAAAATATCTGCGCACTAACACGCCCACTTTTTCAAATCTTCAAATAATTAAAATTCGTGTAGGTAGGAAAATCACATTATTTTTTTTTATAAACGTGGGGGTATAACTCATCTGTTTAAATTGCTTCAAATGAAAAAAAAAATGTAAATATATAACGGTAAAATCTACAGAAAAGTGATATACTAAAGTCTGTCTTTTTATATTGTTTTCAAATCAATGTTTTTTATCAAAAGTTTTTGAAAAAAAAAATATTTCTATTCTAATTTTCTCTTTGTTGTTTTCGACCGAGTTACTTACCGAGTTATTTCAAACCGCTTGCACAGTAAAAAAATTCGATTTTGCAAGTGATCAATTTGAATGTTTTCAGCGTCCGGTAAGGACAACGTCAAGGCCTCATACACCTTACGATTCCTCACAGCCTCATTTTTAATATTGTTCAAAGACAGCCACATATCCAGAACCCCCAGACGTTTAAAAGAACACTTCAGACAAGCACCTTTCAAACAAAAAAAAAATGAAATATGCTGCAGTTAGAAGGAGAATGCAGAGTCAATCGCAGCACATCGCAGCTAGACGCAGCTAAACGCAGCTAAACGCAGCTAGATGTTGTTGTTTTTGGAACTACATATATATACGAATATTTTGGTATATGATTCATGCATGACTTTTCATGACTTTGTTATTAAAAGTCTCGTTGAATTGGAGAAAAAGACACAAAAAACTAATTTTGGGCTTTCTTTGTGGGAATTTGCTCTTGGTTAGGAAGTAATCAAAATAATAAAACATACTTTATAAACATAGCACATACCTTCAGTTTGAATATCCATTACTAACAAATATAAAAAAAAAACTATTCTTAACAATATAGGACTTTAAAGCTTATTGCAAAAAGAGCACTTGCTATGACAACGATATTTGTCTGGTATGCCCCACTTCGGAAGCACAGAATGAAAAGTTCTGTTTGTGGATTTGATTTTTTTGTGAGTAATCAGGTGGCATGACTATTTATAAATACTATAGGGAAATATGAGGCAATAATAACAACATCAAACTTTTACCCTATGACCTACTACGGTCCCACTGTGCGAAGGAAGAAAAGAGCATCCGCAGTTTCTCATCTCAACGATCTAGAGGAGTCTCAGGCCAAGAACAACACCCGACGTTTCTTTAAAAGGTCGAAGCAATTAGCTTCTGGTTTCAGAACCGGGACACAAGCTCTTCGAAACATTGAAGGAAACCTAGTCAACAAAGCACAGGGAATTGTAGATGTTTTTAAGCAGCACAACAGCTGCTGAATGCGCAAAATATCGAGCAAGATAATGGCGAAAGAGAAGCAAGACCAGTCAATGAAGAACCAGTCCCAGCCCCCAGCAGAGAAGAGGTAGAAAGAGCCATCCAAAACCTAAAAAATAACAAGTCCGCCGGGTCGGATGGCATAACCGCGGCACTCTTTAAACATGGAGGAAGTGTTTTGATAAACCGCATGCACCAAGTCATCACCAAAGTGTGTGAGGAAGAATGCATACCCACTGACTGGTCGATAAGGCGACCCGATGTTATGCAAAAACTACCGTGGCATATCCCTGCTTAATGTTGCATGCAAAATCCTATCCAATGTACTGTGTGGTGTGAGCGTCTTAAACCTTTCTGCAACACATCGGCACGTTCCAGTGTGGCCCTAGGCCAGGCAAAACAACGATAGACCAAATATTCACACTGAGGCAGATCCTGGAAAAGACCAACGAATTTCAAGTCGAAACCCACCATCTTTTCATCGACTTTAAAGCTGCTTATGATAGCATCCACCGCCAAGAGCTTATGATGGTGATGTTTGAATTTGGAATCCCGAACAAACTGATTCAGCTGTGCCGGATGACGCTAAACAATACGCAGTGCAGTGTGCAAATGGGTAACAGCTCATCCGAGTTATTCCAAACTTGTGCAGGGTTTAGACAAGGAGATTCGTTGTCATGTGACTTCTTCAACATAGTCCTGGAGCAGATAGTGCGTAAGGCAGGTGTGAGCACGGAGGGCACTATCTTCAACAAATCCACTCAGCTCCTAGGCTACAACGACATAGACTTAATCGGTCGAGCTGTGCTTGAGGCCTTCACAGCGATTGAAGAACAAGCGAAACTTGTTGGTCTTGAAGTGAATGAGGACAAAACAAAGTACATGTTATCAACAAAAAAAGCAACATCTGTCCACCGCCTAGGACAAAACTTCCCTGTTGGTAGCAGCAATTTCGAGGTGGTTAAGGAGTTCACATACCTTGGAACAAACATCAGTCCCACGAACGACAACTTAGTGGATATCTTGCTGCTTTAGTTTGTCCAAACAACTGGGTTCAAAACTCCTTACTCGAAAGAAAAAGTGTCTGCTATACAAAACTTTGATTTTACCAGTCCTACTCTACAGGGCCGAGTGCTGGACGATAAGTAAAAAAGGGGAATTGATACTGGGCACTTTCGAAAGAAAAATTCTACGACGAATTTGGCGTGTTACAATAAAACGTTTTTTTTTATAAATACAAAAAAGTGAAAAATGTATATTTGTCACCTCTAAAATTTTATGAACAAAAATGACAACTGATAACATATTGAGAAAAATCGAATTGATAATTTTTTTTATAAAAAATAAAAACTTAAAAAAACATTACTAAAAGTTGGTAAAAATTGATTTCCAACTCAAATATCTTTCCAAAAATTTAAGTTTATAGCTTCAAATTAATTTCAACTTATACGAATTAACGGTTTTCTTACAAAAAATAAAAACTTAAACAAAAATTATCAAAATTTGGTAAACATTTATTTTCGACTCAAACATCTTTTCAAAACTGTGAATATTGGCTTCAAGCTAATTTAATTTTTTTTTAAATATTGTCGTCAACATTTAGAAAAATTTTGAAAAAAAACCGAAATAACTGTTTTTTTACAAAAAATAAAAACCTAAGGAAAAGTAGTAAAAGTTGGTAAAAATTGATTTCGACTTCAATATCTTTTCAAAACTTTGAGATAATGGCTTTAAACTAATTGTATCTTTTAAAAAAATATTGCAGTCACCATTCAGTAAAATTTTGAGTAAAATCGAATTAACAGTTTTATTACAAAATATAAGAACCTAAAAAAAAAAACAATACTAAAACTTGGTAAACATTTTCAAAGAAATTTAAAAAGCCTCTAAAAAATCTATTAATTTGATATTAAAATAATTAAATTTTTGTTTCATTGGATTATATATTATTTTTGTGCATTAATCTGGTTAAAACAAATTTGTCGTGCACTGTAGTTCTCCAGTGAAGTGCATCTATGTTTATGTCTAGGTATTTTTTACTACCAGTGTGTTACTAAGGAGTTAAGGCCAAACCATAAACTTTTTATCCTTAATTCACAACCATTTCTTTCAAATCTATTCCTTGTTTAACACCTGTCTACGTATTGTTCTATAAGCTCTTCACTGTTCAGTGCTTTGTCATTCGTATTCTACTAATGTTCGTTACTTTACATTTTACATTTAAAAGGCTTTTCATGTCCATCATAGGAACAAAAGTCAATATTTCGAATAGGACGAAGTTCCTTGAATAAAATCCCTCCCTCATAGTGTATTGTTTAATTTATATAATATTAATAATTTCCAAACGAAAATATTAATCAATATTTACAAAAGACGATTGTAAGTCCCCGCATGCTCGTCCTCTTTATTTTTGTGTGATTACACTTGCGTTCCGTTTTCACCAAGATTAAAGAGAAGATATGTTTTATGTTTGTTTCGCTTGTATCTATGAGAAAAGATACTTATGGTCTCAGATAAAATAGCGGCGGCGGTAACGAGAAACATCAAAATGAAGGGGAGCATCATCACTTCAGAGTACAGCGTATGAAGGTAAGGTATGGTATATCCGTATGATGTTAACGTCTCGTCGTTTCTCGTATCGTATCGTTTGTATTTTATACACTCTTATGTGTTCTGTATCCTGTTCAATCCAGAATGGCAGAATCCCTGAATGGGAACTGGAGACTGCGGCTAGGTTTCTTTTCTAACGTTCAAGTGTAATAAATCTTTCTATGCAAACGTGCTACGCAGATTTAATATATTTTTTATTTGCTCTGAGCAGAGTTCTTATGTCTGAAAAAGTATTTGATTAAGGGTTTACAGTGAAAGCTCTAATAAACGGATATTATTAGCTTTAAAATATCCGTGGAGTATGTTAAAAAACGTTCGTGATAGCAGTTCCTCGCTTGACTTAAGATCACAACATAATGCCTTATTCGATATTTTCTATTTCTCGTTACTCGTAGTTTTAATTCTTAACTCGTTATTTATATCTCAGTTTTTTTTTTTATTAATTTAACGAGTTATTCGTAATTTCTAGTTCGTTATTTGTTATTCATTATTCACATCTGGCTTTTCGCTATTTCCAAATCGCCTTGAAAGTTCTTCATTCGTTATTCGATGTAATTTGACATCTTTATTACATTGAAGTAATAACGATTCCAAAAAATAATTTCGTCTATTTATAGAGTTTTTACTGTACAATAGTAGAATTTTCTATAGGTAAGTAAGTATCAGATGATATTTGTTTCTTTATTTTTCATGACTATAAGGAAAATATAGAGGACTTGTGTCATGAGTGAATAAGGAGTTGTTTGTTAGACGGGTAGATGGTTATTGCGCTCATTGGAAATACTATTTGCAGTTATATCTTATAAAAAGGTGTTGTGAAAGGTTATTTGGACAAGAGGTTTACATAAATTTCTTCATAGACTTGTGTACATACATATAGACATAGATTCATATAAAATGAAAGGTGAATCGAAGACAGAATGATTTAGGGATTTGGTGTTTGAAATTTATTTAATACTTTATTCTTTTGTTGGAAAGATCAATGTTCTAGAAAACAAGAATATCTTCTTGTTGGCCACTCACTTCAAGTGAATTATGAAATAAGAATAAAGAATCCTTTTTGCATTACTATTTTATGATGGACTTTATAATATAGTATAAAAGATTTCAAGCTTCAGCACAAGACTATAAAACCTCACTCGCAAAAAGAAAAACAAACCAATTATTGCAGCTTTGATGAAACTTTTGAGGAATTGAATAATGTGCCTATTTCCTACAAACAAATTTTTGAAACATGCTTCAGAGGCTTTATAAGGATGAAGGTTATTGAAAATATCAAAGCAATCAATCTTTGTAACTTTACTTTTTAACTTTCCATTAAAAGTTATTATAATTAATCTAATACATATTAAGGTCATCAGGATCTAGACCTTATGATCTTGAGTCTTTAAATCTCAAGAAGCGGTAGAGTTATCGACTTCAAAAATGAACTATGCTTCACAGAAACTATATTCATAAAAATGAATGAATGCCTCTATGTCATCGATGAACTCAAAAACTACTGGACCAATTATTATGAAAACTGGTGTATATATGTATTTTCCACGGAGAAGGTTTGTTTGATATTCTTATTGATGCCACTCCCTATACCAGGTTTCGCCGCAGTGTATAGCAACTTTTGCCCCGTTTAACCGATTGTCATGAAAATCCGTATGATCTTGTATTTTTAATGGGTAAGATGATACTCGTATTAATGAAAGTTACCACCAGATGGCTCTTTCATGTATCGAATTCAATACTGATTAATAGTTATCTATACGCATTTGTATAAATATAAACATTGGAAGCTCGTGATCGTGATTTGAGAAGAAACAGATATTCGGTGGCGCACTCATTTTATTGTCCGGTGATTTTCGAAAAACACTGTTCACTTTATCACGTTCAACACCCGCTGATGAACTTAATGCGTGTCTTAAATCTATTTTCTATCTATGGTGTTATTTACAGAAATCGACTTTAAAAGCTTATATACGTGTACAACTACAACAGGATGCATCGGCTGCAAATTTTTCAAAACAAGTTTTGGATATTAAAAATGGGCGAATGGAAATAGATGCATCTACACAAAGTAGCACCCTGTCAGCAAACTTATGTAAGATCACAGAAAGCATAGACAAATTGGTGCAAAAAAATTTTCCCAAGCATTGCACAAAACTACAAAAACCATCAGTGGCTCGGTACGAGTTCTATATTATCAGCCAAAAACATCGATGTCAGTACCATCAACTTCACTTGCATGAATACCCAGTAAAACGTCCATAGATTCTGTGGAAAATCAAGACGAATTCGCTTCATTTTCCAGCCATGCCACCGCACGTTCATTAATTGAAAATTGGCGTACCCATCATTCTTCTTTAAAACAGAAATCCACCTTGACTTTCCAACGGAAGAGACACTCAGTGAAGAAAATTTTATCGAGGCAACAATGACTGGAAAAAAAGGAGTAAGCCTGATGTTGCCACGTATCCCAATGATACTGACAGGTATGATATTCGAATTCAATAGATTACAATTCCCGGTGCGACTCGCTTTCGCAATGACAATTAACAAAGTACAAGGACAATAATGGATTAAGGGGCTCGTCTACCTTTGCACTCCTATTTTGGGCCTATTATTCAAGGATGTATTGCAAAAAAACTACAAATGGTCTTTAACGATTATGAACTTTAATAAAAAAACAAACAAAAATATGATTTTTTAACAAAATTTGCCCTTTATGCGTCGTTGTAGACATCTGCATTCAAGAGGACACAAGCGTCCACAGGTTTTTCTCAAACCCACCTCTGTCTATCAACTCCTACTCTCACCTCCCCGTGGTGAACATCGGGTGTAGAGTGGCTCAACTGGAGATTGGGTTCCAAACCCAGTGGAAAGTTGTTGGGGGTAACAAACGAGAGACGAGAAGTGGTGTTTCCACTAAGGCACCTCTCCTTATCCAGACGGCAGCGGAGGAATTCCCGAGATGGAATCAATGTTGGCGCCTACAGTTCCAGTGAGGTTGAACTACTTAGTGAATACCTTATAGGGCTTCTACGACATTTTCAGAGCCAAGGCCTATAAGGAGCGATTTGATCCGGCGCCCCGTTATTGGAGTTATACTTAGGATCTGGCCCTCCAGGTTGAGGGTTGTGTTGTCGGGGTGACTTCCTGGCCACGTAAGAACATCATAGTTGCGAAGCACCAACAAGCCTCGGATACGGACGAATTTACTGTTGACAAACTACGCAAACGAATTAAGGACAACGAACTTCAGATATGCACGTGGAATGTTAGGTTCCGAAGAATTACCGGAGGCCCTACACTGCTTAAAGCAGACATCACCGCCATCCAGGAAATACAATGCGATGAAGCGGGCAAATGCAAACTAAAAGACTGTAGCGCTTCTTGGGATGCGGCTTTGTCATTATAGCCAGTCCTAAGCTAGAAGTCTTGAGCTATTGGTGAATCAACGAGCGCCTCATGACCATACGCGCATCAAGGCTAAATTCGGCAACATTAGCCTGATACTCACGCACGCCCCACAGAGAAAGATGACAACACCAAAGATTTGTTCTTCGAGCTCTTAGAGAAAACATATGAACAGTATCCTAGCTCCGATATTAAAGTTGTCCCAGGCGATTTTAAGGCCAAGCTAGGAAGGGAAGACATTTTTGGTGGAATAATCGGGAAAAACAGCCTGCACGACAACACTTCCGACAACGGATTCAGGCTCGTTGATTTTGTGCGGGGTGAAGCGTCATGGTAGCTAGTACGCGTTTTTCACACCTCAACATCCACAAAGGAACTTGGAGTTCTCCAGATCAATCTACCGTCAACCAGATTGACCATATTGCAATCGACGCTAGACACGTTTCCAGCATCATGGATTTTCGATCTTTCCAAGGAGCTAACATCGACTCGTTGTATCGAAGTTAGGACTTCGAGTTTCAAGACCCAAGGCAAAAGAGGGCGATGCTTTTAGCATATACAACGTCTAACGGCTACAACCGTAAGAGATCGCCAAATCCTTCTCCGACCGAGTTACAAATAACCTCTCTAGAAGTTTTCTGCCACCAGAAAAATGTATATGTAACATTGTAAAGATGAAATCAGAGAATCCGCCTCTGACGTGCTGGGTTTCAAGCAGCCACCAAAATGGAACCCCTGGTTTAATGAGTATTGTCGGCAGGCAAATGAAGGCACACAAAGCTGCACTGTATACAAGGACTAGAGCTGCTCACGAAATCTATGAGCAGAAGATGCTAGAGGAACACAGACTTCTTAGAAGGAAAAAGAGTGAACATGAGTAGCAAGCGGTCGAAAATGTTGAGAGTTTGAAAGTAGGTGGAACGAAATTCACAAGTACACAAACCTCGAACAGAAGGCTGCATAGAAGAAACTGGAAACATCATGGTGGAATCGCGGTCAACACTGAGGATATGGAAGGACCACTTCTGCAGACTGTATAACGGTGAGGTGACGATGAACAGAATTCAGCTGTCAGGCAGGATGACCCATTCAACATAGACGACGAAAGCTTACAATCCCGTCTTCCCGACTTAGAAGAAGAAAATATTGGCATATCTAAGCTGAAGGCTACAAAAGCCGCTGCAGCAGGTGCTTGATTGCCGACCTCTTTAAAGCAGCTGGAGATAAAGAAAGCATGCCCGATGAATGGAACCTCAGTTTCTGCCCGATTCTGAAAAAATGACACCTTATTAACTGCACCAACGATAGAGGAATCAGTCTACTTAATATCGCTTACAAAATCTTCTTTTTCGTAATATGTGAACGTATAAAGCACATCGTCAACAACCTAGTGACGTTTAGACCAGGAAAGTCCACATTCGATCATATATAGACATTACGGCAGATCCTGGAAAACCTCAAGAACATCAAATCTACACCAACAATCTTTTCATCGATCCCAAGGACATATAACAGCATCTACAGGGACGAGCTGCATAGATTCAAGTCTTATTTTGTCATCCCTGCCTAACTCGTCCGTTTGTGCAGGATGACCATGGAGAATTTCCGCTGCTCCATAAAGGTTGGAAAAAATTTAACAGAACCTTTCGATGTCAAAAAAGGCTTAAGATAAGGTGATGCGCTGTCACGCTGTCATGAACTAACAACACCGATGTTTTGGTCAAAACGTCACCATCAACAAACGCAGCTTTGAGGTAGTTAAGGCATTCGTCTAATTAGGCCCCGCTTTTAACACCTGATAAATGTTGTTGGTATTAAAAATATGATTTTTTTACATTATTACTTACTTAAAGTGGTGTTTACACTGTACACAATATCAGAATTCCACATGTCGAATTCGAGTTTAATACAATATATTTTTTTAAATTTGTAATTATTTGTTTGTACTGTTTTGTCAATTTGCATCTGTCATAGAAACTGACATGTGAATAAAATATTAGTATTTATTGTAATTGTCTTTAAGCGTGCAGTTACATATTTTCCCGAAATGTGAAACAAAATTTTAGACACTCTTTTATCTCTGTTTCGAAAACTAAACCAATTCTGTTAATAGTAAAATAAATTTTCGGAAGGCACAGAATTTTAAGATCAGAATTTCGGAAGCGAATATTAAATTTCATATGTTTTGAATCTCCATTTATTATTTTTTAAAACCGATTGATTAGTTTAGGTAAAAACCCTACAATGAAAATAGTCAACTTTTACCAAATCTCTTTAGTTCTAACGTCTTGCAATCAGAGGTTTTTTTCGCAAATTTCTTCCAATGAGGTTCAACGAAACTTAATGGGTAATCAAAGTTTAAACGATTACCATTTCATTTTGATCACTTAAGTTGAATCCGGTCATTCAACAGAAAAACATAGTTATATACTTTTTATTATTAACGACTGTCTTAATATTTCTCGAAACCACTTGTTTCAGTCATTTGATTAAATATCTAGCCACGCTTCTGTAGTTGAATCCCTTCAACAAAACTCAAGAACGGCTTAAGTATTCTTTTATGTTGCTTATCTCAAAAACCCCATCAAGAAGACAAGAAGATAAATGTTATGTCTGAGAAGACTAAAAAATGTACAACAACCCCTTACCTTATACCCAATTATTTAACTTTATATATTATAATAGATATAACTACCCTTAAAAGAGACGGTAAGTGATGGCCTCGACATTCAAAACTATTTCGGTATTACAAAAACCCACTTGATGGACAGAAGTCATAAACATCCCATTAGACCACAATCGTTTCCATTTAATCTGAATAACCTTAAAATTTGTCTCGCTCCAATCCTCATCGTCGTCGTCGTCCTCGAAGGTGGGTTTAGGTTATAGGTAAAAGAATAAAGGAAGTCTGGAAGTAGAAGAAGGAGAAATAGAAAATTCGACAGGTTGGGTTTGTTTTTCATTTTACCACTCAGAATTCCATGAAATGGAAAACATTTATATTGCTCTTCGAAAAAACAGCAGACAGACAGACATAGTCAGGAACACCATCAAATCCAACCTAAACCCAACCAAACCCTAAACGGATCCCCATCCATGACAAATGCGAAGTGAATGAGTTAAAACTACCATAAAATATTTCTCTTCTCTCTCTCTCTAGAATGTGTGTGTGTTTTGGGAAATGGGAAGAATATTGAAATCGAACACCGTCTTCTCCAATTTTCTTCCTTTTGAACATTAACAACATTGAATTATGCGACGACGAGCGACGAAGTTGAATTCAGCCGCTAGGTGGCCCTGGCCTTGGCCTTTTCAACGGATTGATGTAACTGACACTGACACTAACCGTCGTTATAGTCGTCGACGGACGAGGAATATTTTTCCAACCAAAAATTTTAACTAAATGAGTAAACGGCAAAGTTTCAACTTCTATCATGATTAACACGGTAAATAATTAACTTTGAAGGTATAATGCGTTATCCCATCAGGGGTTGTAGTTAGCTGAGCTGAGCTGAGGTGCATCTGGTTGTTTTATTTTTGGAGCGCCATGCCAGGAGATGGACAAATTAGGAATATCTCCCTCGACCCAAGAATATACCTTTACAAAAAGCAATAACACTTTGTCTAAGTTCAAGTGGAGGTATTGAATTGCTACTACTTGAAAATTTATTTAGACTATTACTTATTCCGTTTAGTTAAGCCCCCAACGGGTTAACTCAACTCTCAAAGGAGAAGTGTTGAAAGATGATATTTTTCACTTTAGGTAGTTGGGTAAGAAGGTAGGTATATAGTTGTTTTCAAATGATGGGTCATGGCCATTCAAAATAGACATAAGCGGCTTAGTTTATTATTCGCCTTCGCTTCTGGTTCTAAAGTTCGGGGTACATTACAAAATATGAAAAAATTCTTGGAATAATTCAAAGAGTTTTGTTTTTGAGAAATCAAGAGATAGGAATTTGTATTTGTTTATTTTTTTGTCATCATAAGATTCAAATTTAGTCAAATTTCAAATAAGTAAGGACGAATATTGAACCAACTGCGGAAGGAAAGAAAAAATCAAAGAAGAAAGAATTTTTGTATTTAAATTATTTATAGAAGGGTTTTTTGATATAAGCATTATATTCCATCACATGTTAAACCTTTTTTTCTGATAAGAATGAGAAATGGAAATAATCTCTTGGGAACAAGGTCAAAGGATGTGTTTTTTAAAAATCAATATGATGTACTTCGACAAGGCATTACTTCAAGTGAGCCATTTTTACTTATGTTTCAATTCTGTCGGTTACGACCTGAATGAGTTGATTTGTGGTTTCAGGGAAATATTCTCTATAAATTTGTTGCTTTTTTAAGACATCTTTAAGCATTTGTGTTTATTTACTGCAGGATTTTTGGCAATACAAAAAAAATTGTTGGTTGCCTTTCTTAAGAATAAAAGATTTTATTATTTAAAATCAAAAAAGACACCCATCGTAGATATCCTTCCAAATTTTTAAAAGTTGTACAAAGTAACGGCTTATCAATTGTGTGGTAAAAGTATAGTGCTGGAATTCAACATCTGTGAAACTTCAGTTGAAAGTCTGACATTTACGAAAATAAATCGCTTAACTATCGCATAACGCGCACAAATTGCTTACACCAACTACAAAAATGAAGATTCTCCACAGCCTCGCCACATATTATGCTTAATGAGGAGATTATCAATTAACTTCTCTCTGAGTCGGTTGTAGATTATTAACTTCCCATAGGAAGTTATTGTAATGGTCCGATTTGTCATATTGAAAATTTTGACATTTCTCGACGTTTCAAGGTCCCTAGAGTCAAAATAAAAGATTTTTAGAAAGATGTCTGTGGGTGCGTGTGTACGTACGTTCGTACGTTCGTACGTCCGTACGTCCGTACGTTCGCGACGTTTTTTTCGTCTCTCCATAGCTCAAGAACCAGAAGAGATATCGATTTCAAATAAATTTTGTTATACAGATAATAAGGCAGAAAGATGCAGAAAGGGCTCTCAAGAAAATTGCGTGGGTGGTTTTTTTACCATAGCAGTTTGAAAAAAAGGTGAACATTTTGGTTAACCCTAAAGATCTTACGAACCAAAAACGCTAGAGACTTTAATTAAATTTTATATGATATATTGTAACGTGATACCAAACAGGTATATTTTTTGAAAAAAATCAATATAACGGTTTTTTTAAAAATCAATAAAACTGAATAAAAAAATTTTGTGCAACGAAGAAAAATGTTTTTGACATCCGATAAAATTTTGAGAAAAAACTAATAAAAAATCTAAAAAATAAAAATCTAAAAAGAAACATTACTCATAGTTCGTAAATCGATTCGAATATCTTTTCAAAAACTTGAAATTTAGGCTTAAAACTTATTTTATATTATAAGAAATATTGTTTTCAACATTTTGAAAAATGTTGAGAAAAATTGAATTGATAGTTTTTTTACAAAAAATAAAAACCCAAAAAAAAATTAATAAAAGTTGGTAAAAATTGATTTTCGACTCGAATATCTTTTCAAAACTTTGAGAAATTAGCTTTAATTTACTTTTATCTTTCAAAAAATCTTGTTCTCAACATTCAGTTAAAGTTTGAAAAAAATCGAATTGACAGTTTTTTTACAAAAAATAAAAACCTAAGAAAAAATTTATAAAAGTTGGTAAAAATTGATTTTCGACTCAAATATCTCTTTAAAAATGCTAAATATTGGCTTCAAAGTAATTTTATATCTTGGTAAAATTTTTAAAAATCGAATTGACATTTGTTTTACAAATAATAAAACTCTAAAAAAAAAACAATACTAAATCTTCGTAAAAATTTACTTTCGACTCAAATAGCTTTTCAAAACTTAAAAATATTGACTTGAAACTTATTTTATTTCACAGAAAATATTGTTTTCGATATTCAGTAATTTTTATATAAAAATCCAACAGTCCGTTTTTTTTTCATAAAAAATTTACAAAAAATAGTGCGCAAATTTGGTAAAAATACATATAGACAAACTTTTAAGCAAGACAAATCGACAGACGGGATGAGAAGTTATCAGTGTGGGTCGCATCCCAGCCTCTTTTTTCCTAAAATGTCTAAGATTTGTTCAAATTGCAATCTACCCATTAAACGATCCCAAAGTTCTAAATCCGTTAAGTTTTTACTGCGGTCGTCATTTTCATAAAAATTGTGTTCAATTATCGGAAGATAACTTCAAATCTTTAATTAATCCAAATATATTCTGGAAATGTAACTCTTGTGTGAACATTAACTTTTCAACTTTTTTCTTAATTTTCATGAGCTCTCCCTAGAATTCGATGTTCTTTAAAAAAATACATTTTACCGAAACATTAAAACTAATGGAAAATGTTTATGGTCATTTATTAATAGTAAAAAAGTGACATAGCCCCACCAAACAACGAACCTGACAAATACAGAAACTGGCCAACATTTACAACAAATGGACGAAACAATAAAACGAACGATGGAACGGACAATCCCAAAGTACAAAGAACGGGACCAAATGGACGCTTACAGAAAAGCGACTATTGACGCATTACGTAAGCACAAGAGTGGCTTCCTGACAAGGCTCAAAAACTTGTACAGAAGACTAACAGACCCACACGACTTGGAGGTTAGGACACTGAAGTCATCAATAAAAAATATCAATCTGTTGATTAAGGAGAACTACAGGTTATCAATTAACAAGTACTGGGACCGTCAGTTATTCCAATGACCCTAGTATGTTCCCTAAAACCAACAAGATATTCAGGAAAAAGAACGACAATGACCTTCCGAGTCTGAAACTCCAAAGAACCGAAGAGAATAAAGACGTACTCAGGACAGCGCAAATAAATCCAGAAGAAGCCATCTTTGACGATGACTTTTACATAATTGAAGATCCGAAGGAGAAAGTGGTGGCGGTGGGAGCTGCTTTCCAGCTAGTGTACATGGTGAATGTTAGCATTCGCCCTAACACGACCTAGAAAACAGAGCCCTACTTGATCACTTTTACCTTCGAAATGATATTACACAATGGCGATCTGAGAACCGCGGTTTCATGCGGTTCGATGACGATTCCTTGAAAATGCCATAATCGCCGGACAAACGGGGCCAAGTCAATTGTTGGTGACGAAGGTTGAGCTTCAGCTCATCTTCAACTCAATAAAAAACAAATAGTCAGCAGGCGTAGATGGTATATCCAACTTTGTACTAAGACATTTACCGATAGAAGCAATTGACATTTACACCACGCTCTTCAACAATACACTAAATAATGCATATTATCCAGATCATTGGAAGACCGCTGTCGATCATCCTCTCCCGAAAAAGGGAAAGGACAACTCCAACCCGTCAAATCTTCTTCCGAGCATCAGCAAAGTTTTCGAAAAGATCATTAATAGGGCTGTTACTAAGTGGGCTGCGGACAACAAATTATTTCCGGGTAAACAGTTCGGGTTCAAGGCGGATCATGACACAATTCATGCTGCGTTTAAATTCGTTTCTGATATCCAATGGAATAAATCAAAACAAAACAATGTACAGGTGCTGTTCTGGTTGATTTGGAAAAGGCCTTTGACACCGTTTTGTTAAAGGGTCTTTACCTAAAACTGAGCAGGCTTGGCATAAGCAAGCCATTCATGTATATACTTTATGATATGCTTAACGCTAGAAAGTTTGTTGTCAAAAGTGGCAATGTAACTTCTACCACAACGTTCTCAATTAAACAACAGGGAGCGGTGAATTCATCGATTCTCTTCAATATTTACACCAGCGATCTGATAGGTAGTCTTACAAAGGCAATTGCATACACCGACGATCTAATTGCGTACAGAACGGCCCGAAAGGTTGAGGTTATTAGAATTCTCTTGCAGCGTGATTTCGACACGATTCCGCGATATTGCGAAGACTGGACACTGAAAATAAATATCCAGAAGTCGGAGACTATTCTGTTCCGGACTACGTTGGCTAGGGCAACGAGGGATACGTGCAAGAATTGGCGCAAGATGGTCATCGTTGATCTCTGACCAGAGCTCTGACCAGGGCCAGAGGAGCCTTCGCTCTGACGAAACGGCTGTTTTAGAGTGAAGGTAATTTGCTACATGGCCCTCATACGGCCAATGATCGTTTATGGTTGTCCTGTGTGGTTCAACGTTACCCCTTCCCAGATGGAGAAGTTTCGGGTGTTCGAGCGGCAGTGTTTACGGCGCTGTGCCGGCTTATATCGAACTGCCGAATCTTCTTACGTACATTACTTTTCCAACGAGGTCCTATACAACGGGGCTCGAATCAACAGAATAGACAATTTCGTGATAAAACTTGTTCGAGGTCACGTCGCAAGAGCTATGTCTTCGACCAACAATTTAATTTTCGGGGTGTTCTATCCAAACGACGAGTATTTTGAGAGTGGACGCTTGAGCGGCTTCATTCCACCAGAGGCATTCCTCTTTTTAGATAGATGCGGTCTGATACAGGATAGATTGGCAGTTCCACTAATCTACCAAGTCAGACGACGAACAGTGGATAGGCGACTCCTGTACAATCGAGACGTCATGGCACAAGACGGAGCAGAGCTCCTTCGGTTCAGTAGGGCTGTGTCCGAACGGGACCGAACTGATAGGGTGAAGCAGGAGAACCAGTTTTGGTGGCTTCAATCGGCACTTGATAGTGGGTAGTCAGGATGGGGTCTTAAGCCTTGGCCGGCTTACATACTTGTTTTATAGTTTTAGGGTTAAGTTTTAAGTAGAATATTCATGGTGGCACAAAAAGAAATAGAAAAAAAATACAAAACCACAAAATACAACAAATAAAAAAAAAACAAACACAGAAAAAAATGTCAAATGGTATTCCTAGCAGTATGAACTACCTTGGTCAACATTTTCGGATCTTTCAAATATTTGTAATTCGTTTGCCCATTACTTCGAATCAAATTATTCGAAATCTATAGTTCAGATCCATTAAGAATTGCCGAATTATCTAATCATAGTTATAAGGTTGAATAAGGACAATTATAAATTAATATTTCGGAAATCGAAGAAGGTCTTTTAAATTTAAATAACGATTGCAAGCAAGGCCCCGATGACATTCCACCAATTATTTTGAAGAAATGTGCACTTTATATATCTGAGCCATTTTATTTCATTTTCCATGCCTCTCTTGGGAAAGGTGAATTTCTTTCAGTGTGGAAAAAATCATTTCATTCTCCAATTCATAAAAATGGTCCTAAACAGAAAGTAAATAACAACCGTCCTATTTCTAAATTATCCAGTATACCGAAACTCTTGGAGAAAAATATATGTGAACAGTTGACATTCTTCTCCTTAAGGAACATATTTCACCTTTTCAACATGGTCTACATGGCTTTATTGCAGGAAGTTCTACTACCACTTTTCTATATATTCAAATTTCGGTATAAATAAACTCAAAGAAGGCTACCAAATTGATGTTATCTATACTGATTTTGCGAAGGCTTTTTATAGAGTTAGTCATTTTATTTTGATTGAAAACCTGAAACAATTTGGTTTTCACTCAAA
This sequence comes from Eupeodes corollae, assembly GCF_945859685.1. Classification (NCBI taxonomy): domain Eukaryota; kingdom Metazoa; phylum Arthropoda; class Insecta; order Diptera; family Syrphidae; genus Eupeodes; species Eupeodes corollae. The sequence goes on from NC_079147.1 coordinate 250,318,520, forward strand.
TATGTTGAAATGGTTGGAGTAATGGAGTCATATCTAAGGGTCGTGTTCAATTCGTTTGTATTGATCAAGTGCTCTCTAGTCCAATTATTGTTACATCGGGTTGTCCCGCAAGGAAGCAATCTTGGTCCCCTTTTTTTTTAATATTCATCAACAGCTGATAGCTTCTTAAATTCTAATACACTTTTATTTGCAGATGACTAAAAGTTTTTCAGATGCATATATTCTTTAAATGATTGTATTCTTTGCAAAACGATCTCCAAAAGTAAACAGAATGGTGTACAACTAACCAATTATTCTTCAACGTTAATAAATGTCAAATTTGTTCCTTTTGTCGAAATTTTTCGAAAATTTCTTTTGATTACAAAGTAAATAATTTTGTTCTTGAAAGAGTTTTAGAGAAAAAGGGCCTTGGTGTATTGTTTGATTCAAAACTAAACTTAAGCAAGCATATAGAATATATCGTAGCTAAATCCAATTCAATGCAAGGTTTAATAAAACTTAATTCAAGAGACTTCAGGACCCTTCTGTCCTTAAATCTCTATTTAACTCCTATTTTAGATCAACCTTAGAATACTGTTGTGTGATTTGGAATCCTTACTACAATATTTATTCAAATAGAATTGAAATGAACCAAAAAAAATGTGCATGGTTTATAATTCAGAAATTAGTTTGGAACATCGAAATCCCGTCGTACTCGACTAGATGTAAACTCCTTTGAACTCAGTCACTTAAAAATAGAAGGGAAAACTGTTTTCAATAATGTTTATAAGTGACATATTGTCGCGTCAAATGCCCTTTCCTTTTATCGTTGATAGATTTGTATGCTCCCTCGCGTCAAATAAGAGAACGTTGCTTAAACAAGGGTAAACTAGGCTTAGGATAAACTATGCTTGTAATGAAACTTGAACTCGCTGTGTTAGAGAAACTAATCTCATATTGATTTTGATTATCATATTATAACAAGATACACTTTGAAAAATAATATACTTTTGTTCTTTTCGAATTAATTAATCAAACATTTTTATTTCAAACACTTAATGTTATATGTTATTACGCCTATTTTTTGTTTGTTTTTTTTTTTTATTTACTTCTCGTCCTTTTGTAATCTAATTGTTGTTAAGATCTCTAACTGATGTGAATAAATAAATAAATAAATACATAATCGAATATGGCTTTATTGCAATACACATTTTCTGATAGCGTAATTTCTCGTAGTTACGATATCAACTGGCCAAGTACGACATTTCTAACGCTTCCACACGCAGCAGCACAGTTATTTTTTTTAAAAACGATAGATTTTGATTCTGTTGAAAAATGTCATAGTTTTTAGTGATATTATGCAATAACTTCTTATGAGTCTACGAGTATATAATATTATTAAAATTTTGTATTTTTTCTTCCAGGTTAGTGCGGTACTAGTCCCAAATGTTTAACTTTCAACGCCTTTGGTGGATCTGATCAATTGCACCGATGGAATTGCTGTCCTCATTATCAAACGTCAAAGTTCGAAAGACCCAAAATGTTGGATAATCTTTTTGTCTTTAAGTCCAACGTTCAGCTTGCCTATGTTTAAGCGGATCGCTTCACCCTGCGGCACTGGACACCATACTCTACATAACACCACTTGATATACATATTAAGCAAACAAATAGCAGCAAGCTCTGCTATTCGCCTCAAAGTCTACAACAACATTTGCCACTCCGTAACCGTATTTAGAGTCAATTTCAAAGCACACGGACTACACCATTCCCCAACAGCAATTCGACAGAAACTTCCAGATTTCTATACCTTCCCGATCATTCTGGTAGGATAGAGCATTCCTGAAAGAGGAGTCAATAAATTTGTATAAAGATGGTTCAAAAACAAAAAAAGAGGTTGGTGGAGGTGTGTACTCTGAACAAATGAAGTTAAATCTCTTATTCCGCTTTTCCTAATCATAGTAGCGTGATCAAGACGGAACTTTTGGCGATAAAAGATGTCTCGTCTTGGCTAAAGAAAACGTGATATCAACATCTAAGATCCGTATTTTCTCAGATAGTCAGGCCGCTATCTATGTCTGAACTTTGTCTCATAAATTCTATAGCAGTCCATAACTTTCGATCATCTCTACTGGAGATGGCACAACAGTTTGATATTGATTTTCTGGGGCCTGGCCATAGAGACATTCCAGGAAACTATAAGTCAGATGAACTTGCCAGGATTGATACAGTACAACCCATTCTACGACGTTTGGCAAATGCTGGCATACCAATCGCCAGCAAATGTAAACTATTGCTAATGAAGGACGCTATGAAGAAGGCAAACATCATGTGGAATAACATCACCACGTGTCAAGTCGCAAAGACAATCTGGCCTACACTATATTTAAAGCGATCACGGTGATTCTCGTCTCTAAACAGAACGCATGTAAGCTCGATAATTGGTGTAAAAACCGGGAACTGTCTTATAGGAAAGCACTCCACGTGACTATAGGCGTATTTTCATATTACTTCTGCAGAAGCTGTATAGTTGAGGAAGAGGAGGAATCAGTCCATCACCTACTCTGCATATGCCGTGCTCTACCTCAAAAACGCAAGAACTACCTAAGGTAATTATTCTATAACGATCTCAATCATATTAGCATAATCAGCTCCTCATATTTTGTAAGGGACTCAAACTGGTTTCATTGAGCTTAGGAGAAAGCCTCAGGATTCATGTGGTATCACAATGAACCATTAAAGGGGCCTAAGTTTGTCCAACTCCATCACGGACAGCCACTTTAATCAACCTAAATTTTATTTTTAACTTCTCGGTCCGATTTGTCGGATTGAATTGAAAATGTTGCCAGTGTCCATAGCTCAAGAACCAGTGGAGATATCGATTTCAAATAAATTTTCAAAGTTGGTAAAAGTTGATTTTCGATTTAAATATCTTTTCAAACGTTTCAAATTTTGGCTTCAAACTAATTTTATCTCAGAGAAAATATTGGTTTCGACATTCAGTTAAGTTTTTTTTTAAAAAAATAAGATCTTCGCAAAATTGTTAAAAATTAATTTTCGGTTCCCGATATCTCGGAAACAATAGGAGATATTTTTAAGAAATGTTAACAAAACTAGAATTTTAAATTAAACTATTTCGTCAAATGCAAAATATTGTTAGTAATTTTTAAATTTTTAAGTATAATTCAACTGACATGTTTTTTAACAAAACGAGAAAACCTTAAAATGCGTAAGCAAGACAAATTGACGCACGAGATGGGAAGTTATCAGTGTGGGTCGCATCCTAGCCTCTTTTTTTAATTTTTGAAACAGCTGCCTGTTCAAAAAAAAACACCCACTTAATTTGAATTGTTTGGAAAATTTTGTTTCTACTTTTTGATGTTGAAATTTGTACAACAAAATTTATTTGGTATGGAGAATAGACATGTTTGCTTCTTCTTGAAGTATAGTTAGAGCAATAAGATATCCTAAAAATTGAACATACGAACGTTCGAAAACTTCCACACTCAGAAGCACACACATCTTTTTTAAAAGGATACATTTTGATTCTTTTGAGAATTGTCATAGTTTTCTGTTCGAGTCAATAAAATTATCAAATCTTTGTATTTATGTTCAACTTTCAACGCTTTTAGCAAATCTGATCAATTGCACCGATAGATAGCCCCTGTTCTTATTATCAACTATCAAAGTTCGCAAGTCCCAAAATATTCAATGATCTTATTTATGGGTAATTGAAGAGTCATATTACCGGTGCTTTCATTTTTTCCTTTTAAACGAATTCGTTTTTTAAATTATTATTTTTTCAAAATGATTCCATAATTATAATCACATTTCACAAAATTCCTTAGAATTTCTTCGGTTTATCTTAAATTTATTTGAAATGAATATTCCTTTCTCATTTTCTTCGAACCAAGGAATGCCCTCGGAAACACACCGTATTTTTTTTGCTTATCGTTATTTTCCAAATAACATTTTTGTTTATATTTCCGATGAAAAAAATATTCAAAATCTATCCCAAAGAAATACGTCTATCATCATCTTATATGCATCTGGAAAAAGGATACCTCTATACTTCATTTTCTCAAATGATTATTTATCTATATTCAATATTTCTCGGTTCCACTTAAAAACCCAAAATATACACATTTTAACAAGAAAACCGACAAAACGAAAAAAAATTAAAAAACCACTTCAAATACCAATATGGCATCAAGGGTAGATATTTTTGTAACTGCAATCTGCACCCCTGCACTACATATGTATAGTATATGCATTTCTTCGTCCTTCTGTATCTGTCTCTCTTGGTCTCTTTAGATGGAGGGAATTCTAATTTTTCTGAACATTTGATCCTTTCAGTGGATCGAATTTCAAAGGAAAGTTGTTAATGTAAACATGTATCCTCCATCAGAGCATCGAGAGTGGTGCACAAAACTCGTCAACCTATGTCTGCATAAATTGCCTGCATGTACGTTACGTCCTCCCTCCTCTCACTTAAACCACATTTGAAATCGAAATATGAATGGAATTCCCCCGTCAATGACTTGTTGAGTCGTCATAGTGTCGTCGTCTTCGTCGATGCAACGTTTCTCTGAGTACTGGAGTTTTTTTTTCTCTTAATGGAAATAAGATATTTTTAACATTCAACCGAGAATAGCACAGCACCCTCTCTCATCCTTGACGAGATACGACGACGAAGACCCAACACCAACATCAGAGCCCATATCAAATATGAAAGGGGGAGGAGAGGATGCATTCTTAATGGAGAACACATCTCTGGAGAAATAATTATTATCAAGTTTGACTTTTAACCCATAAATGGTTTCCTCCGAGGGCACATCATCCATATCCCCCCAACCAATACTACCCAGTCCACATATGGCAACGATTTTTGAAGTCTCATGTCACATTTTCTGACAGGTCACAGAAAATGCACTGAATACACAAACACACATCTCTATCTATATTTACACAGTCATATTTATTTCATGCTAACAGATGATGACAGGATCTTTAGATAGTCAAGTTAGAATTTCTCTAGGTCGTTATCGTTATCGTTTTGCTTGAAAAAGAATAATAATTATTATTGTCATCCCTTATTAGAGGGGGTGTTTTTTTTTCTAAGCAAACATCACACTCGGAAAACAGTGTGTTTGCAGAGCTGAACTCGGTTTATATTTTTGAGGTTTGATGGAAAAAGAAAATTCGAAAAAAATAACACAACAAGGATATTCACTTTGCCATCATCGCACCGCATCGCAGAGAATTAAGTGCTGCTCATTGCTTTGTAGTCAGCTCTTGTAAAGCAATAGGTACACGATAATATGGTGGTTGGATATTATTTCCATGATTAACGGTGTATGCGGATTCATCTGCTTTAAGGGTCGTGATAATCTCATCACATGCGAGGGAAATAGATACCTTTTAGCTGATTTTCCTTTTCGTTACATTTTAAATTGGAAACATTATTTAATTAGAAGCATGTTAGGTATGAAAATATGTTAGATGTATGGAAGCAGCTGTGGAATGTCAACTTGTTAAATGGTAGGGTGTTTTCGTATTTGATTATACCAGGAATGCAAAGAGCTGGTGTAACTATACTTGTAATGAACTTTTATTAAAATCTTATTTTACAATTTTTATGTGTTAGACTGGCTGAGCTCAAAATCATTGTAATTGTATTACTTATACAAGAGGACAACAGTTTATCTTATCGACATATTGGAAAAATTTATATTTACTTAATTGTTGGACCTGTGTTGTTGGGCATGTGTCTACCGTCTTCAAAATTAGTTTGACTTCTTATATTCTGATGGTTAATTTGCTGGGCAGGGCTGGGCTCTCTCTATTGCTCTCTGACATGATTGGAGTTTCATTTCAGTGTTTTTCGTGACTTGCCAAGTTTGACACCCATAGGTGAGGACTGGAAGAACTGTTGAGTCTCCTTGTTTTATTCGAAATATTCAATGTAAGAAGATGCTTAACGTTCCAGAACTGCCTCCAAACGTTCGTCATTCGTTGCTCTATATCCTTTTTTTCTTTGTCTTTGAATGAGATAATCTGACCAAGGTATGTGAAGTCTTCAACGTATTCTAATATATTGTTATTAACACTAACTGGATCAGAAGCACCATCTGTCATAATTTTAGTTTTCTGTTGATTTGTTGACAAGCCAATATTTCCGCATTCCGAGCACAATTCGTTTAGCATCGTTTAAAGTTCTTCACTGCTGTTTGCGATAATTATACTGTCATCGATAAATCGGAGGTTTGATAGACATTTGCCATTTATCTTCAATCCTTCGTTTTCCCAGTCTAGCTTTCTAAATACTCCTTCTAAGGCTGCGGAAAAGGATGCTGGTGAAATTGTATCTCCTTGTCTTATACCTCGCAATATTTTAAAATCTGGTCCGATGCATTCCGTTTTTATGTGGGATGTGGTCCTGTCATACATTTTCTTTAGGATTCGAACTATTTTTTCGTCTACACCTTGATTGAGAAGCGCCTTCCAAATAAATCTCTGCTCTACTGTGTCAAATGCTTTTGCAAAATCGATGAAGGCAAAGAATATTGTGATGTTATACTCTTTGCATTTTTCTATTATTTGATTAACGGTTTGTAGATGATCTATTGTCAAAAAACATGTTGATTTAAATTAAGAGTGGTTTTCATTCTCTCAAATAAACACATCGCAAAAACCTTGTATATCGATGATATTATGCTTATCGGGCGATAATTGTTGATATCGTCCACGTTCCCTTTTTTATGTATGAGAATTATTTCCGATTTCGTCCATTGGTCTGGGACTTCCTCGGTGACCAAAACCTGATTGAAAATAGTAGTCAACCAGTTGGCCAGTAAAAAGTTGCCGAACTTTAGGTATTCAGCTAATATCTTATCATTCCTTTGTTTTTTTTCATTCTTTAAAATATTTATTGCTCGCTCTATTTCACTTTTAAGAAATGGTGGAAAATCTTCTTCCTGGTTTTGTCGCTCTAGAAATATATCATCAGTGTCTACTATGCGTGTTTTGTATAGATCAATGTAGAAGTTTGTAGCTATTTGGTTAATATTGTTCCTTTCGTGAATTCTTTTACCATTATCCGTTTCATTTTTATATCAAGAAACGATTGTTTTTGGAGGATAAAGGATTTTTCTTTCATAGTGTTAAAGGCGTAAAGCGGAAATAAGACAACTGACAATAAAGAACGTAGTCAGCCAAGTGGTCTTCTCTCCATGGCTTATTTTGTAGCACCATATTCTTTTCATGAAATTTTCCATTAAAAAATCGCACATTGCGTCTGAATTTCCTTGAAAATTTATTTGGTCTTCAAATATTACAGAGGATTTCCATTGATATTATCTTTTAAGTAGACTCAAAACAAATCTAATTGTTGTAATTGTTTAATTGAAAGATATCACTGACCATTTGCAATCACGTCTTTGATGAGAAAAAACAAGTTATAGAAACTTTACTTCCAAAATTGCGATTATTTGCAGTTTTGTTAAGAAAAACGTCATCTAACGGGTGATTTTGTAGCTATTATCTTTTTGGCAACACTGGTTTAAACAGCTGACGCACGTTTCGTGTTTTGTTTCACTATCAAACAACTTCAGTTTTACAAACGAACAACGCTTGCAAATGATTGAATTTTATTACCGAAATGCGTGCTCTGTTAAGAAAGTTCATCGTGCGCTTCTTCCATTTTATTGTGTTCATCGACGAAGCTCATTTTTAGCTCAGTGTAAATAAGCAAAATGGTTGATTTTGGAGTAAGAGCAACCAAAAAAATTCACAGTTTGATGCGGTTTATAGGCTGGTGCCATCATTGGACCGTACTTCTTTAAACATGATGCGAATCGTAACGTTACTGTAAATGGTGAGCGCTACCGTGATATAATTTCCAACTTTTGTTTGCTTAAAATGCAAGAGCTTGACTTGCGTGCCACTTGTCACCAACAACGTCCAACAATGGACTTATTTACAGTCGATTTCGGTGAACATTTAATTTCACGTTCGGGACCGGTTAATTGGTCACCTAGATCGTGCGATTTAACACCTTTAGACTATTTTTTGTGGGGCTATGTTAAAGCGCATGCCTATGCAGACAAGCTCGCTTCAATTGACGCTTCAGAAGACATCATTGAAGCACTTATTTGTGAGATACCGGCCGAAATTGGACTAAGCGGATGGCCCATTTAAGACGCAATCAAGGTCAACATTTGCATGAAATAATCTTTAAACATTAAATTATATGCACGGTACTATCGATTCAAATAAAGATTTTGTGCTTTTTTTGAATTGTATATTAATTATTATAGCACCATTCACAGTACAGTTACAGTCTTAGCAACTATTAAGGTCCTATTACACAGCTACGTCAACACAGAAAAGGTAAGGACGGAGAATGGAAATGTCTTCCAACAATCCTTAACAGCTCAAAAATCCAAAAATTCTTCTAATTAACGTTTGTTTGACGCTTAAAAATAACTCATCACTGAGATGATTTGTTGATTAACATAAGCCTCATTATGATGCATTTAAATGACAACAAAAGCAAGATACGACGGCGTTATTGGTTATCGACTGGCTTGAGTTCTTGTTTTAATCATACTTTAAAAGTTTAAGACTTTTTTTTTTTTTTTTGAATAGAGTAAAATGTCGTTGTTAAAAGCTTTATTCCAATGATGAACGAGGAATCGACAAGCCAAGATTTAGGTCAACACTACAGTCTACATCACCAATATTCTTTAGTTGTTCTTGAGTGACTCACAAGGTTTTGATTCTTCACATCACTTACTTATTCTAATGACTCATAGTTATTAACAAGTTTCACTATTTACATTCGAGAAGGTGCTTTACGTCAACTTATTTAATTTAATTGTATTTCAGTTGCACGGAAATCAGAAATGGTACAGCAAATTAGATATTCGATTTCAAAAAAATGTCGTCAAAACTAAATTTCAATGAGTAGCTTAATTTGTACAGCCATAATACTTTTTGAAAAAAAAACTTTGATTATAGCACAACAAATTTGAAGTGCATTTTTAAGAAGAAATTAAACGCATATAATTTAAAGTTATATCCAAGAATTAAGCTTTGTTATAAAGATAAGGGTTTGTTATCAAATGATTTCATGCAAATTGTCGATGCAGTTTGAATAAATTCCAGCCAAGAGCTCCAATATTTGATCACTTTTTGCAGGAACAAGGTCTGTGTAAATTGGCTGTAAGGCACGAAACCCAGCCCGAGCAGCCGTCTTGTGGTAACCAAAGGTTGTCCACATTAACATCTTCCAATTCAAGCACGAAACGGTAAATATTTATGGTTTAATAGCGTTCCCCATTTTCTTTACTTCAATTCTCCTTCCATTCCAAACAGTGTTTTTTTAAAGATGTTACCGCCGCGTCTTAACAATGGCCTGTTGATTATGATCAGTCGAAATACGATAATTTTGCTTATTTACGTACTTATGCAATCAAAAATGAGCTTAATTGCTGAACTAAATTTACTCTACTCCACTGCAGCAATAACGTCTTGTGGTGGTCTCTGATGAGGCCCATGGTTACTCATATTTCCGATTCTATATAATGGATTCAGCGAGCGATGCGATGCGTGATCCGAATAGTTGTTTTGGTAAAACATTTAATCGATTTCCAAACGTTGTTCAGGAGAAAGTCTATTAATTTCCTATTGACAAATCTATCTGAGTATAAATCAAGTGACAGCTGTCAAAAAGACCAACTTCGAAACAATTATTGAAAACCACAACTTTAAAAAAAACTGCTATTATGTACAAATATAAATTGTTTATCAATTTTTCTGCCAGCCTTATTTTTTGCGAGTTTATAAGAAGAATGTACATGTGTTTCTCTTATAACGTTTGCTAAAAGATCCTTTCAGGCATCCTAAGAAAAATGTCAACCCTAAGATTGAACCATTTTTACTGGATTTTTTTTCGGAAGACATGGTGAATCACGGGTTATCGATAAATTAACATCAATTTTTACCAAATGTGAGTATATACTATTTTTTGTAGATTTTATTCTCTTTATGAAAAAAACGGACTGTTGGATTTTTTTTTGAAAAAATCCATTTAACGTTTTTTTTTAGAAATAAAAAACTGAAAAAAAAAAATTGTCACCTCAAAAACTTTAAGACTAAAATACGAATACATCTCCAAAACAATTTTGTGCAACGAAGAATAATGTTTTTGACATCTGATAAAATTTTGCGAAAAATCGAATTGACAGTTTTTTTTCTAAACAATAAAAATCTAAAAAAAACATTACTCAAAGGTGGTAAAAATTGAATATCGATTCAAATATCTTTTCAATAACTTGAAATTTAGGCTTCAAACTTATTTTATCTTTAAATAAATTTTGTTTTTGACATTAGGACAAATTTTGAGAAAAATTTAATTGAAAGTTTTTTTACAAAAAATAAAAACCAAAAAAAAATGTATAAAAGTTGGTAAAAAATGATTTTCGACTCAAATATCTTTTTAAAAATTGTAGGTATTGGCTTCAAACTAATTTTATCTTATAAGAAATATAGTTTTCAACAATCGATAAAATTTTGAAAAATTGAATTGATAGTTTTTTTTACAAAAAATAAATCCAATTGACAGTTTTTTTATAAAAAATAAAAATCTAAAAAAAAACAAAACTAAAACTTGGTAAAAATTTACTTTCGACTCAAATAGCTTTTCAAAAATTAAAAATATTGGCTTCAAACTTATATTATTTCACCGAAAATATTGTTTTCGATATTCAGTAATTTGTATATAAAAATGCAACAAAAAAATAAAATCTACAAAGAATAGTACACAAATTTGGTAAAAATTAATACGTGTACATATAGACAAACTTTTAAGCAAGACAAATCGACAGACGGGATGGGAAGTAATCAGTGTGGGTCGCATCCCAGCCTCTTTTTGAAAAGATATTTGAGTCGAAAGTACATTTTGACCAAGTTTTAGTTTTGTTTTTTTTTTAGGTGTTTTATTTCCGTAAGGATACTGTCAATTCGATTTTTCTCAAAATTTAACTAAATGTTGAAAACTATATGTTTTAAAAGATAAATCAGATTAAAGCCAATATTCTAAAGTCTTGAAAAGATATTTGAGTCGAAATCAATTTTTACCAACTTTTATACATTTTTTCAGGTTTTTATTTTTTGTAAGGAAACTGTTATTTCGATTTTGCTCAAAACCTTACTGAATGTTGACAATAATATTTTTAAAAGATGAAATTAGTTTAAAGAAAATATCTCTAAGTTTTGAAAAGATATTTGAATCCAAACAAATTTGTTGCCAAAGTTTTATTAATTTTTTTTATGATTTTATTTTTTATAAAAAAAATGCCAATTCGATTTTTCTCAAAATTTTAAAAGTTGTTAAACGTTAAAAAAAATAAAATTATTTTTGAGATAAAGTCATGTTCTGTTCGTAGAATTTTCGAAGTGACGAATATTTTTTTTGTCAGTTTCTGAGATTTATAAAAAAAAACTTATGGACGTGCGTACAGAAGCTCGTACGGACATCTCTAGGGACCTTGAATCGTCGATAAAAGTCAAAATTTTCACTTTGACGAATCGGACCGATTACAATAACTTCCAATGAGCAGTTAATAACACTATCTAATACATACAATTTTCCTGTCACAGTGTTAGTTGCCGTACTCCTCCGAAACGGCTTAACCAATTTCAATGAAATTTTGCATATACTTTCGGTACGTTTGAGAATAGGTTTTATCGATTTTTTATACTCCTGGTTTAGTTGCATCAATAACGTACACGCTGCAACGATCTTACGATAGTATTCAGTGACGCTATGTAAAATAAAGCATTGATTGCTATTGAGGATCTTTCCATAATCATTACCAAATCACCAGAAAGTCATTCCGGTGTATTTACCAAATTTAAATGCATATGATTAAATAGACACTGAATTGAATCTGGAACTACAATACAATATTGTAGAAATGACAGCGATTGTTTCTCGCAATGTCCCACTAATGAATAAAGAACAGAGAACCGTTTATGACCACATCATGCTTGCAGTTTCGGCAGTACAAGGTGGATTTTGTTTTTTTGTATGGACCAGGTGGAACTAGTAGTACCCGTAGCGTTATGGTTAGTGCGTTGGACTGTCACGCAATTGGTCTTGGGTGCAATCCCTACCTGTGCCATTTAAAGTACTGCATCTTGCGAGAAATTGACAATTTCTGCAAGAGTAATTCTTGTCATGAAAAAGTGCTTTCTCAAATTAGCCGCTTGGATTCGGCATATAAACAGTAGGTCCCTTCCATCTCACACACAGGAATGGTTAAGAGTTGTAAGTCACTAGGCTCTGGTTCTTCATGGACCGTTGCGCCACCTAATTTATTTATTTATTTAGGTGGAACTAGCAAAACATTCTATAGTTTGTAAATTCTTGCTGAAATACGATAAAATAATGGGATCGCATTGACTGCTGCATCTTCTGGTATTGCGGCAACTTTATTGGTCTGATACAGAACAGCTCATTCAGTATTTAAACTGCTACTAAATATTGAAAATAACCCAGACGCAGCCTGCAACAGTGCTGAAAAAGTGTACAATTATCATGTGGGTAAAATTCACTATAGCACTCAAACATTCGCTTGAGGCGTTGAACAGGATAATAAAAGATATAAAAAACAATGACAGATTTCAGGTTATTTCAGTTAAACACTTCCCTTAATTTCGCGTTCAACGTCAACGTACGCTGATGAGATCAGCGCGTGCTTTAAATCATCGCCATTGTGGCGTAATGTTGAAAAAGTGCAACTAAAAGTAAATATGCGTGTTCAAATACTTCAAGATCCACCCGCTGAAACATTCTCAAAACAATTTAGGCATACAACGATATAATTTCAATTGAAGTTTGGATCTCCGGTAATTTTGCGTCGTAATTTGAACCCACCAATGTTATCGAAGCTATAATTCTAAATGGAAAATTCCGAGGTAAAAATATATTATTAACATGAATCCCTATTATACCCACAGATGTGCGCCAATTCAATTCAAACGCCTTCAATTTCCAATTAGATTGGCATAATACAATTCAATAAACTAAAAAAAATTGTTTAGTGATTTGTTACTTTAATTTTTTGTTACCGTTTACAGTGCTTTATACCTCTCCCACTTATGTATATACCACATGCTTACGCACTTACAATAAGTTATTTATTTCTAGCAAACTATTCTCTAGAAATTATTTACTATATGAAAAAACAACGTTTGTCGGGTCAGCTAGTTTTTATATAAATTTTCTTGAAAAAATGCAAACTTATTTTTAGGAAATATTCCCGAAAAGCCTTATCTTTTATCTAGCCGCAATTACCCAAAAAGATCATAATGTCTGTTAAATAGCCGTCGCTTACTTGATGAAAGCAATAACCTAACAACAATGCTTTAAATTTCAAGGAATTCAAAAAAGAATTTCAAATGAGTTCACTTTTATAGTTTCCCTATAATCATGGGATTAAAATCTCCAACTTCGTTTCATTCTTTAAATGCACACAATTTAACACGACTTGACTTTTAAAATCTATCTTTTTGATATCCTAAACTACGCTGATACTTATAAGTTGCCGGGTGTTCCAAAGCTCAGATCTTAGTCCAAATCCCATTATATTCTATTTCAAATTTTCCGTTTTAATTGCTTTTCAATAAAATTCTTTGTTTATAAAATAAAAATTAAAAAAAAAAACAAGAAAAAAGGCATTTAATATTTACGACACTATAATTTCAGGTCACTGATACGCTTGACCTTCTGAATCAGAGCGAAGAGATAGCAGCGGACATCCCTTTCAAATAACCCAACAACCTCCAACAAATGTAGAAACACTGGGATTTTGTTTTCTGTCTTAAAAAAAAAATCATTTTGAATACGCTTCTGTTGAGAATTAAGGTCTATCGAAAATATCTGATAATGCAGTCTATTTCCAAACACATTTTCGTGTTCTTGTTTTTACTTTTAATGAACAAAGTCAGTCTTTTGAGATAAGCGCATCTCACTTGAAAGTCGATAGATCTAGATTACGCATAATTTTTAATTTGATTCGGGTCATTAAGAAAAAATAAATAAATCAATGGTCTGTCATTTTAAAATCGATAAGAGGCTATACGCATTCAAGACCGGCAACAGAGAAAGAAAGGACAAACAAAATACATATAGAAAAGAAAATACTATCTTATAGTGTAACTATTGATAAGAAAGATCCTTATCATAAAAATGTGTGTTTGTTGGTTTTTGGTATTTTTTTTTTTTTTTAATTTTGTTTGAACAAAAGACTGAGAAAAATTAACATTCTCCATCTACAGCTGTGCTTTGATGTGTAAATTAATGTCACCGATGGACGATAATAAGTTGGAAAATAATTACCAATTACACACAAACTGAAGATAATGATGATGATGATGCGCCATCAATGAATGTGCACGTTTTTTGTATCAATTGAGTGTGGCGGGGGTGCGTCCGTTCGACACCCCGCAGATGATGAGGAACAACGACCGAGGACCGGCCAACCAACCAAACCATCTAACCATCATCGTTCATGAACGTTTATTGATAAGTGAGGAATTGAATAAGAGATAGATAACACAACTGAATACAAAAATAATTGAAAAGTAGCATGTGAATTTTCTCTTAAATTTGTTATCATCTGTTCTCTGGAACTAAAGAGAAACGACCGACAGAGAGAAAAAGAGCTCTTTTGATATCATGATATTTTGTAGCTTAAGTGAACTCTGATAGTTTTGTATGATTTTGCTGACATCGGGATAAAAAAATGGAGAGATATCAAGGGAAATAAACGTTGTGATGACTTTTCTTATTGGATTTTTGTTTGGCTTAGTTTTAGGGTAATTATTAGAAAAAGTAAACTAATCGCTCTTTCAAATGCAAATTTAGTTATGTACAAGAAATAGGTTGTTTTTTTTTGTTATAGTATTCAAAATTTCATTTCTTAAGATAATAAGTTTGACAGTTTTGTAAGGTCAGTTGGAAGGTGATGAACAATTTAATTTCAGAAAGATTAGACCATTTGATTGAGGACATTTGCAAATAACAATTTTACTCATTACTTACTTTGCACAAATACGTACTTTTCTAATCCCAGGAATTTGAAAGCCAACCTATTTAAGCGCCTACTTTGAATTTTTTGAGTAAGGTCAATCGCTTCATTAAAAACACATAAAAACCTATAAAAAGGAATGGAGAAAGAATGTTTTACTTTGATATTTTGATATTTGTTTGGTTATTTTATTTATTAGTTTATTTATTTCTGTATTGATCAAACAGAACATCAGCAAAATTGACGCCAGGTTTATAGAGTTGTTAATCTTTGCTGAAATTTTGCATGAACATCATTTTCATATTTGTGGTGGTATGCTCTTAATACCTTTCAAATTTAATTGTTTAAGGTCTTGAGTCCATTGCGTGGCATAGACCTTATATCACAAATAGAAAAATATTAAGATATGGGTAACGTATTGTGATGAACTCTTTGGGCAAAAGAGTCTGGGATCTATCGATTTGTCTTGCTTAAGACGTTTAAAAAATATTCATGCACATATTTTTGATGAAATGATTAATTTGAAGTCGATATCTTTCTTTGTTCTTCTATTACTTGAGTCAAAAACCATTTTTTAACAGTTATGTGTGTTTTTTTAAAGGTTTTCGTGTTTCTTTAAGAAAGTTATTAGTTGATTTTTTTCTAAAAGATTAATTAAAAGTTAGTAAAAATATTTTGCATAGTATGATGAAATAATTTGATTTTAATATCAATTACTTCACGAGATTTTGATCTGAAAACTAAAGCATTTCTTAAAAGTTTTTATTTCTTATATAAACAAATACAGGTTGGATTTTTCTAAGAACAATGTCTTACGTTACCAACAAAATTAAGCACAAAATGCAAAAATGTTGAAGTCAATATCTACATTTATTTTCGAGAGTAGAAATTTGTGTAGATGTAGAAAGAAATAAGTTTGAACAACAAATTTTGAAAATGAAAATCCATTTTCACCAAGTTCTAGTAATTGTTTCTTGATTTGTATTTTGTAAGAAAACTGTCAATTATATTTTTCTCGTAAAATTTCACCAGATGTAAAAAACGTTATTCTTCGTTGCATAAAACAATTTTGGAGATAAAATCATTTTGCGTTCGTAAAATATTGGTGGTGACAATTATATTTTTCAATTTTGGTTGATTTAGAAAAAAGAACCGTTCATTTTTATTTCAAGCAATATTCTAGTTTGGAATCACGTTCGACAGATATTTTGGGTTAACCAGCATGTTTACTTTTTAAAAAATTGCTTTGGTATCAAAACCTCACACTTAATTTTTTGAGAGTCCTTTCTGCATCTTTCTGCATTAATATCTGTATAACAAAATTTATAGCTCGTTGTTGAGCTTTGGACGACGAAAAATACGTCGCGAACGTACGGACGTACGAACGTACGTACACACGCAAGCACATAAATCTTTCTAAAAATCTTTTATTTCAACTCTAGGAGCCTTGAAACGTCGAGAAATGTCAAAATTTTCAATTTGACAAATCGGACCCATTACAATTACTTATGGGAAGCTAAAAATATGGATCTATCAGTTGGTTTGTAAGAAAATTCAAATTCTCGGTTTTGTGGCTAAAAAATGTGTATGGGGAATACTGTTATTTTTCGTCTGAAAAAAAGACAAAAATGCCGTACTGGAATCGGCTTAAAAGCAGAACTTTCAAGTTTGAAGTCAATCAATCCAATGATTTGGGCTGAGGGATGTGGCAGACAGACAGACGGATGAAATCGGTGGACCCATCTCCAGTCCAACAGCTGCACCAAACGGTGATACATAAATTAATCATTTGCGGAGATTTAAAAATTAACCTCCTTTAACCCTCCTCTAACTGTTTTAAAACTTCAATGAATTCTCTGGGGCTTTTTTTTGTGAATGATATTGAACCAACAAATTTTAAGCCTGACTGTGTCCCTTCCCTTCTTGATGTTTTCCTTGTAAGCGATGTTAGTCTTGTTAAATGTTCTAGTCAGTTATACGTCCCAGTGTTTTCATATCATGGTGTTTGTTGCAACTTTTGATTTATATCTTGAAAACGAATTTTCGCAATACTTCGAGTATCGTGATTTTCGTAACATAAATGTCGAATCATTAATTAGTGATTGATCATCTATTGACTTGTACTCAATTTTCGCAATATCAAACGTTGATTATCAAAGTGAATGTCTTACTGTTGCAATTACTTTGTATTTTTAATAAACACGTTCCCATTCAAACTCATTAAGAGATTAAGAGATCATTAATGCTATAAAAACAGTATACGTTTCATACCGAACGTTGGAAACGATTTGATTGCTACAAAATGTTTGGGCAATTTAAAACATCTCGGAACCTTGTAACTAAATTAATAAAATCAGATAAATACAATTTTTATAAAAACAGGTTCAACTCAAATCGTTGCTTCAAATATTATCGGAAAGAAGTCAAGAGCATTGGTTTAAGAGGAGATTCTTCTATTTCGGATGACAACATTGATTCAGAGGATTTGAATCGAAAGTTCTCTACTCCCCCAACCCAATTCCAAACTTGGCAATCTGGTGTTTCGGAAAACGATAGAGTCGATGCTTTTTTTGTTTGTTCAGTAGATGAATAACAAGTAGGTAAAGCAATATTTTCTATTAAATTCAAATCGATTGAAGTTGACAACATACAGCCAGGCTTTTTAAAAATAGTTCTTCCTTTCATACTTCCTCACATAACCCACATTTTCAACACCATCATAATGACCACCATATATCTCACCTCCTGGAAAAAATCTAAAGTTATACCCATCCCTGAACGAGGAAATAAAATGGAATAGAGACCAATAGCTATCCTTCCTTTTTTATCTAAGGTTTTTGAAACTATCTTCGTCTTCTTAACCCTCTCCAGTCGGGATTTAGATCAGGATACAACTGCATCTCAGCCCTTTTAAAAGTTACTGAAGATGTAAGACAAGATTTAGACTCTAATTATACAAATGTGATAACCCTACTTGACTTTTCCAAAGCCTTTGATTGCATTAACTCTAACCTTCTCTGTGATAAACTGACGACTTATTTCAATTTTTCTGACACAACCAAAAATCTTATTTATTCGTACTTGACTAATCGCATGCAAGCCGTATCGTGTCACGGTAAAATGTCTTCGTTTCTTCCTGTCAATATAGGTGTTCCTCAAGGATCTATCCTTGTTCCTTTAATGTCCTTTATGTTTATGAATGATTTGCCATCTTACTGCCAGTTTCACATCTACGCTGATGATGTACAATTATATATAAGCTTTCCTATCGGTATGATTGCAGATGAGATAGAAAAAATGAGCATTGATATATGCTCAATATTCGATTGGTCAACTCGGAATGAACTTGTAAATAATTCAGAAAAAACAAAAGCTATTCCAATTAATATGAACTCAAACGCCTGCCAAATGGAATATGTCACAAATGCAAAAAACCTAGGTATAAAATTCAACAGTAGGCTAACGTGGGACACCCATATCGATACTGTTATCTCCAAAATGTATGCTTCACTTCGAATAATATCTTTTACTAGATCAATTCTGCCTACTCAAGTTAAATTAAAGCTGGTTAAATCACTTATCATACCTATTGTAACGTGGGTGTGAGATATTTGCAGATCTGACTCCAACTCGCTTAGTTAGCTAAAGGTAGCATTCAATGCCATTGCTCGGTTTGTTTTCAACTTACGAAGATACGATCACGTTTCGTCTCAGGCTCGTCAACTTTAAAATTGCAACATGGAAGCTTTTTTTTTAAATATCGGTGTTGTTTGCTTCTCCTCAAACTTATTTTTAACAAGACTCCAAATTATTTGTTTAATAAGCTTAATTTTTGCTCTTCAAATCGGTTTACCTTATTGCGTTCCCTCAGGTTTACCTGTTTGACATCACGGAGGCAATTTTTCGTTTGTGCTGTCAGACTGTGGAATAATTTTCCCAGTCACATGAGGTCTGGAATCAAACATAGAACGTTTCATCAACTTTGTTTTGAATATTTCTCAAATTTGAACTGAGGTAACTTTTTTGTAATCATTGTAATTTCTTCTCCTTGCGACTTTAGTTTTTAATTTTGTTTTTAATTGATTGTTGTTTCATAAATTATTAATAGTTTGCTACAATTGTTTTAAACATAGTGATTGTATACTTTCAATATCCTTAGTAAATATGCATATATATCAAATCAAATGGGGTGGCGCAACAGTCCGTTGTGAACCAGGGCCTAGTGACTTACAACTCTCAACCATTCCTGTGTGCGAGTAATGTTGTCAGGAATGGAGGGGACCTACAATTTTATGCCGAATCCGAACGGCTAGTTTGAGAAAGCACTTTTTCATGACAAGAATTACTCTTGAAGGATTTGTCAATTCCTCGCAAGAGGCAGTCCCCGCGAAAATTAATTTTTTTTTTTTTTTTAAATTAAGGTGGCACAGGCAGGGATTGAACCCAAGACCCCTTGCATGACAGTCCAACGCACTAACCATCATGCCACGGGTACTACAAATACATATGCATATATATATATGTATTATATCCTGTTATATTTATAAGTCAATCTTGATGTACAGCTGTTTTTTTAATCAAAAAATTTCATATATATCAAAATATCATTAAGGATGGAAAGGCTTCAAAGCAATAATTCTTGGATTCTCCAACTCTCATCTGATATAAATCTTTGTATAGGAAGTTATTGTAATGGTTCCGATTTGTCAAATTGAAAATTTTGACATTTCTCGACGTTTCAAGGTCCCTAGAGTCGAAATAAAAGATTTTTAGAAAGATGTCTGTGCGTGAGTGTGTACGTAAATTCGTACATCTGTACGTCCGTACGTTCGTGACGAATTTTTCGACGTCCATAGCTCAAGAACCAGAAGAGATATCGATTTCAAATAAATGTTGTTATACAGATAATAAAGCAGAAAGATGCAGAAAGGACTCTCAAGAAAATTGCGTGGGTGGTTTTTTTTACCAAAGGAGTTTGAAAAAAGGCGACAATTTTAGTTAACCCCAAATATCTTACGAACCAAAAATGCTAGAAACTTAAATTAAATTGTATAAAATATATTGTAACGTGATATCAATGAAATATATTTTTTGAAAAAAAATTAAATTAACGGTTTTTTTTATAAATTTCACGACTAAAGAATGATTTCATCTCCAAAACAATTTTGTGCAACGAAGAATAATGTTTTTGACATCTGATACAATTTTGAGAAAAATCGAATTGACAGTTTTTTTACAAAAAATAAAAAACTAAAAAAAATGTATACAAGTTGGTAAAAATTGATTTTCGACTCAAATATCTTTTCAAAAAATCTAGATATTGACTTTAAACTACTTTTATTTTTTAAAAAATATTGTTGTTAACATTCAGTAATACAGTTTTTTGACAGTTTTTGTACAAAAAATTAAAAACCTAAAAAAAATTTAACAAAAGTAGGTAAAAATTGATTTTCGACTCAAATATCTTTTTTAAAATTTGAAATATTTTCTAGACTTATTTAATTTCATAGAAAATATTGTTTCGATATTCAGTAATTTTTATCTAAAAATCCAACAGTTCGTTTTTTCATAAAAAATAAAAACTACAAAAAATAGTCCGCAAATTTGGTACAAATTGATACGAGTACATATAGACAAACTTTTAAGCAAGCCAAATCGACAGACGGGATGGGAGTTATCAGTGTGGGTCGCATCCCAGCCTACTTTTTTTACTTGCGGCATATAGGAACTATATGGCAAGTTTTGCATTCGTGCAAAATTTTAAACTCGATATTTTAATCAAACATGATATTACGATGGTAGAGAAGTCGAACAAAAAGGGTCCCGAGATTCAGTCCGGTCTGTTTTGTCTGTCTGTCCACGCTCCTTCAGCCTTAACCATTGGGTCGATTGAGTTCTAACTTGGAAGTATCTATCTAATTACACAACCAATAGTCGATCGCTTTGCAATTTAAACATTCATATTTTTCCTCTTTCTTATCTTCAGATAATTTACTTTCCATCCTGGTTCTTCTAATATGAAATTAAAATAAGTCTATCCAAAGAAAAAAGCTTTGAACAACATAGTTGAATACACAAACAATTGTTTTCGTTAAGTACGCTAGTATATTTCACTTGCGGGATGAAATGCCTTAGGATGAGTTGTGTCTTGGAATGAATTGCGCGTTTTTTTTGACAAATTAAATGGCATTTATATCTTTTAAGGCAAACTTATTTTACAGGTATACTTTAAAATCTTATATAGGTACTTTAAACAGACTCTTTGAATACAGAAGCAAGTTCGTGCGACTCAGTCGTGCATTTTATTTTATTTTTTACAATGATACCATGACTCAAAATTCTGGAGATAAAAACTACGCTCTAAAATACTAATGAATTTGAAAATACACACATTTTTGTCTGTAAAATGTTTCGATTTTTAATACATTCCATTCCACACTATGGACATCTAATAGGAAAATTGATTAATTTAGATTCCACGGTAAGTAAAATACTTCAAATATATCCAAATTTAATCTACATATTTACGCAAACTAAATTATAAAAAAATATCACTTTTTCATTATTTGTACCATTTTTGTACACAGCTAAAAACTTACCTTCACCTTAGAAAAACAATAAGTACCAAAACAAGAAATGAACTTAAAAAGTTTGATTGACTTGCATTTATTTAAATTGCATTTACATTTCAAATCTATCATAAGCTATAAATGTCATGAAAAATATTCGCATTTTAATACTAAAATTTACATGACATATCTCTCTAGATTTTTATTTCATGAGATCTTAAGCTATTATAGAATTTTATATCATCCAAAAATCCTTAAGACACAAATTTATATCAAAACAAAACACAAAATTATATGAAAGATATCATGAAACAAAGAAGTCTGATGATATTTTTGCTATCACACGAATTTTTATTTCATACAAACGACAGTTGCTATAAAAATCTCATGCAACATTTTTATTTCAACAAAACAAAAACAAACCATTCTCTTTTCTGTCTTATCTTCACTGACACTAACACTGCGCATGATATCTCTCAGTGAGACCAATTGAAATTCTCATGCGAGAATTACCGACCAAAAGAGCACACACATCAAAGCACCTGATGTCGCCGAATAGCGGCAGTTGTAGAACGACCGCGATCCGAATAGGGTGTGTTTTCTCGTTTCTCTCCAAAAGAAACACGAACAGAAAAATTCTATCGTGTGCGCAATTTTCTGGAATTAAAAAAAGAAAACAAAAATTTAAAAAAAATCACCGGCCGATGATAAATCATTTACCACAGGATTAATCGAGATACATTGCGGTCGCGTCAGTTGTTACGTGCGGACAGAGTATCCGTGTCCACCTGACACCCATATAATGAATGTTTAACTACGTCGATTACTTACTTAAGCGCCATCAAGACCCAATCAAAATAAACAAAACAAACAAATAAAATATAAGCAAAAAGTAAAGGGACAAGTAGGCACTGTTAAGAAATTCCATCAATAGGATAATAAAATTGCACACGGCAACTTGCAATTTCTAGGGTGGGTTGTTCGTTCTTCGTTCTTTGGTACTGGTGCTATAATAATTGCTGATGGTTGTTTGTTGTCACTGTCAATTGTCACCGTATTCGACAGGCTTAAAGTGAATAAAACTCTCCGTATCGCCGCCGTAGTCCGTGGGTATTTCGTTGCCAATAAAGTGCGCGTTCAGTCCCGTACCATCACTCGCAACCCTCGGAGGATGAAAAAGTTGGCTCAATTATTACTTTACTTCTCGATGCATTACCTACTTTGTTTTCGGTGTTTTTGTTTTGTTAAGTGTGCTGAATAAATAAAGGTACAAGGTGTCACCTCCGCAATAATTCGTATCCCACGTTTATTGCTTTTCGTTTAAGATTGTTGATTGTTGGTTTTCGAAGAGTGTTTTGATTTTGATTTCCCATTAAAAGTCCTTTTTGATTTATTGCAATTTATCAAAGGGGCTGTTGTGTGTTTATTTTTTTTGAGTTTGTTCATTTCTTCGTTTCTTACTTTTGGAAATATTTAAATGACATACGTTTGTCAATAAGAGTGCAAGTGGATGAAAAAGAAAAATATAAGAAAATTATTTAAATTGAAATAAAAATAAAAATCAAGATAAAAATAAAATACTTTGTGTGATTAATGTGATTTTCTACACACAATACGTTTCGTGTCATGTGTCTGTGCGTTTAAATCACACAGTGATTAACGGTGGATATATGTTAAAATAGATTTGTCAAAACTTTGGGATTATAATAAAATATAAAACGAAGGAGATTAACAAGAGACACAGATATAAAAAGAAGGACGACGACGCGACGACGAGAAGAAGAAAGCATTTATAATTTTTGGATTCATTCAGAAGCAGAAGCAGCAGCTGGGATTTGTTTTTTAATTCAAAATAAGGTAAGTTAATTTCTTCTATTCACATTTTTATTGGGGATATTTTTTTTAAAGACAAAGACAACTTTTTAAAAAAATTGTAATAAACAAAAAATAGGGGAAATAAGTGTGCAATGTAAATATAATATATCATTATATTTTTTGGATTTTGGGGGAAACTTATTTTTTAATAAGATTAGGGAAATAGCAGTTTGTTCTCTTGATAAATGAGACTTGATAGACTAGGATAGGGAGTTCTTTAATGATGGAGGGTTCTTGATATTATGAATTGGGAATTTTATAGCATTTGATTTCTTTACGTTCCAATGTTAATGATTTATATTAACTATTCATAAATTACTGAAAAGATTCACATTTTCATTTCTGCTGCAATTTTCAAGCCATAAATAGCTTTAAGGAATCTGTTCAGAAAATGATAGGAAATGTGATGAATTATTAGTTTTATGATTTTAAGGTATAAGTTGATTAGATAGGTTACCACAGCTTAAGTTTTTCGACGATAGGTACCTAAAATGATCTTAAGTAAAAAAATAGCATTTTAGGTTTTTAATATAGTATAGCAACCTTCTTTTTGTCTCTTTCGTTTAATATCAACAATTTGAGTCTAGAACAACTTCTGAATGTAGTATTAATTTAGTCTTAAGACAATAAGACAGACAACATTTATATTTGTTTTGAAATTAACTTCTTAAGTTCATTGAGTCTGTTTGACCAGTTTCCTATTCCCGAATTTTGCATTGTAAAGTGGATTAGTGTGTAAGGTGGCTCAACAAGCCGAATCCGAACGGATAATTTGAGAAAGCACTTTTCATGACAAGAATTACTCTTGTAGAAATTATTAATTCCTCGAAAGAGGGATTGAACCCAAGACCTCTGTCGTGACAGTCCAACGCACTAACAATCATGTCAAAGTAAAGTGTAAGGTGGATTAAATTTTTAAAAGTCTAGATGTTTTTAATAAAGATATGATAAATATTTTTAACTGTGCAGTGGATAAGATTTTTGAAAATTCAAAGATGTTTAGAATGGAACTATGATACATAAAACGAAGACTGTACCAAAATAGTTAGATTTCAAACTTCGTACGATGTGTAGCGGTCTGAAAGAATGAATTGTAACTGTTAAAACAGGACAAAGTAAGAATAATATCTCATTTGTTACTTCGGACAGGAAGACTAATTATTATTTGTGTTGACTCAAGCGGGTCCAATATTGACCAAAATCGATTTGCTTTATGTTTAACTTTTACCTTCATATACGAGTATAAAAATACTAGCTGAGAGGGGCAATACTTACTAGACTTTTTATTTAAACATTTATTTAAGAAGGGCAAAGTCACATTATTCATGATTGTCTGCAGCCTTTTGCCTCTACGCATAAATAAGAACTTCATGCACCACTGATAAAGTGTTTTTGTTCTTGATAAGCCGGGTGTGTTTCTAGGAGTTTATTTTGTTTTCTAAAAAAACAGAAAAATTGTTACCGACAAAACTCATATAATAACTATAAATAAATTATAAGTGATACATTTTTCTTGTAATTTACCCCTATTTTTAGAGTTATCTGCGTTCTTGCCATTCATTAAATAAACATTGAATTTTATTTATTTATTCCTAGATGGTATGTCTTGTAAAGTAACATACTCTTTAAAAATTAAAATGAAATGAGTTACCCTTTTTACATTTAAAAAATATGCAACAGTCTCTATTTTGATCCTAAAATTTAAATAAATGATATAGAAACATTAACATGATGTTTTAATAACTGTCATATTAAACTAATTTATCCAAAATTATGGTTTTGTTTGCGTTATTTAAAACGTTGTTCATGAAAGCAGTTATAGTATGAACTATACACTTCGTAATGATTTAACAAACATTAAGTGGATTATAAAAAAATAAATACTATGGTAATTATACAAAAAAAAATAAAAAAAATATAATTAAAAAGAACAAACTTTGATACAAAGTTTATCTTTATTTTACATCGATAAAGAAAATGTAATCATTTGTGTAATGTGTTTGATTTCTTAAAAGAATAATTCACCCATTTTGAAAAAAAAACACCTTAAGTTCCGGTTTAAAAGTTTATGCTCGAATATGAAGGAAAAATGCATGACTGCACCTCTAGTGCATGACGACTCTTTAATTTTTATTTCTAAGGTGTGTTATGTTAAAAACACTCTTATAGAAGGAAATAACAAAGTTTAAAGTTGCAACTATTTTTTGAGTGATTTTAAAATTGAATAAAATAAAATTTTGTGTTGATATTGTTAACATGTAATCATAATTAGTTTTCTTAAAATGATGATATTTTTAAAGGTTTTATGAAAATAATAACATTTTTAAACTGCTGATGATTAGATTCAACTATGTTAAAGAATATACGAGCTTTTACATGAACTATATAACTGGTTAAACATTTTTTAAAGGGTCTTCTTGTTTGTGCCATCTTTTTTAAAAATGTTGTTAAAATTCGAATATAAAAATGAAATAAATGTTAAGGTCAAAAATAAGTAAGTTTAGAAATAAATAAATATTAAGATTTTAAGCAATTATTTGTTTCAATTTAATTTTATATTTCGTATAAAATCAGTTTCATTTGAGACATCAGTTGTTTATTTTTACAAATTTGGTCAAAAATGTCACTTTTTGAAAACTTAAACTTTTTATAACTGACTTATGAATATTTTTTAAATACTAAGACCAAATCAAAGTCAATTTTTTCTTAATTTAACTGAGAACATTATTTTCTTAGAATCTAATAATGACACTTAAGAAAAAACTCATTTTTTACATATATGTTTTTGTGCCTATCTTTTTCACAATTTTTTTTCTGGCAAAAGACTTAAAAATTACAACAGTTTTGTCTTAAATAGAAAAATATAAATATTTATTTAGGTTTACCTTCTAGTTCTTATATATGATTGTTCAGAAAACATTAAACGATGCAAAAATTAATTTAACAATAAAAAAAAGAGGCTGGCTGCGACCCACACTGATAAACCATGTTTGTAGGTTTTCATGTTTTATTAAAAAAGTTGTCATTTGAATTATTCCTAAAAAATTTAAAACTACCAACAATATTTTGCATTAAATGAATTAGTTTGATTTCAAAATATATTTTTGTTAACGAGATTTTTAGTCGAAAACCAATATTTTTACCAATTTTAGTAGCATTTCATTCATTCATTTTTACCAAATTTGTGTACTATTTTTATAGATTTCATTTGTGTATGAAAAAATACGGCCTGTTGGATTTTTATAAAAAAAATTTACTGAATGTCGAAAACAATACTTTCTGTGAGATAAAATTAGTTTGAAGCCAATGTTTTAAATGCTTGAAAAGATATTTGAGTCGAAAGGACATTTCTAGCTAGATTTAGAACTGTTTTTCTTTTTAGAGTTTTATTTTTTGTAAGAAAATTGTCGATTTGATTTTGTTCAATATTTTATCGAATGTCGAAAACAATATTTCTTATAAGACAAAATTAGTTCGAATAAATAATCTCAATTTTTTGAAAAGATATTTAAGGCGAAAATCAATTTTTACTAAGTTTTATTAATTTTTGTTTACGTTTTTATTTTTTGTAAAAAACTGTCAACTTGATTTTTCTCAAAATATTACTGAATGTTGACAGCACTATTTTTGAAAAAAATTTAAAATTAGCTTAAAGCTAATATCTGATTGTTTTGAAAAGATACCTGAGTCGAATATCAATTTTTACGAACTTTGAGAAATATCTTTGTTTAGAGTTTAATTTTTTTTTTTTGTTAAAAAAACTGTCAATTCGATTTTCCTCAAAATTTAACCACATGTAAAAAACGTTATTCTTCGTTGCACAGAATTGTTTTGGAGATAAAATCAATTTTTTTCATAAAATTTTTGAGGTGATAATTATTTTTTTCAGTTGTTTTTTATTTATAAAAAAACCGTTGATTGAAATTTTTTTCCAAAAACATATTTATTTGGTATCGCATTGCAATATATATAGTATGCAATTTATTTCAGTCTCTAGCATTGTTGGTTTGGGAGATATTAAGGGTTAATCAAAATGTGCACTTTTTTTAAAATTGCTATGCTAAAAAAAAAACACACAAGTAATTTGTTTAAGAGTCCTTTGTGCATCTTTCTGCATTAATATCTGTATAACAAAATTTATTTGAAGTCAATATCTCTGCTGGTTCTTGAGCTATGAACGACGAAGAAAACGTCGCGAACGTTCTTCCACACGCACGCACAGACATCTCTCAAAAATTCTTTTATTTCGACTCTAGGGACCTTGAAACATCGAGAAATGTCAAAATTTTCAATTCGTCAAATCAGACCGATTACAATTACTTCCTTTGGGAGGATAAAATCTTGTTTTGGATTAAGTTTTAGAGTCATTTTTATTTAATTTGTGGAGCTAACTTATTTCCTTCATACACTCTTTTTCTTCTTCTTTCTTAAAAAAACGAGCAATTTCCAAAATAATTCCAGAAATGTTTCAAGTGATTCATAAAAATAATTAAATAACATTATTATTTTATAAATAAATTTGATAGCCAAACTGCGCTTTCTATTTTAACGCTCAACCAAAGAAAGAAACAAATTGTTGAAAAAGTGCGTATACGCCCTTGTACATAAATATATTATTTAATGATGCAGTTAATGAAATTATATCAAGTTTTTCTTGAAAGTTGGCAGTTTATCCATCTTAATAAATACAAATCCAGTATCCTGATGTTTGTTTCCAGTAAAATCTTAGCCAAGTCATACGATTATTCTGAAAGTTGGCATTTTTATGTAGTTTGGTTCAACTTAAGGGATAGAGGACGATTTTTGACTATGATCGCAATATTCATAAATTAATAATAAAATTATTACTTATGTCGATTGTTGTTATTAGTTCTATTATTCTCAAGCAGATGGTGATTCAAATAAGCTTTGCTACAGAAAACAATAGGACCGTTCTACATGGACATTTAATAGATGGCACCACGTTTTAATAAAAATGTTGTTTTGTGCTACGTATCCTCGCTTTTTCTGAATCATTTTTTATTTTATTTCATATGTTGTGTTAGTTTAAGTTTCAGACACCAGGTGTGGCCGGGCGTGCTGATAGTGATATGGATTTTAGTTAACCAAAAACAAATTATTAAAATAAACACGTTTTTAGTATTTCTGTCATAAACTCAAAAAAGATAAAATAAATAAAATGATTTTCTTGGTCTTTAATATTTTGTTCAAAAACTATTTCTAAAGCTTGAATTTAGGTAATAGAATCAGTTTTTTTCGTATTTACCTTAGTTTCCAGACAAATTTAGTTAAATGTGCAAGTTGACCGACATCTAAGTATTTCCTGCAAATTCAAAACACATGCGAAAAAGTTAAAGCAAACGTACAAAGTAAAAAAACAAATACTTAAATGTTGGCGACCTTACACACATTAAAGGTGATATCTTTAAAATTAACTGAAAATATCGCAAAACTGACTTGAAAATTTAGCGTATAGCTTAATTTTGGGAGACACATTTTTAAACAATAAAAGGTTTTTCCAAAAACAGCAAACAATGTTTCGGAGCACCCTCGAAATTTTGCAATTTTAATAATTAAATAAATCATTCCCATGCTTTTAATAAAATGAAGGCTCAGATAATCATGGCTTTTTGTGCAAAAAGTCCTTTTTTCATTTAATTTTCATTTGTTCTTAAATGTCTAAGCTAAGCCGAATTTTATAACATGCATTCCAGCTTTTACCTACTTCTTCATTATTCTCCCACATTTAAATTTCCCCACATTAATTTGCCCAAATAAATTATTAAAAAGGTTTCTTAGAAAGACCAAAACTTGTGTAGTTATCTATCGTATTGAATAATGTTAAGTTCCATAAATGTATCTCTTATGTAAAAGATCAATATATCAAGTATTGATTAATTAATAACTGTTTCGATTTACTCACAACGCATTAACATTCAGTAACCCCCATTACCAATTATTAATGTATCCATCTATACACACTTGTGTACCTAATCTTAAACCAAATCACAGACAAAAGACGAATCAATAGAAGAATGTAAGTAATTCATTCTTTATTCATCAATAAATACAAATCTGTCTTCCATATACCCAATCAAACTTTCAATCCTTGAAAAGATAAAATACAAATAAAAATAAAAAGAAAAAACTAATCGATCATGCATCTGTATGGTTTTATTTTATAGCGACAAAAGATACATCAAGATGATGACGATGATAATTATTCTATGAATGATGATTGTGCGTTCAAATTCTTTGTTATGCAAACGATGCGATGCGATGATGATACGCCTGCCGAGCTGAAGCCAAATTGGTCTTCGTATCAGTATCGGTTCGGCATAGACATTTTATATCCCCCCTTCTACCACTGCAGTCTAGCCAAAGAGCCATAAGACAACATCTCGATTTCAATTAACAATCAACTTTTCCCAGATATATTTATGTATAGGTACGTACCTACTTTTCCACACACCGCTCCATTACATTTCACATCAAAAACACAGTTACAGTTTGTTGTTGATGCCAGGAAGGCATTGGAAAAATGTTTAGTGTTTTATGTTTTCCTTTTATTCTACTCCCATCCGTTTTTTCAATGTACATCCATCAGATACAATACACCACATATGTAGGCACAGGCATATCTATCTACGATATTGTGTGTTTACATGAATGAGTATAAATATCGAAGGGGCTGTCAATCAGAATTGAAATCACATTACACCCATTAATGCTACCAATTGTGAGGTTGAAGGCATTTCCAACATTTCAAAGTACCTACATTTCAATATTTGTATGCATACGAGTAAGAGAGGATATGCTTAATCGAAGGGAATATACAAAAAGATACAAAAGTATCTTTTGTTTTGCTTTTTCATCTTCTTGTTTATTTTCGAATTTGAATTTGAGTATTGGAAAAAAACACATTTTCATATCAAACAAAAACATTTTATATCTTTTTTTTTCATTTTCAATCTATCTACGGAAATATCATGATGGAGAATCCTTTTTGCCCTAAGATATATATTCCTTAAAAGGGATATCAATATATTATTGGTGGTGTAAGCCAATTAAGGCAAGCACACACTTAAAAGAGTTGAGTTAAGAGGGACAAACAAAACAAAAAAAAAAAAAGAAAAGAACAAAATGGATAGGTGACGATGATGATGACTGGTTTTGATAAAACTTTTCCAAAACCGAGGGAAAAAAATACGAGCGTATCTTAAAACCAATAAAATTCAAATTTGTCGTCGCCAGTAATAAATTTAGCCTAATGTAGCCACAAAACAAGGCAATCCATGTATTCTAGTGTCACTGTATACCTTTACCTGTCTCTATACCCAATACAACTCATACTCACTTGTACCTTCATAGATAGGTAGGGTGTGTAGGTATTATGATAGGCGATTTATAGAAGGTGGATATGTTATTATAAAGGGGACCCAAAAAAAGGTGCATCAACAGACTGACCGATCGACCGACCAGCAGCAACAGCAACAGCAGCGCGGCATCATTTATCACGTTTTTCAGGGCACACCATACACATTTATTAGATAAATAGTTAAGTTAGTTGCATATATATATACATATATCGTATAGGCATAGAAAGGTAAGTCCAAATGGATGCGTTTCATTAGCAAAGTTATTATGTGTGTGATTTGGTCTGTGACCTAGATTAGGTGAGAATAGAATAAAACAGAATCATGTTGGCTTGATGGAGGTATATAAATTACATTTATAGATAAGTTTTAGGATTATATATTATATATGTAAGGTATTGGTAGATTTTAATAATAATCTATGGAAAATTAAGTTTAATATAGAATAACAGAGAGAGACAAAAGACAAAAGGAAAACCCAGACTTTTTAGGTATATAAATAAAATTTATGACTTTCAAAAGATTGAAATAATCTAAGCTTTTCAGTTAAATGAGTGTTGTGAATGATGGAATTAGAGTGAATAGGTGGGAGGATTCTCAGATAAAAATTGGAAAGCAGAGTGTTCTATGAGTGTTAAGTAAACGAAACATCATTCACTGTCGCTCGGAAAGTTGGTAGGTCTATAATTTGCCGCTAATTGGTTGCAAATAAGCTACGGAAATTTTTATTTTGTCGTTTTATTCTGCTTTGATTTGTCTGTTTTTTCTGTTTGATTTTTATGTGTCAAATCACAAATAAATTTGGAAACAAGTTAAAACTTCTTTTATTAAAAGATTTACAACATATTTGTTAATTTATTATTATTAAACAGTTAATTAGTTGAAATAAATTGTATCCCTGGTAGAAAAAATTACGTTTTTTGTTAGTCCCACAAACAAAACCCCACTGTCTAAATGATTTAGATGTCCTAAATTCTATCCTTGAGATAGATAGTTAGACGTTTTATTTTATTGGCAAAGATAATGTTACAAAGTTAACAATATTATGAAAAAATAAATACATCATTAATAGGCAAACAAAAACAAACAAAAAAATAAATAAGTGTAAAAATAAATAAATAAATACATAATTAATATATAAGCAAATAATTACATTAACAAAAAGTAATAAAAGCAAAGGAAAAAAAACATATATTTGATAATTTTTTAAATTAGATTTCTAATTAGAGTGTTTTCACTTAATACACATTTTCTAGAACAATTTTTATTGAGAATTTCAATATTCTTGTCAATTTTTAATACGTTTGTTGCCTCCATGTGCAAGGCTTGGGTTGAGAAATGCCAGGCGAGCTTAAGCATCATTTTTAAAATTTTGTTTTGTTTTCACTATTTCCCATATAAAAGTATTGCTTGAAATCAACTTTAAAAAAAATAAGTTTATTGTGTTTGCTAAGTAATGACCCTCGGTTAATAAGCTAATATAATATTTATATGCCGATATTTATTTTATTTTCTGTCATTTGTGTGTGTACCATGAAGATCAACTTCTTATCTAAGTAAATACCTAAATACTTCACAGAGTTGACCCAAAGTATATCACAGCTATTTAAGTTGTTGACAATCCTTTCTTTTTCTGGTGAAAAAGATAGCTTGACTTTTTGCATCATTAATTTTAATTTTCCAATGTTTGTAATACTCGAAAATAATTTCTAAATCAGTTTCAATATTGTTTATTATATTGTTAGGATCTTCACCGGTTGAGAATATCGCAATGTCATCAGCATGCATACCAAATTCAAAATTTTGCAAGACTGGAAAATCGGAGATAAAAATATTAAACAAAGTAGGGGATAACACTCATCCTTGAGGAACTCCAGCTTTAATAGTTTTCGGGACTGAATTTTGTCCATTAATTAAAACTATACATTTTCTATCACTTAAGACACTTTTTATAAGGTTAATACAAAAGGTTGGAAATTCATTTATAATGAGTTTGCGTTTTGCCAAATAGTGTCATAAGCTTTTTCAACATCTAGCAAAACTAATACTGTTGATTTTCTTTCTCTACTTTTTTGTGTATGTTTCTACAAATTCTTAGAACCTGGTGTGGCATGTTATGTTCTTTCTGGTTACCAAATTGCTGTATTGGTACGATATTCTTTTCATTCAAAAAAGATTCTAATTTGCTGCGAATTAGTTTTTCAAAAATCTTACTCATAGTACTGAGTAGACTTAATGGCCTTTAACTTAGTGGATCACTTAGGGGTTTACCAGATTCAAAAATAGGTACAACTTTTGCCATCTTCCATTTTAGTGGAAAATATTGAATTTTAAAACAGGCGTTTATTCAAGAAGCTAAATAAACAAATCCACTCGTTGAAAGTTCTTTAAGAAATTGATTTAGAATATCATCAATTCCAGGAGATTTTTTATTCTTAAGATTACATATCAAATATTCAATGTTTTCAACAGAAATTAATTCCTCTGCAAATAAGCTTATTAAAGTTTCCTTTAAATTTTTCCATCACATAAGTTTTTTCTCCAAAAATGACCCTTTATAAACGTTAAAAACAACCAAAAACGAGGTTGGTAAAGCTTAGTTGAAACTTAAAAATTCTCTTAAAATTTAAATCATTTTAGTATCTTACTTTATTTCTAGAAATTCTGATTAGTATTTATTTGACTCTATATGAAGTTTTGAGAAAAATTTGAATTTGATACTTTCATAGTATTGAAAAATACGTTTTGGACATAATTTTTAATGCTGATTTCGAATCTAAATTTTAATTTTAACTATTTTCTCCACTTTAAAAAATGTTCTATATTTTGTAATACATTTTTTAAGAACTTGATATAATAGAACAGATTCGTTACGAGAACAAAACTAACTTTCAAACCGTTTTGGATTTTTCTGTTTAAAACCGTTTTATGATAAATGGTTTAGCCTTTGCGCAGTTTTTGGGTGAAATTTATCTTATGAAGATTTTTCGAAAATCGTATGAAATTATTATAATATTGCACTGAATATTGAATAAGAAAGCTACAATAGTTGTTTTAAATAAAACGAAAACGGTTTTGAATATCAATGAAACTCTTAATTGCTGTGAAATTATGTTTGATGCCATTATGTCATCGGCGGATATAACAACGCTGTTGTCCATCACAATTACACCATCAATCTAGTCACGAGACTCGATAGAAGCTGCCTGTAGAAACTGTACAGAAAGTTCCAGAACAGCATTCTAGTACCGGCATCCAGTGAAGCAGCACCGACTGCTATATTTAAGTAAAAATAAAGAATTTTACTCAAAGTTTTCTTTAATTTTTAGGCAGCAGCGGTGACCCCCAAGTGTACGTTTGCAAAAGTCCAGGCAATGAACCCAATGTTCTTCGATTTTCAAGCATAAATCGGCCTATACTGCTGCAAATTCACTTTGGATATTCGTACGAAGTTCATCAATCTTGACTTGACGTAGCCCTACAGGAAATAGTCTAAATGCATCAAATCACACAACCAAGGCGGCCAAATGACTAGACCATTTCGTGAGATAATACGTTCTCCAAACTTGGTTTCGCTGTTTGTCTTGTGGTGCCGGCTGTCCTGTCGGGACCACATGTCCTCGAAGTTCCTATCATCTAATTTGGGCCAAAAATATTCGGTTATCATTGAACGATAGCGATCCCCATTCACAGTAACGTGCCGGTCTTGATCGTCACAAGAGAAATACGGCCCAATGACGTCGCCAGCCCATAAACTAATTTTTTTTTCTGGATGCAATGATGACTCATGGAGTACGTGGGGATTGTTGCCTCAGCAATACCGCATATTTTGTTTATTTACGAAACCATTCACCCGGAAATGAGCCTCATCGCTGAAGATGATTTTTCGATGAAAAGCCGAATCATTTTCAAGTTGTTGCTCAGTCCAATTCTCGAACACACGACGCTACTGTTGGAATGGTGGCTGGCTGTTGGAATAGTGGTAAAGCAGCTTCAGTTCTTGCGTCAATTTAATCTTGTAAGCATGTAGGAGGCCAAGATCTTTCCGAAAAATTCGCCACAACGACGTCACAGAAATTCCCAACGCTTGAGAACGACGTGTGATAGACACATTTGGGCTTTCTGCAACTGAAGCCTCAGCGGCAGCAATATTCTCGATAAAAAGACTTAAATACGTATTTGATGTTTTCTCGAGTTTTAAAAGGTAATTTCTCAAAAACCTGACATTCATTTTGAAGTCAGATTTAATTTATTAAGAATTTTAAAATCCTGCCAGGAGGTTTCTCGAAGTTTTCAGGTCGAAAATTAATTTTTACAAATTCTGTTTTTCATTTTATGTAGATTTTTATTTATTAGAAAAATAAAACTCTTAGCTGCTTTTTTTTAATTCATTTTTTTCAAAATATTTGAGTCAAAAATCAATATAAAATTGATTGAATTGCACTAAAATTTATGCTAAAAACGTTATCCTCGGATGCATTTTGTCAAAAAAAAAAACTGCTAGTTCATTTTTTCGAATTTTTACCAATTTTGTATCCCGTTACAATGTATGATATTATTGGGGTCAATCAAATTTTTCAAATTTTCATATTTAAAAAAAAAGACTCCCAGTCAATTTTGTCGTTTCTGCTTCTTTTAAAGAAAATTTCTGTAAAACAAAGATATGGCTGTCAAAGAAAGGTTCCCCGAAAGTACGTAAGACGTAAGACGTAAGGAAACGTATTTAAAAAGATCGTTGAGCCTAATAGCTTTTGGATTCGCATAACGACCGAAGACCAATGTACTATCTACAAAAACCCAACTTAAATCAGTGTGTGTGTTGTCTAGTGATATTTAAAACCATCAAAGAACTCTAAAAAAGACTTATAAACCTTTAAAATACCGACTGATTCTTATTGCCGTTGAAAACGAACGAAATTGAAAAATTAACATTTTCTTAACAGAATATCAAAACTTCTAAAATCAACTCGAAAAATATAAAAAAGTCATTATCAGCTTTGGGAAAATTGTTTCCACAAATTATAAAGAATTGGAAAACCTGCGCGTTCAGGTACCTCTTTGAAGAATGAGTAAGCCAAGTAACAATCGATTAACCTTGCAGGTATAAAAATCCATATTTGTTAGTCATGATAAATTTATCAAAACCTATATTTGAAGAAATGAAACATTTTAAAAAATTAATGAATTAAAAGAAATTATTTCTACCACCAGACACTTGTACGTAGTCCTAGAAAACTGAAACCTCAATTTATAAACATTAATTTATGTGACTACTTTAGTCATTAAAAAATATAAAAAGTCATAACTTTTTATCTAAATGCTCCAATAAATAACTTTTGAAAGTGTCTTTTTAATTTAATTTTAATATTCAAGAAAAATTAACCGCTCGAACAAAGTTCACACTGAAACCTAAACTTTCACAACACCATCGTGTAGTCAGGCCCACATCATAGGCAGAGAAGTTTTTAAAAATCAAAACAGAGTGGCCAAGGGGGAGCAAAATTCAGGAAAGCAGAAGAAAAAAAAAAACAATTCTGGAAAGACTTTTTTAGCTTTCCCAATAAACTTTCAACAAATTTAAAGGCAAACACGAATGTGTATACGCTCCCCTAATTTTGTTCCTTAATTCTTTTCAATCACGAAACATAACTTCCTTTTTTTCGTAAATTCGTTTTTTTCGTATTTTGAAAGTTATACATGGTCTTCGTCGTCGTCCTCGTAGAATCAAGGCGTAAAGAAGGACGATACAGTATACAGCACAGCAAAGCACAATCACACAAAGAAAAAACCCAACCAATTGACCCAGAAAATATCATCAAGCACAAACTGTCCCTTTACCTTTACAAGAAAAGTGCACTAGTGACCTCTCAACCTCAAGGTGGCAAGGTACGTCATGTTCGTTCCTATATACTACCTACGAC
Source organism: Eupeodes corollae (assembly GCF_945859685.1). Classification (NCBI taxonomy): domain Eukaryota; kingdom Metazoa; phylum Arthropoda; class Insecta; order Diptera; family Syrphidae; genus Eupeodes; species Eupeodes corollae. The sequence goes on from NC_079147.1 coordinate 250,355,337, forward strand.
GAGTACTCGCATTAGGTAGGTTACGAGTATAAGGAAGAATGTTAAATTTTGTGTCATGCTACTAACAACGCCAACGACGACAGACGACGACGTTAAAAATCTACCAATCAAACAAAAATTTAAACAACAACAACAAGAAAACGAAAACTTTTCTAGTTGACAGGACGACACAATTTTTCCATCGTTTAAGTTTCTCACGCTGCTGCTGCCACTGCTGCTGGCTGATGGCTGCTCCTGCTGCTATTTGCTGTTGGTTCCTGATGCTGTATACGACGACGACCGTCTTGTGTTTATGCAAAGGGCTACTTAGCATTTAAATACATCAGGAAACTTTTTTTCGTGATAATTAAATAAAGTCCTTGAGAACAAAAACGAAGAAGAAAAATTAAATATACCTAAATAAGGACGAAGATGAGAGAGACTTTGTGACAGAGATGGTGGTACCTTGTACCTTCATATATACCAAGATGGAACAACTCGACGAGCGACGATGGTAATGACGATGGCAATGGCGATGGTGACGCTGACGCTGTGATGCTCCAGTACCTATACAAATTCTTTTCTCCATTTTCCATCAGAAAGCATTTTGATGTCTGGTTAAACATTTAATTTTTAATTAGACAGCGCGGGTTCGGGTTTGTTGTAAAGAACCAGAACCAGAACCTGAACCCGAACCAAAACTCAGAACCATGATGATGGAGAGCAAAGGACAAAAACATCAGAAACCCAAGCGAGAGCAGATATCCAACGCAGAATTCTTCTATATAGGTGTGCAAGTTGAGGTATAAGGCCAGATCGGGCTGGGCTTGGCTTGGCTGGCTTGGTTGATGGTGTCCTGGAATTTAAGTGTTTCCTTCTTTCGTTACAACATTTCATTGTAGCTCTTGCTCTTGCTCTGGTGATGATAGTTGTTAGAGGTGCGCTTCTGTTTAAATTTGTGAGACGAGAAACTTTTTCAATTTGTCTCCCAGGATTGGCTAAAGTTTAATTTGTTGTTGTTTTTGTTTGTGTTTTGTTGTTCTTGTGATTTCAAGCAAGTTTATTTTATATATTCATGACAAATGGAAACCAATGTTTGCTACTTTATTCTACTATGGGTACTACGTTGCCTCGACCCACCTTTTATACTTACATAATTTAAACAAGAATGTTAAGTAAGGTAATTTATGGTTCCCTGAACAATTTCTTTTAATTTGTTTTTAATCTTTAACTTTAACTGTGATGATGATGGTTGAATGTTTCTTTTACAATGTACAAAATTGAATGATTTAACTTAGTTGTGACTTAATTGAAACAAATTTCGGGACACATTTCCTAACATTTTGTAGGATAAGATTGTTTTTTATGAATCCTGTAAATGTATTGATTGCATTAGTCATGTTTCGAAAAAAAAGTTTTAAGAAGTTTTAAAACAGAGTCTTTGGTTAATTCCATCCTTTAAATTAATAAAGTGTGTTTGATATTCAATAGAAATTAGTTTTCTTTTAAAGGGAATATTGATGTTCGACAGAACTTTAATACTTGGCACTCTTCTGAAATGATTAATTGTCTATAACTCCTACACCATCCCCCCAACAGCAATTCGACAGAAACTTCCGAATTTCTGTACCTTTCAGATCTTTCTAGATGATTCAATCCACTTTTACACAGATGGATCAAAAATAAAAGAAGGGGTTGGTGGGGGTCTTTACTCCGAACGACTTAAATTAAGTCTCACATTCCACCTTCCCAATCATTGTAACGTGTTTCGGGCGGAACTTTTGGCTATAAAAGAATTTTTGTCCTGGCCCAAAGAAAACTTGATATCAACATCTGATATTCGTATTTACTCAGATAGTCAGGCCGCTATCAAATCTCTGAAGTCAGTCTTTACTTACTCTATAACAATCATTAACTGCCGTTCATCTCTAATGAAGATGGCACAATAGTTTGATATTCACCTTTTCTGGGTGCCGGGCCATAGAGACATTCAGGAACTATAACTTAGATTAACTCGTCCAACATGATACAGTACAACCACTCTTGGCAAATGCTGGCATTACAATCGCTAAATGCAAACTATTTACTATTTATGCAGGACGCTATGAAGAAAGTTGCTTCAGGTGGAACAACATCACCACGTGTCAGGTCACAAGAAACTTCTGCCCTAGACTAGATTTAAATCGATCAAGGTGCTTACTATCCCTAAGCAGAACGCATATAAGATCGATAAAAGGAGTTATAACCGGGCACTTTCTAATAGGAAAGCACCCCAAGCGGCTAGGCGTATTCTCAAATAACTTTTGCAGAAGCTGTATGGATGTGAAAGAGGAGAAAACAGTCCTTCACCTTCTATGTACATGCGTTGCTTTAGCTCAAAAACGAAAGAATTACCAAAGAGAATTCTTCTATAAAGATCTCAATCATATTACCATAACCAACCTTTGTAAGAGACTCAAACTGGTTTCATTGAGCTTAGGAAAAATTCCAAGATTCATGTGGTATCACAAAAGGCCATTAAACTTGCCCAAGCTTGTGCTATTCCATCACGAACAGCTACTTTAACTAACCTAACTTATAAATCCGGTAAAATTTGTCAAATTGCATGAGTTGTGTTATGTTGTCTTTGATTGCCCATGCGTTTTCTGTTTTTTGTTAGCTTCCTATAGGAAGTTATTGTAATCGATCCGATTTGTCGAAATGAAAATTTTGATATCTCTTGACGTTTCTAGGTCCCTAGAGTCTAAATAAAAGATTTTTAGAGAGATGTCTTGACATGTGAGTGTACGTTTAAACGTGCAAACGTTCGTACGTCAGTACGTAAGGCAAGCTTTTTTTCGTTCCATAGCTCAAGAACAAGAGAAAAGTATCTGACGAACCAATAGTGTTAGCAACTTGCATTTAGTTTTATATTTTACAATGTGACGTGATACCAAACAAGTATATTTTTGGAAAAAAATTCAAATCACGGTTTTTTTTTATAAAAAAAAAACTGACAAAAAAAATTGGCACCTCGAATATTTTACGACCAAAAAATTATTTTATCTCGAAAATAATTTTATACAACAAAGAATAACGTTTTTGACATCAAGTACAAAATTGAGATATATATTTTTTTTTATATAAGAAATAAAAACTTTTAAGAAATGCTACAAAAATTGATGAAAATTGGTTTTCGACTAAACAAAAATAACAAAAATAGATTTTTAAATCAAACTATTTCATCAAATGCAAAATATTGTTGGTAATTTTTAAATCGGGATGGGAAGTTATCAGTGTGGGTCTCATCCCAGCCTCTTTTTTTTTGGAAAGATTAGCAACTTCAGAAAATTCCGTGGTTTCATGACAGGCTGGGTGACATGAAATAATCATGAGATGACCTGACCATGCCTTCTTGATATATACATTTCAGCATCGTTGATATTCTTGCCCATCCAATTCAGGTCAAACGAAGTTGGTAACCATCGTTCTAGAGGTAATCGAGGCAATGACGAGGGCAATTTTTTCGAAAATGAAAATATACACAATGATGTAGCTCCTGCCAGCGCGGCGGTCGAAAATCAACGCGCATAGCAAGTTAATCGTCCCAAACTCAACCCCTTTTTTTAAAGACGTATCCGTTCATCTAGAAATTGGTCTTATAACTATAGATGATGTTAAATGAAATAAGTAGTAGTAGTAAGTTTCTAACTGTTTTTCATTCCAGAACGAATTTAGCGAAAGGACGCAAAATTTGACGAATTGTGTATATCGAAAGCTTTTGTAAATAATTATGAGTTTTGCCAACGTAGTTGATCGTTTACTGAATTGCTTGTCTCTTATTACCGATTATTGCGAACGTAATAAAGTGCAAACAAAATGGGACTTAGAATATATCCTTGAGGAACTCCCGCCGCTCTCAAAACTTTCGGATAAGTTGTTTCCATTCCATACTCAGGCTTTTGTAGAACTCAGAAAGTTAGAATAAAAAAGTAAACATTTTTTTGAAAGGCCAAGAGAAGATAGTTTGTAAATCAATGCTTGTCGATTGACCGTATCAAAAGCAGCTTTGAAGTCAATGAAGCAGATGTAAAGCTTATACTTTTTCTCCAAATGTTGTCTTGCTATGCTTGTTAGTGCAAAATTTGGCCTACCGTTTAGAAACCGGATCGAAATCCAGCTTGGAAGATGATTAAGCGGTTGTTTGTATTTATCCATCTCGAAAGCCTCTCGTAAAGAATAGAGTTTAAGATTTTTCTTAAAGAGTTGAGAATAGATATGCCTCTATAATTTTCTGCAAGACTCCTTATGCACATCCCTTGAAAATAGCGTAAATGATAAGTAGTTTTTGAAGTAAGCAGTAGAATAATTCTATTGGGATTCCATTAGCACCCGGTGCTTTGTTGTTCTTCATTGTTTTTAAAACACTTTTTAGTTCAATCAAGGATATCGGTTCATCAAGTTCAGGAATATGATTGTTTGGCATGGCGTAACTTAACGATAACAGAGACTAATCTGTTGACAACAATCGTTTTAAGTAATCTGCCAAAACCTCAGCTCGAAGAACATTATTATTTGAAGGACTATTGAGTATGTATTCCTTCTCAAACTTATTACTGAGTGCGAATGGTGCTGACATCTTGATAATCCTCAAGTTTACTAAGTGGTGCGTATTTTCTGCAATTTATCTTTCAACCGCTGAGCCGTTTTTGAAAAAGATTTTAACATTGGTGAAAGGGAGATATTCACCAAAAAGTGTTTTTTGCAATTTTAACCTTCTATAACTTTATAGACTTTAGAATGCTAAGTGAAAGGTATAAGCTAGCTTGCAGCTTACTATCTCTTAGTCTGAGGTACTTCTTTTACTTGACTACTGTAAAAAAAAAGTTTTAATGAAAAATAATGTTTTTTCATAAGTTTTGGGTCAAATTTGATATAATTTGTTAGTACCAATCAACTGGCCAACCTTCAGCTCTGTCCTTAAATGACATATAATTATATTCCTTAATTCATCCATTGTCAGATAAACTAGAAAAATTGTAATTTTATACAAAACAGAAAGCTTTGACTGTATTTTGCACAAAATGTGTATTTTTAACAGTTTCCCACATTTTTTTTTTCTAGACCCCTTGTCAAAAGTATGAACAGACAAGACTGCAAATCATTTATTTAAATATTTAAATGATTATATACTAACTCAAAATATGACAGCTCATACCACACCATAATTGATGTAGGTATATTTTGTGGAAATATGCATTTATCTGGGTGTTACTGTTCTAATGAAAAGCAATATCAAAATTGATGTTTCTCCGCTATGTTTGAATCATTAAGGAAAATTTAATAAAAAATCGTTTTTTCCAAATTTTCAATTATTTAACGTCATCAGAGAAGAAAGTCCAATCTCATTCCTCCACCCACCCTCTTTTTCTCCTTACACATTTCTCCACAAGAAGTCATCATTCAATTTTATAAAAGAAAAAAAGAAACTAAAATCAACATTTCAAAATAAATGCAACAAACATCAACCATCACATTTACAACAAATTCATTAATCTGTAACTGCAGTGAGTCTTAAGCATTTTCAGATGATATGGGTAACTTTGGAAAGGCGCGCATTCTCTTATAATCTTTAACCTAACCATAGTAAAAACTCTCCTTATGGTGCTGCTGACAGAAAATTCATTTATCAGTCTCGCAGTCAGTAAAAGTCATTCGGGCACAAGGCAAGCAAAGGGAGTCCAAATCCAAAGCCAAAGCCATCCACCAAAGCCACCATTAGTGGCCACAAACTTCCATTACCCACATCATTTGTTATCTTGTTCGGGAAAATCTGTGTCTTTTCCCGCATTTTGACTTTTATCACACAAACTATACTCCATACCTAAAACACAGTATCCATATCCCATCCACTTGAAAATTGTATGGAGAAAATTGTATTATTAAAAAAATCAGTTGTGTTTTGTACGGTCGGTCTTCCGGATAAAAATATACGCTTCGTTTCGATACCTATTTCACTATACGGTCGGTGGTCGGGTACGGGTGGTGTGCCAGTACTGTGCATATGTCTAGCCAATGTATCTCTAAATGTCCTTTTTTAAATTAATGTATTCCTCGCAGCTTCTTTTCAGCATTCATTTTTATCCATTTATATTGTTGCGGTAAAAACTGAGATCCGACACTATCTTAGCGTTTCATCTCCCTCGGAAAAAATCTGGAAAAAAAGAAACAAGTTGAAAAAATTGTTAAAAGTTAAAAACCTTCTGCAAATGGACGACTAAATGAGAGAATGTGCGCTAGATAGTATCAAATCGGACCTAAAAGTGAAAAACAGAAAAAGAAAGAGTTCACGGAATGACAGAAAGTAATTAAAAGCATGTTCATGAGGTCAGAGATGACACCGCTTGATATCTCTAGATAATCTAGTCCCTGAAATGGGTTAAGGTTGTTCACAGCACTCTGTGCATATTATACTCATACTCAAGTCACACTGTAGGATTGTAGATATCAGGGTAGGTATATCAGATATGGAATGATCCCATCGGCGAGTTGTGAGCAAGTTGGATACGATACAATTTTTACTCTCCTTTCTTCTTCGTATAGGTAGGTTTACTCCGCGCGCCCAGACACACGACCTGAAAAGGACTTTTTGTTATCTCCTTTGAGCGTTGAGCCTGTGTCACTTGTTAAAAGTCGTATTCCTATAGATATGAAAAGAAAAAGATATGCCTTTGCCTGCTATGCTCCACGTAACATAGGCAAGGTATCTTTTCAACATATGCAAAGTAAAAGGTATGTTCAAAAGCCCAGAATATAAAGATCCCAGTAAGCTGATAAAACTATGTATTCAGATTTTTTTTAAATCCCTATCATGACAGAAGAGAGAGAGAGCAAAGAGGTTTTTACTTTGCATTCAGCAATTCAGCCTATAGTGGACTTGAGCAAAAAGCAGTTGCATGCATTCCGTATTCCGTGGGCTGTTTTATTGTGTCACGCAGCACAATCAGCGGGCGCTATCGCGTGGCCATATCGAATTTAACACGATAACACTTAAAGCCACAACGACGATGATGATGATGACGAAGACGACTGAGGACGATGAAGAGAGTGTATGAAGTGAATAAGCAAGGCATTCGCGATAAATACACACAATGAACGTGCCAGACCAAAGCCTTGTCACTTTTAGTTTGGAGTTCTTAAGGGTTGCCATAATACCTAATACTTTTTTTATTATTCTTATCATTTTCAAGTTAAAGCAGACCTGAAATGCAAAAAAAGTTGGAAGTTCTAATGTTTTTAAATTGAGCTATTTTGGGCTACATTTTTGCAAAGGTTTGAACTATTTTTGAATATTGATCTTAAAATGTTATCAATTCGGGAAACATACAGTAAATTGACATAATAGTTGAACTTTATCCAATTCATTTATTTTCCTTATTATTTGGACTAATCTGAGCAACAATGGAACAAATGTCAAAATTGAAACTTCGAAAGTATTTTTAAAATCTTCGTTTTAATGAAATTAACTTAATCTTTAGGGGCTCTTTGAGCTTATTTAGAATTGGTCATATTTACAATTACATTTGTTTTCTAGAAAAATAATCTGAAAACAAAAGCCCTTATTTCGGGAATTGAGCTAAAATGAACTACTCTCAATAATTGTTCCCGTTTTTGAGGAAGAAGCCTTTTTTCAAATGCCACAATGTTTTTGCCTTTTGCTGATCTTAAATACAGGATTTTGCATAAATTTAGAAGTCTAGCGTTTATATTTATAAACCATGAAAAACAAGTTTACCAATAAAAGTATTTTAAAAATCAAATTTAAAAGAGCTATTTAGTATTTACTTATTTATATATCTTAACCGTCCAATACAACAAACTTTCTTACAAAAAAAAATAAATTGAGCTATTTTAGGCAATTCTTATTCATATCTCTTTCAATTGTCCAATATACACAAATTTCTAAGGGTAAATTATTAGAATCAATAATTGTAACATAAAAATAAATTGAGCTACAATGAGCTAATTTGAGCAACTTTTCGAACTTCCAGAATTTTTGATTGTTATAAAGAACGTGTTACGGTTTAGTAAATTGTTTTAAAACTTTGTTTTCGAAATGTTGAAAACCCTAAGCTCGAGTCCTACTGGCATTGCACCCCTTTGTGTGATGGCCTAAAAATAGCACCGTGTACATTAAAACCAACATAATATAGCAATGCAAAACAAAGTGCATGCAATTAATTAATGCAAAGCGCGCTTTGAAATTGTTTTGGTTTTTATTTTGTATATTTTTTGTGTGTGGTGTGCATCTTTTGTTTTTGTGAGAAATTATTATTTAAACAAAATTGTATATATTTCTTATAGCTAATCGGGTTTGGCTTAAGTGGTGTTTTTTTTATTTAATATGTATGTAAGTGGCGATAACTTCGACGACGACAACGACGTTAAGGACGTTGGTTTGGTGTAAGAATTGCGATAACGCATATATTTGTATGTATGTTTATGTTTTGAGAAGGAAATGTTAACTTCTTTTGCATGCCATGGTGTAAGCACCTAAGTGCATGTGGTTTTTACTTGGAAATTGGTTGTAACTACTGATGCATGATTGGAGAGACCAATTATATAATTAGAATTTTTGTAACGGAGAAGCGCTTTTCTTGAGAACTTAATTTATTCACATAAGAGGATAATTTTATTTTTAATTTTTATTTTATACTTGGAAGAATGAATAATGGCCCAACATTTCAATGTATGGGAACTTCCAAATTCATAGCTCGAGAAGTATTATAATGATAGGTTTTGAAGTTAGTTTGGGAATATACTCTGTTACATCCAATTCCAAGTAAATTTTGCAGTTCGGTTTCCAAAACCTATTTATGTAACCATTTTTGGAATTCTTTTTTCTCATTCTTTATTAAAAATTTAGATTTTTTGCTATGGTAAAAAGTAAAATTTAAAAAAAATCTGGAAAAGCAGAATTTTCAGAATCTTGACTTTTTAAAAATATCGTATGTAAAAATACTAGTATTAAAATGTATTATTCTTAACCCCAGCTTTTTCTGTAAAAATATATTTACTAACAAATATCGGAAACAAAAATATTAAACAACCATTTTTTAACTCACTTTTAATTTTATTTATTAAAATTATATTAAGTGCTCGCAGATTTTTAAATACAAAGAGAAGTCTACAAAAACAGGGATTATTTTTGTATTCCTTAATCAAATTTCAAAATTTAACTTCAAACCAATTATCTTGTTTTCAATTCCCATAGGAAGCTATTGTAATCGGTCTGATTTGAAAATGACATTTCTAGACGTTTCAAGGTCCATGTAGTCGAAATAAAAGAATTTTAGAGAGAGTCTGCGTGTGAACGTACGTTCGTACGTCTGAACGTTCTGGATTTTTTTTTGTTGTACATGGCTCAATATCCAGTAGAGATATTGACTTCAAATAAATTTCGTTATACAGAAATTAATGCAGAAAGATGTAGAAAGGACCCTCTAAAAAATTGAGTAAGTGGTTTTTTTTTACCATAGTAATTTAAAAAAGAGGTTTTGATGCGCCCCACACACTAATAACTTCCCATCCTGTCTGTTGATTTGTCTTGCTTAAAAGTTTGTAGTGTTGGGTTAAAAAGTTGTTTGTTGAATTATTTTTAAAAAATTTTAAATTACAAATTTTTACCAATTTAAGTAGCATTTCTTAAATTTTTACAATTTGGATGAATGAAATTAATTTGAGAGATATGAAGAACCGAACATCAAATTTTTACCAAATTTGCTTACTATTTCTTGAAGATTATATTTTTTTATAAAAAAAACGGGCTGTTGGGTTTTTATAAAAAAAAACTAAATATCGAAAACAGTGTTTTCTGTGAAATAAAAAAAAGTTTGAAGGAAATATTTTGAATTTTTCAAAAGTTCTTTGAGTCACAATAAAATTTTACCAAGTTATAGTATTTTTTTTATGTTATGTTTTTGTTTTTTGTAAACAAAGCTGTCAATTCAATTTTTTTTTCAAAATTTGAACGAATGTTGACAACAATATTATTCAAAAGATAAAAGTAGTTTAAAGCCAATATCTCAAAGTTTTGCAAAGAAATTTGAGTCGAAAATCAATTTTTACCAACTATCTTTAATTTTTATGTTTAGGTTTTTATTTTTTGTAAAAAAAACTGTCAATTCGATTTTTCTTAAAATTTTACAGAAAGTTTTAAAGAATATTTCTAATAAATTAAAATTAGTTGGAAGCCATAATCTCAAGTTTTTGAAAAGATATTTTAGTCGAAAATAAATTTTAACCAACTTTTGTTAAATTTGCATTTAAGTTTTTATTTTTTGTACAAAAAATGTCAGTTCGATTTTTTTCAAAATTTGTCCGAATGTTAAAAACAATATTTCTTATAAGTTTAAATTAGTTGGAAGCCAAAATCTAAAATATTTGAAAAGACATTTGAGTCGAAATTCAATTTTTACCAACTTTGAGTAGTGTTTTTTTAGATTTTTAACTTCCCATTGGAAGTTATTCTAATAGGTCTGATTTGTCAAATTGAAAATTTTGACATTTCTCGACGTTTCAAGGTGCCTAGAGTCGAAATAAAAGATTTTTAGAAAGATGTCTGTGCGTGCGTGAGTACGTACGTTCGTACGTCCGTACGTCCCTACGTTCGCGACGTTTTTTTCGTCGTCCATAGCTCAAGAACCAGAAAAGGTATCGATTTCAAATACATTTTTTTATACAGAAAATAAGGCAGAAAGATGCAGAAAGGGCTCTCAAGAAAATTGCGTGAGTGGTATTTTTACCATAGCAGTTTAAAAAAAAAAAGGTGAAAATTTTGGTTAACCCTAAATATCTTACGAACCAAAAACGTAACTTGAATTAAATTGTATATAATATATCATGACGTGATATCAAAGATTTATATGTTTTGAAAAAATCCATTTAACGGTTTTTTTATAAATCAAAAAAACTGAAAACAAAAATTTTGTCACCTATAAAATTGTATGCCTTAAATATGGTTTCATCTCCTAAACAATTTTTTGCAACCAAGAACAAAGTTTTTGACATCTGGTAAAATTTTGAAAAAAAAATCTAATTGACAGTTTTTGTATAAAAAATTAAAAATATAAAAAAAATTACGAAAAGTTGGTAAAAATTGATTTTCGACTCAAATATCTTTTCAAAAATTTAAAATATTATCTGCAAACTTATTTTATCTTATAAAAAATATTGGTTTCAATATTCGGTAAAATTTTCAAAAAAATCGAATTAACAATTTTCTTTCAAAAAATAAAAGTCTAAAAAAAAAACCAATACTAAAACTTTTTAAAAATTTACTTTCGACTCAAATAGCTTTTCAAAAATGAAAAATATTGGCTTCAAACTTATTTTATTTCACAGAAAATATTGTTTTCGATATTCCGTAATTTTTATATAAAAATCCAACAGTCCGTTTTTTCATAAAAAATAAAAATAAAATCTACAAAAAATATTACGCAAATTTGGTAAAAATTGATACGAGTACATATAGACAAACTTTTAAGCAAGACAAATCGACAGACGGGATGGGAAGTTATCAGTGTGGGTTGCGTCCCAGCCTCTTTTAATTTTTTATAAAAAAACTATGCATTCGATTTCTCCCACACAAAATTGTTTTGGAGATAAAATGGTTTTGAGTTCGTTAAATTTTCATGTTCATTATACTTGTTTGGTATCACGTTACAATATATTATATTAAATTTAATTCAAGTCTCTAGAGTTTTTGGTTCGCGATATATTTAAGGTTATCCAAAATGTTCACCTTTTTTTTAAACTGCTATGGTAAAAAACCACCCAAGCAATTTTCTTAAGAGCCCTTTCTGTATCTTTTTGCCTTATAATCTGTATAACAAAATCGATCGATATGGTTCTTGAACTATTTACGAAGAAAAAAACGTCGCAAACCTTCGGGCGTACTGACGTAGATTGGGTAAGGCCACATACCCGTTTTTACATCAGAAAAAGCTATTTTTATTAATTTTGTTAAGCCTGTTTTCAACTGATCTAGTTTAAGCAGCGATTTTCGTTGATATTTTTTTAAAGCATGCTTATCCATCAAATTGAGATTCTGTTAAGCAGCCGTTATTTTTTACCCTATTTTAACCTAAAACCAACTTTATCCGTCAAAAATGTCTTCAAAACGAGTCTAAACTTTTGAGAAAGCAAATATCTCTTTGTCACCTACTTTTAAAATCCGATAAATGAAGCCATATAATTTTCTTTACCAACCATAATATTAATGCACAAATACCATTTTCAAAAACTGCTACTGTGTCTCGTTTTCTTATCCAAAGAACTCAAATAATGCAGCCTTAACTTTTTTACGAAGTCAGAAATATGTAGGACTTAAATATAACTATATACTGAATGTCCACAATATAACAAATCCTGGTCAACACATTCAAAAAACCATTAAGCCTCATTAAAGCCTACGTATACATGGTGAACCATTTTCCTGATATTTATATAAATATTTTTTTGTATAATGAAATTGGAATTAAAACAACCATTTAACTGCTCAGCCATGAGGCTACTATATTCCATTTCCACATGAAATCACCTTTCTCCCACTCGTTTGTCGTTTCCATTCCGGAGGTAAGATAGATAAGCATAAGCTTTTTTCTGCATTCTACAAATAACGATACCCCAGAACCATTATCATCATATGCGGGACTAAATATAAAAAAGAGAAGAAATAAAAAACAATAATGGATTCCAATAAAACTTTATCTTATTGTTACTCGCGACTGCCAAATGCACTTAAGCTCTATTACCGTAGACTTAAAACCACATTCGACATGTTTCCTTCCATATACATATATACTTTACTCTTCCAAAGACATTTGTGCATGGTGTGTCTTGAGTCTTGGAGTGTTTAAGATATCTGAATGTTGAAAAGAAGTGCATAATATACAATTCCCGCATTATCGTCACAAATTTTCGCACAGCTCTCACTCTCTCTCTCCTTAAAAGAAAAAAAAATAAAAACGAGGAACTCTCCACCAGCTGGAACCGCGATTTTTATAGCCCCCATCGCATCGCTTCGACATCATCTCCATCAGCTACCAGAAGTAAGTACTCGCGTATAGTCTCTTTCTAAGCTACGCGTATCTAACAGTCTTAGTTATGTTTATATCCTTTTCCCATAACAATTTCTGTGCCACTTTAGTAATCGCGACTCTCTAAACTCTGAGTATGTATCTTCGTATCTTTGAGGTTTGTTTTTGTGGGTTTTGCTGTGTACGAGTATATCTTTTACGGAAAGATAGTATGCTGTAGCGGAAAGTATATTCTACACGAAATATTTGAATAGTTTCTTAGAAAGTGGTGACATTTTTATGCTGGGCTTGATTCTCTCCATCAGCATCATTCAAACCAGCCAACAAGGCAACCACTCACACCTAAATGTGGTTATTAAATGGTTAAATGCGAAATATACTCTTGAGAAAAATATCTTCAGAAGTATCTTTATATCTTTCTTTCATTCCGCACTTCTACCTATATACGGCTTTGCAAAAGACAAAATAAAGAACATATCCCAAGCCAGCAGATGTCAACTACTCTATGCAACACTATGCAGGTCTAGAATAATGTCTACTGCTGTGCTTTTCTGATGCTGGATACTGTGTTGAGTTTGAGTATCACTTTGTTTTGTGTGCCACAAAGCCTTAAATGACACTTTACTCAGATGTCGATGTTCTCATGTGCCACTTAGTTAAACAAATTTTTGCCAAGACTTTATAAAATGCAATAGAATAGAAACAGCAGCATTAAATAATGGCTGTAGGTTTGTTTGTAATTTTTTAGAACCCTTTTATCTTTAATAGAAATGTAAGTTGTGAGAGAGAGAATTTAGTTGTTTGTTGGCATTTTGATTCCTTGCTCTTTGGTGGTTGATGTTGATGATGGTTAGATTTAATATACTTCCTTCACTTCCACTATACACTTTACCCTTTCACTTTATATTTTATTGAGTGGTGCTGCTGCGTGTGGTGACAAAAATATACGGGCTATAATAGTTGATTATATAATGTACATAGACGAAGAACGATGACGACTATATCATACATTTAAGTCCATTAAATCATAAAAATTGAAATGTGCACTTTTTATTGAGTGATACTTAGATAAATATTCGTAAAATTGGGGGAAATAAAGAAAACAGAAATATTCGTCTTGGATTTCTGATTTATTTGAAAAGAAAACTTATATTTTGATAAATTTCAATTTAATGGATGAAAAATGTTTTATGAAACATGATATTTGTATGAAAATTGGAATGTAATATGTTTTCATGGAAACAGCTGCTGTATTCACAGTCAAAGAGCTTATAGATTCTTACATTCATAATAAGTTAATTATTTACGTAATTATTGAATACAAAATTCCTAAAACTAAAATGAATTATGTCAGTAGACGATTTTTTCAAAGAAATTACCGAATTTCAAAGACTGTGATAAATTATGCAACTTAAGAAGTTTTAGAGTAAAATAATTTCGAAATTCTAACAAGTATTATTCGCTTTAAAAGTATTTGAAACTCAGTTATTACTTTAATTCAAATCATTTCAACGGTTCTTAAATTGAAACATTGATGTTAGAAATTGATGACGAAATGAGTTAGAGCTTATCAAATTTTTAATATATTCTTAAACCGATTTTAAGAAGTACGAAGGGGAAGATCAGCTAAATGTAGCACTTGACTATATTTATTTTGGCCCTATTGTAAACAATAATCCAGTCACTGTTCGGACAAGCTCTTTATGAATTTGTTAGAAAAATCACTTTTCAAGCTCAATTTCTATCTTAATTGTAGAATTATAAGCTTATCTTTAATTATGGAATCAAATTATTTGCCTCATGACATGACTTGTGTTTTCGAACTGCTTTTCTTCCTGGAGTTGGTGAGGGCTTAAAATGATGTTTCATTTAAAACAACAATATTTTTCACTTTGAATAACAATTTTGAGATTAACTTTGGCCTTAAACTAATATTATCTTCTAAAAAATATTCTTGTAGACATTCACTTAAATTTTGAGAAAAATCGAATTGACAGTTTTTTTTTGTTTATAAAAACAAAAAAATATGACTCAATTTTGGTTAACATTAATTTTCAAAAATTTTAGATTCTGGCTTAAAAATAATATTATCTTATAAGATATATTGTTTTAAACATAAGGTCAAAGTTTGGGAAAAAAACGAATTGACAATTTATTAAAAAAAGGAAAAATCCTTAAAAAAATAATAAAAGTTGGTGAAAACTAATTTGGACTCAAATATTTTATTAAAAGTTTGAAATATCAGCTTTAAATTAATTTTATCTTATAGAAAATGTTGTATTCAACATTCAAATACATTTTGGGAAAAAATGAATTGATAGTTTTTCTAAAAAAAATAAAAACAAAACATTACTAAACGTTTTTAAAAATTGAGGCTTAAGTAATTTTCGACTCAAATATCTAAGAAACAAAAGTTTAATAATTTTCAAAGAAAATTTCGATTTTTACAAAAGAAATTCAAGAATAACTGTAATGAGACTGATAAAACTTATTGTTCAATAAAATTATGAAATTTGTGTACTTTAAGATCCATTTTATAATAAAACAATCTGACTAAATAAATAAGTAAAAAGCTTGAAATATTTTTGTGTATAACTATAATTTTAGTAATTTTAAATGATTGTTTGTATCACTTTTTTCTTCTTTTTTGCAAAAGGCAGTACGAAAAGAAAGCTCATTAAAAAGTAAATATCCAAAAAATGTCTAGCCAGTAAAATGCTTACAATCAACGATTTCTTTTAATTGGACAACCAATAAGTTTTAGATATTTAAACAAATTATTTTCAATTTATTGTACATATCAAAATTTTAAGGAACCTTTTTTTCAAAAAAAAATTGATTAGAGAGCATTGAGTCGCTTACTTGAAATTTAAATAATATTAACAGACAAATGGCATTAATATATGCAGAAAATTGGTTATTAAAATATCTAGATTCATTTAAGAGATAGTTGGCAATTTCTTTAATAGATAAATATTATATTAAAGACAAGCAATATATTGAATCCTTTGCAATCTGATTTCAGTCTGGACATAGCTGTGTTTCAGCTTTACTCAACGTATCTGTTGACATAACACATGCTTTAGATTAGACAATAAATTTACAACTTTGATAAGCTACTTGACTTTTTAAAGGCATTTGACTGTGTAGACCATAATCTTCTCTGTGATAAATTGACAACTCTATTTAGCTTCTCTGACACAAGTGTTTGACATCGCGCCGGCAATTTTTCTTTCATCCTGTTAGAATGTGGAATAACCTTTCCAGTAATATGAGGTCTTGAATCGAAAACAGAAAGTTTTA
The DNA here is from genome assembly GCF_945859685.1 of Eupeodes corollae. Lineage (NCBI taxonomy): Eukaryota > Metazoa > Arthropoda > Insecta > Diptera > Syrphidae > Eupeodes > Eupeodes corollae. The sequence goes on from NC_079147.1 coordinate 250,371,698, forward strand.
AGCAATGCTGGGATGCGACCCACACTGATAACTTCCCATCCCGTCTGTCGATTTGTCTTGCTTAAAAGTTTGTCTATATGTACTCGTATCAATTTTTACCAAATTTGCGTACTATTTTTTGTAGATTTTATTTTTTATGAAAAAAGGGACTGTTGGATTTTTATATAAAAATTACTGAATATCGAAAACCATATATTCTGTGAAATAAAATAAGTTTGAAGCCAACATTTTTAATTTTTGAAAAGATATTTGACTCGAAAATGAATTTTTACCAACTTTTGTTAAATTTTTCTTAGGTTTTCAATTTTTTGTACAAAATTAGCCAATTCGATCTTTTTCAAAATTTTACTGAATGCTAACAACAATATTTTTTGAAACATAAAATTAGTTTGAAGCCAATATTTCAAATTTCTGAAAAGATATTTGAGTCGAAAATCAATTTTTACCAACTTTTGTTAATTTTTTTTCGGTTTTTAATTTTTTGTAAAAAACCTGTCAATTCGATTTTTTTCAAAAATTTTCAGAATGTTGAAAATAAAATAAGTCTGAAGTCAATATTTCAAAGGTTTGAAAAGATATTTGAGTCGAAAATCAATTTTTACCAACTTTTATACATTTTTTTTGGGTTTTTATTTTTTGTAAAAAAACTGTCAATTCGATTTTTTTAAAAAAATGTTCAGAATGTTGAAAACAATATTTCTTATAAGATTAAATAAGTTTGAAGTCAATATTTCAAAGGTTTAAAAAGATATTTGAGTCGAAAATCAATTTTTACCAACTTTTATACACTTTTTTGGGTTTTTAGTTTTTGTAAAAACATTATTTTTCGTTGCACAAAATTATTTTAAAGATGAAATCACATTTTAGTCGTTAAATTTTGGAGGGGACAAATTTTTTTTCAGATTTTTTGATTTATAAAAAAAAACAGTTTGGATTTTTTTCAAAAAATATATTTCTTTAATATCATGTTTCAATATATTATTTACAATTTAATTCAAGTCTCTAGCGTATTTGGTTCGTGAGATATTAAGGGTTAACCAAAATTTTCACCTTTTTTCAAACTGCTATGGTAAAAAAACCACCCTCGCAATTGTCTTGAGAGCCCTTTCTGCATCTTTCTGTCTTATTATCTGTTTAACAAAATTTAGTGGAAGTCGATATCTCTTCTGGTTCTTGAGCTATCTAGGACGAACAAAATGTCGCGAACGTACGGACGTACGAACGTACGTACACACGCACGCACAGACATCTTTCTAAAAATCTTTTATTTCGACTCTAGGGACCTTGAAACGGCCAGAAATGTCAAAATTTTCAATTTGACAAATTGGACCCATTACAATAACTTCCCAAGGGAAGTTAAAAAGTACAAACAAAAATTGGTTAAAATTTTTACGTTTCATTCAAGTATCGGGGTTTTCAATAAGGGCACTAAAAAAATTTTTTATAAAACAAAAACGGTCGTGGAAAATTTGTGAAATTACGTTTGATGGCATTATGTATGGCACTTAATTTCTTTTGCATGTCCACCACGGACACGCTTGCAGAAGTCCAGACACATAAATAAAAGCATAAATAGGCCGATACTGCTGCAATTTCAAGTTTAATATTCGTACGAAGTTCATCCACCGTCACTGGCTTGATTTTTAATTTGATGATGATTTTTCGATTAAAATCCGAATCATTTTCAAGTTGTTGCTCAGCACAATTCACGAAAATACGATGCTTCTTGGGGTCAAGCGGCTTCAGTTCTTGCATCAATTTTTGTATAATAGATGCTCAACCTTTGAGAACGACGTGTGAGAGACACATTTGGGATTCCTGCAACTGAAGCCTCAGCGGCAGCAACATTTTCATTCTCGACACTACGGGCACTTCTTTGTGTCATTGGCACGGGGACATTGTGTATTGTGGCTGTGAATTCAAATTTTTCTACTAGACTCTCAATAGTTGATCTGCTATGACGATTATGACGACCATAAATTGGACGTAGCGATCTTAACGTTAAGGCCACTGACTCCGAATTTTGGTAGTAAGTTTACATAATTTGGACTTGTTGTTGGCTCGTATGTCTTTCCATCATGAAATGTTAAAACCTTACTGAAGAGAAATGTCAAAAGAGCGGCAAATAATATGACGTCTGAAAATAAAAATCATACGAAGGAATAATTGAGAATGTGGTCGGTTCCTATTTTTCAAGAAAATACTGTACACTGAAAACCCTCCATCACATAAAGTTAAAAATAGTATTTTTCCTAAGTATAAAGTGGGTAAGGATACGATAAATATTTATTGATTTTCCCTTGAATGGTGTCTATTTTTAAATGTGGTTGATGGATATCTAAAACCTCGACATATTCTCTTCAAACTTCTTATAAAATATGAGAATATAACCCACATCCATTCCCACATGATAAATCATTTTCTTAAAAAAAATTATAATAATCAAAAAATTATAAATAGAAAATCTTAAATTTCTTTGAAAAAAAAAAATGAAAACCTTTTTTCCAACTAGGCAAGCATAAATCCTTATCATCTTGATCATGTATACTTAGTCTGCGTATCTAAACAAAATTCTGAAATACCTACTTATCCAACATCTGGCTTGCATTTATGTACAAGTATGATGTTGATGATGATGAATATGTTTTTTATTTGTTTTTCTTTAAGGTTAGTAGCTACTTTTCCTATTTTATTTTTCAACACACCATAGATACGCATAAAAGGTATTTTCACTTATATATGCAAAGAATATTATACATCAACACGAATACAATGACATTAACAAAAACAAAGAAGAAAATAGCTAAATAAAAAGAAGAAGATGAAGAAAATTCCTGATATTATCGCTCCAACTATGTCAAGTAGTTTTCCGCTTGGTTCTTTATCGTCATATATGTACGTTTGTACGTACGTACCTACCTTACCTTTCATAGTCCTTGTTGTTGTTGGTGTTGTTTTGTCGTTGTGTTCGTCGTTTATATTTCGCTTCATTTTCTACTATACCTATTTTCTCAATAATTTTCTACTTCAAACTTATATCTTCTATGGAGCACTTGTGCAAACACATTGGTTTCGACACATAGTCACACGACGACAACACACCACACCACACAAACTATATAATAGGTACACAAAACACACTGTTTGAACAAGGACTTCTGATGATAAACAACAACAACAAAAATATCTAAAAGAGGAAACAACAAAACTAAATTGCTACACCCTGCCTGTGCCTTAATACTTCTATCTGCATGCGGGCTTCGGGGATGACGATGACTATAGGTGAATGTGTTTAAGGAGGGCTGATGGGGTTTTGGGCGGCATTATTCGAGCACAATCATCAACATCGCATCGCATCTATAGTTAGAATAAAAGAGGTTTTCCGGCTGCTGGTATCCCCTGCACTCATCTATGCCACTAAACGGGGGTGAATAAATAATCCCGGCCAACACAAAAGCCAGCTCTAAGGAGATAGTAACTGTATTTAGATACACCACACTCACTAGCGGTGGAGGTGGTATGGTGGTGCCATCTACCGGCAATGGCTTGGCCAGGCTATCAGTGGTTTAGTGGCAAATTGTGTAGCACTTTTCCACCCCCAAGGGAGATATGTGTAGCGTACAGCAGTGTTGTCGAGTCAAAGTGCATTGAAATTTTCCCTGAAACACTAAAACACTGAGACTCAAAAAACAAAAAGAAGTTAGGAGGTGGCTGGCTTTGGCATAGTCAAGTGAGAAGGAGATGGATGATAGTGATGGTGAGGATGATGGAATAAAAGGTGAAGTGGACCAGGCAAACAGAGAAACACTAGTTTCTATATCTTTTCCTAGACATCAAATTCATAGAAAAAATCCTCGCCTGAGCCGGGTCGTGCCCCTGCTTCCTTTTGTATCTACTATCTTAGAGTTTTTAAAGGAAAGGACGTTTTGTTGGTTCTTGCATTTATCGCCTTTTATCGTTGAATAGTTCGGTGTTAGGTCGTTCTATAGTTCAGCATACATTGTACGTACAAATGTATTTAACTTTCCTTTACTTTCTTTTGTTTATCTTCTTCTTATTTTTCTTTTTCAAGGAAAAGTCTAAGACAGAACCAAGGAGAGAGAGAGTTAAGAAGTCTCTAAATAATGCATGCTGTTCATATGAGTTAGGGATGCGCCACTAAGGAGTTGTACAACATGTACAGATACAGCGTATATCCATTATCATGATGTGTGGTAGAACAAGTACATATATCTATTCTCTGTATACCCTGCCCCCACCACCGACCGCCTCCACATCTATCTTAACCATGAAAGAGGAAAATAAAAAAAAAAAACGAAAATTGTGGAAAAAAGATACAAAAATATCTGGTGACACATTGCCTCCTAGGAAGTGTCAGGTTTAAAAATTCACACTGAAACCATCCGAGGGGAGTTGTTAAAACGGTGTTTTCTTTTTTGGTCTTTTCTTTTTACCTCAATTTCCATTGCTTTCTATATTTTTCGTCTTTACTCTGCAAAAAGAAAAAGAAAAAAAGAGTTTTAAAAAAATATTCATTTTTTGGAATAAGGATATACACAACATATTTGAGGCTAAAGGATGAACTTTTACTGCCGATGATGGTTCAAACTGAAGTTATTCAAATTTGTTGTGAAATTGTGAAACCGTGCGATACTGGGTTTATATGAGGTATACTTTCCTTCCTTACTTGGAAGCCTTGATGTTAAGTTATTTTTAATTTATGACTACGACTTCTTCCGCAATTTTTGTATAACCTAGGTACATTGTACATCTACTTTAAAAGTTCTTTTATTTTTTGTAATTTAATATATTTTTTTGGAAAAAATTCATCAGGGATAACAGGGAATAGGTTTTTATTCTTCTTTTTTTTTAGATGTTAGAATTTAGGCAATAACAAATATGTTATCGCATTTATTATAGGCCATCGATCATCCGGATGTGTCAAATAATTGTGTATTGTTGAAAGGTGCCGATTATTACTTTTTATGGTGAATTTCACTTATTATTCTGTTACTAACTTCACTCAATTGTTTGTTAACATACTTTTTTTTAAAGATTTTGCTTAATTTATTCATTTCAATCACTTCAATACTTATTATCTGACTGTCTTAATCCCTCCTTAATAAAAAAGAAAGTACTTTTCGTAGTTGTTTACTTTAGTGAAATAGAGGGTGGGTAAAATACAAGTTCCTTTTTTAAAATTTACATAAATTAAAAATACCAATGTTTTATGCCTTTATTAGCAAACGTTTTTCAAAACAACCAATTTTCCAAACCCTTTTTAATGGTTTTGGTGTGTAACTGACGAATTGCTTATATAGCATAGGCTTTCAGTGCTTTAGGGTTCTAGGTTTTTGGCATAACATCTATTTTTCATGGTTTCCCACAAAAATTGCTGATAGGTCGTAAATCGCACTTCTGTATATTTTAATTGCAGTCGCAATCCGCTGATAACTTGATTACACAATTTGGGAGTAAGTTTTGTTGAGAAAAGATCGGCAGAAGCAATGGCTGTAAGGCAATTTGCACCAATGTGCATGAACCAGGTGTCCTGGAAATCCGTGTCTGGAATTATACAAAATCTTCCCATCCTAGGTTAGGTTACTTAATTACTTACTTATAAATCCTCAGTCCTGTTAAGTCTGTTGGGAACTCCTTAATAGGCATAGGGCCTCTACTACGCCTAAGCGCCATCGTGTACGGTTTCCGGGGATGTGTTTCCGCTCCCTCTAACTCTTGCCTAGTCACGTTGATTCCACCTCGACTGTCCTGTGCCATGTGCTTCCAGCTCTTTTTCATAACTGTGTGAGCGGATTCCACTGCATTGCTTAGCCTGCAATGTATTCGTTACCTTTTCGAAGCGTATGTACAATCCATTGCCACTTATTTCTTCTTATTATAGATTCTATAGGTTCCTGACCTGTCCTTCTATGAAGGACCTCATTTAAAATACGGTTTGGCCAGAAAATTTTTTAGTTACGAAAACATCTATTTACGAGGGTTTGCAGCTTTCTCGTTAAGGCTGGAGTAACCTTCCAAGAGCTGCACCCATAAAGAAGCACGGATTCGACATTTGTGCGAAACAGTTGAAGCTTTATTCTTAAGTTGATAGAGTTATTTCTTCAAATTTTTGACAGCATACCGAACTTTTGCTCCGCTGATGCGGCAGATGACGTCTTGTTCGGTTACGCCTTCGATGGAAACTATTTCAAGGTATTAAAAGCTATCCACTTTTTCAATCGGTTGCGAGAAAATATTCAGTAGTACCCGAGGCATTATGGTTAGTGCGTTGGACTGTCATGCAAGGGGTCTTGGGTTCAATCCCCTTAATTTAGAATACAGCCCTGTCTGACTCCGCTTCAGATTTCAAAATCATCTGACAGAACGTGAGTCTTGGACCCATCATAAAATGCTGCTTTAATAATAGCAATTACATTTTCTGGGATGCCTATCCTCCGTAAAGCTTACCAGATATACTCCCTGTTAACGCTATCAAAGGCCTTCTCGATACCGATGAACAGCAGGTAAAGTGGTGATCGATATTTAACGCACTGTTAAATAATGATCCGCAAGGTGTTGATGTGATCAATACAGGAGGATCCAGCTCGGAATCCAGCTAGTTCGGCATCGAGTGTGGCCTCAATGTGTTTTCTGTTGCGTTCCAGTATGACTTTTGATACTTTTTTGGCAAGGCAGGTAGAACGCAAATTCCTCTTCAGTTTTCGCACTTTGTAAGATCTAATTTTGTTGGGAGCTTGACAATAATTCCCTTCTTCCACTCATGGTTGAAGCTTTCGGTGGTACCGGCTTCTTTTATGAGCGGATGAAGCAATTCGCTTGATAACGTTAGCGCTGCTTGTCAAAGCTCTGCGGGAATTCCACCAAGTTCTACCGCTTTGCTTTAATTGCGGCAACGATCTTTACTGGGTGGTGCGTTGCGGATTCGGGGATTAGTTTCTTGAGTTGCTTCAGAAGGTATCGGCTGCACGTTATTTGCAAACACTCGGTTTAAAACAGAAGAAAATTGTTCTTCCCACCTTCTGACTTGCTCATCTCCAATGTCAAGTTTAGAAAAGGGGATGAGTAAGAAACTTTTCTCTTCCTTTGTCAGGTTGACGTTCTTGTTAGCTTTCTCGTACTGTTCCATTTTCATTTAAAATAGGCTCGCTGGATAACTCTTGTTTGATTCCAAAAATGTAAGATCTGTAAGTTGATAAGAAAAGAGAAGAAAAGAAAAAGAGATTTAATATTTTTCAAGAGTATCCATGGAAAATATTTGTTCGTCACTAGCGACTTGAGACCGACCGCCATATTGATTTTATAAAACTAAGAACGGCAAACCTATGATAGTTCAATTTATATCAAAGGTTTGTCTTTTAAATAATTGTTTGTGTCCTTCGCCGCTCAGCCGAATGTCATCCATTTGACCAATTCTGCACAGACCGGGATGTAAACGTAAGTACCAACACCACGTCAAGGTAAGGATCCGTTGAGGAGTTTTCGAGTTTTTCCAATATTTCGAATGTTTCCAACATCTCCACCACTTCGCAATTCGTATCAACTGTCATTCTCCGTAGATGCGTACATTGTCTTCTAGAAATTAAAGACCGGATCATAAACTCTTTTGTTCACAAACTTGCGTACAGGGCTACACTGCACTCATTTGTGAAATAAGTTTTTAATAGTTCCCAAACGTTGTTCAGGCGTACAAATTCTGATTTCGAACCGCGGAAGTATTGTACTGACTTTTTGCCAAGATATTAAAGGCAAACCGTAGTAAGTGTCAAAATTATCAAAGATGTTCTCATATTTGTTTGCTATTTATTATTTGATCTAGTTTTTTTTTTTCAAAACCAAATTATCGAAGCAAATCTCACGAGGTAACTAATCTTTCGTGAAGAAAACCTGGTGAAATCCACCTTGAGTGTTAAATTCTTATTGGCATTGGAATTCTAAAGATAGAAAAAAGACAGAAACCCCAAAATACCAAGGGTAGCTGTAAACAAAAATAAAAGCAGTTACATTGATGATGTTTTTTTTTTTTTTTATTGACACTTGTCGAACACCAAAATGGGCGTACAAAATTGATATACGAGTATAGAGAGGGTGTGAGGATTTACAATAAAGATTATAAAACAACATTACGTGGGAAGAACGGTAAAGATACTTATGTAACTTAAAATCTATCTTTCACTGTAAAAGATGGATTGCTGAATTACATTTTTTTCAAGGGGGATGATGGATTTATACCTACGTAAATTTATATCTTTTAACTTCTATAGAAAAAGCCCGAGTATGTTGGATAATGTATATTTTTATCACTAGAAAAATACTACCTCTTCTTTTTTAAAGGGTTGAATTTTTGGTATGAGAATAGACAGAAAAATAAAGGATTTCAAACTCATACACGCACAAAATACCTAAAACCTACATAGACAGAAAAGTATAAAAGAAAAATAAGAACTTTGTTGATTTTTAATTAAAATGTTAAATTAATCTTTGAATAAAATCAACTTTAGGCTTCATTGTTTATTAAGAACAATTATATGTTGGTATAAGTTTATAGAGAAAGAATTTAAGTTTAAAGAAGGAAGTTTGAAAGCTGTCAAAACAATGAAAGGTGATAGATGAATTAGGGTCTTGCTTGGTGGTTTTTGTGGGTGAGACCCGGTCCAGCCCGGCCCGGCCATGTTGTTGGTGGGTGATTTGTGGTTTAAAAAAGGGTCAGAGAGAGAGAGAGAGAGGTAAAGAGGGTGGTGAGCAATCAATTCTTTTGTTTCTTGTTTGAAATAAATTACAATAAGATGGATAATAGGATTTTGAGATGCAATCACTTTGATAAAAGAGTCTTAAGAGAATCAATATAAAATTAGATTTTATTGTTCTTATTATACAATTTATTTATTTATAAATTTGCTGACATCACTTTTCTTCTTTTGAAAGAAACATTTTAACTCTATTTTACTTAGAATTTGAAATTGAAAGTTAAAAGAGATACGAACTCAAATATGTACTAGGTACCAGTAGCATAATATTCAAAAAGGAACCTGATGAAGCTTAAGGACTTACATAAAACATTTCCATTTAGGTATGCAGATATAGGATGTGTACCATTCCTGGATGCCAATTATTCATGCTCCATCCATCATTCAACATTCAAAGTCATACCAATGCCACATTCGATTGCAATTACAAAATGCAGCCATTAAAAGCTTCCGATTGGAACTGCAACTGCAGACTCCATCAGGTTCCAGGCCTGCAGTAATGCATCAGTAGCAGGACCAATATTTTAGGGGTTGATATAATGGTTTACCTGAGTTGAGGGAGTCGTCACGTTTTATACTGGCTTGCTTATATACGAACATGGTAGCGGTAGGTTCTATAGGGTTATTGATATAATTCATAGTATATGCCTGAAATGGAAATCAATTTATTGCAAATGCCATGAGGGCCTCATATTCCAGACAAAGGGCACAACAATGAACGATTTATCCATGCGGGAGTTTATAACGGACTATGAATGTAACTGGGGAGAGATGTAAAGGGAAGGGTTTGTTATGGCATAAACGGTTGGCTGAGTCACAAACAGGGTATGAGAGAGAACCGCACAGAACAAATATTGATACCTATTAATCATGAAGCGCCATCGGCGAATGTGGAATATTTTGTAAGTGAAAGGATATGCAATGCCATGTAGATTGCCGACACGATCAACGAAAGACAAACTCAATGTTTACCTCTACACATATATAACATACATATATAGATAGAAATATACATACAGATAAACAAACAATAGGTATGTCGATATTTTCGACTGTGAAAATTTATACAATATAATGAATATTTAGAGTTTTCAATTATTTCACACAAGCCCCATGGGAATTAATGAACACATCGCGGTACTTTATTATTATTTACTCATATACATAAAGCCATTTCTACCTATAGATATGTATAAGCTGCCAGAATGAGGCCGGATATTCGTTTCGTATTTATTCATTCCACCGCGGTGTATCTTTTCTATATAAAATACATGCCTTCGAGGAGATGAAAGTAAAACAATGGATTTCAATTTTGAAACGAAATTTTTATACCTATGTACCTATAATATAATCATATAGGTAGACGTAGTCAAGCTATGGGCTATAGAGGTATTGTTGTAGGTAAGGACAATTTTTTGGCAAGCATCGTATAATAATATCCTTTAGAAAAGCGAAACGCTATTTCGCGTTATATGGTTATACGATATAATAATTTATTTATGGAAGTCCTTTATTTTTAGTTAAATATTAATCGATATTATCTCCCGAGGGGGGAAAAAGATATTATCATAAAAAATAATATTTTCAGTGGGTGCTTGAGGGAAAAATAGATTTTTTTGGTACATATACATACAAAGATAGATATACCAAAAGGTCTATGAGCTTTGTTGGAAAAGATGCTTTTAGGTACCTATTATATGCCTACAACAAAAAACTTCGATACAAAAAAATATATGTACATAAGATCCTTAGTAAAACATTTAAGTTCTTGTTTGAAATTTTCCTTAATTTGTAATCTTCAGGTATAGGTTTGTGCTTCAAGGTTAACACATTTACATGAAATAACATCATTTTAACCAGATTAAAAATACAAATTGAAAATTAACTAAAAAGAAGGCTCTATTGTGTTCGTATATTATTCTAATTATAACCAAAGAGAGCAGGTTCCCTTAAAAAACATTCAAGTTCTTTAAGCTTTACTCCAAGGAATAATAAATAAGTGCTCGATGATGGGCAAGATAGCAGAACACCATCAGACTATTGTATCATATCTGCTAATTTCCCCTACGAGAACCGTATGTCGATATGAGAAAGACAACTGAGAAGTCTTAATGACTTCTTCAGGAACTTTAACTGTTCACTACTCACGATACTTCCTTGATAGTTACGTGGATTCCAGAGCTTATATGGTTGGGTACAAATTTAATTCCTTGTTGAATGAGAAATTTATTAGGATCAAAGATGCAAGCTTCCAGATTTATAAAGCCAGACCCACTTCAAACAAGCTAGAAAAACTTTTAACTTGTTTGACCCAAAATTACGGAAACAAAGTACTACAATGCTACAATGTCCCAAAAGTGGTATCAATTTCTCGTCATTTGTTAAAAATGTACGCCTCACTACGTCATCGTCAATTCAGGCCTGTTTCCTATGACACTTCTTTTTTAAGCTCTATAATTAAAGCCAATTTGCTTGCAGCTCAGTTTGCTGTTAATTTGATGCTGCCAATAAGTGCCATGACTGCACCTGTACTTGAAAGCTTAAATGATTCTATGGGACAAATCGTCTTTCGCATTCTTTCAGTTACTAGAGCACTTAAAGATATTGACATTCACAAATTCCCTGGCCCAGGGTGTATCCCCGCTATTGTTCGGAAGAGGTGTTCTTCAACGCTGTCAAAACACTGCGTCAGCTTTTCCATATGTCCTATTCTACAGGTCTCTTTCTGAATGGATGGAAAACGGCATTTGTCCAGGTCCCTAAAAAAGGCGAATCCTCCTCCCTCTCAAATTATCGCCTGATTGCACTTATGTTCCTACTTTCCAAGCTTATGGAAAAGCTTAAAAAATATCTAGAAGAACGCTTCTTAATGACCGTCAATATGACTTTCGCAGCAATAGAATCACTGGTGGTCTCATGAATTATCTCACCAAATAGTGAAACAAAGTAATATTATTTCACTTTATATTTCTAAGGTATTTGATAGAGTTTTGCATCAGGCTCTTTTATAGAAAATGCGTGTTTCTGGTATTGATGAAGCTTTTCTTTGTTGAGTTAGAAATTACCATTTATTGAACGGTCCATTTAAGAAGTATTGGACGAGTTCAATACTGATATCTAAAAAAGAGGCTGGGATGCGACCCACACTGATAATGGGAAGTCTGTCAATTTATCTTGTTTAAAAGTCTTTCTAAATGTACTCGTATCAATTTTTACCAAATTTGCGTACTATTTTATGTAGATTTAATTTTTTAAGAAAAAACGGACTGTTGGATTTTTATATAAAAATAACTAAATATCAAAAACAATATTTTCTGTGAAATAAAATAAGTTTGAAGCCAATATTTAAAATTTTTGAAAAGATATTTGAGTCGAAAATCAATTTTTACCAACTTTTGTTTAATGTTTTTTTTAGGTTTTTAATTTTTTGTACAAAAAACGGTCAATTAGATTTTTTCAAAATTTTACTGAATGTTAACAACAATATTTTTGAAAGATAAAAGTAGTTTAAAGCCAATATCTATACAATTCTTGAAAAGATATTTGAGTCGAAAATCAATTTTTACCAACTTTTATACAATTTTTTTAGGTTTTTATTTTTTGTAAAAAACTGTCAATTCGATTTTTCTCAAAATTTTATCAGATGTCAAAAACATTATTCTTCGTTGCACAAAATTGTTTTGGAGATGAAATCATATTTTAGTCGTAAAATTTTGGAGGTGACAAATTTTTTTTTAGTTTTTTTGATTTAAAAAAAAAACGTTAAATGGATTTTTTTTAAAAAATTAATTTCTTTGATGTCACGTTACAATATATTACATAAAATTTAGTTCAAGTCTCTAGCTAGTCACTTATTATTTGTATAACAAAATTTATTTGAAGTCGATATCTCTTCTGCTTCTTGAGCTATGGATGACGAAAAAAACGTCGCGAGCGTACGGACGTACGGACGTACAAACCTTGAAACGTCGAGAAATGTCAAAATTTTCAATTTGACAAATCGGACCCATTACAATAACTTCCTATGGGAAATTAAAAATAATCGTTGGTGTACTCCAGGGTTCCGTTTTGTCTCCAACGCTCTTCCTTGCTTTTATAAATGATATTTTGTCTTAATGTATTCACCCACTAAATTGTTTCGCTGATGACTGTACCCTAGCTTTTTAGATTCTCATCCTTGTTGTTCTAATGTGGATTACCAAAGGAAGCATATAATAAGCTCATTAAGTTTTGATCTTGACAGCATTGTTCGTCCAATGGGGAATATATAAATTATGTAGAACTTAAGGCTTCAAAAACTCAATGTTGTCTACTGTCTCAAAAGCACAAACCTCTCACAATACCACTATCTATGGGTGGTACTTGAATAGAAGAGACTGAATAACTTTCAATTCTAGGTATGTACATCACAAAATACTTATTATGGAGTGATCACATATCTGACATTGCTAAAAATTCTGCTAAGTGTTAAGTTTTCTAAGACGATGCAAGACGTTTTCAACCCCTTCTGATCTGACTATAATTTGCAAGCTTTTATTCGTCCTAAAACCTCGAGTATAATTCTAATATTTAGGCTGGTGTCCCAATAACGTACTAACGTCTTCTAGATAGATCGTTATTGAACCGAGAAATTTGCTTCTCTTGAACACCGCCGCAGGGTCTCATACTCAGCATTGGTGTTTTTATAATCAACGCTCTAGTGAAATAGCCATTTGCATTACCCCCCTTACACAATTCACCAGTAATAACCGTATTGCTAAGAATGCCCGTCATTTCAGACGTACTGTTGATTACAGGGATTCATTCTTTAGCCGCATTGCACGAATGTGGAATACTTTACCAGACATTCAAAACTAATGTGCATCGGTTTATTCTCTCTAATCCTATCCTCCTTTTCTAACTGCTCGCACTGTGTTTAATTATTAGAAGGGTATTCATAACCCCTTTAGTACCAGCGCAATATAAGCCCTTATTACGAGAAGCGAATCGAACGTTCGACTTGAAGCGAACGTTTGAGAAATCCAGTGTAGAACAAAATTAAGATTGGTAAATTTCGATCTTCAAATGGGTTAACATATGTTTTTCCAAAAAAAGTTGGGTTTTGAAGTGAATATTGAAATAGTATTCAAGAAATGAGTGATTTTAAAGGCGTTTGCTTCTTTTAATAAGGGTATTAAAAAAAAACACGATCTAGTTTAGTTTTTAACGAGAATTCTTTTTCAAGAATGTACAAAAGTCCACGTTTTTGGAAGTTTTGTAGGTCTCCTCCATTCCCAAAAATATTATTCGCACACAGGAATGGTTGAGAGTTGTAAGTCACTAGCCCTATAGTTCTCAATGAACTGTTGTGCAACCTAATTTATTTTTATATGTTAAAAATATAAATATATACCGTTTTGACTTAACGAGGTGTTTTAATTATACACTTAAATAATTAATTGTTATTGAAAAGTTGCAAAATCTTCTTGTTGCGTTTTCTTAGTGATAAAAATATACAGACGTCGATATATTTATCTTTTATAAAACGTGTTCCGATCACAAGTTTTCCTGTCTCTAAAAGCAACCATTTAATATTCCTTAATATATTTTTGACATATATCACATTATTTATATTAAGTTACGATAAGATCTAATAGGCTTAATTTGTAGTCTTACAAATGTATCTAATCCATATCAGGAACGCCTTAAAATAAGTTAAATTGTCACTAATAAACTTTCAGCCACACTTGTTTGATTTCTTGTTCCACTTACGAGAATATGCTTGCCTCCTGATCAATAAAATAAAATGTTTGTCTTATATCCTTCCTTCTAAAACAGAGTTTTCACCTTCTTATAAAAAAAGTCCAAATTGAAGTCTTTATAAATTCCAATAAATTTATTCTTAATTGAGTCATTGGAGCCATATAATCGAGATTATAATAAATTGTACCTACCCAGAGTGCGAATTCCCGTAATCATAACTTCTAAATCTTTATTTCCTCAACGCCCGCCACCGCCTGCCATAACCAGCCAGCGACTGTAGACGTACCGGTGGTCGTAAGTCGGATGGTGATATTTTTCCCAAAAAAAAAAAACAAGAAAAACTTCTCAACGATAAAATCATCTGACCTGTAAGCTGGTTTGTATTTGTATGGATGTAAGGAAGGTAGGTGTCAATAACTATTGCCAAAAGCTGGACTAACCAAGCCGAGAAAAGATTTCTCTATTTAGCCCCAGCGCAAGAGCAACAACAATCCAATTCCCGTAACCAGACATCGTTATAATGAAACCACTTAACTGAGGCTAAACAATTCCATTTGGTGGTGAAGCAAATGGCAGGCGGTCGTTGCTTATTCGGTTGCTCGGACAGGCGCAGGCGAGGCGGCTCCACAGGACCAAAGAATAAAATTATAGTTTCGTAAGCATCGTCACATTTGTTATTAGGACCAAATTCGAATCGGATTATACACAGTCACACAGAGTTTAAAATCACAGAAACGCATAATGTAAAACGCGTGTGTCCAATTTCCATCCAGTATCCAGATGCACCAGTGTGTCCAGAGATAGGTGCTGCAGCAACACCTCCAAAGTGCCCATAGATTACGATAATTGTTCGGTTTCTGAGCACGACGCGGCGTTAAAGTTTCAAATCAAACCCACACGTGAATCCCAATCCGGCTGATGTGGAGATGGTTTGGCTGGCTATAGTGAGATGATGGGGGATTGGGAATGGCTGATAGGATGTGTGTCCAAATATCGATTCCCCAGTTTGTATACCTAAATACTTTGCAATATCTCTACTCTCTCGGGTCTCCAGGTCTGTTGATAGGAATTGGGATCCATGATGCCATGCTCCAGCAGCGACGCCACCAGCACCGCTACTCGCATCCACAAAGTCGAGAACTAAAGCTTTTTATTTTGGTCATGAATGTCGAACTTGTATATTGCAGTTTTGCAGACAGTTTTATGATTTCAAAATATCGTGGCAGCAGCAGAATTCAGCGGAATAGCATTTTACGCGGTACAGTGCGGTGGTTCATTTGCGGATCGGTAACTGTCTCCTCAGGGTTGCCATTGCAATAAAGTTATGGAAATTATTTTGTAAATACATTTGAAGGTGTGTGCATCTGTGCATATCTGCATGTGCATATGTTTACACTCATATCCATGAGGGAGTTCAGATTGATACCAGAGGGAAGTTTGGAGGGGGTTGGGCTAATGGCGTTTATGAATCATTTGTTCGTCGATTTGTTTGAATTTCAGGACGTTCGACGCTGACGATGATGATGACGCTGACGACGACGACGATGATGATGCTGCTTCTGATGATGATGATGGTTTCTGATTTGAGAGTTGCAGGTTAGATATCGCTCGCTGTAAGCTAAGTAGGCATGGTGGGTGGAATTTATTAGTTGGTTGAATTTGAATCTTTTGAATTTGTTTAACGCCATATTCTCAACATTATTTACGGGTCTATTAAAATTCCTGATACCTATTTTCTCTCTATACAAAGATAGGTACTATGTATCAAAACGGGAGGGTATTCCTATAATAACCATAAATATATTTTTGGAGCTTACTTTATGATTGCTTTTAACAGCTTTTAGTGTTGTTGTTGTTTTTGTATACATCACACAAAAAGGGAACTTGATATTTTGTTTGTTTATCTTTTAACATCGTGCACAACATAGCCATTTAGAAGTTCATAAAAAGTCTTGTTTTTTTTGTTGTTGTTTTGAGAAATTTTGAGTTTAAAATTCCAACGAAGCAAGAAAGATTGATGAATATGATCTTTGATGGGAATTTTGATAAAATTTGTGACACTTAATTTTTTGGAAGAGGGGTGTACATAAATTCTATGCTATGCGTGTATATAGTAAAAGTTTTTTAAAATGTAAATCAAAAAATATTCATTAAAATTTAATCGACTAGACAGAAAATATATATTTTGCAAATTATCTGCATCTATAAACACAACAAAAGCAATATTTACATAAATAATATTTTCTCGCTCTACGAATATTTATTACACTCTCGTTTTCCAGTTGAATTGTCATTTTAGTCCTTTAGCATAGGAATATGCTGTTTATGTCATGTGTGTTGTGTGTTTGCAATGCATGCAAATGTATATTTGCAGACGGCAAAACATAGATGTACATGTGCAATAAAATTTTGTGGTGAATTGAATGGTGTTTGCAGTCTCTGATGAAGTGGAGGCTGTTAAAGAAGGGGGAAGGGGGATGTAAATGTATTTTTTGATAAATTCAAGTCATTTGTCTATATTTTTAGGGTAATTTATTTTTTGTTGGTCGTGGATTCATTGCTGCATGAGCATTGCGTAGGTAACAAAGTTCATAAGTTATTATTTTAATGGTTTGTTGGTTTTTCAATAAAAAATGTATACCTATGTGCAGTTAGGCCAAAATATGTTTCGTGGAAAAAAAATCTCAAAATATTGGTGAAGAAATATATTTGAAAGTACTGAGAGTTTTAAATATTAGTGTTTTGTGTTGGGGTCTGACACGGTGGTAGACAAGCCCCATATATAGAGGAGAATAAACTAGGCTTACAAACTTGAAGAATGGTTATAACACATACAACATAATTGATTATCAAGATTTTCACTAGAACACTGTACTTCTGCAGCAGAAAATGAAGATCTTATCGTACTTTGCCTTTGGACCTTGAACTTTTTAGTGGCGCGAAAAACAGAACATGGAAAACCTTCCACATTCTCATGATATGGCTTTGTAAGGTTGGAGTTGGAGCAGATGGACAGAAGATAAAATATTATACGGTTGAAATGATTAGGGGAGAAATTGAACTGACTATTTCGCTTTCTGTAGAAAATATTCAATTCAAAGAACGCCTTAAAAAGGGCGAAACTTGGCAAATAAGATTATATTTAACTGATCTCAATTGACGAAGAAGGAGTGCGCGAAAATAGAGGTTTACTTACTTACTTAGGTCCTTAGACCTGTTAATTCCGTTGAGACATAGGGCCTCTAATACGCCTACGCACCATCGTGTACGGTTTCCGGAGATGTGTTTCAGCTCCCTCCAACTCTTGCCTAGTGACACTGATTCCACCTCAACTCTCCTGCCCCATGTGCTTCGCGGTCGTCCAACTCTTCTTACTTCTTGTGCGAGTGGATTCCACTGCATTGCTTGGCTTGCAATGCAGGCGTTACCTTTTTGAAGCGTATGTCCAATCTATTGCCACTAACGCCTTGGTATTATAGATTCTATAGGTTCCTTACCTGCCCTTCTATGAAGGAGCTCATTTTGATATATGGTTTAGCCAGAAAATTCTTAGGATGTTACGAAGACAATTATTTACGAAGGTTCTCAGCTTTCTTGTTATGGCTGAAGTAACTTCCAAGTGCACAGGTTTGATATTTGTGTGAAACAGTCGTAGCTTTGTTCTTAAGCTGATAGAATTATTCCTCCAAATTTTCGACAGCATACCGAACGCCGCTTTTGCTTTGTCGATAGAGCAGATGACGTCTTGTTCGGTTCCGCCAATGGAGACGATACTTCCAAGGTATTGGAAGTTTTCTACTGTTTCAATCGGTTGCGAGAAATTATTTATTTGAGAGGATGGTCATTTTTGTTTTGCCGGAATTAATTTTGAGGTCCACAACTTCTGCTTCTCTC
The DNA here is from genome assembly GCF_945859685.1 of Eupeodes corollae. Lineage (NCBI taxonomy): Eukaryota > Metazoa > Arthropoda > Insecta > Diptera > Syrphidae > Eupeodes > Eupeodes corollae. Next base: position 250,390,099 of record NC_079147.1, read on the forward strand.
TCCAAACTTGTTGTTATTTGATAGATCCTATGAAAAAATAATCAAACAGCGTCCGCGTAATCCAAGTGCTTTAAAGAGGATGTCAAAGTCCATTATATCCGTTCACTACCTGATAGAGCTGAGCGCAGTACATCGCTAATCACCAACAAAAATAATATTGGCGACAGAATACAGCCCTGTGTGACTCCGCTTCGGATTTCGAATCGTCTGACAATCGTGCAGAACGTGACACTTGAATCCATCAAAATACGCTGCTTTAATAATAACATTCCGTTTTTATGGGATGCCTCTCCTCTGCAAAGCTAACCAAACCAGATATATTCCCTGTTAACGTTATCAAAGACCTTCTCGAAGTCGATGAACAGCAGGTGTAGTGGTGATCGATATATAACGCACTGCTCATTAATGATCCGCAGGGTGTTGATATGATCAATACAGGAGGATCCAGCGTGAAATTCAGCTAGTTTGGCATCAAGTGTGGCCTCAAGGTGTTCTCTGATGAGTTCGAGTATGACTTTTGCAACTATTTTTGCAAGGCAGGTAGAACGCAAATTCTTCTCCAGTTTTCGCACTTTGTAAGATCTAATTTTGTTGGGAGCTTGACGATAATTCCCTTCTTCCACTAATGGCGCAGCTTTCGGTGGTCCAGGCTTCTCTTATGAGCGGAAATTAGAGACTGGCTAAAAAAAAATCAGTTTTCACTGACCGCCGCATACTACTTCTAGCTAAATCTAAACCTTTTATTTTGACAAGGACTATATGCGCACAAGTTGATAATTCGGTAAGTGCACGCTCGATTCCGAAGAACACTTCAGAACTCGAATATCCCAGGAAGAATCGCTAGAAAAGTTCTATTCGTTACGGTTTGCAATATTTAGTCTAGAAAAGAATCCGAAACCATGCTAATTGGAAGGGACCAGAGAGCGCGCAAAGATGGAGAAATATCATGTGGAGTCATGAAACAAAAGCAAATTTGTTTTCATCGGATTCCGGGCGTAAAGTAAGGCGACCAAATGGTACCGACTACCACCCGCGCTATACAAAGGAAACTATTAAACATGCAGAAGTGAATATAATGGGGTGGTGCTGTTTTTCCTGCTACGGTGTAGGCCCTATATTCCATATTAATAACATCTCAACAAAATACGGATATGGGGTTGTTTTAAAATATATGACATACCGTTTTTTGAGAAAAACAACCTCTTGCGATGGAACTTTCAGCAAGACAACGATCCGAAACACATAGCTGGTGTTGTGAAAGATTGTTTTCGAGATAAAAAAGACCAAGTTGTCGCATGGTCAAGTCAATCCCATCGAAACAAGTATCGTTTGTTGCATTATCAAGTCAATGCCCTGACCTCAATCTTTTTGATAACTTATGGAATGAGCTCAAACGTAAGTTAGGGGGTCAATATTTCACTGATGGGGACAAATTGTGGGAAGCGGTTGAAAGAGAATGTTGTTTTATACCCCAGCAAACATGCCAAAAGTTAATAGAGTCAATGACACAACGAATACAAGAAGTCTTGCATTAAAATGGAAGATACGCAGATTATTAGAGTAAGTAAAACAAATATCGTGATAAGATACAGAAATTATTATTAAAACGATAGTGTTAATAATTAAGGAAGACGAAACTATTTTTGGTCCAAATGCAAAAACCTCCATCTGCAGTTATGGGGCTATATTATCTTTAATTGTTATGTATATTTGAAAGCCTTTAAGTGTTTTTTATTTCTCTTCAAAAATGGCCACTTGACCAACATGAATGGTAAACCCTTCAAACTTTTGGCAAGCTTTCTGTTTTTATTGTATAACAGTTACCAAATTGTCATTTAAAGAACTTCAAAAAGTATGTATTCAATAATTGAAGCTTAAGTCTATAAATATAAAATTCTATCAGACTTAAAACCACTTATCACCAAAAAAGACTAAACTTATAAAAGTGCTCTTGAATTGTGTTTTATTCGAATCTGGTCAAAAACACTTAAATTTTCATAATCAACAAATTACCAAGAAAATTGAAATTCCAGAATTGACGAAATTACAAACCTATTATACTAGGAATTTGAATCTTAGAAAAATAATGGAATTAATTAAAACGTATTTAATAATCCGTTACAAACCATAGTGTATAATTTAAGTATCTTATATTGAACTTTGACCCTCTCAAGAGGTGTGTGAAGTTTTCTAATCTCATTGATTTAGTGGTTTTGGTTCTTATTAAATATAAACCGCATAACTAAGTCATTGTTTATTAATTCAATTTCCTTTCGTACACACCACAAATCTCATTCGAAATTCAATGACAAATCACTTCCCCCACACCACACATGGCCTAAACTATACACACTTCGCACAAAACATATCGTATCAGTTTTTGTGACTATAACCCACGAATGTCAAACAAAAAACCACCAAGTGCCAGTCAAGTGATAAGGAAATATTTAACTTTATCCCCGCATTATCAAACTTCTTAGACAGAGAGTGTTTATGAGAACTGCTTTATTAAAGTCTATAAGTCTAGATCTTTATAAAGTGTCATAAGGGCATACTCGTACTTCTTCAACAAAGAAAACGAAAAAGGGCGTAACGGATGTTTGTCGAAGAAATCACAGCGTACTTGGAAAATGCAACACTCATAAGTCATCATAAATACTGAACTGATGTCATCTAAGAATGACCGGCACACTTTGATAACACAAAAAGATGGATGCAGTATTGAGAATGAAAATATCAAAGAGTAGAGGAAATATTGTAGTGTAGTGTAAATATGCACAAAATCGAAAAAGTGTATTTTGCTTTCCTCCTCATACTGTTTTCTGTGCAGTTCATGTGGTGGCACTGTGACTCTATATGAACAGAAACGTCAATTTGAAAAGCACAATAAAAGTACACAAACTTCAAATTGAAGTTCAAAAGGTCAAATATTGTATTACTCCTCGTAGACCACACGATAAAATAGAGTGAGAACATCACACATCCCATCCGCAGCGCACTGACATGACAAGGGTAAATGATAAAACATTTATACTATCATCTCAAGCCGAGTGTGACTTAGGTAGGTTAGGTATACAATATGAGTAGGGTTGCCTTTGCGTGCGTTGGTTGGCTGGGATATGTGTGACAGGTCTTGCTGTCAATTTGGATGACGGATGAAGTGATAAACGAGTCAAAAGTTTTGGTCGCAAGAAATTGATTTCGATTGTGTCGCATTTTTTATTGGAGAAACAAAAAAAACAAGAAGAAAGTTTATTCCTTGTCAGTCCCTTAGATGGAACCTTCTTTTGTTGTTTTTGTTTCCATCTTAAGTGGCCCGCTTTTTGTTTCTATTTATTATTATTTTTCTCCATTTTTTTTATCTTGTGTGAAATGTCAGTGTTCGAGATAGGTTGTCAATACGATGGAAATATTAAATTTGCATAATAGAATTCGTAATTGAGTTCAATCGAAAGTGTTGAAAGGCAACGACATTTCGATAAGGTTTGAAAAATAAATGAAATCGGATAACGATTTGACAAACGATGTTTATTACTTTTTACAAAAAGTTTACCTACTTTTAAAAGAAATCGAATTTTTAAGCGATAGAAGAATCTTTGACAATTATCTTTCTGGAAATAAATAGCAATAAGCTGAACGAAATTTATCTAACTTCCAACTTCACAATTTAGAAGGTTTTTTGAAAACTTTATTCTGAATGAGATTTTTGTGATATTTGAAATTTATCTCATTTTAGAAATTAGAAAATCTTACAGCTTTATGACACGATAAGAAAACTAGGTATATTTTTGTTGCTGTGTTTTTTTTAACTGACTGTTAATCTACCGCCATCCATAGTAAGATTATTCGTCGAAAATTTTTTCGTCCAGGATATGATTCATCTATATTTAATTATCAAGTCTTAGCATAAGAAAAAAAGACACTCTTTGTATTCAACATCCGATCGTGACTTAAATGTTTATTACTGTCAAAATAAAAAACTAAACTTTTGTGGCTATTGTTCCTTAATACAGTTTTCAATGCCAAAGTCGCACCGAAAACTTCACATCGTTCGATGAATGGGAAATCGTTTATATTTTTATCTCTGATAAATCAAAAATGATAACAACAAAAAGGTTTATGTAGGTTTATTTAACGTTGGTTGCATGATAATTTTCGTCACGTTTCAAGCTTTATTTAAAAAAAGCGCCTTTTATGTACGAAGGCACTTTATGGAACCCAATTTAAAACGGATTTAAAATGTTAATTGTTTCTTGGAAGCATAAAGTTATACCCATAGGCACACACGCACATAAACGAACTGATTTTATCTGCAAGGAAATCAAATTAACTGAATGACTTTAAATTACCTTTATAATCCATACACCAGGTAAGTTTATGGTACTATAGCTAATAGCTAACAGAATACCCAAAACGGTGCAATCAAGCTAATTGGGTCACTGGGACTGAAGTTAAATTATAATTTCTTAACTTTTTGCAAAAACAAGCAATGAGTACCAAGTATAGTTTTGTGAGTTGGAATATGGTTAAAGCGTCATCAGAGGATGTATATCCTAACGGAAATACAAATTTGGTTTTAGAATGATAAAAGTTCTGTTCTTGATTTACAAAATAAAAACATAAAGCTTAATAAGATTTTCGGTCCTCAGACCTGTTTTGATTCATTCTAAAAATATTTGATGAACAAATTCAAGACCTTTTGTTGTATCGATAAAATGTGTCAACTTTAAATCATTAATCTTTATAAGCTTTTATACAAAATTGGGCCATTTAAATATATTGAATTGGAGTATCTTAACTTTTTGGGACAAACATTAGGGGAACCAATTTTTGGATATGGTTAGGTTAGACCTCAAATACACTGTATATCACTTGAGCAAAAGGCAAAAATAAAATTGTACTAAACGGTGTGCATTGTGCAGTTTTCAAGACTATAATAAACTTAACTAAATAAAACTTAGAAAAATGATGTCGTTTAAAAAGTATTGCAAATTATTCAAAGTTACTAAAAATACTCGAAAGTAAGTAGTAAAATCGATGCATATAACTAAAGGCAACAACGGACATTTGGAAAAGTGTACGATTTTGATTTATTAATTAATTAATTAGTTTTATTAAAGACAACAATAAAACAAATAATTTAGTAATAGTTACAAGATTTTATATAGCTCAGCGATATTTCAGCCCAAGCTGTTTTAATGCCATGGATTAAATTAAATTGGGTGGCGCAACAGTCCGTTGTGAACCATGGCCTAGTGACATACAATTCACAACCATTCCTGTGTGCGAATACTGTTGTCAGGAATGGAAGGGACCTACAATTTTAAGCCGAATCCGAACGACTAATTTGAGAAAGCACTTTTTCATGACAAGAATTACTCTTGAAGGAATTGTCAATTCCTCGCAAGAGGCATTACCCGCGAAAATTTTTTTTTTTTTTAATTAAGGTGACACAGGCAGGGATTGAACCCAAGACTCATTGCATGACAGTCCAATGCACTAACCATCTTGCCATCTTGGAATTCCTGTTTCCGCTAATCTACTACGTCACACGACGAAACGTGGATAGGCGACTCCTGTACAATCGGGAAGTCATAGCACAAGAATGGGACCGACTTGAAAGGGTGAAGCAAGAGAACCAGTTTTGGTGGTTTCAATCGGAACTTGATAGTTGGTAGTCAGAATGGGGTTTAGTTTTAAGCAGAATAGGCATACAAAAAAACGGGTACTGTACAAATTTTCCAAGGGTAATTCTTGTTATGAAAATTGCTTTCTCAATTTGGCCGTTCGAATTCGATTTAAAACTGTAGGTTTCCTCCATCCTTGACAATAATGCTTGCACACAGGAATGGTTGAGAGTTGTAATTCACTAGGCTCTAGTTCACAACGAGCTGTTGTGCCTCCTAATTTATTTTATTCGTATTTATCATTTTATTTGAGTGAAAACGCAAATGACATCTGTAGAGCCCGAGTTCTACCTTCCACTTTTTGGCACACTCTTTTAATATTTCCAGGAGTCCTTACTGTTCAATTATCTCCTCTGCAGTTTTAGAACCAGTTCTGTTAAAGTTATTCATCAACTCATAATCGTAACAAACTTTCGATCGTGACCGTGACGGCCATTATTAAAATGATTTCGGTATCGTCTATTTGTTAAAATGACTGAACGGAACGTTTCAATGAACGTGTTGACGCTTTACACCCCGTTCAATTCTTCCGTACCTCGATCAATATGGATTGGTGCGCTGTCCTGTTGCAAGATACATGGCAAAGTTCAAAAAAGTCCTTCAGCTCACTAAAATCGGATTCCAATACTTCATTGCATTCCGCTCATTTTTATACATTGAATCTTAAGCTCCAGCAATCCATAATAAGTGATCGCACTCCAGACCATTACTCCAATCGCTTGGCTTTGATATGTCGGGTTTAATATCGTTGCTCTTTGCATCATGAAAACAAAAATTGTAGCCATCTATCTATCTAAATTGAACAACCCTTTTACCAATAAATTCTAGTTCACGAATGCAAGTAATTTCACAACTGATAAAATTTTGTCGCTTACTTTTTCGAAAACTTTGGAAAAATCACAATTCTTAGTAAAGCAAAGTATTTTTTTTTTAGTTTGTTCTCTTTCAAAGTCCTGGAACCTTGCAACCAGCAGGTAATTTAAAGACGGTTTTAAACAATTTCGACCTGAATATTCTGTCTCCTTATTTCTGCTTTTTATCTATCCCATAGATTTTTATGGAATTTCCTATAAAAACCACGTGTATGTAAATAACCTTTTAATTTTATTACCAAATTCCTTCATTAAAGATAGTTACGTTAACAATCACATTATTTTTTATTTTAAAGCAATAAACTGCATTTAATTTAATTTAATTTAATTCAGTTTTGTATTTACATTTATGTAAATGTATTTTAAATATAAAGAACCCAATCATCTTATGGTTGAAACAAAGACTATTTGTTTAATGCCTTTCCACCTTTTATTTTTACCAAACTTGAGGAAAAATCTTAAAACTTTCATTTTGTTTGTCTTTTATAGGCAAAGGCTCCTGAAAGAAAAGCTTTAAAAAAATACGTTAAATTTCACTATACCTTAGTCTTTTTTATTATAATTGTTCTACCTTATGGCCTTCTTTATTAGCTAGGTCAGAAGCGTGTGACCATCGGAGTTTTTTTTTTCGCAAAAACCTGTTTAATGACTTTTATCTACTTAAGACTTAGATTTTTCTAAATACACATTCCTACATACCAGTTTAATATTATAGCTTCTGGTAATAACCATAAACTACACAATATCGTTTGTTAGATTTTCCTTATTTTGTTAGTTTTTAATCAGAGAAAATGAGTCCAATGTCCTTGAAAAAAAAAAATAACAAACAAATTTAAAAAACAACAAATATACAATTCTCAGCATTGGACTAGCTTATAAAAGTATATGTGATTCAAGCTCTAATAGCTCTCTTACGAGAGGACTACTGTCGACATTTAACTGTTACTATATCTTCACATGAAATGTTATTCTTAAAATACATTTATACAGGAGTACCTTCCCTATTAAGGGCTTTTATCCATTTCGTCCTGGATGGACTCTCTTTTATATATACTTTCTTCTTATAACAACTGCGATTATAATCAAGCCACATTCTCGTACAATTCCAAAAACCTCTGTGGGTGTCGTGTTAAATTCCAATCATTCGAGTTATAGAGCTAAAGTGTATTGTATTGTAACTGTAGCTTTATGTAGAAATATACGTGGATAGTATATGGAAAAAAAAGGATCAAATATCCAGGAGTTGTATAGATATATTGTGTTGTGTTTGACTTTTTTTTTCCTTTAGAAATGCCAACGTACCTACGTTACGTAGGTACTTTTATAGCATACAAAATAGCGCTTTCATGTTTGAATGAAATTAAAACGCCCTTGGGTCAAAGGAAACCAGCAAATAAGGTGAGGTAAAGCGAATAATTGGCATAACTTGTTGACGGTAAAGAATTAACCATAATTAACATTTTATAAGTACCTACTTTACAAACAAAACACTCATACACACACACACATTTACCATCATCATTATACTCACACACATGTCATTTTAGCTGCTATTTGCTTTTGTTTAAAAAAGATAAAATTTGTTTTTTTTTAAGCTTTTTCTATTTTAGCTCACATACAATAGGAACATATAAGTTCACTTTTTTCCGTGTTCCCTCTTTAGCTCTTCATCTTAACGTCATTGCTGTTGTCGTCATCGCCATTGCATCATATGAACAAAAAAAAAAGAGGTAAAATAAAAAGATGACAGACATCTTTCGCCACATAAACGCTAAGCACGTTTTTAGTAACTTAATTAAAAAATACTAAATGGAAAACATATACTCAACGCAGTGAAAATGTATGTACGAGTAAATTTTGTTTAAAGCAAAAGAGAGTCCACTTTTACACCCTTAAGAAAAAAAACAGAACCAAAGAACCATCAGAGAACAGAACTCAAACCCTTTCATCATCATTTTGCTGTCTACATTAAAAATTCACATAAAAGTGGAACCCATCATCCTTATGTGTGCCGCACCTAATGGAGTAATTTGAAAAAATAAAGAGTAAAAAATGTAGGTACCTATACCTACCTAGGTAAATGCTAACATAGGAGGTATAGAACAGGATATATGTTGGTTTGATACGTGTAAAAAGCTCAAGGGGGTTAAATTCCCAAAGTGTCAGACACGACGACGACGATTCCACTATATATACCTGCTCTAAAAAACCATCCCCACGACCACCACCCCCAGATCTCACCCTCTGCCGGTTTTGCCACAATCTGTGGTATTTAAATTACAGCGCACAGAGGTGAACTAGTGCTAGAAAGAGAGAGAGATTGAGGGAACGAACTGCAGCCCATCAGAGAGTAGGGGTTTGGGTCGCATAAAGGACTAGAAGAGAAAACCATAGGTACATGCAAGAGTCTCCCTATAGTATAGGTAAATATGTAGTTCTTCTATACCTATAGGAAGGTACATCAGCAGCAGGCAGCAGGCAGCAGTACATGTAAATATCCTTAAGTACGTAATTGTTATCCTGGGGCACGTTAGCCACCATAACGTGCATATGTGAAGCCCATTATAAGTGTACTCATTTTAAATTGTTATTTATTGCGCTTAACTCATTGTGTTGCTCTTCCGCTTTGAATTCGTTTTGGGACCTTCTCTGCACATACCACCTATGGATATGGATAGGTAAGGTACGAATGTTCACACAGGAACAGGACGACGATGACGATGAAGACCGACTATCGGAGTACCTTGATGTTATAGTGCCGGCCGGGCCAAAAGCGGGGCAACGTTTTCTGTTGTCTGTCTGTCTGTCTGTCTATCTGTCTGCAGGAGGATTTAGTCTATAGGAACATATATACATTCATTTTTTTGTAGGTTTCTTGAGTTTTGCATAATTTTGTTGTTGTTGTTTTTTCTGTGTAGAGTTACCTATGATGTTCTTCCATTGTTTCATTAGTTTTTTTTTTGTTATTTAAAGTACGTGGGTGTTTTCGACACTTATTTTCGCTCATAAATAAAATAAATAAAAATTCATGCAGTGTATGATGTATGAGATGTTTTTATGAGACCAAGTGCGCGAGGTGTGTTGTTGTTGTATTGTTTCTTATTATTTTGACGGGGGTGGTGGAGAATTATAACGATTTAGCGCGCAAAGTTAAAGAAAAGATGAATATTAAGGTGGATAGGGGCGGGATATGCATGGAATGGTGATGATGGTGGCATAGAGGGCGTCTCCGTCGTCATCGTCGTCGCCGTCTTTTTCTTTAACGTTGTCGTGCATGTAATAGCTTTTCCATTGTCCTCTTGAGATAATTGTAATTATATTGAAATTCAGAATTGATATATGAGGCAAGTCACGAGTGACTACTACCCTATAGATACCTACAAAAGCCTAGATGAAATGGAATATATGTATATTTCCCTACCTTATCAACCTAGCGCTTCCTATATAGCACCTTTATTTATAAGGATAAAGTTAAAGGGATGGGATAAATACAATATAATTGATGGTGAACAAAATACCTACATAATTGAAAGCAATTATATATATTTGGTATAGGTTGGAAAAGTAGGTATTGGCATTTTACTGATGGATTTATCAGGAAAAAAAAAAACATGGAAAAAATATGTTTTTATTATTTTAAATTATGTAAATTGTGTTTGTATTTTAGAGCCTACCTTCCTATACCTTCTAATCATAAGGATTAAAATTAATTTAGAATTTGTTGATTTAAAATTAAATAAACTAATACATATATATGTAAATATGTAAGTTTAATACCTATAGATATATGCTATGAACGTAATTAAAAATCAATGTTTGTGGAGCTCTCAAATCAAGAGGGTGGAAAATAGAATTTAAGGAATGGGCATTTTCAATTAATATGTTATATTTTTTTATAAATTAGTTTTTTTTTAAATATTTGGATAACTGAAATGTTTTACCACAAACATCAAGGTTGATGTTACTATAAATAATCTTTCTTAAATTCAGTATATTTTAAAAGACGAAACTAAATGTACACAGTTACATAGGTACATTTCTGACTTAATTTTTTTTAAGGGATTATAAATCTTCATTTGCCTTTGACAATAAGCTTGGCAACAACTTTTTGTCGATGTTGGACTTACCATAGCCACAAATGATTTTTGCTTTAATTCTTTTTTGACAATATTGGGATGTGAAAATTTTTAGGGATGATCGCGTAAAATTGATGAATACTAAGCAATTCAAAAAAGGTCAACTTTGAACTGCATTCCTTAAAGTAGTGGGGACAAACATTCGACGGATTTTCTTTTGTTATTTTTAAACTTTCAAAAAAAACATGAATTTTAGCACAGATAAGATAAAACCGAAAGTTATACATATTTGAAACCATGACAGATTGTATTTCGTCGCATATATTTTTAAAACATAAAATAATCTTAGTAGAAAATTATTTCTTACATAAGCGTTTTAAGCAACGATTTCTTTAGGTTTAATTGCTTCCTTAGAAACGGAATAAATGAAAAACAACATTGTTATAATTCTTAACATACCAGACCTTGACAGAAATGCGGGTAATTTAACCAATTATTTAGGGCATTTTTCAACAATCCTGATTTGGCTATCATCTAACTACAGGACCTCTATTTTTCCAAAGCCAGATCATACTCAAATATTTATTTTCTTTTTGATCACAAATGATATGTGGCAGAAATATGTACATTGTACATATTATGATTGTATAACCAAAACGTTTACATAAGCGAAAACTGCCTAAATGTTTTAGTCTTTAGTATAGAACGTTACTTATAATACAATATCAATAAGAAATAAAATGCACGACTGGGTTGCACTAACTTGCTTCTGTATGCAAAGAGTCTGTTCAAAAAGTACCTATATAAGATTTAAAAATATACCTGTTAAATAAGTTTGTCTTCAAAAATATGTATATTGTATATCGTTAGACTGGTTTTATTTAATTTAATTTTTGTATATATACAAAATTTTCATTTTTTCTTAAAATATTTTTGCTATACAGTTGCTAGGTGATTGTATATATGTATACGTTTAAGATTTAAGTTTTGTAAAAAAAAATGTGGACCCGTTTTCAAGATATCGGATTTAAAAAAAAAAAAAAAATATTTTTTCAAAAATCCGAAAAAATATACACTTTTGATCTTCAAATATTGAAATCTGTTCATAAGTTTTGCTGAGAATTATAAAACCAAAATTAAGGTTCTATGAGCGGTACTATATTTTCTTTGCATGTCTTCCTTTTTCGGCTTTCATACAGAATTAATTTTAACAAATTAGACGTCAAAACAAAGAAAATTTCCCGTAGACTATGTGAATTGTAGTTTATTGAATACTTATTTATAATTTGTTGAAAAAACTTAACTTTTTTTTACTAATAAAAATACTTTTGATTATAATAAAAATATTAAATACTCGTAAAATATTATGTTAAGCGCAATGGTTTGTGTATTTGAATGAACTTATCGAATACGCACCATATTTTGTCGGTAAGCTAGTTTCATCCCAAGACACAACTCATCCTAGGACAACTCATCCAGGAAATGAAAAAAAAGTGTAAGAAGAATTAATGATATCAATTGTTTGTGTATTCAACTAGTTCTTTCAAAGCTTTTTCATTTGGATATTTCATATTAGAAGAACGGGATGGAAAATAAATTATCTGAAGATAAGAAAGAAGCAGAACATGTATGTTTAAATTGTAAAGCGATCGTCTATTGGTTGTGTAGTTAGGTAGGTGTCTAAAAAGGATAAAGAATAGTTCATTGTCGTGCTCAGCTCTATGGAGATAGGTAGGTATAGACATTTTTATGATGATAATGAGGGAATAGTAGGTAGAAGGTACCTACTACAATCGAATCAAATTCCTTTTTTTCTCCAAGTTCTAAGAGCAAACATGGAGTTATTACGTTCAGTTTTTTTTCGTTAAAGTTTAAGCATACGAATAGGTATGGTTATTAGGTGTTATGTGTGTACTTTGGACAAAATCATATATACACAGGTACCAAGAAAATACTTCTTGATAGACACTTTTAAATAGATTGTTGTTTAAACATATCATATTCGTTTATTCGATTCAGTGGCGCGGCATCGTTGGTATTTACAATAGTTATATTTATCAAAATACAAAAATATTTACCAAATGCTTTAATTTGGAAAAAAGATAGGAATGAAATGAAAGTTTTTGCAAAATAATACGCTCTTTCGGGCTCATGCACAGGATTTGGTCTAGTGAGATGGGGGTTAAATTTAAAACATGTACAAAAATTTAAAAAAACTAACTTAAGATCCGAAATTTTAACTGAAAAATATAATTTTTTTTTTCGAATATCGTTAGAGCGTTTTTTTTTAATTAATTTTGTATACACAAAATTTTTAATTTTGTGCTAAAAATATTTTAAGTATGCAGTTGTTTAGTGATTGTAAATATTCGCTTTGAAAAAAAAAAATCAATACTTTTTAAAAATCCAAACAAAAAAATTGCACTTTTGTATTGTTAAGAGCTCGTTTAAAATTATTGAAATCGGTTCATAAGTTGTTGATAAAATTAAAAACTAAAAGGGCTGGGATGCGACCCACACTGATAACTTCCCATCCCGTCTGTCGATTTGTCTTTCTTAAAAGTTTGTCTATATGTACTCGTATGAATTTTTACCAAATTTGCGTTCTATTTTTTGTAGATTTTTTTTATGAAAAAACGGACTGTTGGATTTTTATATAAAAATTACTGAATATGGAAAACAATATTTTCTTTGAAATAAAATACGTTTATAGTTAGTATTTTTTTTTTTAGTGTTTTATTTTCAGTAAAAAAAAGTTTTAAGCCAATATCTACAATTTTTTAAAAGATATTTCAGTCGAAAATCAATTTTTACCACCTTTTATTAATTTAAAAAAAAACTGTCAATTCGATTTTTCCCAAAATTTGATCAGATGTCAAAAACATTATTCTTCGTTGCGCAAAATTGTTTTGGAGATGAAATCATATTTTAGTCGTAAAATTTTGGTGGTTAGAAATTTTTCTTTTCAGTTTCTTTGATTTATAAAAAAACCCTTAAATGGATTTTTTTTCAAAAATATACTTCTTTGATATTACGTTACAATATATTATATAAAATTTAAGTCGCTAGCGTTTTTGGTTCGTAAGATATTTAGGGTTAACCAAAATGTTCACCTTATTTCAAACTGCGATGGTAAAAAAAACCGCCCACGCAATTTTCTTGAGAGCACTTTCTGCATCTTTCTGCCTTATTTTCTGTATAACAAAATTTATTTGAAATCGATATCTTTTCTGGTTCTTGGGCTATGGACAACGAAAAAAACGTCGCGAACGTACGATCGTACCAACGTACGTACACACGCACGCACATCTATCTTTCTAAAAATCTTTTATTTCGACTCTAGGGACCTTGAAACGTCAAGAAATGGCAAAATTTTCAATCTGACGTATCGGACCCATTGCAATAAATTCCTATGGAAATTTTTACGGTTCACGGTTCTATGAGTGTTATCTTTCCCGAGCAATACAAAAATATGTTTTTGTTACTTAAAGAAGCCAAGTTAAAAAATAAAATTTTAGAGAAAATTAAAAAAAAATATCCGTTTGTTTAGGAGAAAATTCGAATTTTCGTTATTGGACCAAACAAATTTTATGGGGGCCATTGTTAGTGTTGATCTTAAGAAAAAATGAAAAAATGCCTAACGCAAATCTGCTCAGAACCTTAGCGTCCCAGTTTGAACTCAATCGATTCATACGATACTTCAAAACTTGCCTTATAGTTCATATATGTCGCAAGTAAAAACTTAAGACGTTAACTAGCCATGTAAGTGTTTTATATTTCTATCAACTATGTCTTTTTCCATGAATGGCTAACATTAGCTAAATTTTAAACGTAATGTCAAATATATAAACTCTTTTTACAGCCGTACATCAATAATGTGAAATGCTTTATTCAATTATATGTTTTCATACCATTTTAAAATCAATATATTGCCTGAGTTCATTATTTTGTTACTAAAAATTGATTTTTTAAACTTTAACTTATTTAAAAATATATTTTTTCTTTCTATTTCAGGTGAGACTTCAATTCAATTCAATTCAATTAAATAAAAAAAGCCGTTTTCCTAAACTACGTAAGTATGTTTCTTTTTAAAATTTCATGCATTCTTGAGCAAACAACAGTTTGAGTTAAGAAACACAACTTAGTAAATTCAATTCAAATCATAGAAAAAATAGTCGATATAAAAAATAAAGAAAATAACTTGTAAATATTTTGCATGCTTATAAATTTTCTCATCAAATTTTCTGGTCATACAAGTCAATCGTTTAAACGTGTTTTCATTGCTTCAATTAGTCTTCATTACCTATAGACCTAAACTAAAACTCATCAAACTACATAACTTCAAAGGGTTCAATCCTGGATGTTTTCTCTATTCCTAAATAATGGAAATTTAGTCTTTTCCGTCAGTAGACCTCGACCTTCCCTTCTTCTTCTCACAAAGAAAACACAAATTTATTCAAACGTCCTTCTCTAAGTACTACTCTAAATAGACTATACGTGTCCAATGTACAATTTTTGTCATCCCCAAAAGGACTAAAGTACCAATGTCCCAATAAAGAGATTCACTCATGCGAAACATGAAAGAAGTGAACCACCTCATTTTCATGACAAAACCATCCGAAAAATTTCATTCTAGATTCTACCAACCACCACCACCCCAACCCCAATTCACCAATAATAACAAAAAAAACAACACACACATCCAAACAACAAAAAAGGACATCTCTCCTCGTTGTCTTCGTCTTTGCTTCTTCATCTTCATCATCGTCCTCATCATCGTCATCGTCATCATCGTTTTCGTTCTCATATTATAGCCCATCAAGAAAAGAAACCAACAGAGACATTTCACTTATTTTTCTTTTCCCGATAAATTGCACGCGTGGAATAAATTACTTCATTAGTGTGCTTTTGCTCTTTTCCTTCACTCAAGCTCTATGCTTTGCTCTGCTAAGAGAGTTCGGAGTTCATGGTTGTCGTTGTCGTGCCATTTCCGTTTCTTTCGTTTTTTTTTTTTTATTTTCTTTGCTCAAAAGCAATTTCCCAGAGATAACGCGTATACCGAATTAAATGATTCAAAACGAAAATTGTAATTTGAATTCAACAACCATCAACTTAATTTGAAAACAACCTTAAAGTTCCTTCCTGTTGACTGGCCTCACAGTACTATTGGCATAGATATACCTACCTGGATGATACCTACGTTTTTTGACAGGATATCACCCGTAGCGGGATGAATTGCAAAAAAGGACGAAATCATTCAAGGTGTATTTAAATAATACAAAACTAAGGCTACCGTGACACGACGACAATGATATCACTGATCAGGACTTTTTTGGTCTTGCTTTCGTTTTTATGTTGTTGTTGGTATCGTGGACATGGGAAGAACGGGAGATGTAAGAGGGCATGAACCTCTGACTCTCGGTATAGGTTTTGCATATTTAATGTCCCGCAGTCAGTCGTTTGACCGCAAAATTTTATTCAAAGCCGCAACCACAACAGAGCGACCCAACAAGAAGGAAGAAAAATTATGGTCGATGGTGTAATTAAGTTTGGCGCACAGATACCCCCCTTTTCCCACTTTGTCTAAACTTTGCATGGATATATTATGGTTAGCCCAGGCGACTGATCCTTATGCTGGCCCAGTGCCGCCACCGCATCGCCTTCACCACCTCACCATGAGTTGAATGAGTGAGCTCTGAAGCCGAAAATTGTTTTCAATTAACGTGACAGATTTGCCTGTGGATTAATTTTGTGCTTGACTGCGAGGTGCAGTGCGGTTAGATTGGACGGGCCTCGGTTTTTTGCCTTTTTTCCCGTCCAAACCAAGCAAAACAGTCGAGAGTCGACATTCGACAAGACGAGAACCGAAATTCAAAATGAATAAGATTGAGGTACAAAAAGGGGCTATCAAAGAACGATAAATGACTTCACATAGAACACACACAACAACAACAACAAAAAACAAAAACCTCCCAAGAAATAAAAGGTAGACGAAAATAAATTACATGCTCGAAGACTGGAGTTAACATTCGATTCGGTAGCCGTGGTATAAAGGTTGGTACAAAATAATATGTTCGGTCTATAATCTTTAGATGGTGCGGCTCAGCGCGGTGGAATAGAGGCAGAATAAAAAAAAACGTATACCTATAAGTAGACGAGACGTTGAGGTATTTCATTTTTCACTTAAATTCAGGGAATTTTTGGTGGTTCTCGGCATCTCGCTCTGCAATTTGAAGAATGAGTGGAATTAGTTCTAATTTAGAACTACTGATTAATAGGGATAGGTTTATATAGCGAAACTAATTTGATGGATGGAAATCAATCAGCTAATGAGTCAGGACAAGAAGACTTGCTTTTTTTGTATGTATTTTCGTATATAACGATATCGGATTCGATGTGTACATTACATATGTACATATATACATTTTGGCATAATGAAATATCAACATCATTTTAAAGAAGAAAGAACTACATAAGCTTTACCAAATACAAATGAGCTACATGAGAGTTTAGAAGAAGAATGTGATTGGACTGAGAAATGAAGGAAAAAAATGTAACTCGAGATAAATTGACTAACAAATTTAAGGATTGTTCTGAAATGTCAGATAACAAAAGAGGTTTTTGAAGACATTTATCAGGTCGGGATTATGTGCTTTCCAGAACTCAGTTTCTACTGGATATCAAAGAAATTAATTTTTCTTGTTTTTTTTTTTGTTGGAATTAACGACTAATGATTTTGAAGGTCTTAGAAGAAGATACAAATATTACTCATCATATTATTGTTCATAGGTTTTCGGCAATCCTTTTAATCTCTATTGTTTTAAACAAACCTTTTAAATTGCATTTATGTATATTTTAGTTAACATTAGTCCAAGCTCTAGATCGAGTCTAAGACTGATCATATAAATCCTGTATAATTTAAATTTCTATGATCAATATTATTTCGTATGATCTGTTGGGTCATATAAGTGAATTTCAAAATTTTGTACATTTTCTAAAAAACCGTTTTGGTATAATACAAAATTGCGTCCTTATATTTTTCAATCTAATATTTGGAAAAAGAAAATTTAAGAGGAAAAGAATTATGACCCACGAGTATCATACAGTTTTAAAAAGAATTGTATTTTAAACTATTTTGAAACACATTTCGACCCACTGCAAATTCAAGTTTTTGTTTCTTAATATTCATGTTAATATAAAAGTAGACCCATAATTGCTTCTTTCACTTCATTCTTTTTGAAACAATATTTCAATTTGAAAATTGTGTTCAACATTATT
This sequence comes from Eupeodes corollae, assembly GCF_945859685.1. Classification (NCBI taxonomy): domain Eukaryota; kingdom Metazoa; phylum Arthropoda; class Insecta; order Diptera; family Syrphidae; genus Eupeodes; species Eupeodes corollae. The sequence continues at coordinate 250,408,012 of NC_079147.1, forward strand.
GTGTTTTTTAGTCTTTTTTTAGAATCTCGAAATACAAAATTTTGTGCAATTAGAATTTTAAAACACAATCTCTGCTTAAAGCATTTTGACAGTATAGTGTTTGTACGTAAAGTTTTTGTAATACAGAATTCAAATACACAGTTTTTAAGTGTAATAATTTTCAATCCTACCACAGTTACATCCACTCTACACGTCTTTATGAAGTCCTTACAATCATAGAAAAAGAAGTCTACCTTTATGGCCCTTGAACCGTCCGTTTGTGCCCGAAAGTAGTTCGAACTCATTGAAATTTAAGGCTCATCGATCACTTTGATGGCCTTGAGTGACAGTTATGACGTGAAAACCAAAAATCCACCCCCAAACAGTGGCCGCTTTTGATGCATGCATTGAACGGTCTTAGAAATTATTTAATGTCTTAAATTCCAAAATTTTTTTTTGGGGCCACACCTTGCTTTATATGTCCGTCGACATATATAAATACTGATTCACCAGATACTGAGGTACTTCACTACACTTTTGCTCGTTAAACGCTGCCCCTGAAGAGCAACGATGACCATCTTGCGCCAATTCTTGCACGTGTCCCTCGTGGCTCTAGCCAACGGAATCCGGAACAGAATTGTCTCCGACTTCTGGACATTTATATTCAGTTTCAAGTCGTTGGAATATTGCTGAATCTTGTCGAAATCACGCTGCAAGAGAATTGCCTTTGTAAGACTACCTATGAGATCGCTGGTGTAAATGCTGAGGATAATCGGTGAATTCACCGCTCCCTGTTGAAGACCATTTTTAATTAATTATTTAAAAATTAATTTATGTTGTGTTAGAAGTTACATTGCCACTTTTGACAGCAAACTTTCTACCGTTAAGCATATCATAAAGTATATACAACAATGTCTTGCTTATGCCAAACCTGCTCAGTTTTAGGTAAAGACCCTCTAACCATACGGTGTCAAAGGCCTTTTCCAAATCAACCAGAACAGCACCTGTGCATTGTTGTTTTGATTTATTCCATTGGAGATCAGAAATGAGTTTAGACGCAGCATGAATTGTCATGACGCGCCTTGAACCAGAACTGTTTATCTGGAATTATTGTGCTGTCCGCAGCCCATTTAGTCACATCCCTATTGATGATCTTTTCGAAAAGTTGTTGACGTTCGGAAGAAGACTTATCGACCGAAGTTTTGACGGGTTGGAATTGTTCTTTCCCTTTTTTGGGAGAGGATGAACCACAGCGGTCTTCCAATGCATTGGATAATATGCATAATTCAGTACAATATTGAAGAGTGTGGTATAAATGTCAATTGCCTCCATCAGTAAACGTTGGATATACCATCCACACCTGCTGACTCTTTGTTTTTTATTGGGTTGAAGATGAGCTGAAGCTCAACCTTCGTCACTAACAAGGGACTTGCTCCCATTTGCTCGGCGATTATGGCATTTGCCAAAGAATCGTCATTGAACCGAATGAAACCGCGGTTCTCAGATCGCCATTGTGTCATTTAATTTCAAAGGTAAAAGTGATTAAGTAGGGCTCTGTTTTCCAGGTCATAGCTGGGGCGAATGCTAATATTTACCTTGCACACTTGCTGGAAAGCAGCCCCCACCGCCTCCTTTTTTTCCTTCATATCTTCAGTTGTAAATAAGTCATCGTCAAAGATGGCTTCTTCTGGATCTATTTGGGCTGTCCTGAGTACTTCTCTGTTCTCTTCACTTCTTTGGAGTTTCAGACACGGGTGGTCATTATCGTTCTTTTTCTTGAATATCTTGTTGATTTTAGGGAACATACCAGGGTTACTGAAATTCACTGACCGGATCTTGCGGTCCCAGTATTTTTTAATTGATAAGCCGTAGTTCTACTTTATCAGCAAATTGACATTTTTTATTTACGACGTCAGTGTTCTTACCTCCAAGTCGTTTGGGTCTTCAAAACGTCTGTACAAGTTTTTGAGTCTTGATAGTAAGTGCCTACGTAGTGCGTCGATAGTCGCGTTTCTGTAAGCGTCCATTTGGCCCGTTCTTTGTTCTTAGGTATTGTCCGTTCCATCGTTCGTTTTATTATTTCGTCCATCTGTTGTTAATGTTGCTCATTTTCTGTATTTGTCATCTTTCTATTGTTTGGTGGGCCTATATCACTTCAACGAAGTGCGTTGAAACGTATTCCTCCAACTCAACGCTTTTGTTCGGAATCGGAATTACAGCAGCCAGTCCACAGTGATCACTGTCGTATCTGACAGTCTGTAAGCAGTTTCTAGGGTGAGTAGTGTCGTACAGCAAAAGATCCAGAAAAGATCCGCTTCTTGGATACGATGGCTTTTCAGTAGCCAGCTCGTCAAAAGTCCAACGCACTAACTATCATGCCACTGGTACCACCCTAATGCACTTTATAAAAAGCGAAATAATTCCAAATTATTTTAAAAAATAAGACCAACTTAATTTTATAGTAAGGGGGCATTCTCCGCCCTTGCAACCCTCCTGCTTAGACACTAGACTGCTAGGAGGGGTGTTTGCAAAGTGTCTTTGCATTTATATCAAACCATATTTTTAAAAATGAAATAAAAACAATTTGGCTTTATCTCACTTTGTTTAAGTGTAATATAGGACCGTTGCACTTTATTAAGGATAAAAAAGGGAAACAATTTGAAATTTGTCCTTATTTTACTTGGCTCTATTTCACTTCACCTACATTTTTCAAATACATTCGAAACAAAATTGTAATGATACTTCGGTTAAAAACTTACTCAAAATACAGGCAACTTTGTTCTAAATAATAAGTCTTCCCCATATTTTGTTCTTTCTTATGAAACTTAATCTAGCTTATTTCTAAGCTAAATGTACTATAGTTAGAAATTAGAGACTCTGTTAATTGGATGAATCAACTCTTTTGAAGGTCAGTTCAATGAAACAAAAGCCATCATAGAGAACAAATTGAAGGACCTCCTAAGAGATTGTTGTTCCCATAAGCTCAAAATGCATTTAATGAAAAAAAGACAAGAATCACATAAAATATGAGACAAAGAAAATAAAGGACAAAGTAAACATGATATAGAAAGATGTTAGATTCTACATATATGTAAGTATATGAAACATTCCCTAAAGGCCATCATAAACTAGATATTTTCCAAGCCTTTGTTGTTGTTGTCTTTTTTTTATATTTTACTCCAGATAACCTGTTTCTTTCTATTCATGTGAAACGCCTCCTGATGGTTCAAGTCCTTTTGCTACTCCAACGTCCTATTAATTATGGAAACATTTTAACAATATGAGAAACTAAGAAGTACAAAATACGAAAAAAAAACAGGTCACACTTTATATATCCTCGCACTTTAGTGTTCTGTGCTGATCCAACGAGCAACTTGTACAACTTTTGTTTGATATACCCAGCAATAGAGAACCATCATCAAGCACTACACCAACCTCTATAACTTCACCCTTCGTTCTTAATTAACTTTGACTCCTACACACAGATCCCATTAGTCTCCCTAATTAACTGAGGATGTCAACATAATTTTCCTCTTTTCTTTTTTTATCTTTATTTTTTATTCTCCTCTTTTAGCATGACAAAGATATTAATAAAAAAAGGAATGAATAACAAGAAAAATCCATGTGTCATGTCGTTTGATATGCAAAAAAGAAAAAAATGAATAAAACTATAATAAACTGTTGGTATGAATAGTTTAGGTATAAGGTTGGAGGTATACTCGTGAATAGCAAGGCGTATTCTGTTTCCACCTTTTGTTAAATGAGTTATAATTTTATTGTCACTTTGCACACAAAAGTGTCCCTCACACTTCTCTTTTATGGCAATCTATTCATAAGGACAATCATTCATATACTGTTTCAAGTTTTAGTGTTCATTTTCATTGTTCTCCACACAAATCATAAAATGAATATAAATAAAATATGCAAAAACGCAACAGATGCAACTGAACTGTTAATATGAATTTTATATAAACTTATGTTTGTGCATGTGATTTATTTTATACTAGAGCCTGATGTGCTAATGTTGCTGCAGCTTCTAAGGATACACAATCAGCCCTAGCAGAGAGTATATATGTAAATTCCAGTGCATGTTTATTAAAATAAAACAAAAACTGTACACAACAGTTTGTGTTTATAAAAAACATAAATAACATGAATTAAACGAGCAATAAATTTAATTTTTCACTTTGATTTCATTCAAATCTAAAGATCGAAAAATTAAACTCTAAATACACAACTTGGTCGCAAAAATCTGCTCTTTTGAAAATCAAAAGTGAAATTTTAATTTGGAAATATCGCTTAAAAATTGAAAATATGTTGTCAGCTAATATTGCCAATACTTTGTAGCCCTACATTTAACATTGTAGAAAAACCAAAGACAAAATTTTAACTCTCATGTTTTAACTTATAAAAGTTACACAAAGTTCCATTTCTCAAGAGATCTAGGGTTCACTCTTTGCCTGTGTCACCTAATTTTTTTTTTTAAGGGTACTTCCTTTTGCAAAGAATTGACAAAGTCCTCCAAGAGTAATTCTTGGCTTTAATGTCATGCTTCAAATTAGATCTTCGGATTTTGCATACAAATTGTAGGTCCATAACGTTGCTAGCACACAGAAATGTTAAGAGTTGTTAGTTCCTGTAGGCCCTGTTTCTGTGGGAACTGTCGGGCCATCGTTATTATTTACTCAATTTTAGTTTGACAAGGTATTGCAAAAAAGAATAATTCCTTAATATTATGTCAATTTTTAGCAAAAGATATCACCCCCGTAAATGAAGCTTTTTGGGATAGACAAATATCAAATCCAGACCTCATACGACAAAAACCATATACATTGTTTATATTCTTTGCTGGCGTTAAGAAATCGTCTTCGTTGATAAAAATGAACAGTTTGCTGGTAAATAATTTCTTTTAGGCCCTAAGAAGCGATTCAGAGGTGCTGCACACTTTAAACATTGTCTTAGCATCTATTTGTATTGGATTTTCAGATTAAAACAAAAAAATGCTAGATTCGTGGTAGGATGTGATATTTTGGGAGTTCCAAAATACTCAGACTATCCTTAAAGCAGAACATTTGAATGCCCTGGGCATTATTGGACCTACAATTTTAAGACCCAGACTCGGTAAGCGCGGTAAATGAATATCAAGTAGGAAAAGCAAAAAAAATCTTTTCTATAAAATCGAAATGCACAGGACTTGAGAATATTTATCCTGACTTTATTAAAATTCTGCTACCTCTTTTTCTTCCTCACAAAACTCACATCTTTAACACAATTATAATGACTTCTACAGGGTGAGCCGTGGTTACTTCCTTATTTTAAAAATCATAACATAATAAGTATTGACAATATTGATTTAATTATTTTTCCTGTGTATAGAAGTACATTTAAAGTTCAATACTATTTGGTTTTAAAAAACGACATCTCGAAAGTGGCCAGCGTTCTCATCAATGCATTGAGATAGTGCTTGTGTCGGCGATAGCAGCTAGAATATTATTTTTAAGATGAAGAAGAGTCTTTTAATAATTAGTGCATACCAACGATTTAAGGTTTAAACAGGCAATCGTACTGGCTACTAAAGATCGCATCCAAGAGAGACGATCCGTTCGGGGAAGCGTTCACGCAAAATTTTCATTGACCTTCTTGCCGGGTGGCGCCATCCTATTCAAACCATACTCCAATACATTCATTTCTTCAAGTTTGGGCAGACAAAAAGCAACAATCATGCTGAAATAACGTTCAGAATTAACCGTAACTGCTGTTTCGTTATCTTCAAAGAATCATGGGTCAATAATGCCGATTCTGGATATTGCACATCAAAGAATCACTTTTTCTGTATGTAAAGGATGCTCATGAAGTTCTCTTGGGTTAGTGGGGCTCACACATCCTGAAATATGGAAATAAGCCTAGTCACTAAAGAAAACAAGGGTGTTCTGAGTCAGGTTTTCGAGGAAGGCCTTACATGCATTTTTTCGCGCAACATAGATTTAGGATTAAGTTGTTGCACCACTGCCAATTTGTATGAGCAAAAATTTAGTTCCCATTGAAAAATTTGTCTCATACTCTGCGACTAGAAATTCCTACAGGAGCCGAATGTTTGTGGCAGATCGCCTAGGGGATTCCAAAATCGATGCCTTTACCCTTTATTTTTTCTGAACACTACAGGTATCCCTGAACGTGTCCACCCACAAACAAATCGATTTCCGATCAAGCACACGAACTGCAGGTGCGGTATTGAAATGGTTTTTGAAAGCACGCTGAACTGCGACGATCGAACGACTGAAAGAAAATTAGGCCTCCACGCGAACGCGTGGACTTTTGCCCTTTGCATTGTTGACACTGAACTAGTTATAACGAAAACCTTAGATAACATGCTTTCGAACAAGCCATAAACCAACGCTCTACTATTGATTGACGCTCAGTTGCAAGAGTTTTAAATAAGGAAGTAACCACGGCAAATCCTGAACATATCCTACTTCTTTTAAGATGTCTAAAATTGTCCCTATTGCAAAAGAGCTCTTCTTTTTTATTTAAGGCTTTTGAAATTCTTTTAAATAAGCCATTAAAAAAAATATGAAAGACAAATAACTCTTGACACCTCTGCAGTCAGGATTTTAGTCTGGACATAATTGCGTTTCAGCTTTGCTTATTGTGCCTGAAGACAGACTTTAGACTAAAAATTTATAACCTTACTTGACTTTTTGAAGGCATTTGATTGCGTGAATTTTAATCTTCTCTGTGATAAACTGACTATTTATTTTAAATTCTCTAACACAACTAAAAACTTTTGTATATATATTTGACCAATGGTTTGCAAACCGTGTCTTATAATGGTAAAGTGTCTTTGTTCCTTCCTGTTTATACTGGTGTTCCTCAAAAATCAATCCTTGGGCCTCTACTGTTTTCGTTGTTCATTGAAGATCTGCCTTCTCTTTTTTCCTTCTGTCAGTACCATATCCAAACTAAGAATGCTCAGTTAAGTATAAGCTTTCTTGAGAGCATGATATCTTAATATCTTAAATGAACATTGATCGACAGGCAATTTATGATTGGTAAACCTTCAACGGGCTTAAGCTTAATTCTGAAAAGACTAAAGCTTTCCAATATTGAATAGAAAATTCAAACCTTATGATATATTAAATAATTCCATAATTGTTTATGTTAAACAAGTCAAAAATATAGGATTGATCTTTAACAATAGACTAAGGTAGGATACCCACGTCGATACTGTTGTGTGAAAGGTTTATGCTTCGCTCAAAAGACTATCTGATATTAATTCGATTCTACCCACTTATACTAAATTAAAGTTTGTTTAGTTGATCCTTCTGTCTATAATTGCGTATAGATAGGTGCGAGCTGTTTGTAAACTTGACTCTCATTAGGCTTAGATGTTAAAAGTAGCATATAATGCAACAGCTTGATTAGTTTTTGAACTGCGTAAATTTGATCATGTTTCGCTTCAGGTTCGTTAACTTTTAAGCTGTAACCTGGATGCTTTTTCAATTACACTGGTCAACTCGACTTTTTGCCGTTTGTCCAAATATATATTTTCGGTATCCCTAATGTTCATGTATTAACAGAAAAATAATAAAAATCTTCTATTACATCGAGATGTCCGAAATTTTTTTTTTTGTAAATATGACAAAAATTTGAGGGTATATCGAAATAAGTCATCACTTTTGATCATAATACCAAAACTAAAACTGCTACTCGTAAGTACACTATATACCCTCACTTTTCGATGCGACATCATTGTTGGTTCTTGACGTTTAATATTAATACAACGATTTATAGAAGTTAACGATATTAATACAACGATTTATAGAAGTTAACGGCGTACTATTTCAAGAAGTTTTCTGCGGAGTTTATTTCATTGTGACAAGATTTTGGAGTTCTATTTCGGATATTTTAATTCAAACAAGTGTTAAATATACACCGCTTACAATATGAATCGAAAATGCTCAAATTCACCAGACCTTTTTTGTTTTATTTGTGGAAAATTTACTTCCATTTCAAATCGAGAACGGCCTACACCGTCACTAAACAATTTTTATAATTTGTATTTTGGTTCGAACATTCCAAACACAATTAACAAACCTTGGGCACCAAGTTATTTTTGTCTAAGGTGTGTCTAAAGGTACCCACCCAGCAATGCCATTTTCTAAACCTGTTATTTGGAGGGAACAAAAAGATCACGTAACTGACTGTTATTTCTGTCTGACTAAACTGAAGGGATATTCGTACAAAACAAGAGATAAAATTGTGTATCCTGATGTAGAATCCGTAACAAAACCTCTTCCTCACAGTGAAAAGTGTCCACCACCGCAACCTCCAAAGCAGGGAACAGATATAGAGAAGATGGTAAGCGACATAGAATCAGATTGTTCAACTCAAACCACCATTCCGTCACAAGATTTCCTTGTAAATGAAAAAGAACCACATTTAATACGGCAAGGAGAACTAAATGATTTGGTCAGAGACCTAAGTCTGTCTAAAGCTCAAGCTGAACTCTTAGGTTCTAGACTTCAACAATGGAATTCACTTCACTCTAGTACACAGATATCTGTTTATAGGCAACGCGATGCTGAATTTGTGGACTTTTTCGGAGAAGAAAGTGGTCTCACATATTGCAATGATGTGCGGGGACTAATGGAGAAATTAGGATACGACTATTCACCAGACAAATGGAGACTATTCATTGACTCTTCAAAATTAAGTTTAAAAGCTGTCTTACTGAATAATGGCAATGATCTTGCATCTGTACCTTTAGCACATGGCGTCCACATTAAAGAAACATATGAAAATATAAAGAATCTGCTCGAGAAAATTCAGTACAACCTTCATTCTTGGAAAATATGTGTGGATCTAAAAGTTGTGGGAATAATACTGGGATTGCAAGGAGGCTACACAAAATACTGTTGTTTTTTATGTGAGTGGGACAGTAGAGCTAGAAGCGAACATTACATAAAAAAGGATTGGCCAATGAGGACAAATTTCATCCCTGGACAAAGAAATGTTTCTGAAAACCCCTTAGTAGAACCGAACAATATTATTTTGCCGCCCATGCATATAAAATTGGGTCTCATCAAAAATTTTGTTAAAGCCATGGATAGAAATGGAGAAGGTTTTCTATATTTAAAATCTATATTTCCTCGACTGAGTGAAGCTAAATTGAAAGAAGGAATTTTTGTAGGACCGGTCGCCAAAAATGGTCGCAGATTTTTGTTGGACATTAAAACGAGATGTCCCAACGTGCAGTTACAAAAGACAAGCAAAACGACCCAAAAAATCATCCGAATAATTTTTTTTTTAAATGATTATCGTTAAAAATTAAGCCCAATTTTTGTTTTTCAATAAAAAAAAATTTCTACGTAATTGGCTGTTTGTAATTTTTTTTACACACATATCTTGACTACCCATTAGCTAAGGTATAAAAAAAAAGTAGTGGCGAACAACGGCAAAAAAAAAGTTGTTTTTTTTTGACCAGTGTTATGGGTGTTGTATCCTAATCTTCAATTTGATTGTTGAAAGGAATCGAAGTGATCTATCTAACAGACTTAACTATTGTTTCTCAAGTCGTTTTGTCTTATTGCGCCCGTCCACACATACGTGCCTGACTGTGTGATCACAGGCAATTTTTTATTCATGCAGTCAGATATTCCCAGTTATATGAGGTCTAGAATCAAAAACGGAAAGTTCCAAGGCAAGTGTTTTGAATATTTCTCGAACTTGAATTGAAATAAACTCTAACTAGATTAATATTAAAATTTCAAAAAAACCTCATCTTGGCGATTTAAACTTTTGTACTTCTGTGTGAATTGTGAAAATATTCTACGCATATTTTACAAATTAAAATACAATTAATATTAAGCATATTAGTTTGTATTATGCATAGTAAAATAAAAACAATTGGTATCAGAAATAATAACTATAAAAATCGTTAAAACATATTTCTTGACCCGAATACCTTAATTTTGTTTTCATTATAAAAATAGTACGCATACGCCCAAGTACACGATTTTTGTTTTTAGTTTGAAAAACAACTCTGTAGAATACACAATTGTTGATTTTAGAGTGTAAGTGACATTAATATATCACTTTTCTGTAAGTTGCAGTGAAATACACAACTTGATTTTTATATTAACAACAAAGTATTATTTTAAACATCTTCACATAAGCGGAATTTTCGAGTATCTATTTTTTTTTGTCAAATCACCAACCTTACCTTTAATTGGCCATTCCTATCCCTCTAGCCAATAGTCAAATTACTCGTAAGCCTTTTTTGCCAATTATTACCACCGCCATCATCATCATCATCGTGGCACCATTCGGTGTCAAGAGAAATTTGTTAATTTCGTTTGTGCTATTTTTTTATCTTCTCTGATATATGATCCAATTATAAAAAGAAAAAAAACTGATTAAAAATAAAATCAACTTCAAAAAACAGCGTGTTGTAATGCTGATTTTATTCGCAGCATGGTGCATTGTGTAGCGTTCTGTATAAAAATTATGATACAAACGCAACAGAAAAATACAAAACACTCATAACCTAACCGATTGCAGTTTTGTAGAGAGTGCATAAAGCATAATGTTATAACTCATTTCATTTCAACGTTTGGTTGTTGCCTGGCCGCGTCACTTTTATTTCGACTCGGTGTGTTGTGTGCATTGTGCAGTGCATGCTGTAAGTTTGTCTCTGATGTTTATGTTATACAAATTATAACACACACAGGGTGTGTTTTTAAATAATATGAATTTCTCATACCTAAAATATTTAAAAATCAAACATTTTTGTCTTAATATTTGTAAAAGAAAGTAGGTTGTTATGAATCAAATAAAAATTGTTTAAGCACAGGGTTATTCATTTTTAAGTTTAAAAATTAACGTAGATAAAGGTTAGGTTAAAGTGGCTGTCCAAATGGAAACGGACTCACTTAGATCAGTTAAATGGCCTATTGTGATATCACATGAATCTTGAGGCTTCCTCCTAAGCTCAATGGAACCAGCTTGAGTGCCTTACGAAACATGACAGGCTGATTATACCGATATGATTTAGATCGGTAAAGAAGAATTCTCCTAGGTAATTCTTGATTTTTTGAGCCAGAGCAAGGCATGTGCAGAGAAGATGAAGAACTGTTTCTTCCTCTTCCTCGTCCAAATAGCTTCCGCAAAAGTCATTTGAGAATACGCCTAGTCTCGTGGGGTGCTTTCCTATTAGACAGTGTCTGGTTATGACACCTAATATCGAGCTTATATGCGATCTGCTTACAGAGAGCAAGCACCTTGAACGTTTAAAATCCAGTATTGGCCAGATGTTTTTTGTGACTTGACAAGTGGTGATGTTGTTCCACCTGGTGCCTGCCCTCCTCACAGCGTTTTGCATTAGCAGCAGTTTACAAGTAGCGATTGGTATGCCAGTACTTGCCAAACGTGGTAGGATGGGCTGTACTGTTCCGTTCTTGGCGAATTCATCTGACTTACATTTACCTAACCTAAATAAAACACGTATGAAATATTTGAATGATATTTCCTTTTTATTACAAAGTTGGTACGTTGACATTAAATGTGAAACAATGCATTATTTAAATGACCACCACGTGAATTGTAAAAGCATTGATTCTTTTGAGTTGATGTTTGACCTTTTTTGACACATTTTGGGTGGTATCTCACTATCTCAGATATAACTTCACAAATGTTAGTTCTTAAGTGCTCAGAGTTAAATTTTGATCTGCATAAACACAGTATAAAAAGTCCAGCGATGTCAAGTTCACATGATCTTGGTGGCCAGTTCATATCACCAAGACGAGAAATTACCCGGCCAGGATATGTATCTTGCAATAACCGGTCTCACCGTTTTTTTAAAACCATATTATATTCTCCAAGTATTATTCTTCAATAGCAGGCTAAAAAAAGTCAGTTATCAAATGACCATAATGCTCCGAATTGTAGTGACAGCCGTTCCATTGTCAATTTCGAAGAAGTAAGGTCCAATCAGTTCTCCGGGCAAAACAGCCAGCGCACCAAACAGTGACCATTTTTTTGGACGTTATGTCATCTCTTCAATTACTTGAGAATTTTCGGAACCCCAAATACGAGAGTTTTGTTTATTAACATTTGATTTTCATATGTTCGATACGAAATTTTGTCAAAGCTACTTTAATTCTGTCAAAGGCAAAATATAATGGTAATTTTATGTGCAGGTGCACCCTGTAAGACTTGTGTAATTAATGACGTGTTGCAGTGTCACTTTGCTTCTGATGCTTTAATTTTCAAAAAAAACCAGCAGGGGTTATTATTTTTTAGATATAGAAACATTTTTTATTTAAAACTGAATGAAAATAACATAATGTTCATCGCGACACACTGTGATTGTCATTATGAAAATTAAACAACAAAACACAATAAAATAAAAAATATGATTTAAAATGTGTAAAAAAAGGGCTTTTGTGAAAAAAAAAACAACAAAAAGACTAAATATTTTTTTCGTGTAAATTTTGAAGGCAAAATGCAAAATTATTTAAATTAACAAATTTTTCCATGTTATGTAGTTTTTTTTCGAACAAAACAAAAACTAAATAATTTATCGTCACACACAAAAGCATAACATTTCATCCAATAAATTAATTTTGATATATTTTCATTAAATTTTCAAATAAAAAAATAAAAACGGAAAAAAAAAGAAAATCTAAAAATTAAATGGAACCAAAGCGAGATTCTCTCGCGCACAGTTGGAGTCATCTGTCTATATAACAAATCAGAGGGTTATGGGTGGTGGTGGAGTATGGTAGGAGGATTGTTTTTCTTTTTGCGTTAAAAGGGGTAACCTTTAGCTGAATGGAGAGAAGTTGCTTAAGAAAAAAAAAACAACATAACGAAACAAAATTGAAAATTTATCACCGGACGTGACCAAATGAATGTTGGCTCCCCTCACTATGCCTCGTCCCTACCGTAGTCAGACCATGAAAATCATATGGACGGATGTTAGGTATAGTCTGTTTTTTGTACGTTGTTTTTCTTTTTGCCCACCAGAGACTTTGATAAAGGTGGCGGCTCGTTAAAGAGCCAGAGGGCAAGTTATAAACCATTCTAAACCGTACCGAAAATAAAGTACAACCGCCACCTAACATCGTCCATCTAAGCCACCATCAGTCGGTATTCAGCATTCAACATCTAGGAAAAGGTATAAGGTACTGATGAAGCAAAGGTATACCCACCTTTATCCTTCCTTCCTTTATCATATTATATTATATTCATTCTATACACAAACCAAAAAAGACCGAATGAGCCTTTTTACGAGCTCGCAAAGATGTACAGCAGTTAATGTATCCTAATGTGGTCAATTGCGTCCTTTTGTGGAGCATTGAATTGAAAATTGGAAAGATTTTGTGCGCTTTGATGGAACATCGGTTGGTAGATGTATGATGCTGCTGCTGCTGTTGCTGGAGGAGATGAACAGAAACGGAGGAGCCGGAAAAATATAATAATAACAACAACAAAAGAAGAGAAACCAAGATGGTGAGGGTATGGAAGAAGACTTGTGGCAATCATGGCAATTGCCATGACCAGTGTACACGACACAATAGATAAGGAGATGGAGATGCTGGCCAAGACCATAAGAATATATCCATAAATTCATGAGTGATGTGGCTGTGGATCTTTTTTGTTTATTTTCTTTCATTGATGGAACTTATACGTACAGAGGTATGGGCACCTCTTCCATATACAATTCTTATTTAGGATCTTTTATTTTTATTATTTTTTAGCATGCGGTATTCAATCATTCTCCTTTTGGTATATTCTTTTATTTATATCAATTGTTAAGGAAGGAATTCTTTGTAGCAAATGAAGTATCCAGGGAAGGAGTTTGTCAATTAGGCAGCGAGAAGCTGCATCGTGAGTGATGGTATAAGTCTGCTAAGAAAGGGAATCAAACGAGAAAAAAACATTGATAGGAATGTGGGTATGGCCAAATGATTACTTATGTTCAAGAATCGTGCTGATGGGGTGGAATTTAAAGTGAGGTTTTATTGTAAATTTGTGTGTATATAGAAATGATGATCTATGATGTTTTTTTTTTTTATTCTATACCTTAATTGAATTCATGACGCTTTCAATATGCGGAGAAAACTTGAAGGATAAGCCATCTGTATGGTTTCCTTTTAGAAAAAGGTTTAAGGAGAACACTGGTTAGTATTTTTTAAATAGGTTAAGGTTAGTTCTGAAAGATACTTTGGTTTTCTCATAAAATTATGATATCTACTGAGCGAAATTTTATTTAGTACTAACATCTTCATAAATAATATTGAAAATGAACCAACCTTTATTACTAAAAATCGACAGGATACTCTAGACATAACTCTTGACTTGATACTATTCACCATATCATTTTAATCTAGAAAGTATCCAAAGAACACTTGTTCTTTGATCATAGATATATCCAATTCAATATCAGTGTGGATGAAAACCCTAGCTCATCGACTTTTTGAAATTATGGGAAAACTGACTGGGCTACATACAGACAAATATTGCAATGTTTACTAAAACCGGGACTATTAAGTCCTTCCTCTAACGCTACTGAACTTGGCAATAAAGTCAATGGTCTCACCTTAGCTATAAATAGATCGTTAGAAATTGCTTTTAAACATAAACTCATAAGAGGAAACCACAATGGTGGGCCTCAGATCACCACTTGCTCAGAAGGGAAAAAGAAATTCTTTAATCGATCCAAATCTACAAGACTAGCATCTCATTGGGATTTTTATACAAAAAACCCTTAAGAATTTATAAGAAGGGGAATCTAAGCGATCTTCCAGGTGATCCTTCTATAGAAGAAACTTCTGAGGTCTTCAGGCTACGGAAAATTCTTTCAATTAAATGCCTAGCTGTCTGAAAATGCAGATGGCTCTTGGACAATTTAAAGTGAAGACTTGCTGAATTTACTACAGCTTACGCTCTTTCCTTGTAGTTTTTTAACGTCTTACCGTAACTTGCAACAATAATATTCGTTTAAGTTTCAATATAACATATCCGCAAGGTCTTATCACAAGTGACAAGCTACAATGGGCTATCAACGGCTTCGGACCTAAATCTGTAAAGGTAAATCAAAGGAAACGGAATTACCCAACTTAGTACGCCTCGAATAATCTTTCCATCATAGAGAGTTCACTATGGTTATTTTTCTTAACATAAAAAACGCTTTTAAAAACCTGGGCACATTTGCACTAACACCTCTAAACTTGGTTAATTAAATCATTTAATGCTGAGTAGCAGAATAATTAACTCAAAACTGGGAAACTCTTCTGCTAGAAGAATCGTTAGTAGAGGAACAACGCAAAGTGGTGTTCTATCCCCTCTCCTCTGGAACATTGTGGGAAATAAAATCCAAACTAGCCTGGCTGGATACGGGGGATTTCTGAGTGATCGCCTATTCAGAAGACGTTGTTTTAGAGATTTCAGGAAATTATCTAATATTCTAAAATAACTCTTACAAAATACCATAGACAGACTAATACTTTAGGCTGATCGGTGTGGACTGGCTGTTAACCCACACAAGACTGAATAAGTCCTATTTTTGAGACAATACGAAATTCCAATCGCTAACCCTCCCTTTACTAAAGGAATCCAATTAAAATCTTAGACGAGGCTAAGTACCTTGGTCATTAGACAAAAAAAACTAAATGGGAAACGCAATGTACAAGAAAGAGTCAAAAAAGTTACTGTAGCTCTCTTTTCTTGCAAAAAAGCTATTGATAATGAGTCTTGCAACCCAGAATCACGCATTGGCTATAGACATCGGTAATTAGACCGATTTTAATGTACGGTGTGGCATTATCGTGCATGGACTGTTTTAAAAAAGCTTTAAGCCGCGACAATATAAATAAAGTCCAACGTTCAGCTTGTCTTTGTCTAAGCGGATTGCTTCGCACAACCCTGTGGCACTGGAAACCCTACTATACCTAACACATCTTGATATATTTAGCAAATAAATATTTGCAAGCTCTGCTATTTGCCTCAAAGCTTCGTGGAATTGAAATAACAACAAAATTGGCGACACTTAAATTCGTAAGTATTCAGAAACTGCAATTCGACATAAACTTTCTGATTTCGATACCTTCCAGATCTTTCTGGATGACGTATCAGTCCACTTTTATACATATGGATCAAAAACAAAAGAGGTTGGTGGAAGTGTGTACTCTGAACGACTCATTCCCCCTTCTCAATCATTGTAGCGTGTTTCAGGCGAAAGTTTTGGAATTGATCTTTTCCAGTGTATTCACGATTTTATTTAGTTGATTCTTATAATGGTTAAACTTACTCACTACTCATTCTACCTTTTTTGATGAAATATATATTTGTGTATTGAGTAATTATGTAAACTACAGTATTCAGTAATTTTAACTTTTAATACTAAAAATTATTAAAACCTTCTAAGAACCATAGCGTTTCAAAGAGGATTTAAATAAAAAATCACTAAAGTCATGTCATCACTCCAAAAACCTCAATAAACCATCTTTTTGATGTTACTTTCGTTCCGGTAAAAATTAATACCTATCACATTATTCAAACCATTGAAAACCAAATTAGTTCTAAGAAAAAAAGCCCAAATTATTAAGATGATTTAACGGTTTTCAATAAGCCTATGTGTAAATTCCTTATCCCTATTCCATGCATCATCAATTCTACTTTATAAAATTTATAACGTGTAATCTATTTCCGTTATGATTATTTTAACACCCAGAACTAAGAAGCTAAGAAATAACAAAACCCAATCACTGATCTCTCTTTCATATACTTTCCCGGTGTTAAAAAAACAAAACCATTTTTTCAAATCATCATATTTAATACTAAGGATTTATTATGTTGGTAAGAGCAACAAAAAAATTAACTTGATTTTTTCTTCAAAACATGCTTTTAATTCTTCACCTACAAAGCCGCTTATAATCAATTACTATTGGGAACCTCTCTCTTATGGTCGTACAGCGTATATACCAACTTTGGGTGGAATAAATACCCACAGGTAAATATACCTACAACGTACCTTTCTATACAAATTTTAATCCCTTCCCGTGAAATACCCGTGATTTGCATACCTCTGATATAAAGTTAAGGCATTTTTGTTTTCACTCTGTGTCGCTCTATAGGGTATAGCCTGTATATAGTATACTTCACGTAAAGGAACGTAAACAGAATGACAGAGCTTAAAAATAATCCACAGTAGCAGCAAACACTAAGCACACACCGCACCATAAACAACCTTATATACCTAAATATGTATAAATGTATATAAAGGTACTAAAGATGCCAACATAATAATAATGTCATAATTGCCGTTGGAATTTCTCAACAAAAGACTGTGGATAGATTAATCCGTCACACACAGTGTCAAGCCGCTTTGAGTTGAGGTGCTTTAAAAAAATGAGAATAAGAAAAAAAAGTTAATAATTCCTTGTGCCGTGTGAAGTGTGATATTTCGTCACTCTGTTAGTGGCACAGTCTTTAAAGAATAAACTTAAAGTTACTCTGATGCGGATCTGGCTCTGACTCTCACTACGAGTTGTGTTTTCAAATCAGGATTATTATTCATATCAATTCAATGCAATTAATTCAGGTCTTTATAGAATCTCAAAAATAATGTCTGTGTATCAATATTTCCAAAGTTCCATTCGATTCACCAGAGACCATAGACATAGGAATACAATTCTCAGCTCAACAGCGCAACGGCTCCACATTAATTTCGATATCAGACTTCAATAATCCGACACTAAGCTGTGAGGTGGGTTCTGTGAGAGGAGTTCTAAATAAAATTATCAATCGAAACTGCAGTCAAATCATGTGTGAATCAATAATACCCTACCTATACCAGTTCTAAAAAACACCTACACTCCTACATAAGCACTTATTAGAAGAATAAGAGAAACAAATATTTTCAAAATTCTTTTGACTTAAATTATTAAATGTAACAATTTATGGTTTTATAGGCGGAACAAATATAAAAGCTTATTTATAGAATCTGTCAAATTAGTATAGATAGAGATCTTAATTTTTCATTAAGGTTTTCTAACTATTTTTTTATTTGTGACCATTGTATGAATTTTGAATATTTAACGTGATCATAAAAAATATCATTTTATTTTTTGAGTCGGAAGTATTTGTCAATTAAAAATGCATTAAAATCAAATAACTTCAAACAAAGGTGTTTTTAAATGTGACAGAAAAGATGCAATATCAATTATCTAATTGAAAAACTGATTTTCTGACGGGAGCCATGTCTGTCGTACAGTACACTTTTACTACCGTGGTTAATTATTATTACGTTGACCTTTTTGAAAGGCCTGAAGAGTTGAAGTTGGCATCGCCTCAATTATTGTCGTTATGGGCCGCTTTAATTCGGTTAAATTCCTGGGCTTCGTTTTATACACCTCTTGCTTGACATAACCCCATAAAAAGAAGTCTGGTGCAGTCAGGTCTTGGGGACCAGCGAAGAGTGGAGTTCCTAGAAATTAATTTGTTTGCGAATTTTTTGTTTAGCTCCGCCATAACTGGTCTGGCTATATGTGCATTGTGCAGTTGCTCCATCTTGCTGAAACAAAACGTTGTTGAATGGTATACGTCTTCGGCGCAGTTCTGGGTAAAAAAAACTCCTTCAACATCTTTAAATAACGGTCCCCATTGACAGTAACGGCTACACCGTTTTCTTCAAAGAAGTACGGCCCAACAATACACCTTGATGAAACTGCGCACCACATAGTGACTCGTTTTAAGTGCAGTTCCGTCTCATGGAGCATTTCTGGATTCGACTCATTCCATATACGGCAATTTTGCTTGTTTACATTGCCGTTAAGATCAAAATAGGCCTCATCAGACATGACCAAATATTTGATCAATGTCTTCTTCGGCCATTGATATCATATTTTGGCAAAATTCCAGGCGAACAGGCAAATCCTGAGGGTTTAACTTGCTAGTAATTTGGACTTTGTACGGAAACAAGTTTAAGTCGTCATGAAGTATCCGTTGTAATGACCGTCTATTAACTCCAATTTGCCCGATAATTTTCGGGCCGAAACGCTCGGATTGGTCTGTATTCCAAATGCTACTGCTGCGATTGTATCCCGAACCCGAACATAGGCATCTCGATGGTACCGCCTTCGTGCGATGCTTCCAGATTCACAAACATGTTTACAAACCTCATAATGGTCCATCTACACGGGGGATTACCTTCAAACTCCCGCCTAAATTCCCTTTGGACGGAAATGACGGACTGCAAAGCATGGTATCGTTGCACTATCCAAATTCTTTTCTCCGTATCCCAAGCATCCACTTTTATAAATCTACATAGTAATCTACAAAATAAAAAAAAATAAGCCGAATACTCACACAAAAAAAAGTTATTACGTTTCATTTTTGTAGCACGATTCGTGTGCAACCCCGTATATCAATATTTGCATGGGAGTGGGTCGAAATGCTGTATTTTAAAATACTGTATGGTCAAAATTTTTAACGATACTTTATGGTCACAATACTGTATTGTTAATATCCTGTATTTCCAAATACTTTAAAATAAAATACAATGTCTCAAAATGTTGTATTGTCAAAATATTGTAATTCATAATCCTGTATAATACTGGAAGCATCGATATAAAGGGCAAACAAAATTGGGCTGAGAATGCATCCTTGGGGAACTTCATAGACGTCTCAAACCATTCCGATAAGTTGCTTCCATTCCAATTTTCCGCATTTGTTGAATCGAGAAATTTGGAGTATAATGAAGACATTTCTAGATACACCTATAGATGATAGCTTGTAGATCAATGCTTGTGTATTTACCGTGTCAAAGGCCGCTTTAAAATCTACGAAGAAAACGTAGAGCCCCTTAGAATTCCCTAAATACTTTGATGCAATACTAGACAGCGCGAAGATATGATCCACAGTATAGAATCCTGACCGAAACCCTGCTTGAAAAATACTTAAGTGGTTTGTTGACTCCATCCATCTGATAAGTCTCTCATAGAGAATTGAGCTAAAAACTTTTCGCAGCGTTCTTACTATAGATATGCCCCTATAATTCTCAGCAACGCTCGTTTCCCCCTTCTTGAAAACGGCATAGATAATCCTTTTATTAAAACAGATCGGAACGGAGGCATCATCGTAGAGTTGGTTTAAGAAGTTTACCAGGTAGTTTTTGAACTGTAAAGTGGCGAATTTATAAAATTCGGTAGGGATTCCGTCGACAGCAGGTTCCTTGTTATTTTTCATTTTATCCAAAATTGTATGCAGTTCGTTCAGTGAAATTGGGAAGTCTAGTTTGTGCACACAGGTGTGTGGTTGCGCTTAGCTAAACTCTAAAATGGTGATATTTTTAATTGCTAACAGCTTTTTAAATGATTTGCAAGACTGTCTTCTCCTATAGAGTTATTATTTGCAGTTTTTTGAGAGCGTCCTCCTAGTTTCCTTACATTGTTCCAAAATTCTTTCGAGTCTTTACAGGAGATAAGTTTATGAGCAACAAGTTTTAGATAATCGATCTTTTTTGTTGTACATAGTTCTTTGTATTGCGAGTTACAGTGCAGATACTGGGTTTTGAAGAAATCAGCGTTAATTGATCTGAAAGGCTTTAAAAACACAAAGAATTTCTTTCGTAGTCGCTTGAAGCTTGCAGTCATTATCAAACCATCTATTTACTGGTTCCGCTTTTTGGGTTTTTGTGAGTGCATATGAAGCTGAAGTACTTATTGCGTCCATTATTAAAATTAAATTGGGTGGCGCAACGGTCCGTTGTGAACCAGGGCCTAGTGACTTACAATTCTCAACCATTCAGTGCGAGTACTGTTGTCATTTATTGCGTCCATTATACTTTCTGCAATTTCATCAATTGATCTTGATGATTGTATTAAAGGGAGGATATTGATATTTCTATTAAGACGATGTTGATCAAGTATGATGTTTTCTTAAAGAAAAGTATTCTGTTTTCAAGATTCTGTATTTCAAAATACTGTTAGTAAAAAAGTACACACTTTTTACATTATCAAAACGATTTGTATTTTTCAGCCTTATTAACAGTACTTTGAAATACAGAATTTTAAAATACAGAATTTTGAGATGCAGTATTTTGAACAATATTTAGAGATACAGTATTTTAAATACAGGGTTATGAGCCATACCGTATTTTGGCCCTAACCCTATTTTCATATTTTGCTGGATGTTGGAATGCTACGAGTATTTTAAGCTCTACTTAACCCAAATCGACCCCATTTGAAATAGATGAGGAGGATTTGTTTGAAACGTACCGATTCGAGAAAAAGAAAACTTTCAAACTAATTGTAGATCGAAACTTAATGAAAGGTTTACCAATATCTGTATTTTCAAGCCTTAACAACACCAATGCGATTTACATAAGATTTCTTAACTAACAAGCAAACAGAATAATTTAAAGGATTTCAAAGATTTTGGCTATTTTGTTCCCCTCTACAACCCATTTTGTATAGTTTTAAGTGTAATTGTAGTAGAATATACCTTAACCCTGTTTCTAACTAAACAGAGCTGCCAAATCCTCTATAAATAGCAGCTGTGTCTAACCTAGATGTTAAATTTAGACTCCAGTTCAAATAGACTCGGGTTTAAAAAATGACTATGAATATGCCCCATAAAGTTTAAATTTCGTAATGTTACCCATTTTTGCATTTAAAATTTGGCAACCCACCAAAAACGCATCCAACATTTTCTAAGTGTGTAACCCGCTGCGCCTTTAGAACTATGCATTACTGGACAGTCTAAAAGACTTTTGAACTTTAGATTGCTGAAGTAAATTAATTTTTCATAATTTTTCACAATGCTTAACTTTTTTGAAGCAAATCCCTTTTTTTTGAAGCATTGAAAACGCATGGAATCATTTGAAAATAGCTTGGTGATTAATTTCTTATGCTGAAAAAAGTTCTCAGAAATTCATCACAACCCTGTAATAACGATTATTTCGATCTTGACACGTCATGATGTTTAGGAAACGTCAAAATCTGTCAGCACATTCTACTAGTGTCATTTTCTTATTTACAGTGAGAATTTCGAGGCACTGTAATAGTTTCAGTTATATATCCGCTATATACTGTAAAACTTAACCCGTCACGAAATCGGAAGAACAAAATTTTGTTTCGGTTTTTCTACAAATGTCTTTGTCAACTTGAAATACCCTATATTAAACTTTGCATTTGAGCTCTTTGGAAACTATCCTTAGCAATTCTCCACTCAATCATTCTTTTCCGCTAATCTGTTTGTGTCATTTCAAGACAAAAATATAGATACACATAATCGTTACTTTAATGATATCCGATTACAATCGATCGAAAAGTATTTAAATGCAAATCAGAGATCTTATAAGTCCCAGCACCTACCACATGTACTTAAGCCCATTTGCTCAATGTCATGTGATGGCTTTTCAATCAACTTTTTACCTGGTTTTGAATACTAATGCCAATATTTCACTTCTCCTGAAGGCAATGGATGGCGGGCGGTTCTAAAGCAGGGCATCACACACACTCATCAAACAAAAGATCAGATAAGTCCAAAGATTAGAGAGATTCTGATGGACTATTGGAATGAAATAGTTTACGCCTCAAGGATATACCTTACCCCTAGCCCTACCCTATGAGCATATATCATTTTCATTTCAACGAAAAAATTAGATAGATCTCTTTTCAAGTCCACCCTCATCACAAAAAGTCAATATCCATCAGGATTTGATAGCTTTCGACTTATTCGATATGGAAATCTTTGAAATATCTTTTGTACTCTCGGCATCAACCCACTCGATGCGATGGGATGCCATAGCTATAGCATATCATAGTCAAGAGTGCGCACTCCAAAACCCATATAGCCCCGAACTCTATGGGTTCCGTGGTGTGTTATAGGTTGCTAG
The DNA here is from genome assembly GCF_945859685.1 of Eupeodes corollae. Classification (NCBI taxonomy): domain Eukaryota; kingdom Metazoa; phylum Arthropoda; class Insecta; order Diptera; family Syrphidae; genus Eupeodes; species Eupeodes corollae. The sequence goes on from NC_079147.1 coordinate 250,430,894, forward strand.
CCCTCGCCGCGACGCGTGGAAGTCTCAACGACATGACGGACGTCCAGTCAGTCGTCATAGCCGTCAGTTGCTGGACTTAATTTTACTTATATATTTCCTGATGCTCTTTTCTATAAGTACGAGTTCGAGTTGAGTATATTTTTGTGTGGTGTGTCGGGCGGTTTGACTTTATAATACCAATTTCAATCAACTGCGGGAGGCCATTATGCCCAGATCCATCCGTTCCGTTGTCCTCATCATTTGGATGATGATGACGACTACGACGACGACTATGACGATGACGATGATGCTGATGATGATGATGGTTGTCCGTCGAGGTTGCCGCGCTGGATGTACTGCTGCGACTCTGATGCCATACACTCGACTCTTCCGAGCTCTCTTCAAGTCACAAAAATATATTCTATAGCATTACACAGAAGAAAAAAAAATAACATCATCCTCGTAATGTGACGTTGTCTCGACAGCTTTGGACGTCTCCTTATTTCCATTGTGGAAGGACATCACCATGACCATGAACGCAACCCATAACTGGGTACTGGAACTGGGAATTTGAAATGCATGACTGTTTTTGGAGATACTCAATTCTGAGGCTGGCGAGACGATGGACGTGTGTCTGTTATGTGGTCCTATTCACTATTCAGTTCGGTTCGTTTTGGTTTGGCTTTGGTTGGGTCCTTGGTTGGATGGAATTCTCCATCTTTTTCAATTTTGTGAATGATTTATTCCGCTCAATCATTCGCCATCGATCAAAGCCATCTTGACATTTAAGGAGGGAATCAAAATGAGCAACAGAATTTAATCATGGTTATATAATATGTATGTAATGTGATGGCTACAAGGAACAACCAAGTATACTCGTAGATGGGACTTCATATCTGCACAGTCTTCAGTCCACAGTCAACATCATCCAGAAGAGGAAAAATACTATATATTCAGTGTCGAACGACAACGACAAGAAGGAGGCATTCAAGTGTTAAATATATATTTTTGTTGAATTTTTATTTATGTTTATGTTTTTGCTTATTTTTATTTTTGTAATTTTTATTGTTTATGGAGTTGTCTCTTTACTTTGATAAATTGGATGTTGATTGTCGAATGAGGAACAAGGGACAATGATGATTCATGAATCATAAATTTGCACTGCGCTAATGAGAAGTAATTTCGCAAATTAATGAGAACATAATATTCTTAATTTTCATAAAATTAAAAAAGGAAATCATTATTTTGTGATTTCAGCAACAGGGAGATCAAAATTGGAAGGGCTTGAGGTTTTGTTGCTGAAATATGCTTCAAAATGAGACAAATAATGTACTGCGATAAACAAAAGGGGTATTGGAACTGTGTTATTCTACATTACTAAACAAAATTTTGTGATTTCAGCAACAGGGAGATCAAAATTGGAAGGGCTTGAGGTTTTGTTGCTGAAATATGCTTCAAAATGAGACAAATAATGTACTGCGATAAACAAAAGGGGTATTGGAACTGTGTTATTCTACATTACTAAACAAAATTTAAGTTTTTATAATCGGTACCATAATTGAAAAATTGTTCACATAACTCAAAATTTCAAGGTCTATAAAATCTCAATCTATCGTTTTAACGTACGTGCACTTGTTGGTCCTCTTTGTATCAAGAATGAATTGAAACTTAAACTTAAATTAAATTTCAAATCTATTGGTTAGGTTAGGTTGGAGTGGCTGTCCAGATGTCATTGACGCACGTAGACCTCAGGGGTCCATTGTGATACCACTAATGAGGTTACTCATGGAAGAGTAATGAACTTAAACAAACCATTTTGTACTTAAAATGAAGTTAGAGAGACATTTTGTTTTAATCGTTGCAATCGTTCAATGGTATTATCAAAGAAGGGATTACCGAAAAGGTTCTTCCTTCTAATGGAAAGTGCTGGACATGTACATAGAAGGTGTTGGACTGTTTCCTCTACCTTCTCGTCCATGAAGCTTCTACAAAAGTCATTTGTGTAGACCCCTAGCCTCAGAGCATGTCTTCATATTAGGCAGTGTCCTATTATTACTCTAATTGTAGAGCTTATACTTTGTCTGCTCAGGGATATCGAGCTTTTTGACCGTTTAAAGTCTAAGCTTGGCCATATTTGCTTGGTTGCTGTGACCATCTAGCATTAGTTGTTCTAGAGCAAATTGTTCGAGAAGATATTTGCATGTAGCAAGTGGTGTTTCTATGTTATGTTTTTGTCTAACATTAGGCAGAAGTGTTCCGTTTTTGCCGAGGTCATCGGTTTTCTTTGAGCCAGGATAGTGCTTCTTTAATCGCCAACACTTCTGCCTGGAATACACTACATTGATTGGGAAGTCTATAGGATAGACTGAGATTCAGTTATTCGGAATAGATACCACTTCCAACTCTGTGATCGGTCTTTGAACCGTCTGTATAGAAGTGTACCTCATCGTCTTTCAGGGGTCTCTCTTCTTCCTAGGAGGATATTGAAGGGACGGGCACATGGTAGTTTTTACCGAATACCATTTTTGGGGTAGTATAGTCTAAGCGATCTGTGATACATCTGAAACTGCCTAGAATAGTAGTATGTCCAATATTGTTACTGTTCCATTGAGAGGTGGCTCTAGGCCTCAGACATGAGTTGGCTGCCACCATTTTGGAGAAAATGTCAAGAGGTGTTAGGTTTTAAAGCACTTCCCGTGCTCCAGTTGGTGGACTTTAATGAGTTTATTTAGATTTACCATCTTGTCCAGTGCGGTCAACCATACGACAGCTCTATATATGAGTATCGGTTTGGATTACCGAAGTGTATAGCAAGTGGGTTATTTTTGGGGAGAAGCCTGATTTTGATCCTATGGCCTAAAAAGCGCTACAGTAGCCTTTTTTACTCTTTCATCAATATTTGCCTTCCAATTGAGTTTTTTGTCTAAAATGAAGCATGAATATTTAGCTTGGTTGGAAAAGCTAATGGTATTCCTTTAATCTTGGGTGGGCAAATCTGATTCTAATTCTGTTTTATGTGGATTGACGTCCAAGCCACATTGGTTAGCCCATTTTGTTAGCCTATTTAAGACATTTTGTAGGTGTTCCGAGAGAACTTTTTAAAATTTGTTTTTAGCTTTGCATGTTTTGAAAATCTTTCTAAAAATATATGTATCTATTTAATTGGCTTTTTATACAAACACATGAAGTGAAAATTCCTAAGGGACTTATCTCAGCATATTTTTTTTTGGTTACTTTGTTTTTCAATGCAGTAATTCGGGAAGTATACCTGCGAGGGTATGCACACTTTTTATTATCACAAAACCCACTAGACAAAAAGTCTACATAAGTATGCATTTACCAATTTGTTGAGTCATAAAGTGTCAGATCTCAAAATAAAAATGTATAGCCTATAAAATGTGGACTTCTTACCCGCTTAAATGAAAAGGATTTCTCTGTAGAAATCTACAAAGACAAACTAAAGTAGACAACTGTGGAGATAGTGATTAAACAATGAACATAGCAAAAGATAAACAACGAAGGACACAAAGTAAGAACATTAATGCTTAGAGCTTGATAGTTCAAGGAGTTGTTATCAAGAAAATTGATGAAATATAGCAGGTTATCCATTTTTCGGTTTCAAAAGTAAACATAAATAACACAAACGACCCAAGTGCAAAGTTATTGAGGGTATCAAACAAGAGAGGGGGAGAGGTGTTTTCACCTCTAATTTCATCCAGATGGCGGTTGAGCAATTCACAAGATACAATGAACGGTGGCGTCTACAGTTCCAGTTAGGTTGAACTACTAAGTGAACACCTTACAGGGCTACTATACGACTTATTCGAAGCCTAGGCCTGTAATGAGAGGTTACGCCGGCTCTTGCTCTTGGAGTTCAGTGAAGGACCTTCAGGTTGAAGGTCGTGCACATAAAGAAAACCCATGACAACGAACTTTGGATTTGCACATGAAATATTAAGTCCCTTAATAGACCATGTGCAGCCGAAGAATCAGCGGTCGACCTAAAAAGAGGATGAACAACTGCGATATATACTATGGTTAGGCAACAAGTCTTGAGCTATAGGTGCATCAACGAGCGCCTCATGACCATCTGCATTAAGGCTTAATTTGGCAACATTAGCCTAATATACGCACACGCCCCCACAGAAGAGAAGGATGACAACACAAAGGTAATGTTCTTCTAGCTATCAGACAATGCATGTGAGCAGTGTTCTGGGCGATTTCAATGCCAAGCTATTAAGGAAAGACATCTTTGGTTGAATAATCGGGAAAAACAGCCTGCACGACAACACTTTCAACAACGGATTCAGACCCATCGAGCGTCATAGTACACACTACGCATTTCCAAACCTTAACATCCACAAAGGAACTTGGAGATCTCCAGATCAATCTACTGTCTACCAGATTGACCATATTGCGATTGACGATAGACACGCTTCCAGCATCATGGATGTCCAAACTTTCCGAGGGGTAGCATCAACTCGAACCACTACCTCGATGGAGCCAAGGTAGCATTTCAGGTTTTCAGAACCAAGGCAAAATAGGGAGATGCTGGGAAAAGATATACAACGTCTAACGGCTACAATCGCAAGAGATCGCAAAATCTTACTCCCACTAAGTTATAAGTAACCTCTCAAGATGTACTGTGCTGCCAACACAATGTTTCGAGACCCGGTGGCAACATTGCCAAGATGCAATCAAAGAAGCCGCCTCTGACGTGCTGGGTTTTGAGCAACCAGCAACAATGTACCTCTGGTTTGATTAGGAATGTCGGCAGGCAAATGCAGCCAAACAACAGGCTGCATAGAAATACGAGAGCTGCTCACGAAATCTTTGAGCAGAATAAGCGAGAGGAACACCGACTTCTCAGAAGGAAAAAGAAAAAGCATGAAGCGTTCATTCAAAGATGTTGAGAGGTTTATAAGCAGGAATAAATTGAAAGTTTTATGAGCCGGTGAAACGAAATTCACATGTACATAAACCTCGAACTAAAAGCTGCAAGGACGAAAGTGGAAACATCATAGTGGAACCGCAGTCAATGCTGAGGATATGGAAGGACAGCTACTGCAGACTGTATAACTGCAACGACTAATAGAACTCCGATGTCAGTCAGGATGATCCATTCAACATAGATGACAAAAGCCAACAATCCCGTCCTCCCAACTTAGACGAAGTAAAGTTTGCCATATCTTAGCTGAAGGCTAACAAAGCCGCTGGAGCAGATGGGTTGATTGCCGAACTCTTTATAGCAGCTGGAGATAATTTGGTTAGGAGCATGCACCAACATAGCCATATGATATGGTCGAAAGAAAGCAGGCCCAATGAATTAAACCTCACTATTCACACGATTCTGAAAAAAGTAGGATTAGGTATTAATTTTTCTATTTTGTACAAAATGTTAAATAGAGCCTTTCCACCAAAACTATAAATCAAAACCTTCAATGCTTGAAACCTCTTTAGGAAAGCAAGTTAAAGTATGCATTTCACTTTAAATTCAGCTTATCAATATGACATAAATTTAACTTTATTTTGCTATGGTTTCCATGTCCAAGCCTATCATATACCTGTGGAGTGGATTATATTTTATTGCAATATAACGTTGGTTGTATCAAAAACTTTTATCCAACTTGATATACATATAAAATCATTCATAAATGTAATGTATCCATGTATAATAGCACCCGAAGGACATGATTTTTCAATAAACAAACCAACAAGCCAAAAGGATAAACACAAAGCCACTTTGACTTAATTTATAGCTGCAGAGATATCTATACATACGATACCCACCTAGACCTATACCTACTATATCCCAAGTCCCAATAATACACATGCCTTACAGGATTATATTCATAAAAATATGCCTTAAAGGAACATACATAGTAAAACCAGCAGCCGTACAAACAAACAAACAAACAAAAAAATTACCATCACAAACTGACTGACCCACAAACCGTAACCGACCACCGGAAAAAGGAAATTCCAACATATACATATATGAAATATATATACAAGTGACTACGTCACTCTGGGGGACATGTTGGGATAAGCTTTGGATTGAGACTTTGACAAGGGACATGACTTGCCTCTATATAGCTTTAAGGTCAAACTATAAAATGAGAAGGGTTTGTACATTTTTCTCCCTACATACATGTGTCTTTTTTATTTTTGTTGTTGTTGTTAGAATTTGATCGATATATGCATCATAGATTATAACGAGGCTTTCTGGTTATTTCATTTTTCGCTTGAAATTAAATCAGAAAAACAAAACAAAAAATAAAGAACAAAACAAAATACTGGACAACCTTAAGCCTAACCAATATTTGGATATTCTAATTTTTGGGTTATTATTGTTTTGACTAATGGAAATTAGATTGTTTTGGGTTTAACGTGAAATATATGGTCCTTTATTTTTTGGGTATATACTTTAACCTTATCTCCTTCTCTCTATAGCACAAAATCAATATTCCAAATGATGTTACGAATATAGCAACACACATCTGATATATAAGAACCTGCTAGATTTATGTAAAGATATACAAATCCTGGCCAGGTTTAATAGGTCATCATTAATAATATTTTGGGAAATTTCAATTTAAGGTATGCATATATGTATGGGCCATAGGTATCTATGCTTTATCTATATAAGAAGAGAAAGGTTTTACCTTTATTTATGAAAATTCCCATAATTGAAAGTCGATGATTATAATGGTGATGTTGATGTTGATGGTGGGGCAGGTCACATAATATTATAGAAGCGCTAGTCTAAGCTTTTTTTCTATCCTTTGTTCAACAAAAATAATGATGTGCTGATGTTGTTCCTTTTACACAGAAATTAATCTGTATTTGTAACCTTCGGGGAATATTGACGCAAAAGATATTATGGCGATATAAAGGCGAGGCGAGTCAAAGGCTGTTTCAATATTATAGAGTGTGGATGTTATAGTGTATGCTCACTTCGACAGAATAGTAATAATAATTTATTGTTAAGGTCTGATAATTAGAGGAGGAATTTTTCCCTTGAGCATTTATCCCAGATAGTTATAAGAATGGCCAATTGGCATGGATATGAGCCTCAGTCATATTATGCCTCAAGGAAATTAATTAATTTTCCGGTTTTATCTATCTAAAGAAAGATACATATATCTATCTGCCTACACTAATGCATATACTAGTGGGTTTATCATGTAGGCTAGGTTAACAAAGATTCGTTACATTTAGGAAAATAAGAAAAAATTAAAACTGATTGTTCGTTTTTTTTTAATATTTTGTATTTTTATTTTTAAGCTTTTTTATTTACATTAAAATAAATACATTTTATCCTTTTTATAGAAATAGAAACAAGAGATAAAATGAAAACGAAAAGCATTTTTATTTATTATTATGACAAATGGAGTTCTGTTTCAAGGATTATAAAATATACTTAAGCTTTGGTTGGCTTTTGATGAAAATATCTTGTTGATTTGATACTCAAGAATTTTTGTATTAAGTCACAATGATATTCCTAAAAATAATCCTTTATGAATGTAGTTTTTCGTAAAGTTGATGGACAGTGACGAACACGAAGATAAGCCGAATAAACTTTAGTCAAATTGAAAAAAAAAAAATATTCCAAAGAAGTTATATTTTATTTTCAAAAGCAAGTTTTAAAAAGTAACTTTGGAAGGAACTAGTCCTGGATATATGTTTTTTGGGTCTTGCACTGATTTACTTGACAACAAAAATTTAAAAATCAGATGCATTGGAAAGTTAATAAGTAGACGATTTCTCTTACAAGGTTTAATAAGTCATCCCCCGAAAATGGTTTTAAAAATGTTGGCAATACTTTACTGGCTTATTACTACCGTTTCCAACCTTTTTTCCAATAAATATTTCAACTAAGCCAAAATGTCTTTAAAAATCAGTTAAATATTTTTAATGGTGATTTAAATTATAATAAAGTTAATAATTGTGATAAATTAAATATTTACGTTCCATGACAAAATGTTTTACTTAATTTTAATTAAACACAGCAACATAAACTTGAAATTGTCAAAACTACATTACATTACATTACATACTACTCACCACATAAATGTACAGAGTAGATAACACAGCACCTTGAGAGACTATGTAAGGTGATAACAACAGAAGACATTAATAGAAGACAGAAGGACAGAAGAGAAACAACAACAGACAGAAGGAATACATGACAACAGCACGCTGTAGGTTTCGAGACGGCCCCCCATCGGTCTACTACCCACGCTCACTGATGCTTGATTTCGATTATCAATGGGAACCGAAGCTTTATCAGTGCCTAGGCCGTTGCCTTGTCAAAATTAATCAAGACTTATTATCAGCAAATTACATCCCTTCTTTCTTAGGTCATAGAAACTCTGATTTATTATCAGCTGAAGAAATATCTTGAAGATCGAAAGCTGGTAAATGACCGTCAGTACGGCTTCCGCTGCAATAGGTACATTGGTGATCTCATGGTTCATTTACCGTAAAGAATGACTATTGCACTTGATATTTCAAAAGCAATTGAAAGGGTTTGGCATCAGGCTCTTTTTCAAAAATGCTTGCTTTCGGTTTTCATAAATCCCTTCTGCATTGGATTAGTTATTACCTTACTAATCCTTTAATACAAGTTGTATTGGATGAATTCAAGTCTGAAAACCACAAAATAAATGCTGGTGTGCCTCAGGTCTGTGTTCTGTCTCCAAAACTGTTTCTCATTTTTATTGATGATCTCCTGTCTGCAACTTCTAATCCAATACATTGTTTCGCTGGCGATAGTCCTCTTAGCTTTTCATGTTCGTTTGCAGGCTCACATCCCTCTTCTTCGAATGTGGAACTACAACGAGAAATTATGATAAGCTCATTGAAATCCGAACTAAACAGCATTGTTTAATGGGGTATTGCATTTATGTAAAATTGCATCAATGAGACTGAACATCTCTATATTCTAATTATGTGTGTCACATAATGACACATCGTTATTTTAATGGTTTATGTTCTAGAGAAATAGTTAGCTGCATTCTTCCCCTCGAACAGTTTAACCGTGCTACACGCGCTTCTAGGAATGCTCATCAATATTACTTTGAACTCAACTTTCGTCGCACAGTCAAGTACAGTGAATCGTACTTTGCGAATGTGGAAAGACCTCAGAAATCTACACAAACCAACACGAATGTTTAAAAAATCATTGATTTTACATCCAAAAATTCAAAAATATTTAAACACCGTAATACTCGCGCTTCTAGGAATGCTCATCATAGTATACCACCGAGCTCGACTTCGATCGTACAGTCAAGTACAGAGATTCGTTCTTTAGCCGTACTACACGAATGTGGAATGACCTTAGAAATCTACATAAACCAACACGAATGTTTAAAAAATCAATGATTTTGTATCCAAAAATTAAAAACATACTAAAACTGGCGGTAGCATCATATGATTTTCTTATTTTCTTAAACGTGCTCATTTAAGATAAATTAAGACATTAAAAAAAACTGAGGCCTTCAATTTTTAACCATTCCTGTGAGGAAGAAATTTCAGGAATGTAATAACAAGTTTAAGCTGAATCCGAACGGCTTATTTAAGAAAATACTTTTCATGAAGAATTTGTCAGTTCGAGACAGCTCCAGTGAATATTTTAGACAGGGGTTGAAGCCAAGACCATAAATCCCGAGTACTACTAAATTTAGACATAAGGAATCTATAAACTTGAAAACGGAAACGGGACAGATGGAAAATTGGTTGTGTTAATTTATAAAAAAAAACTATTTTATGAAACTTTCATATTTAAATATACATATGTACATTGTACACATTAAAAAGAATGACAAATAATGTATGCAGTCATGATCGGCATCGATAATTGCCTAGCATCTCCGATGCATCCTTTCTGCTAATTTGACGGCGTATTCTAGTAGCAAGGATCTCTAGATCCGAATTCGGTAAGACAACTACTTCAAAGTGTATGTCCACGAAGCTTTCAGTCAACATTGAAAAACATTGTGTTGCGCCATTTCAGATCATGAGTATGAAGAAGGCTTTGGATAGTTTAGTAGGATATATTTAAACTTTTTGCCATTAATTTAGCTTTTCCTTGCTGCAGGATTCTGCGAAAACAGATTCACTATTCTTTTTTCATCTTTTTTGTTCACTTTTCCTATCGAACCACGTTCTGGTAAATCATCGAAATTTTTAGAAACTTTATATCGCTGTATCCACTTCTGTACAAATGCCTTCGACTTTTTCATGTATTTAGCAGCCGATGATTGCGACATTCTGGGACCTTGCGGGTAGATGTAAAGGAACACACCCTCGTAGAGCGACGCTTACTTAGCACTATAATGGGGTTTAACGTGATTCTCTTTTGAAAGATCAACGACAACTGAGCGTTTGTTGACAACGCATATCAAGGACAAAGCTTTCCTTTATCGGATAGCAAAGGAATCAGAGCGAAATCTTTCATTAACTGTAGGTAAAGTCGACCACGCTCTTACTTGACAGACCAATATAAAGACTTGTCTTCAATAGAGGACAAATATTTAAAAGAAACGCTTTCTTAAAAAATGTGTTTTTATTTTCCACCCAAAAATAAAAATGCCACTACCTTTACGAATTTCAAAATAAAAATGATAACGTGCTCCTTCCTGCAATGTTATCACAATCTATTATAATTCAATGTGCGAAAAAATAATGCTCTCATAAGCATATTTTTTAACGAACCCCATTCGTGCTTATTGACGAACGTTTCCGTGTGTCGTGCGTCGGTCGTTGTTGAAAAAAGCAAGATTAAAAAATAAAACGACACCACGTCATCAGAATCAGAAGGAAACAGGACGCGTCTATAAAGGTTACTCTATATACCTGTATACCTTTTATACCTACCTACCTACCTTACCTTGCCTATGTACCTCCATTTGTCTTCAATTGGCCATAGTATTCGTAAGTATTTCCTTTTCTTCTCGAATTTTTCGCCTACAGAGAAGTGTTGTTTGCTTCTTTGTTAAAAAAATCAAAAAAAAAAAAATCGATTTTTATTTTCACCTTAGAGCGTGCGTATCATCACGCTCAGGAATAATTTACTGCAAATTGAATGAACTTTTGGTTAAAGAGCAAATAAGGAAAAGCGAAGGAAGAAGCCAACACAAAAGGAAAATAAGACTGAATAAAAAAAGTATGGGGAGGATAAAGTGTTTTAATAAGCTTTTTTTCTCTTTAATTTTTTTTGGGGGGCTTGAGAGGTGGAAACAAGAAGAGGTTGGTTGGAAAATTATCATGGTTAGGTCAAGGGTTATAGCTTGTTGATGTGATACCTACCTTTAACTTACCCATATTTTCATTCAAGCGATCAGACTCCAGGTCGTTGATGGTATAGTGGTAATTTTGTAACGACTGCCATCATTTTTACCTATACACTTGAACTTACCTCTTCCTTTTTCCTTCGGGCCAAAATTATCAGATGAAGAAGAGAGTTTAGAGAGGTGAATGAATCTGGAACATTATTTTCAATCAAATCAAAAGAACAAAAATAAATCATGAGAAATTATAATTGAAAAGTGTACATAAAAACCCCTTAGGGAAATAATTTTTAATCATTGGTTGAAGGTTTTTGTTTTTTTTTTATTGGGAAAAGGAGCAAAAGGGTGTGAAAAAATAGTTAAATTTACTGTGGGAATGAGTTATTATCCTTGATAATAGTCGTTTTTCTGTGACTGTCTGAGACATAGTGATTAGTGATGTAAAATTCATTCATTTGCCACACCTTGTTATATCTATAATTGTATGGAAAAATCACCCGAGGGTAAAATGCAAATTCAATTTGAATTATTCACTTACTGATTAGGTGGAAAGGGATAAAGGGAGAATATGCCTTGGCTAATTGTCTGTTTCTAAGAGAGTGAAAAAAGTGAGAAAATAATAAATAGATTTTGATATTTGGTATTTTGTATGGCCAGGGACTATACAGGTTAGTTTGGGGGACTCTGTAGTTTACATATTTTTGTTTTAGGTATACCTTTGATTCTTAAAAACCATACAAGATAAGTCAAACATTGTCAAATCGCACTGTTTCTGTAAAAAGTTTAGGTACACCATCTTAACTTGATGATGTTCACTAGAGCGCTTACCTTTGACGTTGAGAACCTGATCACCTTTTTTCTTAAAGAAATATGAATCGACAATATTACGCTGACATTTTCAAAGCGATTTGCTACTCTAAAAAATAAAGATCGTGGAAACCAATTTCGTCAAAGAAAAAGGAATATAGCCAATTAGACAAAAAAGCGTTCCTGCCGTATGTAACAGATGTAACTGACAGAGTAGGAAAATGTTTAAAACGATATGGTATAAAATCTATATTTTTACCACCTAAAAAAGTGATAACCTACCTCCAATCACAAAAAGACCAATTCTTTCTTCAAACAACTGTTGTCTATGCGGTACCCTGTACTTATGGTTCGTCATATACAGAGTAGGAAATGGCTAAGGGTCATGACCCCCCTAGCAGTTAATTTGTTTGTATTTTTGTAGGCATTCCCCTCAATTCAATACTAATCGTATTGAGTTAATGGATATGACCCCCGTTATATTTTGAATTATTTATTTTTTGTATATTTTACTTTCTAAACTTTGTTGAAAAAATACCAAATTTAAATGAGGGCTGGACCAACAACATAATATGAATCAAAATTTTTGTAACTTAAGTAATGCTTTAAATTATTTTCAAAAAATTGTTTTCTGTTTTGATGGGTACTGCCACTTTTTTCTTCTTTTTGTATAATAAACACACACTCAAGGGGATATTACTACCCTTATTATGCAGAGGCACGGTGTGCGCACTAGGAAGAGGAGAGAGGGTTTAAAAGGAGATGTCGGTGGACATTGGTTTTGAATAAGTGAATATTGCAATGACTAGGAAAGACAGAGTGTGGTAAGGCATTCCACATTCGCGTAGTACGGCTAAAGAACGAATCTCTGTATTTGACAGTACGGCCGAAGTTGGGCTCGAGGGTATACTGATGAGCATTCCCAGAATCGCGAGTATTACGGTTGAACTGTTTAAGGGGAGGAATGCAACTGGCTATTTCACTAAACCATAAGCCGTTAAAATAACGTTAAAAAAGGGTCAGACAAGAGACCTTTCGATACGACGATGTTCAAGCGAAGTAAATGAACTTATGATGGTATTATCATGTATCAATTTAAATGCTCTACGTTCAATACTATCAAAGAGGCTTAAGTAACTTGCAGGAGCACCAGCCCAGAGATGGGAGTTAAACTCAAGCTTTGAGCGTATGTAAGCCTTGAAGATAACAGCCAGATCGGAAGAGGTGAAATATTTCTTGCGTCACCTAAAGAAACCCAAATACCTTGCGGCATTTTTGGCGACATCGCATATGTGATCATTCCACAAGAGGTGGCTGGTGCAACACATACCGAGAATATCGATGTGTTCAGTCTCATAGATGCAAGTGCCATCCATGGATAATGGCAATGGAGTATATCTCGCTTTAACGGTACAAGACAGCATAGGGTATTCTAAGTGTTAAATTCCACACGGTTTTTTAATCTCCATTGAAAACAAATATAAAAAGCTAAGAGTACTATCGTCAGCGGAACAATGTATTGGATTAGATGTTGCAGACAGGAGATCATTAATAAAAATGAGAAAGAGTTTTGGAGATAATACAGAGCCCTGGGGCACACCAATATTTATTTTATGGTTTTCAGACTTGAATCCATCCAATACAACTTGTATTAAACGATCCGAAAGGTAATTACTAATCCAATGAAGCAGAGATTCATGAAAACCGAAAGCACGCATTTTCGATAGGAGAGCCTGATGCCAAACCCTATCAAATGCTTTTAAAATATCAAGTGCAATAATATTACTTTTTCCAAAACGATGTAAAGATGTGCTCCACTGTTCGGTGAAACGAACCATGAGATCACCAGTGGACCTATTGCTACGAAAGCCGTATTGCGGGTCATTAAGAATCTTTTGATCTTCAAGATATTTCTTGAGCTGATAGTTAATCAGCGTTTTCATGACCTTGGAAAGAAGGGAAGTAAGTGCAATCGGTCGGTAGTAAGAGGGTGAGGAAGATTCGCTTTTTTTGGGAATAGGCTGGACAAATGCGGTTTTCCATCCGATTGGAACGAGACCTGAGGAGTAGGACAGATGAAAAAGCTTAAGCAGTGGTTTTGCCAGCGTTGAAGAACACTTCTTCAGAACGATAGTGGGGATACCATCCGGACCAGCGGATTTATGTGTGCTTAGATCTCTTAAGACTCTTGCCACAGTACGAGTGCGAAAAAAGAATGGTCCCATAGAATCACTAACTTGCTCAAATACAGCGGAGTCATAACACTCACTGGCAGCGTAGAATTGGCGGCGAACTGCCTAGCAAAGAGATTAGCTTTCTCTAAAGAGCTAATAAAAGGAGTGTTATTGATAACGAGCATAGGACTAGGAACCGAAAAAGAGGATAGCAACAGGATTTTACAAATAACCAAAAATGTTTAATGCCTTTTGGACATAAATTTGGATCCCACATGACCAAGAGGGTTATAATTGTCCATCAATTACTTTCTAAGACAAAGCTTCAAAAGAAAATGTGTCTTAGAAAAATGTGAATGTAGTCTTACGAAACGATCCTTTCCACGTTTCTATCCACCGAATAATCACATAAATGATTGTTATAAAAATATCGGCAACACTGTGTTTTCTTAATTTGTCTTAAAAAAATTTCCAAGAAGCTCTTAGTTCACTCATTTCAATTTTCTAGTTTCTTGTAGATGTTGTTTCAAAAATGATGATTTTCTACTGTGAAAGTTAAAGGGTCTATTTCAAAAGACAACTTTTCACATTTGTAAGAACGATTTTTATAATCTCGATTAGGTTTGATACGATGTTGACTTTATCGAACCCCATGTTTCTGTTTTTTTATTTCTTTGGGGTCTGATGTATTAAATTAAACATTCTGCTCGTTGGCATTCATTGGGCCGCTTAAGAAGTCTTGAAAATTATGCTTCAATTTTTCAATATACTTTTTAGTAAGGAAATTAAAATTTTCAAGAGATCTTTAATCTCTTCCGAATGACCATATTTGGTCCGATGCGTTAGAACGTTTGGACATACAAAAATCTAGGATATTTTTTAATGCGGCTTTCTGAATTCATTGTTTCTTTCTAATTGTTCAAAATTAGGACATCAAAACAGCACTAAACAATTACGATATTTTAGGTCTATACAAGTGTTAAGGCCTTGTAACAACTGTCAACTTTTGAATATCAGTTATGTTTTTCCAACTAAAAAGTTCTATCCCGCTTTTCGGTAATATTAATTTGTTAGGTTTCTTAATAGTCCATAGATTTATAAAAAAATAAAAAATCCAAAACTAAAATAAATTAAAAATGTATGATCTCTTAGTATCGGTCATCATAAGCTTCTTTGAAAGCAATAATTCGTTTCTACATTCCGTAAAAAGTATTTGTATATTATAAAGTTAAAAAATATTTTTTAAAATTCCATAAAACAAAGTTATGAAGCTCTCCAATGGTTTAAGGTCTCCAGATTCCCTTTCTCTTTTTTATCCCCATCACATGATATCAATTCAATCTTTTTGAAACAAAAACTACTATTTTAAAAAAGATATACTTATATGCACATAAATACACCTTATCCAGGGTGTATAAAATGTGCCTTAAGTGTATAATAAAGTCCTGGGTCCTGTGCAATATATTTTCCTACTGCTTTGTCCTTTAGTTTTTGTTCGTTTTGAGTGAGGAATTTTAAAATTTCATTTAAAATCCCAGAACTAGCCTCATTTTGAAGAACACAAAAAAATATACAACAGACAGTATATGTGTGTGAGAGAGAAAAAAAGAGAGAGTCAGTGATAGAAGGACTTTCTTTCAATTTTCATATTAAAAACCTACAAAATAAACTATGAAATCGTTTCGTATAATATTCTATCTATATGAGGGTATAAAAAAGTATCTATGGAAAAATAAAAAAAAAGTTTATATAATATGGACATACCTAGTATACCTTACCTCAGACTCCTTCCCTCATCCACCCACCACCCGTTGCTGTTTCTTTGTCCCGATGACCATTGGCATTAAGTGTTTTTGCTGACGACCTTTCCCGCCCTTCTGATGATGGTCGTTTCTCCATCAGAGCTTGTGCGCCTATAGTCGAGGTCCATCCTGGTTGTCCTTTCAATAGGAAGATACCTATGTATATAGAAGAGACTTTGTGTTTGTGCTTAGTTTTGTGTCCCCTTTCCTTATTCGTTTCCTTCCTGGTCCATCTTTTTAGATATTATGTACGTACGTACGTCTACGTACCTAGGAACGTATAAACGTTAGTTTCGGACGAGTGAACCAAAAAAATAAAAGAGGAGCTTCTTCTGATGACTCTGGCATTATCTCAATGTGGAAGGTTCCATCTTCCACTGATTTAGGAAAGAAGGTGAATGATGCAAGACGATTTTCCCTTCCATAAAGACGACTGACTATGCCATGGCTATACCAGAGGAAGAAGAAGTATATCCAGCTACACAATGATGATGATGATGATGGTGATGATGCTGATGAATGCGATGAAGATGATGGTGAGATACGTAGAACTGTGTCTCGCTCTCTCTTCGTCTTCTGCTCTACGAGACTATCTTAACTTCTCAATCAGTGTATAATAATATGAGCTCTGGATGGAGTGTACCTTCTATGTTTGTGATGCATATGGAAGCTCTGTACGGTACAGCTCCATCTATCCATCCATCCTAGTCATAGAGTGAGTATATCCTTATAGATCCTTATTCCCTTGTATGGTCGATCATATGAAATAAATGAAAAGAAAGATGCTTGCACAGAGATAAAGCAATGACTATGACTGCCTCCATATATACATCAGTTAAAGATAGGTTTAGGTAAACCTGGTGCCTGGCCCTCTTATACCTTGTATAGTTTCTATTGTGTGTGCGCTGATTTTCAAATGGCAATGATGCGAAATGAGAATTGGAATGGGCAATCGCTATACTCTTTATATTATGATACTTATGTAGTATACGTTTTTTCTATTTTATAGGAAGAGGAAAAACGTGGAGATTTTTCTTGGATTTCTGCGGCAGTGTAATTAATCTTATTGCTATCTGGTCTATGTTAAGGCTTCTGCTCCTAGATGATGCTATGCTTCTGATTCTGCTTCTGCTCCTGCTGAAGTTGATGCTGGGCGGGTTACCGGTCCGCTTCTTCATCTTGTTTGATGTCAGAGGGTATCTTCTATCTATTATCTACACCACGTTCACTATTCGTCGATATTCTACTCCATTGCTGAAAAGCTTAAGATTGCGATCAGATTTTAATAACGAAGTCCTTCAGAGAGTCGTAGGTACTATATAGGTTCCTACTTTAGTCTTTTGCTCTTTCGCTCATATTTTTGTTCTGTTATAGAGTAATATTGAAAAAAGACCAACTCGTTTGGTTGTTAAAGGAAGTTTTGTTTGATTTTCTATCGTTGTTTTGAAAACGCGGGCGTATCTTATGAAAAAGACAAGAAGAAGGCCCATCAAGTAGAAAAGCAAAGTTGTAAAGAGTTTTAAAAACTATGGACATTGGATATTTATGATTATTAGATCAGCTTTTCTCCCCAAATCTGTTAGGTACGACCTTGTTTCCCGTAGGGAGGGGTCAAAATTAAAAGAAATGTATATTCAAACTTACACATTTATAAAAGAGCTGTCAGCGAAAAACGGATATAAGAAAATACAGACGTTTGTATGATAATAAATTCCTATGTCCTGTACAGATTCAGGTAAGTCTCAATTCCCTCTGTCCCCATCCATTAAGAGGTTCATTACCTCACTAGAGCCATTAGAGCCAAATTTTAAAAGATTTAGTAAAATGTCAAAGCCACTTTTAGCAATTAACTAAGCTTAAAAGGTGATATGGCAAATTTTAACATCTTACTATCTCTTATAGGTTAGGCTAGGTTAAAATGGCTGTCCATGATGGAATGGACACACTTAGGCCAGATTAATTGCCCATCTCTTAGCAATTTGTAAAATTTAAAATTACAAAATGACTAATTTAACTTTTACCAATTTGTTAAATTCATATAACATCTGTATAATTATTCTTATAAGACCATTAAATGGATGTTAAAAAATGTTTGGATGCGCCTTTTTTAAGAGAGCAATAAGAAAATTACTAGTTAGAAAAACGAAAATAAAAGTTTTAAAACTTTTGACTCTATTGGTAAATTTCTTAATATTTAGCAAATTTCTAATAAGTTATATATTAAACCCTTAACAAAAAGTTTAATAATCTTTTTTTTTAGTTTTGAAAAGTCAGTTACGGTTTAAAAAAATACAATATACAAATTTTATGAAGGCTATACAAAATAAAATTAAATGTCAAAATATTGAAAGTCCAAAAATTTTGATTTTAAAATTCATTCGAAAACTGAGAGATCAAATAAAAATAACTAATATCTCTTAAGATTGATCTTAAATTCTGCAAAGGCCAAAACATTATTAACTTCCCATAAGAAGTTGTTATAATCGGTCCGATTTGTCGAATTGAAAATCTTGTCATTTTTCAACGTTTCAAGGTCCCTAGAGTCAAAATAAAAGATTTTTAGAGAGATGTCTGTCCCGTGCGTTCAAGAAGTTTTTTTCGTTGACCAAAGCTCAAGAACCAGTAGAGATATCGGCTTCAAATAAATTTTGTTATACAGATAATAATGCAGAAAGATGCATAAGGGACTCTAAAATAAATAAGGTGGGTCTAAAATTCATAAGTCATAAGCAATTTAAAAAAAGGTCAACATTTTCGTTAACCCTAAATATCTGATAAACAAATAACGCTATAGACTTGACATAAATTTTTCATAATATATTGTAACGGGATACCTACCAAACAAGAATTTTTTTGGAAAAAAAATACAACCAAGATTTTGAGAAAAATCAAGTTGAAACCTAAAAAAAATACGAAAAGTTTGTAAAAATCGATTTTCGATCAAAATGTCTTTTCAAAAATTTGAGATAATGGTTAAAAAATCATTTAATTTGATTACAAATATTGTTGTCAATATTGTTGGTAAATTTTGAGAACAAACGAATCAATAGTTTTTTTTACACACAATTAAAAACTTGATTTGATTGATTTTCGACATAAATAACTTTTCAAAACTTTGAGCTATTGGCTTTCAACCAGTTTTATATTTAAAAAAAATATTGTTTTCAACTTTCTGTAAAAGTTTGATATAAAGATAATTGACACAGTCGTTTGTACAAAAAATAAAAACCTAAAAAAAATATCTTTTCTTTTATAAAATTTTTTTAAAATTTAAAAATATTTACTTCAAACTGTTTTTTATCACAGAAAATATTATTTTCGACATTCAGTAATTTGTTCATATAAATCCAACAGTCAGTTTTTTTCATAAGAAATTGAAATCTACAAAAAATAGTACGCAAAATTGGTACAAATTGATGTGCGGTTTTAGATATCTGGTTATTTAGTCTTGTAAAACCTTTAACAACCTTTCATCTTCAGCACTAATTTTCGAGATAGGAATCGGCATCCGATAATAACAATGAACCTGAGTTCGAAAAGAGAGGGAATTCAGCATTTTTAAGACTCGTACTTCTCGTTTAAAATGTTAGATGAAATTAAAGAGTTCGGGTTACAAAATTCTGATGAGCAATTAGGATATATTAACTTAGGTTTGATGAAATACAAAAAAAAACATATCTATTTCAACAGAACCTCGAACTATATCTTCAGGTTTCAAATAACTCTTATCACTTTTATAAGTCGCCTTTTTAGTTAAGTTTTACCCTAATCCACCCCTTCGTAATGTTATTAATCGATTTCCTCCCGGGCGCACCTATTACGAGCTAGTTTTGTGGTAAAACGAGAATGAGAACAAACAAAATGTAACAATGGGATTAAGAAGGCGGACGAGGCACAAAAGATTATACACAGCCAAACACACTGCACATAGAATATGATTTTGGGGCAGAGAAGAGGCTGATGATTGTTGTTGTGGTTGATGATTCCTTTCGACATAAAAAAAACAACAGAAAAACAACAACAAAGTGTGCACACCCAAATAATAGTAGGTAATTAATTTCATGCGATCATGATGGTCTTCTTTAAGATATTCAATCACTTTTGTGGAATTAATCGTTTGATATGACTACGAGTATAGCCAGATTGGTTTTTATTTTGTTTTTATACCTCGTACTCCATAAGGAGGATAAATAGATTCGCTTTTCTTCTTTATTTTTCTATATCTTCGGTCGGTGGGTTGCTAATTACTAAGTTGTGTTTTGGTTTTTTGAGATGAAGTGCGAGTGATTATATTTAAGGATGAAAGATCAAAGATATTATAGGTTTAGGTTAGGTATGCATACATACATATATATTATGTAGTTGGGTTTATAATATTCTCATGCCTGATGCTGGTTGATGGGGATGACTGTAGGCGCCTGCCTATCAGCTTTAATTATACAATTAAGACGCTTTAATGGAGTGATTTGGTTTAGTTTTTTTTGTGTGAGTACTTTTG
This sequence comes from Eupeodes corollae, assembly GCF_945859685.1. Lineage (NCBI taxonomy): Eukaryota > Metazoa > Arthropoda > Insecta > Diptera > Syrphidae > Eupeodes > Eupeodes corollae. The sequence continues at coordinate 250,451,448 of NC_079147.1, forward strand.
CTTTGGGTTCTTTTTGGTTTTTACTTTGAGTAGATAAATGTATGTTATTAAATTGGATCACTTACGGACATGATAAAAAGAACAAAAACAGAATTGAGTTATCAGAATACATATTAGGGATTTGTTTTCAAAAATTGGGGTGTACTTATAAAACCACTAACATGAGTTTATGTGAAATTTCACTTTGAAACATGAGGACGTAAAAACTTTTAAAAAAGGTTTTTAATTTTATGTTTATTCATATTGCTTTGTCCATTTCGAAATAGTTTAATACACTTACGAGTATAAAGTTAGTTTGTTCGTACTTTCTGAGGCTACATAGATTTTTCTGACCATAGCAATACAATTTGAAATCAAGTTCACAACTGGATCACACGGACCTGCTTGTGAATACAAAAACTCTGTTTACTAATAGAAAAAGAAACTCATAAAATAAGTTTGTCTTCAAAAACTTAAATGTTGTTTAAGTTTTAGAACGTCAGAACGATCTTTTTTTAAAATTAATTTTGTATGCATAAAAGTTTTCAATATTAATTTAAAAATATTTGTAGTACATATTTAGTTTTTTAGGATCTTATTAACTCACGTTTTCTATTTAATTTTCGTTTTAAATATTGACCCGTTCTTGGGATATCGAATTAAAAAAAAATTGAAAAGTAATATATAATAAGGGCGGGTAATGTTGAAATGCAATAAAACAAGTAGTATTACCCCAATCATTTTTTATTTGAAAAAGGCATATATACCATTAAGTGTGGAATATGAAATCATTTAAATGCTCGCCTTGGATACTTACGGTGGCACGCTTTCGAGTGTACCAATTTTCAATGACTCCTTCCCATAGATCCGGCTGAATTTTAGCGATGGCCTGTGTTATGTTCACCATTAGGGTATCGGCCGATTTTTGTTTGTTTGCAAAGACCTGCGATTTCAAAAAACAACAGAGGAAAAAGTCTAGCGGGGTCACTTCGATTGACCTTAAGGGCCAATTTCCATCACCCCTGCGAGAGATAACCTTACCCTCAAATCGTTCATGCAAAATGGCAATATTGGCGTTTGCCGTGTGGCTCGTAGCGCCACCGATTTATTGCTGTAACCACATGTCGTCTAGGTCCATATATAGTGCAATTTGGGCCTAAGAAATTAGTTATCATCGTTATCTAGCGCTCGCAGTTGACGGTGACCGCTTCACTAACGTAGTTTTCAAAAAAGTACTGACCAATTACGCCACCGCGGCCAACCCAAAATCCACACCAATCGGTAACTTTTTGTGAATGCATTATCACCTGGTGAACCTTGCGTTTGTTTTTATCGTCCCATATTCGCCAATTCCGCTTGTTAACACAGCCATTCATCCAAAAATGCGCTCGTCACTAAAGATAATGTTTCGGCCAAATTTTGGGTCCTCTTCCAGTCATCGAACACACGGAGTTGTCTATGTTCATGAACTTTGAGCTCCAGGGTCAGTTGGATTTTACATGGGTGTAGGCCTAAGTCCCAACGCAAAATTCACTGAGTTAAAGTCATTAAAAGGCTGAGTTCTTCTGCACGACGAGGAATAGACTGCCTTGGGTTCTGCTGTACAGTTTCGCGGACGGCGGCGATGTTCTCGGCCGATTTTTAGTTCATTGAACATACGAATTTGGTTGATTGTTGACTGAACCGGTTGTCTCAAATTTTTCCAACAAACGTTGAAAAGTCTATTGTGAAGGGCCACCATGTCTACCCTAAAATAGGCGCAATACACGCAACATATGCGTTAACGATCACTCATTTTAATAATAAAGTTTTATCATTTGAAAAACTGAATAATAAACAAAGGATTTGATAGATGTTACCAAAACAAAATTGCAGCCAAGGGGAGCCAAAATCTACCCTTAAGTCACATGGAGGTACTCATCTGGAGTTTTACAAAAGTATGTTTCTTTTTGTTGAAAGAAGCCAAGTTAAGAATAAAAAATAGGAGTAAATTTAATAGAAAACTATCGGTTCTGCATAAGCGGGGCATTGATAACCACACCATCAGCAGCGTTAGATACTCTCCTCCATCTGACACCCCTCGACATCTTCAGCAAACAAGTGGCAGTGAGTGCAACTATAAGGCTCAACGCCTCATCTCAATGGACCAACAACAATCTGGGGCACTCCATCATTTTGAACCTCTTTAATTCTATACCAAAGTACATAGCCTACACTAGTCCTGTAAACGTCATGCCTGTTTCACCTGAAAGGGAGAAGATAGGTATACCGATAGCTACATGTAAACTTCTGCTAAAAGAAACAGCTTTTGCGATAACAAACAAACAACAAACATGAGCAGCCACAAAACTCATATGGCCTTCATTAGACCTAAAGCGCTCTAAAGACTTTTTATCTCAAAGCAGACTTCACAGTGTCCTTATGGAACCCATTAAATCCAATAAAACAATCTCTCGCACTTGCCCTGCTCTCTCACTAATACGCAAACTTCATCTGGGAGACTAATCTTTTGATATTCTCAGTGAACTACCTCAAAAGGATATCAAATATCTTCTTCGCTTTATAAAAAGCTTAAAATGGTTATAATCAATATTAGAAAAACTAAGCCTCTAAAGCAATAATTGGGCTTATAACGTTGCTGGTCTCATCACTGAATATAATTGTTCGATCCCGATAAGATTGAGAGATTTCAAATACTCAATCAGCAAACTTTAAAAGCCTTGAGATCCTAGAGCTTTAAAAGCGGTTTTTCAAATTATTCTTGAGAGACGAATATGTTCGATTTAATTTAAATATTTCAAAAAGGCTATTAAACCCTTCATTTACAAAAGTTTAACTAAAGGAAAACAATTTAAACTTCAACTATAGACTCCATACTGTTTGAATTTCTCTTTATGACAATTTGGCTTATTACTGAATGAAATGTAAGTTCTTGAGGTATGCAATAGGAAATTATTAGTGTAGGTCATATCAGAGACTCTTTAAACAATTTTTTAATAAATATTTTGGAAAATAACCCAGTTCTAAAAATGATAATTTTCATTCCTCACATACCAAGTATACAATAGATTGCGAAGGCTCCATCTTTGCACTAGTTTCTGACAAACCTAATCAGATAGAAGAAAAGCTATCGTAATGACATTTTATTAATGAGGGCACATCCATTTTTAAAAATATACAAGAATATACACTGTCCCAGTTCTAAAACAACAAAAACTGCTTCCAATCAATCAATCAACTTTTAAACTAAACCACAAGAAGTGCATTCTATTGCTAAAGAAAAAATAATAACAAATAATAGGTACTCAAAAGCACGAACCGTTGCATTTCATTTTTCTAATTATTTTGTTTCTTTTTCAAGTCAATCAACTTCAACCATCCAATCTACACTCTCTGCCATCAGGTCAAAGGGTTTGTGGTTCATCAGGTCATCATCAATTATATACCAACAAAAGGATCAACTAACCTAGTTTTACAAATTCTCTTCGTCATCATTAACCTCTACTCTCATTATAGCCCTTTTTGTTTGTCATAATTTTCATTTAAACTCATCTGTCTTTATTGTCATCAACATGGGCACAAGCTCATATTTGAAAATTGACTAAAAATCTTTTTGGGTTTGGTTCTCGAATTGTTATTAAAAAGGCATAGAAATCAATATGGTTACATTTTAACCGGACATGCCGCCATTACCAACAGCAAAGCACATAAGAACTCACAAACACCCACAAAAACAACTTAAACTTCGAATCCGCATTAATACTGACTTTCGAAATATCCGTACGAGTATCTACGATAAAAACCACAAACACTTGAAAAAGAGGTTAGCTTGTTGGCAACTATAGTCGAGTCGGTTTAAGCAGATAGATCTTTGTTTGAGGGACAATAATATAATGAAAGGAGGCTGGGAGACTGAGGCAGGAGGCTGACTGTAGTATATGTACTGTAGCGTATAACTGCTTGCAACTCGGTCGGTGGTGGTTTGTGGTGGCTTGTGGATGATGGAAAACAACTAAACGTGTGGTTTATACTGCTGCTGCTGTGGCGTTGTTCAACCAGTGTAATTTCAGCTAAGTTCTTCCATCATTACCATGAAACTCATACATAACATTGCGGTTGAACACATGTTCCAAACAAAGACCATAAACTTTGAACATGCCACATTCAACATGGCAAACAAACACGTCCCATACATACCCAATATACCATATACTATAAGTACAAACCTACCTTATCACAAACTAACCCCTTTAAGCCTTCCCTTATAGGAACGAGCTCGTCCAACACACCCATCGCATCGTCATATCGTTTGGCAATCGTATGGCAACTGTGTATCTCGGTCGTATTATATCGAAGCAGCAAAACTTAACCCCAAAAATTGTTGGCTTATGTGTTGGATTCTAACATAATATGTCTTATAGGTTAGGTTTAACTAGGTTGGTTTATATATTTCAAATTATTGCCTAACACCTCTTTGTAGATGCAGGAACTATGAAAATCGGTTTAAACCCCACTTTGTTGTCTCTTTCCCTTTGCTGAGGATCTTCTAGGAAGCGTATTCCTCTATACCACCAACAACAACTGTCATCATCGTTTTGACTATAAAGGTAGACTTGAGAGAAAAGAGGTTGAATGTCAAATGGTCAAAGTCTTCAAGGCTCGAAATTAATTTAACCCTTACACCTGAAGTACCTTTGCCAACCCAATTTCTCAAGTGAAGACCCGAAAATGATGACTTAATTTAGGTAAAGTCTCGGAATAGTCAATTTAAATTTCAAATCAGTCTACTTACTCGTAATTTGATTCATTTCACGTTTAACAAAAAAAAAAGATTGAAGGTTGTTCTGAAAGTGGATGGGCGATTTAAACCTTTAATTAAAAAAATTGTTAACACAAAAAAATACCCTTTGATTATCCATGTTTAATTAATAAAATTCACCTTTTTTTTCGTTTCAGGTATGAGGACATGAATTAAGGCTACAATTGGAATTTATAGAAGTGAGTGTAAAAGAGAAAATCAGTCCACTTATTTTTAAAAATACCTGTACCCGAAGTGGTTGTAGTTTGTGTAGATTTTTTGTATTGTCGTTTACCTTAATTGTAGGGCTAAAATTGTTGGTATTTTTAAGTTATAATTTTCTTGATATAGGTTTAGTTAGAGATTTGAAACGGTCCAAGTTTATATGCGTTGAAGATGTATAAATAAAACTAAATAGTACAATGCTTTAAATTTTTTTTTAGAAATTACATGTTTTACTTTGATTCGTTCATAAGAGCGATTGAAAAATTATGTTTTTTCCCCAAAACAGGGTTTGGAATACTTACGTTTTTTAAAAGTATTTAATTAGTTAACTTTCGGATGAAATAGTTTGTTCCGACTGAGGAGGTTAGGAACTTATATCAATACTATTTTGTTACATAAACAGTTTTATAATAATTTGGATAATAAAGTACTCTCATCACCAATTTTATAAAGGGGGACTTTTTAAAAGCTATTAGAAAGTTTAAAAAAAAACACATAAAATTCAGTACGGTCCATACAATTTCTCGACTGAAAAGTTAAAATATCTTAAGTCAACTTAAGATGATTTGCTTTTTATAAATGGATACTAATTCTTTTTTAAAGGAGTATAGATCTGTCCAATCCGTATTCTTTTATCTCACTCCTTTCGCTTTGTATGAAGAAAAAAATTTCATCTTATGTATTAAAAAGATATTGCTACAAAACGTAAAACATCTTAAGTCAATATAAGTTGTTGTCTGCAATCAAATTAATAAATTTTAAACAGACTTAAGATTATTTCATCTTGATCATTTGTTATAATTGTAAAAAAGTAAAACATATTAGGTTGACTTAAGATACTTTACTACGTGCAAAACAAAAAAAAACTCGCCCTTAAGTTGACTTAAGATACATTTCATTAAAAAATTTCTTGAAAGAGAAAAAAAGCAAATCATCTTATCTTCATATAAGATTTTATCGTGAAATTCAAATTTTTTTTTCTGGAACCTAAGTAGACACAGGATATTTTACCGTTTGCAATATAAAAAAAATAGTAGTACCCGTGGCATGATGGTTAGTGCGTTGGACTGTCATGCCAGAGGTCTTGGGTTCGATCCCTGCCTATGCCATCTAAAGTCTTTTCACGGGTACTGCCTCTTGCGAGGATTTGACAAATTCTCCAAGAGTAATTCTTGTCATGAAAAAGTGCTTTCTCAAATTAGCCGTTCGGACTCGGCATATAAACTGTAGGTCCCCTCCATTCCTGACAACATTACTCGCACACAGGAATGGTTGAGAGTTGTAAGTCACTATATTATTTATAATATAAAAAAAATACACGCAACTACGATGACATAAGATGGATTCAATGGCAGTTTAGTTCAGTATTTTGCTCAGAGCATATGTTCCTTAGATTAAAGTGCAATTATTGTGTTTGAAAGATCCTATGAAATACAACGATAACTTTTAGCTAAACTTAAATAAAGAGACAAACAAACTAAAATTTTTAATTCAGAGGTAAACACCTTTTACTTTTTTGTTAGGTTTTTAAATGTGCAGCCTTTTAAATAGATAAGTAATTCTAGCTTATTTCTCATTTAAAATCATTTTTAGACAATCATAATGTATAGCAATTCCCGTGCAGTAGCCATTTTGTGTATGGTTAATTCAAAAAAGATAACTGGAACTCAACTTTGCACGAAAGAGGAACATGAAGAGAACATTGTTCAAAATGAACTTCAATTTTTGAATGATGAAGTTTTCGATGATGACATAACCGACCCAAACTATTATCCTTTTTCTGAGGACGAAAGCATTGTTTCAGATAAGAATGATAATGTTGGCATTGAAGACACAAACTTTTCTTCTGAAGAAAGCATGGTCTCAGAAAGAAACAAAAATGTGGATCCTATCATTCAACAAATGGGAGAAGAAGTTGAAAGGCAGCTTAATTTAGAAAGATCATTTGAAATTGAAGTACCATCTTTAAATAATGAAAAACAGAGCGAAACATCAACTTCAAGGAAACAAAAAAGGAATCAAGGTAAGATGTATGTTACAAAAACTGGAAATTTTATGAGGGAAAAAATATGCAAGGAACTCGAAAGTTGCCGAAAAAAATGTAAAACTTGAGTCACACATGGAAATCAAAAAGATATCTTTGACGCGTATTGGAAGTTAGGAAGCCATAAAAAGAGGATTGAGTTCCTTAATCGTTTGATTGAAGTAGTTCCTAAGAAAAATCAACGATTGACTGCCCAACGCCAGCGAAACCGGTCTGTTTCTAATCTTTACTTTTTGGAAATCCATGGAAACAGAATTAATGTCTGTCAAAAATGTTTTTTATACACGTTTGATGAGACTGAACAAATTATAAAAACAATTGTAAAGAAAAAACGAAATTCTAATTCTGGATTTATTGAAGAAGACATAAGAAGGGATCCTGCAAATAAAATATCACCTATAAAAGTCAATGAGATCCGCAATCACATCAACAGCTTTCCATTGTATGAAAGCCATTACACGCGTGCATCTTCATCTCAAAAATACTTAGCAAGTGATTTAACAGTAACAAAAATGTATGAACTTTACTCAGAATCACATGAAAATCCCGTTTCATACACAAAGTACAGGCAAACATTTTTGACGATGGGAATTAAAATGAAGAAACCCAAGACTGATTGCTGTAACAAGTGTGAAATTTTCAAAATGAAAATAAATTCGGCACAAGATGAAACCAAAAAAGAACAGCAAAAACTTATGCAAGAAAAACACCACAAAGAAGCAGATGATGCCTATAAGGCCAAAGCTGCTGATAAGGCTATTGCGAAAGGAGTTCCAAGTCTTAAAGTTCTTACGTTCGACCTTCAAAAATGTTTGCCAACTCCAAATTTGGAAACATCGGTATCATTTTATAAAAGACTTTTATGGACATACAATCTTACAGTTCATGACTGTATTTCTGGACAACCAATTTGCATGATGTGGCATGAAGGGATTGCAAAACGTGGTGGAAACGAAATAGCCTCATGTATATTGCAGTACTTAAAGTCCATACGAAATGAATGCAGGCATATAATTTTGTATAGTGACTCGTGTGCTGGACAAAACAAAAATGCATTTGTGTCAACTATGTTTCCAACATTTATGCAGAGTGAATCAACAATTCACACTATCGACCATAAATTTCTTGTTCCGGGACATACGTATATGGAATGCGATGTGGATCACTCCTTAATAGAACGAAAGAAGAAGAATTCGCATGCGCAGATTCATCATCCACGGGATTGGTACTTATTTATTTCAGCATTGGGAACCAAAAACACTTTCAAAGTGCATGAAATGGATCAATCAATGTTTTTGAACTTTTCAGCAGCCTTAAAAGAAAAATTTACTTGGCGAAAAACAAACACTACCGGAGAACCTTTTAAATGGAGTTCAGTAAGGTGGCTGAGATACACGAAAACATTTGGAATCATACAGTATAAGACCAGTTTAGTAGAAGAAGAGGATTTCAAAATATTGAATACGAAGAAGAGGGGGATTGCTAAACTCACCATAAGTGATTTAAATTTAGCATACAACGGACCCATAAATATAAGTGCTGCAAAGAAAAAGGATCTTGTTGATATGATCGATCTGATAAATCCAAACTATCATGAATTTTACCTTAATCTGCCATCTGATAATCAACAGGATATTCATCCAGATCTGTCAGAAGACTCTGAAGAAGAAGCTTAATTTAAAAAAAAAAAAACATTTTGTAATTACTAATAAGTTTATGTTTCATTAATTTTTATGAATTTCTTCCTACAAATTTATTTGTATTAATTTATGTTTTGAACTTCTAATTTTTAAATTTAATAAAAAAAAAGAAAAAATATCATCTTATGTTTCATTTATCTTCACTAACGCATTTGCAATTCATCTTATATTGACTTATTTCATAGAAAAGTTTTCCAAAAAGACAAGGCATATCATCTTATCTCAACTTAAGATTTTGAAAATAAATTGTTGGAAAAAAACTAAAAATAAGTAAACTATCTTATGTCTTATTTTGTTATTTAACTCAAAAAATATAAACAATATCTTTTCATAATATTTTTTTTTGAAAAGGCCATTTAATTTTATCTTAAAAAAATTTAATCTTAAAAGATTTTGTACGAAAGTTTTATTGTAAAGCTTGTTTTTTGAGTTTTTTTGCCTCTCCTGAAAAGTTTAAAAAATGAACTTAAGATGATTTACCTTTTCAGTCGAGATTTAATGTTTGAAGATTATTTCATGCACATTCTGACCTTGACTGCGCCTCAAATGTTCCATCCGCTTAGTCCGATTTTGGCATACTCTTTCGAACGTTTCGACCTGTATCTCACGCCTAAATGTTTCTATATTTTCTTCCAATGCGTCAATTGAAGCGGGCTTCTCTGCATAGACATGAGCTTTAACATGGCCACACAAAAAATAGTCTAAAGACGTTAAAGAGCACGATCTAGGCGGCCAATTGACCAGTCCCAAACTCGCCTCTTAACAAGTCCATTGTTGCGCGTGCTGTGTGGCATGTAGCACAGTCTTATTGAAACCAAATGTCATGCAAGTCAAGCTCTTGCATTTTGAGCAAGAAAAAAAGGTGGATATCATCTCACGGCAGTGCTCACCATTCACAGTTGCGTTACGATTCGCATTCATCTATGAAGAAGTACGGTCCAATGATGGCACCAGCCCAAAAGCCGCACTGGGCTCTGGCAGTCACTGTTTGGTTGTCATCCTTCTTATCAGTTGGTTTGGGTGGCTAGATTAGTTACCTACTTACTTTTTAGCCAAGAGTAGTAGGTAGTTGTCCAATGTATTTATTCTCGCTTCAGAAGAGATTCTGTCGTTTTTGAAGTATTTTTGACGCTCAGTGCAGATTCTAAGGATCTTTCTTTCGAAGGCTTTTAGCTGCTTCATGGCCGTTTTGGAGATGGTGTACCAAACGGGAAACCTGTATCCAATGACTGGTCTCAGCAGTTGTTTGTACATCAGGATCTTGGTCTGTTGACTAAGTCCTTTGTTTTTCTTCATCAATGGATGGACAGGGACACGATGAAAGGTCCATCTGGCTTTCCAAAGAACTTTCTGGGCATGCGGCTTAAACTTTAACAGCTCCCAGGTACTTGACGGGGCCCCTTGGCTGAAAGTGACAATCCATCTGGGAGTTTCAACTTCAAGTTTCTGCATATTGTCACTTTTTGAGATTCTCTACGGACAACAGTTGAAGGCCTTCTGAAACAGTTGAGTTCCGACTTTGCTGGTTTGATTTTAATACCCCATTTATGCTAAAACTCGAAGAGACGGTGGATGTGTGCTTCTACTTTCTTTACGGCTATATGCGGTGACATTGAGGAGCAGTTGATCAAGGAATCATCGGCGCATAGAAGGTTCTCGCAGTTGAAGGGGTTAGGTTGGTCAGATGTAAGGATGCTGTATAGAAACGGGCCGAGCACCGGTCCTTGGGCAACTCCAGCCTTGATGTTCTTCATTGACAATAAGCATTTCTCCAATTGTACATACAATTTTCTGGAAGAGAGAAAAGAACAAATAATTCTTTTAGGTGCGATTGGAAAGCCCAGCATGTGAAGTTTATGGAATCCATACGTTATTAAATGCTTTCTCAACGTCCACAAGGCGTCCAACGGTGACACGATGGCTATTAAGAGCTATGGTGATGTCGTGTTAAAACTTCATCAAAGGATGCAGCATCGAGTGCTTTTTCCAAAAACCAAACTGCATGTCAGGAATTATACTGTTTTTAGGAGTTTGCTGATGTTGCTCAAGAGAGATACGGGCCTGTAGTTCGAAATGTGATTCCAATCTCCTTTTTTGGGAATTGCCATGATATTAGCAGTTTTCCATTTTTGGGGAAAGTAGTCGTTGTTGAGGCAGTTGTTGAAGACGATTGGCAGGACTACAAATACTGCTTGCGGTAGCGTCTTCAAGATGAAGTTAGAAACTCCATCCAGCCTTGTTGACTTCTTTAGTTTGCAGTGGTCTATTATTTCACGTATTTCCTCTGTAGTGCTCAAGTATAGGTTGTCAATTGGGTTATTTGCCAAGTTTGTTTCATTGAATACACTTCTCTCTGAAGTGGGAGCCAGAGTTTGTTCTATGGAATCTTCCACTTCGTCAATGAACAGTGGGCTAGACGAAGGGTTGGTGGTAAAGTTGCCTTCGAAGTAGCTGTCAAAGGCTTCCACTTTGTCAACCACTGATGTAATCTCGGTGATATTGTCCATCATGACTTCTGGTAGTGGTTTATTTCTTCCTATAAAGCGGTTGATTTCTTTGAAGGCGTGAGTTTTCTATAATTTATAAAGTCTGCTTGGGGTCTCGCTGTTAGGATGGCTGGCTGGTTGAATTTTATCGAAAGCAGAACTGCTTCGTGGTCAGAGTCGCTGGACAAAGTTAAATGATTAAAGTTGCTGATTTCTGGAAGAATATAAATAAAATTAGAACTTGATGGGAAAAAATCTAAAGTTGATGGAGTTCTTGGTTGGCTTTGGTTGCGACACTAGAACCAAAGAATATTCATTATTGTGAAGGTCCAACCAGTCTACGATGGCTTTGCCTTCAGTACTGATAGCGGTATCCTGCCACATGTGGTGTCTTGCATTAAATTCACCACTAATTAGACCGTAAGTTGTTTGTTTTAAGACACTGTTGAGTATGTTGAGGTCGCCATGAATGTTTACTTTATAGGAACCGCATTTGCACAAAATAAAAACTAAAATAACCTACGATTTTTCGTGAATGATAAAACACTCTTTTACTTTTGTCTCACCAAATAATTAAAAAAAAACATTTTTAAGACTCTTCGTAAATCTTCTTTAGATTGAAAATTGCTGATCACAAAGTTTTTTAGGATGTGAAGTTCAGATAAATTAAAAAACCTTTGTTACATTTTTAAACTAATTTTCTTTGAATTTAATGTTACGATCATTTGAATAAAGCTTTTTGTTTGTTTTTGAAATTCGGAACCCTCCTTCTTAAGTTACAACCAATCAATATTCAAAGCTGAATAAATTCGTATGCATAACGTTTATAAATCAGTGTTAAGTGCTCTGTTGAATCACACAGTTTTTATTTACCAATCAATCAAACACTCTCTTATATTTATGAACAAAGCACTAAATTTTAAGTTCTAAATTTTATCGAATATAAAGTTGGAAGTGAGTGAAGATTTAACTTGAAAACACCCTAATCGCATTTAGTTAAAAACTTAAGAAGATTTATTTTTTTTTTAAACAAGAACAATAAATAAACTCAACACAGCAAATATTCCACTAAACTTTTATTTCTTCTTCCCATTAATCCTTCAAATATATGCGTACATAATGTCGGTATCTGTAAAACAAAAGTATTCAGTATATCAGGCTGTCGAAACATTCCTCCACCCAGTTTACATCTTCATAAAACCGGAAATCCCATTTTACAATAAAAAGCAAAGCTAGGAATGTACATATTATAACAACTTGAGCTAGCCAAAGGCAGAATGGTCTTATACTAAAGTAGGTATAATGATGCGTGGTCCTAAAAAGAACTTTATGTATTCTATAGCTTCCGGACGACTGATGGCAAACAACGGAACACAAACACACTCATCCCATATACCTTCAACGCTATAACCTATTCCCATTCCTATATTTAATACAATGAACTAATTTCTATGTAAATTAGACAATTTAATGATCTTATCCTCCTTAAAAGAAACGGTTCTCAATTTCCTTTTTACGCTTTTGTGGATAAACTCCAACCACCATACCCTATAACCTATGTTTGAATGGATGTAGTCTATGTTAGGTACCTCTGCATATAAAATCTCCACAAAATAAAGCCACAAAACCGCAATGAAAATGATGATGCATTTAAAGCTAAGCCAAAAGGAAAACCGTTTTTTTTTTTGTGTTATGTTGTTATGTTAACTCTTTGCCAAGCAATAAAACCTAAACAAGAAGAAGAAGAAAAAGGAACAAGAAGAAGAATATAAAATCCGCCTTTTTTTCTATACATTATAGAACTCGAAAACCAAACCAAAACCAAACCTTAAGTCGTTCTGCATTTTATTTTCCTATATTGAACTATAAATCCCACATTAAATAGACCATAAACATGTGAGGGAGCACGCATTCCGATTTAGCTATACTCATTCCAGCTTAAGTTTGCTTTTCCAGTAGCAGCGTTAGAGCGCAGTTTGTGAACGCAGAGTGTAGACGAATGACTCCTTATGGATAAGGTAGCTCTTATATTATTATGCATAGTGTACCCCGAACTCTACTTTACTCTTTCGCTATCATCAACATCATCATCATCATCGTTGTCGTGTTCGTCTACGTCGTCATCGCGAACAAAGGAACTCGCCTCTCTTATAAAAAGATTTTAGCCCCCATACGACAGAGATTTGACTCGACTCGACTCGACTTGGCTATGACTATGACTATGAAATGACGTGCCAGGTTGTAAATTTTGTTTAATGGACGGAGCCTTCAATCAAAGTAATTCCTTTAGGTTGTGTCGTTAAAATGATTCCTCTATCACCATCGCCCCGACACCATCACCATCAAAACTTTTCTTTTCAGAAGTTGCATTAACCGAAACTAAAAATCTAAGAGGTTATGAGATGTTCGGGGGCTAACATCCTAATTCCGGGCATACAACCTGATTTACACATCTGTTTTCTGTGAGCGCAAAACCATTTATAGCACTGATGGTGTATAGTAGTCTCCTCACTGATGGATGTTGAGAGGTGGTGGGCGTTTGCCACCGTCTCAATCGTCGTCGACGCGCCACCACGGTGATGTTGGCTTAATGCATCTCTCCGTATCATCAGATGCACATAAAGTGTCAGTTTAAAAATAATTTTCTGACACGAAACGTGCCTCAAGCTATGTTATTTGACTTAAAGTTTTTCTCACATTGAAATGGTACTCAACTTATATTTTTTTAAGTAACTTGTTCACAACATTAACAACAAATAGTAAAATCATCATCAGGGTGTCGCATAAAATAGCCTATTTTTACAGTTTTTATGCAAAATGGAAATAAACTCATTCAAGGTTTCCTCGAAAGTATTGACATGAAAAAAGAATTAAAAAATTTCATATTAAATTTATGTCACACATTTTATAGGTTCCAGACTTTTTGCTTGGGAAGTCGTAAATTATCCCCTTTCCAATACTTGGTCCCTTATAAGTACCTCTACGAACGACAGCCGCTGCATGGGTTGGTCGACACCGGCTGCTGCCGGGAAAATATCATTTATGCGTCTTCAAGTGCGATTTAAAAACCTACTGGTTCCTGGCTGATGTGTAACTGCTTCTGTTTTCTGTCTAAATGGTTTAAGAACGTTGACAAGTTGCTGGCGGTCTTCGGTGGGCCTGTCTCTGTAAATGCTGATGGGATATATACCTACCCATTTATTCGAGAAGTGTGTCCCATCACCATCATCAACGCCAGCGAGGAGCTCCAGCTCGTGTCATCTTTAGTGATTTTTGGTTTCAATTTTGTTTTTATTATTTTTTGAAGAACGTCTGAAGGCATATGGAAGCAACATGTTGTCATATAATGCTATACACAAGCTACTGCAAATGATTTTTCTATTGAATTAGATGCGCGTCTTAAGGACAAGTATCGTAATGGAAGGCGTGGGCTTTGAAAAGTAAAAAACAAAAACAAAAAGTGACAACTTGTTGGGTTAATGCACTGAGACAATTTGTGTTGTCTTGTTTTTGTGATTCGAGAAGCGGAAAGACGTTTTGAGTGCTGTCTATGTTTTGGGTGTTTAGAATTGTTTCAAGAATGAATTGTGAGTGGGCGATTATTGTGGAAAATAAAAATGGAGTTTAAATGTCAGTCAAAATTGAATTGGTTCACATTTTGACACTTTAAGAGGGTAAACAGGCAGATCTTATGGCTTATACCATTTCAAAAGTGATATTTTATTTATGTTAGAAAACTGTAGTAGGCAAGCGAAACAAATTAAAGTAATTGTTAAATTGATAAAAAGAGTTTGGTATGGAATTGAATACAGATACCTAAGGATTTCAATCAACTCTCTAGAATGCTACACAAGATGTCTTGAGAAAATATATACCAACTGTTTGAAATAAGTTTGGCGGAAAATATGGAATATAAATTTCTGGAGCAAGACACATCTGCCTTAACTCCGTTAAACGAAGAACAGTTTCCAATTTTAACAGTTCTTGTGAAAGAAAGTGGAAGACCACAGAATCAAGATTGAGGCTCGAAAAAAACCCCTATCTTCAGCCAGAAATATTAAAGAAGACCTCCAGTTAAACATTACTCAAATATGGGCTTAAAAGCGACACCATCTTCCTAAGAAAAAGCCACTGCTTGGAGCTGCCAATATTCGAAAACGATTAGATTCTGCCAGAAAGTTTTTGTCAAAGCCGCAATTATTCTGGGAAAGTGTTATTTGGTTAGATGAGTCCAAATTTGAACTAAAAAATTCGAATAGCAAAAACCTCGTTTGGTGCAAGCCATTTAAAAGATTCAGCCAGAGGTGGGTCGGATATGGTCTGGGGTTGTTTCTCCTTTAGTGGCGTTGGAAATATCGTTACATAAACTTGGTTAGAGAAAACTTACCTACTTCTGCTCGTAGAATGTCTTTGGATAATTCTTCATTTATTTCATATTTCTCTTATAAATTTGACAAAGTTCATCCAATGTGATCCATTTAAAATTTCGATCGTTTCCTGTACTGTTAAGTATGGTTTACCAAAGCACGCTCATCTTAGCTGGTTAAACATTGGACCCACACTGAAGAAATGAAAGCAATCTTCTTTAGCTCTCAAGTTGCATAAGTTGCAAAATTGGTCAAAGCTTCCGTTGTATGGTTTTTCATTAAAATGCAGAAGTTCGCATCTTGATTTAAAAATTAGGGAAACATCTTTATAGGAGAAAGAATCTTGTAAGTAGTTCTTGTCACACAAGTTATAATTAAGCTGGCTATAGAGTAATCTGCTTTACGATTGACGGGCATTTGCAATCATTTGATTTCGGTTAGATTCTTTAAGTTTTTGGACGATTTCGTATAACTTCGTTTTCATCTTAACAATATTTTTCAGCTTCTCCACAGCAGAGGAAGTAGCAATGCTTTCACATGTCCTCATCCACCAGTCCTTGTTCCGAATTCCGTAGAGCATTATTACCTTACATAACCGAGTTTCTCGTAGACCAAGCTCTTTAGTAAAATAATCAGCCCATAAACTTAGGCTTAAAGTAAAAAGTTTTGGGAGGTCTTTTACCAAATAAATTGTATAGTTTCGTGCTGTTTGTTTCGTATTGAATATTTTCTTTAAGAAATTTCTTTGAAATTTTTCAATTTCTTCGTATTCTTGCATAATACTCAATATTTGTGCCGCATAACAAAACGATGATTTCACGACTGCATTTTGTTGAAATTTTTATGTGATCGTTAGAGAAAATCTTCTTTCAAGTAACTTTAGCTAAGCTTTGTGAAGTTTTTGCTATTTCTTCAAGGTGCTTGTTATAATCCAGGTTCAGATTTAGTAAAACTCCCAAATACTTGTATTATTTCGATATTTCTTAACGATTACCATTAAGTATCCAGGTGTTTCAAACTTCTGTTATAATGAATAGACCCCACTTGACACAATAGTCCCTAAGACGATTTACCATAAATTGCAGGGTTTCTGCTGATTTGAATAACAAAAGAAGGTCATCAGCGTAGAGTAATACATTAATTATGATACCCGCAATCCGGACACCTCCTGGAATGTGCGTAGCTATATCATTAATTAGCTGCCCGTCCCGGCTTTGCACGGGTAGACATAAATAGATACAGATATTTAAGCTAAAAGCATCCTAATTAAAACGACCATGAATCACTAAATTAGAAAACATTTTTTGTCATATCAATAATTTTAAATAAAATCTCAGGAGTTTTTCCGCAGTCAAATTTCTTTGCTTCCCACTCTTTGGCTGCGTAAAACAGGATTGATTGGTATATCGCTTCGAAAACTTTATATGTACTCCTATGTGCAATGTTTTTGTTGTTAAAACATTCTTTCCATGCCAAATTTTTCGTTGAGGTGTTTTTAAATACTTAAGTTTTGGGTAAAATGTACTGCTTAGTATTTGTATTCTTTTACTCTTTCTTTCACTTGATCTTAACCTTCCTCCACCTTTTTTGATAACCATCACTTTCGACTTGTTCAGGTTCACTTCCAAGCTCCATCGTCTACAGTATTCCGAAAGTCGATTTATCATAAGCTGTAAGGATTGCTGTGAGTTTTCCAGCAAGACTATACATCGGCTCTAATGACCTCTCCAGCATATCTAACACCTCCTGGTAATGCGTCAGTGATGTCATTTATAAAAAGTGCGAACAAGCTAGGACTAAGAGCACAGCCCTGTCTTGCTCCCGACTATGCATGAAACCATTCAGATAACTGCTTTCCATTCCATATCGCTGCTCTCGTGTCTGCGTACAAGTTCTGAATAACTCTTCCAAACTTAAACGACATCGCGGGTCCAAACAACATCAATGCGTTTCGATCAACTGAGTTAAATGCAGGTTTAAGATCCACAAAAAAGTGTATAGCTTATTACTTTTTTCCAAAAAAGACTCAGCAATGCTCCTTAGAACGAATATATGATCGATGGTCGAGTAATCCGACCTGAATCCGGCTTGAGACTCCCATAATAGATTATTCGAGTCTATCCACGTGTTCAGCCGCCTTAGTAGAATCACAGTAAAAATTTTATAGGAAGCGTTCAAAAACAAGATTTCTTTATAGTTGGCTGAATCTTCGATGTTGTCTTTTTTGTGTATCGTAAAAATCAAAGCATCTTTAAACTGCTGAGGGATGATTCCAGTTTCAAAAATTTGATTATATATGTTTGCCAGGTTTTTAATCAGTTCGTCAGTGCCATATCTGTAGAATGCCGCTGGTATCCTGTCTGCACCTGCCGCTTTTCCATCTGCTAGTGCGTTAACCGATACGCGAACCTCATGCTGGAAAATTGTACTGTCTAAAATCTCGTCATGAATATAGGGTAAAGGTATAGTAGATCATCATAAACAAATATGAATATGAATTGGCCTTTGCACTTTATTTTGTCCGACAGTGTACAATTTTGAAATTTTTCTATTTTTCAAGATTTCTTGAATATAAAGTAAATCCATCGTTTTTAAAAAGACATTTTGGGCACATTCTTTCGTTGTCGATACTGCAGGAACCAGCAGGTATCATTTGATAACCAAAAAAATGTCCTTTGTCACTCTTTATAATTTTATTAAATTGATTAACAATTTTTTAAAGTTTAATGCTAATACCAATGTATATCATGGAATTATGAAGAAATTCATTGAAAACTTAACAATTCTTTTAAAGGAATTGTCACATTTATAAAAAACACTCCTTCAAGAGAGAATAAAATATTATCCAAGAATAGTGTCAAAGATTCTGTGAACTCCTTCGCGGATAAACTAAATAAACATTTAAAATTTTGTGTCAGCTGCGAGAAATTGATGCGTGAATACAAGAAAATGTTGCGCAGTTTTTCTTATCTTTCTTTTTAAATTCATGGAAATGGATTACCATGGATTTTAAAAAATGACATTTATAAGAGTGGAAATGTAAATTTTGGCGTATAAAGAACTTAAAAAAAAACCGAGAACAACATCACCCAATATGTCATTTTTCTGTCACATCGTATCCATTAAGTAAAGTTTCCCAACAAAATGTAATGCACTTAAAAGGAACAGGAGGAAGACCATATTCATGCATCTATACCTCTGACAGGAATTAGAATAGAGACTGTAATGGTGATTTTTGATGCGTACCGTATATACCTCCCTTCACATACATAAGTGATTTTTGGAGAGTTCCATCATCCTGATATAACTTTTCTCTAAAGGTATGGAAAGTTTCAGGAAATAGTGAATAGCTAATGGATTTTTTGTACAAATATACTTTACTTACTGACGATGACGATATATTTTATTTTATTCCTAGAATTCTTTTCAATTTTCCATACAAAATTATATTTAATTTTTGTTTCCAAGAATTTTAATATTATGAATGTAGGAAGTTTGCTGAAATTATGTTATACCTCCGTTTTTTATCGCAGTAATTATGTTGAAAAAGACAAAAGTGTGCATCTGTTAAAGAACAGTGGTGGAAAATTTTAAACAAAAACTCATTAAATTTAAGCAGTAAGACTGAATCTATGTAATATAGTTACCATGGTTTTATATAATTGATATAATTGTGAACGTTTCGTGTAACTATGTTTTGAAATGTTACACTATTCTTCTAAGTTCAAAAGAAATTTTAGTTAGATACATTTGAATTTAACAGAATCGCATTTACATCTCTACAAAATAAACAAGCTTTTAGCTTCTATTAAATTTAAACTATGGAAACAGTATTTTAAGTTGATTGTTTCAATATGTTTTTTAATTTCTATAGCATGCTATTAACTTATACCTTTCCATGATCCTATAAAGGGTATTCCAAAATTAACGATATATTTTGCCAGTACGGGAAGCAATTTGTTGAAAGCTGAGGTTTAGAAAAATTTGATTAAGCCAAACAAAAGTGATTATTCTTGTTTTTGAAATCTATGAAACATACTATTCAAAATGACAAAAATAAACAGTCCTCAAAATTAAATATGTCTGAATATTAAGTTTTCTCGATCTCACTTGGTTTGCTTTTAATAGTAGCAGTCTAGTAAAAATATTCACATCAACGAATTTTCAAAATTCAGTCTCGATTTTTTTTTAACCAACACTTAACTCAAAAACTGTTTTTTTTTTGTTAAGGTTATCACCAACATTTTTTTCTGGAACACCCTTTAATAAAAAAAATGCTTTTAAAAATTCAATATGTGTGCTTAAAATTAAAATGATTAATTTATCAATGAAAATGCACTACTACTGTATAATCACACAGCACTTTACATGGCTTTTATGCCAGAAAAGCTAAAAATTTAAATACCAAACAAAAAATATATAATTAATTTACTCTTCTACTTCGGATTAAAAAAAATATAAACTATACATTATTAAAAAAATTAAATTAAACTGTAATGCTGCCTTGACTTGAATAAGCATTTAACTAAAACTCAAATGAAACAAATTATAATATGATGAAAAAGGATATGATGTTTTTTTTTAAGTTGAATATAAAATTGCATTTTCAGAGCATTACGAATTTTTGTTTTTGTTTCGCTTTAAATTTTAAAACGTTTAAAAAAAAAAACTTTTCTTTGTAATTAAAAATGAATTTGATGACATAATACAAATAAAACAGCATAAGAATATTTAATGTATTGACTTTTTAATTATAAATACATGATTAAATGTGTGAAATAAAAATATGTTTTTTACATAAATTTTATTACTTTGATGGTTAGGTGGAATTTTAATTTTTTTATTGTATGACAGAAATATTCAATTGATGATGAAATTTAGAATTATGAAAACATTAGTATAGTAGGAATGATATACTAAAAATGTATAGAAACAAAATAATTTTTAATCTTAATATATATAAATTACGTGTCACGACGTTTGTCCGCAATGGACTCCTAAACTATTTAACCGATTTCAATCAAATATGTACACCGTGTGCAGTTTGGTCCAACTTGAAAATAAGGATAGCTTACAACTCTTTTTATAAGTCAATATAATTTTTTTTTTATAATAAGCGCACACTCAAAGGGATATATTACCTTTATTATGTAGACACAGTGTAAGCACTAGGAAAGGGAGAGAGGAGATGTCGGTGGTTATTGGTTTTGAATTCCTGAATATTGCAATAGCTGATAAAGACAGAGTGTGGCAAGGCATTCCACATTCGCATAGTACGGCTAAAGAACGAATCTCTGTACTTGACAGTACCACCGAAGATGGGCTCGAGGGTATATTGATGAGCATTCCTAGAAGCGCGAGTATTACGGTTGAACTGTTTAAGGAGAGGAATGCAGCTGGCTATTGCTCTAGAGCATAAACCATTACAATAAGGGTAAAAGAGGGTGTGACAAGAAACATTTGGACGATGTTCAAGCAACGTAAATGATCTTTTGATGCTAATTTCACCAATCAATCTGAACGCTCTACGTTCAATACTATCCAAGAGGCTTAAGTAAGTTTCAGGAGCCAGAGCCCAGACATGGGAGTTATATTCAAGCTTTGGAGATATATAAGTCTTGAAAATAACAGCCAGATCAGAGGAGGAGAAAAACTTCATGCATCGCCTCAGAAAACCCAAACATCTTGCGGCATTTTTGGCGACATAGCGTATGTGATCGTCCCACAAAAGGTGGTTGGTGATACATATACCAAGAATATCGAGATGTTCACATGCAAGTGCCATTTATGGATAATGGCAGGGGGGTATATTTCGCTTTAACGATACAAGACAGCATTGCGTTTTCGAAGCATTAAATTCCACACATTTTCTTATTCCCCATTGTACAATGCTGTTTAGGTCGGAATTTAATGAGCTTATCATATTTTGTCGTTGCAGTTCCACATCCGAAGAAGAGGGGTGTTAATCTGAAAACGAATATGAAAAGCTTAGACTATTATCGTCAGCGAAATAATGTATTGGATTAGATGTTGCAGACAGAAGATCATTAATAATAAAGAGAAAGAGTGTTGGAGATAAAACAGAGCCCTGGGTCACAACAGCATTTATTTATGTTTTTCAGACTTGAATCCATTCAAATCAACTTGTATTGAACGATTCGAAAGGTATTGAGGGAGGGATTCATGAAAACCGAAAGCACGCATTTTCGATAAGAGAGTCTGATGCCAAACTCTATCAAATACTTTTGAAATATCAACTGCTATAATCTTACTTACGGTGGGATAAAACATCAGATCACCAGTGGACCTATTACTGCGAAATACGTACTGATGGGCATTGAGCAGCTTTCGATCTTCAAGATATTTCTTAAACTAATAATAAATCAGCGTTTCCATGACCTTGGAAAGAAGGGACGTAAGTGTAATCGGTTGGTAATTAGACGGTGAGGAAGATTCACCTTTTTTGGGAATAGGCTGGACAAATGCGGTTTTCCATTCGCTAGGAACGAGACCTGAGAAGTAGGACAGATGAAAAAGCTTACGCAGTGGTTTTGCCAGCGATGAAGAACACCTCTTCAGAACAATAGCGGGGATACCATCAGGACCAGCAGATTTATGTATTTTAAGATCTTTTAGGACTCTCGCTACAGTACGAGTGCGAAAAAAGATTTGCCCCATAGAATCATTAATTCGATCGCTATGTCAAGCTTCCAAACGTTTCATATAAGCTACAATTTAATAGCATAACCACCACGTGTTGCTGAGGCTAAAGTTAAGGTAAAATTTATATTATGATGAATATGATACAGCCAAATAAACGATGCATTAAACTGCATTTTCTACACTGTTCTTCAGGAAAAAAATCAATTGATTCTGAGTATTTTTCCATTACTGGCTCAGTCATCCGACTATTTTGGCAGCCAAAAATTGACTTTCAGATACAACAGTATCGCGATCCGATGTCTTTTAAAACTTCAAGTATGCAACGATTAGAAAAAGAAGGTTACAATTTCCAATTCGTTTAGATTTAGCCATGTCTATAATTAAGTCTCAAGGCTAAGCAATGTAAACTTGTGGTATATTTGGAGACCCCATATTTTTATCATGGGCAGCTACGCCATGGCGAAAATAATAGGAACGGTTCTTACTTTTAGGTCATACTGTATTTTGCACTTTAGTTAGACAAATATGCGAACCAATAGCTGTGTTCTTGTAACGGTCATTATATTGTCAATCTATTCAACGTTTGGTCGTTTGAGTAAACAAAATCTATTTGTAATATTATGCACTCAGTAGATAGCAACTTCACAATTTGCGTAAAAGTAAAAAAACATTGTTTTTAGCTTGAAAACGTCAAAATTTTGGTGAGATTTGATAATCTGAGAATAATTTAAAAATTTTAGGCTCATTTTTTTAAATTGTGGTACATAGAAATTGGAAGAGCGAATCACTGCACTGAAGACCAACGAGAATCCATTTTAGTTCTGCGGTGGATCCATGAAAGAGTTAGCAAAAGTTATTGGGCGCTCTGTCAGTTCAAGAAACTAGAGGGCGTCCGTCTAAAATGGCTGCAAGAGACAAAGCAACGTTGGTGAGAAAAGCTAAAACGAATCCATTTATGCCCTCAAAAGCTCTGCAGTGAGAAATACGAACGTCAGTTAGTTCTAGAACTGTTCGTCGTATCTTGCAGGATGCTGGCCTTCATGCACGATCTTCAAGGAAGGTGCCCTTACTAAGAAAAATACACACCCAGAAGCGGATCTGTTTTGCAAAAAGGCATCAGATGAAAGACGACCCACTTCAGGCCAAGAAGCAGTGGTGGAAAGTTCTTTGGAGCTACGAAACGAAAATAAATTTATTCGAAATGGAAGGAAAACAGTTTTTTCGTCGCCCAAAGTGCAAGGCTACATTCCGCGGTGCACAAAACCAACCGTGAAGCATGAAGGTGGCAGCATTATGTTATGGGGTTGGTTTTCTTGGTGGGGCATTGGTCCAATATTTGTTGCAGATGGCATAATGACAAAGGAGTCAAAATGTAGTGCTTCCGTGGGCTGACGAAAATATGCTACATAAATGGCGTTTCCAACAAGACAATGACCCTAGGTTAAGTTAGGTTAGCTTATAGTGGCTGTCCAAGATGGAAACGGACAAACTTCAAATCAAATCAAAATCAAATGGGTTGGCGCAACAGTCCGTTGTGAACCAGGGCCTAGTGACTTACAACTCTAACTATTCCTGTGTGCGAGTACTGTTGTCAGGAATATAAGGGACCTACAATTTTAGGCCGAATCCGAACGGCTAGTTTGAGAAAGCACTTTTTCATGACAAGAATTACTCTTGAAGGATTTGTCAATTCCTCGCAAGAGGCAGTACCCGCAAAAATTATTTTTTTTTTTTTTTAAATTAAGGTGGCACAGGCAGGGATTGAACCCAAGACCCCTTGCATGACAGTCCAACGCACAAACCATCATGCCACGGGTACTCCTACGGACAAACTTAGGCCATTTTAATTGCCCATTGTGATACCACATGAATATTGAGGCTTCCTCCTAAGCTCAATGGAACCAGCTTGAGTCCCTTACGAAACGTGAGAGGCTGATTATACCGATATGATTTAGATCGTTTAGATCGTTAAAGAAGAATTCTCCTAGGTAATTCTTGCGTTTTCGAGCTAAAGCTTCTGCAAAAGTCATTTGAGAATACGGCTAGTCTCGTGGCGTGCTTTCCTATTAGACAGTGTCCGCTTATGACACCTATTATCGAGCTTATATGCGATCTGCTTAGAGATAGCAAGCACCTTGAACGTTTTGGCCAGATGTTTTTTGTGACTTGACACGTGGTGATGTTGTTCCACCTGGTGCCTGCCCTCCTCACAGCGTATTGCATTAGCAGCAGTTTACAAATAGTGATTGGTATGCCAGTACTTGCCAAACGTGGAAGCATGGGCTTTAATGTACCGTTCCTGGCGAGTTCATCTGCATTACAGTTACCTGGAATGTCTCTATGGCCCGGCACCCAGCAAAGGTGAATATTAAACTGTTGCGCCATCTCCATTAGAGATGATCGACAGTTATGGACTGTTATAGAGTTTGTAGAGACAAAGTCCAGAGATTTGATAGCGGCCTGGCTATTAGAGAAAATACGGATATCAGATGTTGATATCACGTTTTCTTTGAGCCAAGACAAGACTTCTTTTATCGCCAAAAGTTATGCCTGGAACACGCTACAATGATTGGGAAGGCGGAATGAGAGATTTAATTTCAGTCGTTCAGGGTACACACCTCCACCAACCCCTTCTTTTGTTTTTGATCCATCTGTGTAAAAATGGATTGACTCATCCTCTAAGAATGTTATATCCTCCTAGAAAGATCTGGTAGGTATAGAAATCTGGAAACGACCCTAAGCATGCAGCAAAATCAACAAAGCTCTGGTGTCAGCGAAACAAATTAGACGTAATAAAGTGGTCTTTTCAATCATCGGATCTATAGTTATTGAGAACCTCTGGAATGAACCGAAGATTGGGTTAAGTAAGCATAAACCTACCAACAAACCAGATCTATGGAGAATTATCTAAGAAGTGTGGTATTAGATTTCACAAGAAAAGTACAGCAAAAGTAGACAGTGTTGAAAAATAAAAAGTTTTCACCGAAATATTAAATATTCATTTATAATAAATAAAAAAAATACATTCGTTATCAAAGTGTGTTGTTTTTTGTTAAATTAATCAAGTGGTGCTTTTATTGTTAAATTAATCAAGTGTTGCTTTTATTGTGATTTACTTGTTTTGAAGCCTAAAATGGACTACAAATACATGAGCACCTCTTTTAGTTTAAAAAAAATGTACTCGTATATAAAATAGATAAAGAACATACTGACCACTAATATATAACACTAATATTTTTTAATATTTGCCTACTGTAAGTACTACACACAATATTAGCAAAATTTAGAGAGTGTTACTATTATTTTGGCCGTAGCGTATATATATATTGCAAGTTCTCGTTTAGGAAAACTGTCTAACCTTTTTGTGTTAGCAAACCAAAAATATTGTCTACCGATGAATTAAATTGAAATTAAAAACAATTATAATTCAAAATACTAAATACTATTTTTAGAAGATTTTAAACTATGCACCTTACCTATTAAATATATTACCTTAAAAAAAGAGGCTGGGATGCGACCCACACTGATAACTTCCTATACCGTCTGTCGATTTTTCTTGCTTAAAAGTTTGTCTATATGTACTCGTATCAATTTTTACCAAATTTGCGTACTATTTTTTGTAGATTTTATTTTTTATGAAAAAAAGGACTGCTGGATTTTTATATAAAAATTACTGAATATTGAAAACAATATTTTCTGTGAAATAAAATAAGTTTGAAGAAAATATTTTTAATTTTTGAAAAGCTATTTGAGTCGAAAGTAAAATTTTTACCAACATTTGTTAAATTTTTTGTAGGTTTTTATTTTTTGTAAAAAAAAAGTGTCAATTCGATTTTTCTCAAAATTTTATCTGATGTCTAAAACATTATTCTTCGTTGTACAAAATTGTTTTTGAGATGAAATCATATTTTAGTCGTAAAATTTTCGAGGTAACAAATTTTTTTTTCAGTTTTTTTGATTTACAAAAAAAAAACCTTTAATTGAATTTTTTTCAAAAAATAAACCTGCTTGAAATCGCGTTGCAATATATCATATAAAATTTAATTCAAGTCTCTAGCGTTTTTGTTTCGTAAGATATTTGGTTAACCAAAATTTTCACCTTTTTTTCAAACTGCTATGGTAAAAAAAACCACCACGCAATTTTGTTGAAAGCCCTATGTGCATCTTTCTGTGTTATTATCTGTTTAACAAAATTTATTTGATATCTATATCTCTTCTGGTTCTTGAGCTATGAACGACAAAAAAAACGTCTCAAACGTACGGACGTACGAACGTACGTACACACGCACGCACAGACATCTTTCTAAAAATGAAACGTCGAGAAATGTCAAAATTTCCAATTTGACAAATCGGACCCATTACAATAACTTCTTATGGGAAGTTAATAAGGGCATTTTGCTGGAATGCAAGTTTACGGAAAATTTATTTGATATTATTTATTTTTGTAGCTTTAAATTCAAAAACCAAAAATAAAATATTACATTTGTCTGTGATAATTACTACTTAAACACACTATTTTCTATGGTTATAGTTAAACCACAGGTTTAGCCCTAAACTAAGGTTTAAATTTATTTATAAATAGCTTAAACTCTGGACTTGCTTAGTAACAAGTTAGCAAGAGTTTAGCAAATATCTATGAATATGCCCCAATTAAATTATTAAATTATGTTCTTAAGAATTATTTTCTGCTAAAATGAAATGTTAATTAAAAAAAATGAGAGCTCAAGAAAAATTAAAAAAAAAATAATTACTGATAAAAAAAATCTTTTAAAACCACATATAGCATTTTTTTGATTATTTATTATCATTCTGGATATTTGTTGTCATAGAAAATATTTCAATGTAACATTTATATTTATGTCCTTCAGAATTTTATACATTACTGTTCTCTTAAGCAGTGAAAACTTTTCACTTATAAAAATGTCTATAAATTCTTCAATGGGAAATTCTACTTTATAAAATCACTTCACTTCCTTTAAAAACACAAATATTGTAACTTAAAACCTTTTAAAGTGTCATAATTAAGAATTAGAAATAAAGTTTAAAAGGAGTCATCAAAATGCTGTGACTCGACATCTTTATTGATCTTTTGTGGAATATTAATCACACCCTTCTATGTATAGGCACTTGCTATACACCATAAATACAACAGAGACCATCATCTAAAATACCTATAGCATTAACTGACACAAGAACCATAAAAATAAAACCTGACGATTAATAAATTTTTGTTTGACAAGCAATATAACAGAACTTTTATTTAATAGTAATAAAGTGAGTGTTGGTTTGGCTTGTCACAAACAGATGTTACCTGGTGCTGTCGCCGTCGCTCTTTTACGAAAGAACTTAAATTGACATATCGAACAGGGTGTTTTCGAAAATTATATGAATATTCGGTTAGGTTTGAAGTTCAAAATTACAATAATAAAGGTTCGAAAACATTTGCCAACTGTTTTTGTATTTGATTATTAACAAGGTTGTCTTTTTAATACACTTTTTAAAATCTTTAAACATTTTTTTTACTAACTTTTTAATCTTAAACAAATATTGAAGGTTGAGCACTTTTTCCCATCCTCTATCTCTTAAACGGTGTGTTTTGCTCAAATAAAAAAATGTCAACAATAGTAATCTTAAAAACTTTGATAAAAGTTGTTACCGACATTGGAGCTCTAGAAACGGAGATACTTACAGAAATGAGATAAAGGATATTTGGATGATCGCTTTTAGAAATAACACAGATAATAAAATGTGCTTTCAAAACGTCTTCAACATTTTTGTATACATTTTAATAATTTTAAGGAATTGTTGAAAAATGGAATGATAACCATTGTCAAATGTCAAAATATGACAGCTTTAAAAGTGAAAGCTGTTCAAACAAGTCGCTGTTCAAAATAAAACCTCAAAGATCCTCGTATTATCTCTCAATCCACTATGAAACAATTATTTCACTGACCTAGTCTTACGCAATTTATAGCCAAATGAAGAAAATATTTGAATGCCCAATTTGTTTAAACATTTAAATTGAAAGCATAACACTCTAAAACTCTAAAATTTCAATCTTGGTAATAGAAATGCATTAATATTTTTATTAAACTCATATTTGATGCGCTTTTGCTAGGTCAAAACAATAACACCCTGTACTACTTAGAAAAATAACCCATCTGACGATAGAAAAAAAATGCAGATATAAAGAAAAGCAAAAAATAAGATACTTTTAACTTCAAAACTTATTAAGTCATTAAATCGGAGCCTAAAATTATACGGACATTGTCATAAAACCAAAAAAAGGCACCCAATAAGGCGCACTCTCATAAACTAGACCCAAAACTCGAACCCGAACCTAAACCCAAACTGCTGGCTATCCGTATCCATTCTCGTACGGTTCTGCTGTCAATGTAACTGCCGAATAAAAACCCACAAAAACCACCATTTAGACAATTACATTTCGTAGTTTTCGAATAAAAAAATTTATATAAAGATAGTGCCGTAAATTCTTCCTTTATTTTTTGTTTTTTTAAGAGCCAATAAAAATCACTCGTTTGGAATTGGTTGTTTGATGGTACTTTGCGTTACCATTTTCTTAACCATTTTGCTCTGTCATTGTTATTCTAATTTTAATTAATATTCCATCAAGAAGTAGCAAACAAAGTGTAAAGTATGTTCACAGCATGAGGTGCAATTTGAGTGCGTTCTCCATGTTTTTTCGTTATTTGTTTGGTCGATGCGGGATAAGAAAAAGAGTTCATTTGACCCTCATAATAATATGTGGTGAATAAATGACTTTACGGCCGACCCCCAAGCTGTGAGTGAAACGAATTGACACTTACTACGTCAAAGAATTTCTGTTTATATTCCTTCTTTTTTTTTGGTAGAATACCATATCAACCAATTTATTTATACGGATTTACGGTAAAGTGAATGAAGTGAATATGTGCGTTGGGCAAGTGAATGGAAAATAATTTATTTACCCATTGATGCCCTCAGCAGTGGTGTACATGGTGAAGGTATTCAAAATATACAAAGAATCAACAACATTATTGACATGCGGATCTTTTGATCATGAAATGGATTCATTAAGGCAACGACCACACCTTGGGTGTCATGCGGTGAGATGATTATGCTGCAACTGTCTTTCATCAAGGCTCGTAATATCAGAGGCAAACTCCTATAAATTTGATATTAGTCACTCTATATTAGTGAATGGAACACGTCTTGAATATACGTAGTTTGATGTCATAATGAACCGTCAGCATGATATAGCTAAAGACTAAATGTCTTCGTTTGATATTACACAAAATTAGGAACAATATTTTGGTTGCACAATAAGATTTTTTTTTCCAGAGCATTTGAGAATTTTCATACGTAACCTTTATGTATCGAGAACATACTCTAAGCCTAATTAATTTTTGCTTAAGATTAATTCGTCCTATTTGTATAGGGTTCTTGTAAATTGGACATATAGGGACTACATAGCAAGTATTGCATTCTTAAACAAATAAAAGAGGCTGGGATGCGACCCACACTGATAACATCCCATCTCGTCTGTCGATTTGTCTTGCTTAAATGTTTGTAGGTTTTCGTGTTAAGAAAGTTAAGAAAGTTCTCATTTGAATTATTCTAAAAAAATTTAAAATTACCAAAATTATTTTTTATATAAGAAAGTAGTTTAGTTTGAAAATCTAGTTTTGTTAAGTAGATTTCAAGTCGAAAACAAGTTTTTACCAATTTTAATAGCATTTCTTAGTTTTTACAAATTGGATGAATGAAATTAATTGGAGAGATATCAAGAAGAGAACATTAATTTTTACCAAATTCGGGTAATATTTCTTGTAGATTAAATTTTTTTTTTATGAAAAAACGGACTGTTGGATTTTTAAAAAAAAACTATTGAATATTGAAAACAATATTTTCTGTGAAATAAAAAAGGGTTTGCAGACAAAAGTCAAACTTTTTAAAAGGCATTCGAGTCGTAAGTAAATTTTTACTGAATGTTGACAACAATTTTTTTAAAAGATACAAGTAGTTTTTAGCCAATATCTCAAAATGTTGAAAATATGTTGGTCAAAAATCAATTTTTACCAACTTTTATTATCTTTTTGTTAAGGTTTTTATTTTTTGTAAAAAAAAACCGTCAATTCGATTTTTCTTAACATTTTTCGAATGTTGAAAACAATATTTTTAATCACATTAATAAGTTTAAAATCATGATCTAAAGTTAAAAACCGTCAATTTATTTTTTCCAAAAATATATTTTTTTGGTATCACGTTACAATATATAATATAAAATTGGATTCAAGTCTCTAGCGTTTTTGGTTTGTAAAAGATTTAGGGCTAACCTTTTTTTAAAACTGATATATTAAAAAAAACACCCACGCAATTATCTTGAGAGCCCTTTCTGCATCTTTCTGCAATATTATCTGCATAACAAAATTTGAAGTTGATATCGCGCTTTTTTTCCTATGGACGAAGAAAAAAACGTCGCGAACGTACGGACACGCGCACGTACAGAAATCTCCCTAAAAATCTTTTATTTCGACTTTTGGGACCTTGAAACGTCGAGAAACATTTTCAATTTGACAAATCGACCCATTACAATAGCTTTCTATGGGAAGTTAATAAGTCGAGATTTTAATCGAACATGACATTACCATGGAAGAGAAGTCGAAGAAAGTATGGCTAACCCGATTCCATCCTCCTGTCTGTGTGTCTGTCCTCTGTCCTCGCCCCAGCAGCCCAAACTAATGAAATTAAGGGCTTTAGCCGATTCGCGTTTGGTGTTTTTTTTAGACTATAAATAACAGTAGACCCGTCCCCATGCAAAGTTTTTGGTCAAAATTCGAAAATGTAAATACTATCAAAACGAACCGATAGACTTTTTTTAATTTTTTATGTTGTTTTTTTCAAGAATAAATCGAAATAAACCGATTTCAATATTATGTTTTCTGCACATGCTCCTGCACTGACTGAATAATATTTGATGATTAAAAGTGTCATCATCATAAAAATATTGACCTTTTTTTTCAAAATTCGATATCCCGAAAATGGTTCGTAATTTTTATGAATTTGAAACTTTTTAGTTAATGTAAATTTCGGACGACCTATTCGTGCATTTTCTCTTATTGACAGCACAGGTTTTGACGCACGTTTAGTGTGTTGTGCCACTTCAGCTTAGCCCATTTTTAACTTTCTATAAGAAAGTCCGATTTGTCGAATTGAAAATTTTGACATTTCTCGACGTTTCAAGGTCCCTAGAAAATAAAATCCTAAAAAACAACATTAAAAATTGATTTTCGACTAAAATAACTTTTCAAAAATTTGAGATATTGGCTTAAATTAATTTTATTTGATAAAAAATATTGTTTTCAACATTCCGTCAAATTTTGATGAAAACCGAATTGACAGTTTTTTAAAAAAAATATTAACCAAAACAAAACATTACTGAAAGTTGGCTAAAATTGACTTTCGACTCAAATATCTCTTCAAAAATACAAGATATTGTGATCAAAATAATTTTTTCATGTAAAATATATTGTTGTAAATATTCAGTAATTTGTTGCTAAAAATTGTATTGACAGTTTTCTTTCAAAAAATAAAAACCTAAAAAAAAACAATGCTAAAATTTGGTAGCAGTTTTTGTTAAACAAAATTTAAATCTATAAAAAATAGTATACGGTTCTCGATTTCTCGTGAAAAATAGAAAATATTGACTTCAAATTAATTTCATTCGTCTAATTTTTATTTGTTTATATTTTATAAATGCTAATAAAATTGGTAAAAAATGGTTTTTGAATAAAAAATCTCGTTAAACAAAATAGATTTTGTAATAAAACTTTTTTATCATATGCAAAATATTGTTGGTAATTTTTTTAGAACAATTCAATTTTTTAACAAATTTCACTAACAAACAAAACTTTTAAGCAATATAAATCGGCAGACAGGAATGGAAGTTATCAGTGTGGGTCGCATCCCAGCCCCTTTTTTCAACTATGAATCTCCTTATACACATTCTATTGAGAAAGTTTATCAAGCTCTTTTTTATCGAAAAACTGTGTTCGGCGATTTAGAACGTTTCAGTGTTTATGCTATACGTGAATAAGCAAATCTGCCATATTTAGATTGAATACATTCGGAAAAAGTCACTGTTTGGAGTGGATCAAGGGATGACGGAATTAAAATACCGTATTTATTTCAAGATTATACAAAATCGCAACGTTACATGTGAATGTCCCTTTTTGCAGAAAAAGGAAGTGCTTCACTTGGATGACATGTGGTTTTAACAAGACATTGCAATTGAGGGTCGAGTTGGGTGAACAGTTTATTTCCGGTCAATTGGCCACTTATTTGAAGCTACGTTAAGGTTTGTGACCATTGCGACAACCCTCTTCGATTGACGCACTGGTAGCCAGCATTTTAATACACATATGTTTCTGAGATACCGTCAAAAATAGTAGAAAAGCTATGCTTAAATTGGGCTAAGCGGTCCATCCATTTGAGATGATTATTATTTTTTGGCAATAAATAATTTTCAAATATTAAATTATAGCGACCTTTATAGTTTTTTTTATAATTTTAAACGTTTTTCTGTTTCTAAATTTCTGATAGCTCTTAAAAATCACTATTTAGAATTAAAAATTCTGACATTTTTTTGCCTTTCAAGGTCCCTAGGAAGTTCATCGTTTTTAGAGAGATGTATGTCCTTTTGAAAAATAAAATATTTCCTTAACATCGGTTTTTTACGGATCCCTCAAAAAAAGGAAAAATGGTCAAACCGCAGCTTCGAAGATCTTATAGCATGGCGTGACGGACGGCAGTGCGCTTTCAATTGCTAAATTAATGTGACCTTATGAAATATCCAGAATTCTCCTTCTTCTTGCGAGTAAATATTCTTGAATTGATTCTTACAATTGTTGGCTAAAAAACCTTAATTCATGTCTGTATAAATTTTCCGTCGACTGGGTCCATGAGTGTTGCCCATTTAAAAATCGGTCTTTAAACTTCAATATTTGTACATACAAAATTCTTCCAAGTTCGGATAATTCAAACAAATTCAGGACTTCACTGCATTACAATCGCTTTTAAAGACAATAATTGTCACAATGTGCGATCAAAAATATAATAAACACATCAAAACCCTCATAAGGACAAAATACTTATTAAACTGACACACAATAAGAAACCTTTAGAAACAATGATAAATAGAAAATTATGTGGGCGTGATGCTATATAAATTCATATCACCTATCAAACATCCCTCATATTTCTGGAAATTTTATAACTACATGGGTACCTACTTCACATTTCAAACAGCTTATCAAAATGACACACAAAAAGTCATCCCATCAAATACACATGATAGCTACATAGGTACGAATATTTATTTCACTTTGAATTAAAATGAATAAGAAATTTAAAATACAATTGAAAACTTCTATCTGTCACATTAGTTACAGCTGTCATATCAGCACGCATTTCTTAGCTAAACAAAATAGTACACAAAAGAAAGGAAAAAAAAAAAACACTTTTAACAAACAACAAAGAAATGCACCCGCTTATGGTGCATGTCACGCCGCTGTCGATATCACGCATCGATACCCGGCTATTCTCTCTCACTTTGCCCCCTTTTTTTGAATAGAACAAAACCATCTAACACCGCAGACACAGCACAGTATACAATATAATCTATACACCTACAACACGCCACCACCTCCACCTCCACCGTCACCTCAACCTCAACCTCAACTACGACCGCCACCATCATCAGTCAGTCAATCAATGTCAGAAGTGTAAATATGCGTGTCAAATACCCGCAGTCTGGTTTTCTATCACCCTCACCTTTTGTGTATGTTTGCTCTGATATTCCACCTTGCAACGGCAACCGACGGGACGGCGGCGGCGGCGGCCGACCCATCCAGGTATAAAAAGTAAACCTACTTTGTATGCACGATGCGTATAAATAGATACAAGAAGATAGGTAAGAGGTACATATAACGTACTCTTCTCAAAAAGAAGAAACATCGGGTGTCCCTTATAGCCACCCGTTTTGTTAATGCCAGGCTCCAAGATGTGAGTCATTTATAAACAGAAACAGAAACACCGACCCCATCATGCTTCATGCCTATGTTATACACCTTTTGTGAGAAACGTTCAAAAAACCAACAACCTTTTCTATCCCAAAAAATAAATAGAATATAGTGAGAAAGGTACAAAGTCCCATCAGGATATTGAGCGGGCAGACGGGCGGGTGCGGCGTGAAAAAAATACATTTCAAACGACTGCACTTAGTTATACGACAACCAAGAGGGTATCTAATGGATACTAATACTAACCTTTTACACTTGGAATAAATGGTCTTACCGGAGATTCATTTTTATACCTATTTCTTTTTCCCTGTTCGGGTGTGAGAGCTGCTCTTGTTTGTTCGTTCTTTTTTCAAACTTAGTGCCAGAGCCAGACATCGCATCATACAATTCTGGAGTGTAATTGTTAATGGTTCCGGGCAGAATTTTATTCTCTACCTAGGCTATCAATTTTTTAATACCCTTCTCTCAACATTCCCACCTTCTAACCACCTCTTTTTTATCATTCCATTAGGACTTGGTCGTGACTCAGGTATTGGTAGGTAACACATCTGTAAGATAAAAATTCAATTACTGAATGTTCAGCCGTTAATTTTGGATAACTTCGTTGCACTTTAATTGCTGTTCAAATCAGATGGATTTAATTTCCCCCGCCCGACGACGAAGATGATGATTTGGGTTTCCATAAAATGTTATGTAGAAAGCTTTTTGTTTGTAAAGCCTCCATAGGCCACCATGATAACAATAGAAAATTCAGCCTCCTTCTCCTAAGTAGGGAATAATTCAATTCAAAGATTTATGGGCAATTTGATAGACAGCCGTCATCGTCATCGTCGTCGTCATAGTCATCGTCATTGCCGTCATCGACTTCCCAACTCCTCTCTAAGATGACGATGATACCAGGGGTAGACATCATTATTTCATATTAATCCTCCCCAAAAGTCAATCAAAAATTGTTGTGGTTTTCGTGGCCAACATCACATTAATCATCGATTTATTACGCGATTTTTTGACACAAAAGAAGCCAGAGTGCGAATGGAACACGAAGGCATAGAAGAAGAAAAACGAACAAACTAACAAAAAAAAATCCCCACATCCATTCTTCTTTTTTGTTCCCAGCCGTAGCCCCCCCAGAATGAACAAAAGAAATCAAGACACGCTGAATAATGCTTTTAGATGGGCACGCTTCTGGGTATCCCCATCATCATCGCTTTTTATTCTATTCTTTCTCCAGTTTTTCTTTTTTGTTTAATTTAAATATTCGCCCATCCCCTTTGTTCCTCCCTGTGCGTATAAAATAGAATAAATCCTTGAAAGCCACAGGAATAACAACATCAACCAGAGGAAACCAACCCAACCCAGCCTAACGAAAAAAAAAACATAAAGTCATGATTAATTGTAGGAGATTATGGCGGTAATGATGGTGATGGCGGATTCCGGGTGGAAAACTTTTAAATTAACGGAAAAGTAAATTAAGGTGACCGCGAAGAAATATGAATTTTAATGGCGTATCCTGTGAATCTTTGATTTAAATTTGTTTTTTTTTTGTTTAATTTTGAAGAGATACTAATATCTCATTATAAGGATGATATCAAGCAGGAAGGCAGTTCGAATGGATAAAAGGGGGGAGGAGGTTTTGGAAATTGTTAAAAAGATTTGAATTCTTAGAAGAAACAAAAAAAAATACAGATAAATACAAACAAAAAAAAAAGAATAAAAAGGGATAAAATGGTTTATAGCTCTTAAGTTGAACATTTTAGTGGATTTTTCTATTTTGTTGTTGTTGTTTTTGCCTTTTGAAGGAGCACTTAATGAATCTTTAAGATTTCTAATTTTTTTTTTATTTAATTTTTGTTGTTACATTTTTTTTCTCTTTTTGTTCATTGTCTATAAAGAGAAAACTTAAGTGCCTTACACTTGACCATAAGTTGAGATAAGACTTGTTGGGTTATAAAAACAGAAATTAAAACCATGTTTATAACTTTTAAACCCTCAAATAATTTCTACTACATTTTGTTTCTTTTTTTTTGCCAGTTTAAATCTTGAGGCTATCTCTAGACCTTAAAAGAAATATTATTTAATGACGTTTTTAAGTTTGTACTTAAAAAGAGACATCCCATCAAAAAGGGAAAGAATTAACTTGGAGATTTATAAGATCTACAAAAATTGTTAAATGTTTAATATGAGCTTTGAACTTAAAAGCTACCTTTTCTATGTTAAATAGTTGTATTTTTTAGATATACGAACAAGTTTATGACTTTAAAGAACCTGCAATACAATTAGTCCATTTATTTTTTTAGTCTTTTAAGTTTTTGAAAAAACTTTTCATGCAATAAAAAATCCTTTACTTACTATTTGAAGGTGGTGCTACAATGCGGAGCATATCTGGGCCCTAACCAACAATCGTATCCAGCCAGATAGGCTCTATCTAGCTGTCTCCAATTTCGCACGCCAAGTTGGCTAAGGTCTTCTCCAACCTGTGTGCTCGAATTGAGTTCTATTCCTCAGGGAAGTATTCAAAGACCTTCTGGGCTAGAGCGTTGATGTTTATTTGTTCTACATGACACACTAAGACTTTTATTCTCTTAACAAGTAAGTGTCGCTGTACAGCCCTTACAGTTCATCGTTGTATTTACTCTTCCACTTTCCATCTATGCAGACGGGACCAAAATTCACCAGAATAATTTTTCTCTCGAAGCATCCTAAGACGCTCTCATCCTTCTTTTGACAGGGTCCATGCGGTGCCTAGGTAGACAAAGTCCTTAACTAACTCGAAGTTATAGCTGGCCATGGTGCCAACGTGCGTCGTTGTTCAATGTTCTTCTTTGATGTCAGCATATACTTGGTCTTGCCCTCATTGACCAATAAACCCATCTTCTTCGCTTCCGTCGCAATGCTTAAAAACACTCCACTGACATCACGCTTTGATCTTTTAATTATGTAAAAATCATCGGCGTATCCGAGTAATTGGAAGGACCTTTGGATGATTGTGCCTCTAGTGTTGAAGGTTGAGTTTTGCAAAATTCTTTCCAGAACGATATTGAAGAAGGCGCATGACAGTGCATCGCCTTGTCTAAAACCTTTTTTGACATCAAATGCATCGGTGAGATCTTTTCCGACCTTGATATAGCAGCGTGCATTCTCCATCGTCATTCTGCACAAACGAATAAGTTAGACATTGCTCTGTAGAGCTCTTCCCTATGGATCCTATCATACACGGCTTTAAAATCGATAATGAGATGGTGGGTATCGATTTGAAGCTCCTGGTTTATTTCCAAGGTCGATAGTGGACTTTCCTAGTCTGAAGCCTGATAAGGACCAATCAGGTTGTTGACGAATGGCTTTAGACGTTCACATAATAAGGCAGAGAGGATCTTATACGCAATGTTAAGGAGACTGATGCCTCTGTAGTTGGCGCAATTTAGAGGGTCTCCTTTCTTATGTATCGGGCACACTATGCTGAGATTCCACTCATCGGGCATGTTTTCTTCCATATTTTGCAGATGAGCTGGTGCATGCTCCGTACCAAGTCATCGCCTGCTGCTTTGAATAGTTCAACAGCGATGCCATCAGCTCCAGCAGCTTTGTTTGACTTAAGTTTAGATATAGCTATCTTCACTTCGTGAAGGTCGGGCAGGTGGAATTGTTGATCTGCGTCGCCGAGGTTGAGTGGTTCTATCACCCTTATAGTGGAATTCGCTTCGTCATCGCCGTTATGTAATTTGGAGAAGTGGTTTTTTTTTCATATTCTCAACATAGAATTCGGTTCTACTACGATATTCCCCTGATCGTCTTTACAGGCCTTGGTTCTTGGCTGGTACCCTCGGAAGATTTTTTTTACCTTTTGGTAAA
The DNA here is from genome assembly GCF_945859685.1 of Eupeodes corollae. Taxonomy (NCBI): domain Eukaryota; kingdom Metazoa; phylum Arthropoda; class Insecta; order Diptera; family Syrphidae; genus Eupeodes; species Eupeodes corollae. Next base: position 250,489,639 of record NC_079147.1, read on the forward strand.
ATTTACGAACCTCTTTTCTGTTGTTACGTCCCTCTATCTCCTCGATCGCGCGCTTCTCGTGCTCTCTTTTTTCCATCTAGGAAGCCGGTGTTCCTCTCTTATCTTCTGCGTGTAGAGCTCGCGAGCAGCTCTGGTTCTTCAATGCAGTGCCATCTTGTATGCCTCTTACTTCGCTGCGTGCGCTTACCGGCATTCGTCGTCAAACCAGGTTTTTTGCTGTTGTGGCCATGTGAAACCTAGCACTTCAGTGGCGGCATCTCTCGAAACTTCTCACAGTACTTCCTTGTTTTGGCTTGGACCGGGATATCCGTAGCCGTACCTTGGTTACAACGAGGTAATGGTCCGAGTCAATGTTGGCCCCTCGGAATGTTCGGAAGTCCTGTATACTGCAGAATTGTCGTGGGCCGTCGATCGCAATATGGTCAATCGGGTTGACAGTTGATTGATCGAGTTGACTGATATTTCCATGTCTCCTTGTGGATATTGAGATGCGTTAACTGCGTACTAGCTACCAGAACGTCTTGCCGCGAAGCGAAATCGATCAGCCTGAATCAGTTGTCGGAGGTGGTGTCGTGCAGGCTGTATCTCTCGATTGTGCCACCAAAAATATCTTCTCTTCCTAGCTTGGCGTTAAAATCCCATAAGACAATTTTAATGTCAAAGCCAGGTAACTGCTCATATGTCTTGTCCAAGAACTCGAAGAATATGTCTTTATTGTCTTCATCTTTCTTCTCTATTGAGGCATGCATGCATATTAAACTTATGCTTGCGAATTTTACCTTGTTGCGTGTTTCCCTGATGTGCACGCTCACACTGTTTAAACTCAAGACATTTTGCCCGAGTTTAGTTCCAACAGCAAATAATTTAATTTTTGAAAAAAAAGAACTTCAAAAAATCGGATGGTTCATATATAGTCCCTTACAGATACATAAGTATTTGTTTTCATATAAGAGGCTTCATTTTGAATTTAAGGCTATTTTAACAACTTTCACCTTTGAAGCTGACGTCATTTTTTGACATTTGACAAGTAAAAACAAAACCATTAGTAAAAATAGAATGAAACAAGCCTTAACAAAACAATGAACAAAATGATGTTTAAAAATTAGGAAAATTTTATAGTTACAATTCGTACAACTAAAGCAATTTCGGGCCTTCGTTATCACCTTCTTGGCTGGTAACAGTGATACAGGCTTAAAAATTTGAACTGTTTCCACATATTAATCAAAACAGTGTTTGTCGCTCAAGAATAGCTGTGAACAGTAGCCCTGAAAACCTGAGGTTTGTCGATTCCTTATCGACTTAACGATGAGGCTTTCGACATTAGATAAGAAATGCATTTAGACTAAGGTTTAAGGACTTTTTTAAGTTCAGTTTACACAAGAACTCGCTGCTTCGGTCCTTTAAATAAGTCAACGTTACCTGGACCTTAAAAAAAATATTAACAGTATATAAGGCATTGACTCAAGGGGCATTTCCCTGGCACTTAGAAACTTCAGAAACCACTATTACATTTTATTGTTGAAAAGAAATTAAAATTCTGAAATAAAAAAGAGTAATTGCTCTAATGTGAGTTCATCTTATTGGAAACCATTAACTGATCAATTTTTAAATAAAAAGAACTTCTTTTTCAGTTTGATTGCACACAATAAAAATCTATTTACGTAACCAATCAATTTTCCTATTAATTACGTTTGCCCCACAATTCTCTTACAAATCAACACTCTTATTGGTATAAGCCAATCTCAGATTACAAATCAAATTAAATCGTTGTTATTTTGCGACGACCCCCTTTCCTATATGACAATAGTCAATACCTATCTAGGTACTTATGCTATATCTTTAGTACATCAAACTTAATATATCTACTTTACTACGACCGACGAACGACGATGAAATGATCACCTCTCTCGTTCTAAATCAGCTTTCTCGAGTTACACACTTAAATCCAATCAACCCGAGATATTGTCGCTCTGAACTGAACCTTCTAAACACCACAAAGGAGGTAATAATCCCCAAGTTATTTTCCACCGACAAAACACCATCACATCATTCCAAAAGGTTATAAGGGGTTTCTTCAACATACAAAAAAAAAGCTTCAACAGATTTTATGTATGGCATAAAGCTATAAAGGTATAGTAATTCCTAGTACGACGAGTTCATATAAAAAGATATTATGACTTACGGTAGTTCCATGCACAAGCACTTGTGAAATATTGATTTTTCTCTCCCGGATCGGATTACAAAAACTATTAAGTTTCCAGTCAACAACAGAATCCAGTTGTAGAAACAATTGCAAAAAGTCGAAGTTACCTCTATACTCGTATATCGTAATTTCATAGGATATGGCACTACGGGTACCGGGTATAACTTATACTTCGTCTCTCTATTGCCTGGTAAAAGACCATTCAGAAACCAACATACTACCAACTACGTACCTACATATACTATGTATACTAAGCGGTGGGAAAAAAGGAAAAAATATATATACATTATATAAACCACACCATCATCATCATCATTGGAGAGCATCTATAGGTACACTATGCTATACTGTATTACTATGTTTGGTTGGTACTTCCCCGGCGACTTTATTGATTGCAATATCCTGTTTCAGGTTGCAAAAGCATTCAAGTGGCAATAGTGTATACTCTGTAAACCATTCACCACCATCAAGCACCGTATACTGACTTATATATGCTATGGAGCATTCGTCACCTCTTTTTCTTCAAATATGTAGGTGCTCGTATAAGCATGTACGAGTATAAGCTACGGGAGAACTCTTCAAGTTCTATTTAGGAGGTATGACTCTCTAACAGGGTTGTATCTTAAATAGTTATGGAGTGAAGTTCAAATATAGAAATTGAAAAATGGGCCTGATATGTTCAAAGTTATTTTACAGAAAAAGACTTCTACGATGAACTCGTGAACTCTTCTTCTTTGTGCCATATTATCTAAATTGACTTAACTTTTAAGGCAAAGTTCAATATCAATTTTATGAATAAGTTTGGTTCTATCTTGGACTTTTTTACTCCGTAATTGACTGAAATCAATGTTATCACTTTATAAGCAATCATATTCATTGCGATTTAAGTTAAAATCAAAAATACATGATTCTGTTAGTTTTCGAATACAGTACATTTTTGTAGTAGTTTTCACTTTTAATACATAAAATAAATTGGGTGGAGCAACTGTCCGTTAAAAACTAGGGCCTAGTGACTTACAACTTTCAACCTTTCCTGTGTGCGAGTACTGTTGTCAGGGATTGAGGGGACTTACAGTTTTAAGGCGATTCCGAACGCAAATTTGAGAAAGCACTTTTCCTGACAAGAATTACTCTTGGAGGATTTGTCAATTCCTCGCAAAAGGCAGTACCCGTGAACAAAAAAAAAACAAAGTACAGGGATCGAACCCAAGACCTCTGGCATGAAAGTCCAACGCACTAACCATCATGCCACGCTTACTACTACATAATTTTTCACTTTAAATTTTGATACAATTAAAGCCATTTTGTTTCTATTCTTTGTCATTATGGTCACTAAAGCCCGTTTGCTTACTAGTCATAACTATTTAAGTTCTACATAAGTAACTTTGTCCTACTTTATGCTTTGCACGAAACTTTAATTTCGCCATAAATTGTACTTAGTGGAACTTATTTTATGGGGAAGAAGAATAGTAGAGCATAAAGTCCTTAAGTCACACTTATGAAATTTATAACTTTATGTCCTTTCGATGACATTTCAATACATTTTTATCACAAAACTTGTTTTTGATTGACATTAAAGTAAAACTAAAAATGAGGTTGGGATGCGACCCCACTGATAACTTCCCATCGCGATTGTAGATTTGACTTGCTGAAAAGGTTTTTAGTTTTTCGTGTTTTGTTAAAAAAAAAATATGACCTTAATTATTCTTAAAAATTTTAAAATAACCAAGTTGATAGATGTTGAGGTTCTCGAATTGATCAAAGTTAAAGCTTCTCGTCAAATTTACGATAAGAATGAACATTTTTTTCAGGCCCTTTAGGCCATTTAGCAAGTTTAATACAATATTCTTGCAACAGAAATCAATAGTTTGAATATTTTTTTGGAAAGCTTCGTCTAGTTTTGAAGCTTTTGATAGATGCAAAAATTGGTCTGTAATTTTAGAACTAGGCAACGTTGAAGCAACCAGCCTGCACATTCTAAAAGTGTCCATTTTTCATTTGATGTAAGATCTGGATTACTTCTCTTTTTTTTGTCAGCCAAATCAAAACATCACATTCAATTTCCCGTTTTGAAATTTCATGTAGGTTTAAATTTTGTAGGTGTTTTAATTTTGCCTTGTAACCTATATTAATTTTGTTTGTATTAAGTGAAGGAATGAACAGTTTCAAGTCCATGAGAGAGCACGGCTTTAAGGGTTCAACCCTGCTACCTTTACTGTTTGCTCTTGCGCCTTTTTAATTGTCATAGCAAAAGTAACTTAAGCGAGAATTTTAAGCCTCTTGAATTGGATTGATATACCCAAAGGAATATATTGGAATTATCCTACGCCGCCCACCGCGCTGGTTAGATTATTAACACTAATAATGCGTCGCCCAATTTTTGGAAAATTATTTCTTGTACCGTAACATAATTGAAGGGCATCTAAGTTTTGTATACTCAATATTGGCTCCCCTTATTTCAATTCGAACTTATGTTAGTTCCCACTGAAAAGCTTAAGTGAGTCAAAAAAAAACTCAACTAGTTATGGAGTGACCTCTTTTTTCCTACTCCGTCAAATATGTTTCAATTTATTTCCAAAACAACGTTGGTTCTTGGTACTAGAATTGCAATAAGTCTTCACTCTTGCAATAAGTTCCGAATTAATATGTACTACATTACAAAAATCTTCCATTCGTGTCATATAGTTCTTGGAATGAGTTTTTAGGAGCCTATCTTCTATTTTAATAGTGTTTCGTGTATTTATATTGTTATATTCAGCTTTTTCATAACTTGTAAATAAAACACAAATTTACTTTATTTTAATCGCTCCAAACTTATTTATTAAACACTTTCAATTATTACTTTTAAACACGGCCTTTGCTTTATCGCAGTTCACAATCAATAATCATGAACCGATTCGCTTCCGAGCGCCTATTTATATACCTCAAATCGGTTCGAGAAACTACTAGGTTCTTGTAGTCGCTGAATGTTCTCGATGCCCAACGAAGCATCACTAGATGTTGCCCCTTCTAGGTTCTTGTAGGCACTGAATGTTCTCGATGCTTAACGAAGCGAGTTCTCCTCTTAATCACTAGATGTTGCCCCTTATTCTAAATTTTCTACACAAGTGTTTACTACTAATAATAAAACGGTTGCTACATACTTATTCTACTGTAACACGATATTAGAGTAAAAGATAAAAAGAGTGTATACACATTACAATATCATTATAGGGAACGCCTAATACTAGGCAACCATGATGAGCCCAAAAATATTCAGCACCTACGGATATGCTACCAATTAGTGTTCTAAAAAAAGAGTATATTGTAAAAGTATTACCCTCGAATCTGCTCAAATGACCTGATAATGAGGTATTTAACCTTGGTAAAAATTAGCTTAAAACACTCTTTGGCCTTGTAACAACCTCCAAATAAAAAATTATGTCACAACATTGCTCCGTTGAGATGTGAAGAACAGACAAACAAACAAACATACTGACTTTCCAATTTATATTACTATAGGATTTTACACATTTCAAATAATGATATTTTTACTTCTGTAAGTTCAAATAATGCTACACATTTGTCACTTCTTTAAATCCAAATTTTTCACTAGCTGAAATTCACTAGAAGAACAAATTTGGTAAATTGACATTTGAACACTATTTTAAGTAAAATTGAAATGTTGAAATTTTTCAATAGTGTTAATAAAAATTTAGCCATTTCTAAAAACTAAATTGAAAATATTCGTTGGTGGATTTTGAACTTTAAAACACACTAACCTACATTCTAGATTTACAAATCCAGCCCTGGATGGAAGGTAACCCAATGTATGTTATTTTTTAAAGTTTATGGGAACTCAGATTACGATAATCTTTGGTTGTCAGCCGAGAGGATGGGAGTTTAGTTTCAATTGCTCCCAAATCACAAGGCAATATATCACAACTCAACAAGGAGCTACTTAACCGAGCAACAAAAAAAAAAAAAAACAAGAAATTTAAACACAAAAACAACAAACAAGAAAAAACGGAAACTAAAGTAAAAAATAAAATAAAAACAAACTAAAGTGAAGTTCGAACGGAAAAGTAATATTCAACATGTATTCCAAGTAATTTTTTGAAATTTGATATTCTGACAAAGTGAAGCGATAACGAAATATGCGCTTCGTCACGTCTTCTACTCGTACTATGTAGCATGACTTAGTTCCCATCCTTTAAGCTTTTTTTTCATAAACCAGACCACATTCAGCTTCTCCTTCTCCTACGACGACGAAAAACCCTTCAAGTCTGAGTCTCATCATCATCATCATCACCAACATCATCGTTCTTCGCACCCTTCGTAATATTTTTGTTTCTTTAGCTATGGCTATAGCAGTGGCGGCGGCGGCGATGGCGTTTATACCTATACAAACTCTATTTTTATGATATGAGTTGCTACTATAGATTTGTTTCCATTGAATGTCACGTTATGAGAAATGGCTCTCAAAAGTGAAGCAAAACATTCCATATCAGCTCCACAGTACAATATCTATACTATATGTAGGAGCGGTATGGAAGCAGAAGGCAAAAGTAGTACAGAAGCAGAGGCAGCATGAATCCAAACCTAACCGTGATGTATATTATGGCCTGAGGAGGAGATACACTTTAGTTAAGTGAAAACATACTTAAAAAATTGTATGCACATAGTTTTGAAAGTTTAACAAAAAATAAAAGAAAAAAATGACAAAAACGGTTCGTTTATTTTGTCTCTTTTCCGTTTTTTAAAAATACTTTTTTTATGTTTTTGAAGTGTTGTTGTTTTTGCCTCTTGACGTAATCACTTGACAGTTCACATTAATATTATTCGAAATATGCACCGCCTACGCTTCAGTTTCTTTTTTTTCTTCTCATTTTGGATGTTCGCTTTTGGCGGAGATAAATGAACTCATCCAGAGCTCAAAACTCGCATATTACAAGGCGATAACAGCATGAAATCACTGTCAACACAAAGTTTGGCACTTAATGAGTGTTTGAAGAGGAAAACAAACGTTTTTCATTTATTTAATTTTTTTTTCTCTGCTTTGTCTTGTTAATTTTATAAAAATCCATTGCTGTCAGTTTTTTGGTGACGGAGAGGATTATCATAAAAATGATGAAATACCATTTATTTAAGAATTATTCAGGTAAGTAGGCTTGGATTATGTTTTTTTCTGCTTATATTCGTAGAAATGGAAATGCTTGTTTTTGGGTTGGAATAATTCTACCACTTACTCAAAATGCATTTTCATTTCTGTATAAACCCTGGTTAATTAGTAGAAAGAGGATTAAAAACTTCAAAATTAAGGTCATATCATACGAATGATGATGGTATGAATACGAATTATTTGTTTGGGAGAAAATTATTATTTTTGATGAAACACGGTACATGATCATACTCCATACTATATACTATATCATGTACGCAAAAACAAAGCTTGTTTGATAACTTCTAGAATAAGATATTATAAGGTAAAATAAGTAAAATTTGAAGGATGCTTTTGTAAAAGCTTAACAAATCACGAATATTATGTTCTTGCTGTCAAGTCAATATTTATATTTGTTCATGGTTCTCAGTGAAGAAAAGCAGATAACCTAGTTTTCGGAGGTGCTACCGGTTGGTATAAAAATCATTTCGAAAATCTTTTTTTTTGTGTTTTTTTTTTTACATACAAAAATATAACAAAATATAACTAAAACTACCTCCATCTTTTTGTCATTCAAAGATTAATAACTTTAACAAATCGTGTTCATTTTTTTTTCTAAAAGGTTTTACATTATGTTCTTAAATCTAAATAGAATACAAGAGTAAATAGTTTTCATAACAATTCATTTAATATGACATAAGTTGGATAAGCAACTTTCTATTGATACATCTCTTTTTCTTATTAATAGAGGAAAATTAGTCTATTAATTATAAAATACATTGCTTATATTAAAGGTATTGGCAAACAAGCCAATATTCTGAAGTTGAATCTAATTATTAGGTGTTATTTGGTTTACTGGCAAGCTAATCAGTGTTTTTACCTAATTTTTGTAAAATAGCCGGAAAGAAATACTCTAACGAAATAAAAGAACAAATTATAAAAGAATGTAAAAGTGTAATGCGTCAAATTAAAATATCGGAAAAATATTACATTCCGTAATCAGTGATTTGCCGATTAATAAAATTTACCGAATCCAATAAGTCATTCCAAACGATTCATCTAGGTAGCAGACCAAGAAGCACAACATAACGAGAGGAATTTGCAATAATGAAATCAATTCAAAATAACCCTATTTTCAAGAGGAATAAGAACCCAACTTGACCTGAACGTAAATGCGAAAACAATTCGGAGACGAGTGCCAAGGTTGTAAAAAATGTCTTTATTTCAACCACATGGCGAGATTAAAATTTGCTCATGACCACATCAACTGGGCTATAAGAAAATGGAGGAAAGTAATCTTTTCCGAGAAGTCCAAATCCCATTTTAAAGGTTCTGATGTTTTCCTTGGCACTAAATCCACGTTACACCAAAGCTACCCAAACACGGAGGAGGTAATGTAATGGTTTATGGATGTTTTTCAGGGCTTTTGACTGGGACCGATTCACCAAATAGATTGTACAATCGATCCTTTTATGTACCGTGACATTTTGCAAAATATAATGCTGACACCACGCTGTGGATCAGTTGCCTCTGAAATCGATATTTCAGCAGGACAAAGATCCAAAGAAAACCCGTAGCATGAGGGTTAGTGCGTCGCGGGTTCGATCTCTGCCTGTGCCTTCTAAAGTTTTATTCACTGGTACTGCCTCTTGCGAGGAATTGACGAATTCTCCAAAAGTAATTCTTGTCATGAAAAAGTGCTTTCTCAAAATTAGCCATTCGGATGCGGCATATAAACTATAGGTCCCCTCCATTCCTGCAATTGCTCGCACACAAGAATGGTTGAGAGTTGTAAGTCACTAGGCTCTGGTTCTATACGGACTGTTGCGCCACCTAATTTATTTTATAACGATCCAAAGAACACGTCCAATACGGTTAAAACGTGGTTTGAAGAAAACCGACGAATCGAAGAATTTTCTTCAGAAAACATGATTTTTCCACAAATTCGTGTTTCCATTCAAGCTCATCTTAAATTGTGACGCGATAACGAAAAGGGATGGTTGCGTGAATTCAATTTCTAATTCAATTGGACCTTGTAAGCGAATAAGTTGAACTTTTGTGTAGAATTTTCTTCATGTTGGGTTGTGAACTGTTGATACCGAGTTGACAAGATTCATGAAATAAGTCTCACAATTCAATTGCTCAATTTTTTTAATGAGTTTACTCAAATCCACAAGGAAACTCGGTTGTTCTTTCAGATACTACCACTAAAGTAAATATTGGCTCAATATCTGATGTATTAAATGGTCTTCAGGGTCTTAAACCCTATCATATTCCTGGTGTCCATGGTATACCTGCTCTTGTCTTCATTGCAAATTATATTTAACTTATTTTTATCGCCCAGAATATTTTTAAACGGATGGAATTTTGATTCCAATTTATAAGTCTGGTTCGAAAAATATTGTTGAATATTAGAGATGTATTTGTAAGCTGTCTGCAATTCTAAAATTACTCGAAATTTTAGTTAAGATCAAACTGCATTTTTTTCGTAAAAGAACATGTGAGTGTTGGGTTTATTTCGGGTAGATCAACTAATCTCGCATCTTTTCCTCTTTCGATATTAATTGTATAAATGGTTTACATTAAGTAAAGGCATTTGACTCTGTATGCCACGGAATACTACTTCGTAAATTCATTATTTGGGATTCACTCCTTCAGTGGATTTCATCTTTCTTAACTAATTGGCTACAAAAAGTAAAAATTGACAATAAAACTTCGACATCTATTAAATCTACTTCAGTATATCCCAGGGTAGTCATCTTGGCCCATCGATTATATTTGTAAAAACATAAAGTTCAGCCAATGTCCCATATTATGCTAAAGATCTTTAATTATTTTTAAAAGTGAATTTCCTTTATGATTGCTTTAATCTCCAAATAGACCTCGATCATTTATCAAATTGGTGTTGGTTAACTGTCTTAAACTTAATGTCAAGAAATGCTTCGCTATTTCTGTTTCTCGGAAAATCACAACTTATGAGTTTGATCCACTCGATAGTACTCCTCTTCAGAGAACTGCTACAGTAAAGCATTTGGGTGCCTTTGATTCCAAAAGATTTTTCGGATCCCTACACACTTAAATCTTTACATCGGGGTTTTCGATAAGAGCACTACAAAAGTTTTTTTTTTTTAAAAACAAACAAAAACGGTTTTGGATATCAATGAAATCCTTAATTACTATCAAAGTACGCTTGTTGCCATTATTTATAGAACTCATTTTTGTTTGCATGGCCACCACGGGCAGGCTTACAGAAGTCAAGACGCTGAACCTATTTATTGACGGTTTTCAAGCATAAATCGCACGATACTGCTTTCGCGTTAGTTATTCGTACGAAGTTCATCGATCGTCGCGGGCTTATTGGCATAGACTAGACTATAGTCTTGACGTAGTCCCACAGAAAATATTCTAAGGGCGTCAAATCTCACGACAACTACGCGGCCAAGCGACTGGACCATTTCGTGATATAACACATTCTTCAAACATTCGCTGTATGGCCTGTGACGCGCGCCGTGGCGCCGCGCCGTCCTGTATGAACCATATGTCCTCCAAGTCCATATTATCCACTTGGGGCCAAAAATATTCGGTTATCAATGCACGGTAGCGATCCCCATTCACAGTAACGTTCCCGTCTTGATCTTGAACGGCCCAATGACGTATCCGCCGGCTTATAAACCACACAAAACCTTAATTTTTTCGAGATGTAATGATGACTTATGGAGTACGTGTGGGTTGCTTCTTGACCAATACCGAATATTTTGGTTTTGACAAATCCATTCAGCCAGAAATGAGCCTCATTGCTGAAGATGATTTTTCGATGAAAATCCGAAACATTTTTAAGTTGTTGCTCAGCCCAATTCAGGAACAGACGACGCTACTTGTTGTCAAGCGGCTTCAGTTGTTGCGTCAGTTTAATCTTGTAAGGATGTAGGATGTACAACGACGTCACATAGATCCCCAACGCTTGAGAACGACATGTGAGAGACACATTTGGGGTTTATGCAACTGAAGCCTCAGCGGCAGCACTATTATCAACACTACCGGCACGTATTTGTCTCACTGCTACGGAAACTTTTTTGTAAAAATTTTTCCACTGGACGCTTAATTGTTGATCTGCTACGACGATTATGACGACTATAAATTGAAGGTAGCGCTCTTAACGTTGAGGCCACTGACTCCAAATTTCAGTAGTAAATTTTAATAACTTCGACTCGTATTGGCTCGTTTATCTTTCCATCATGAAATGGCAAACCTTACTGAAGAGATATATCAAAAGAACTGCAACAAATATGGCGTCGTTTGCTGTCCCTGTAGCTCTACTTTTGAAGAGTCCCTGTTGAAAAACCCTATATAACACATTGGTTAGATTTTAACTTGAGTATGCTGATGTCATATGGAATTCTTTTAAGCAAACCTTTTCGGATAGAACTGAGAAAGTTCATGGAATTTTTGTAAAGATTCTCAAGCTCAACATAATCTTTTGGGTCTGGAATCTCGAACTATGTTTTGTTTGTATATTATGCGCGCACTAAAGGCTTATATTGAGACTGCTAAAGCATTCCACATTCGTGTAGTGCGGCTAAAGAAATAATCTTTGTACTTAACAGTACGTCCGAAATTGGGATCTAGGGTAAACTGATGGGCATTCCTAGCAGTACGGGTATTGCAGTTGAATTGTTTAGGGATAGCAATGCAACTGGCTATTTCAATAGAGCATTGTTTATAAAAGTAACGATAAAACAATGACAGGCATTAGACTTTGTGGCAGTGTTCAAGAGAAGCAAATGTATCTGTAAGAGATATTCGTGATATAGTATATATATACATATATAATTTGTATTTATGTCCCTATTAAACATAGGACAAATTATGGTATAACCAGTTTCAAAGTCAATTAGGGAGTTCAACGGAGTAATTAGTCATATTGACATAGCATGTCCTAGAAACTAATTCAAAAATGATTTGTATTATTTATTTTTATTAAATTAATGATGTAGGTACTTATTCTTTTTTGTATCTGTTGAGCATGTAGCTCGTAGATTAAATAAATAAATAAATAAGTTTTATGGTTGGGACGCAATGGTTTAGGTTTAGCAGAGTGTCCAAACTTCAACAATAATTCAGTCTTGCTCAATATATGCTCAAACAAATTAAGTTCTGGAATAAAACTTTACAAAATTTACATCTGTCACTTCTTGGCAACTGCCACTATTGTGTATCGCTCCTAAAATGATACAAAAACAATAACACAAAAGTTTAGTGCACGTAGGCGTATACGCACTTTTTTAATACTTCACTTTTTCAATCTTATATTGCGTTGATTTATATAAATTCAAAAATATATTTTCTAGTATCCCATGAACAAGAAAATATAAGAATAGCCAGAAACAATATGCATATATAATTCTTATTCTTCAAGAAACTGTTATAATTTCTATAAAATATTTTTTTGTTAGTTTAATTTGAAAAAATAAAAAATAGTAATAAATACTTAATGTCACTTCACGTGAAAATTGCCATCATATCTCAAAAAATATTCAATTTTAAAATTCCAAAAATTTCATTAATATAACCTGTAACATAATTCCCACAAAAATTCGCTCCCAGCTGCTGCTGCCATCAACAGCAGCAGTTCGAGTGAAATGTCATTGAATTCTTGGTAAATTGAATTCATTGTTATGTATATACATATGTAGGTTTATATAAAAATTCCTGTTCAACCAATCAGTCTAACCATATCAGATAAGTCCATCAAAGCGATTTTAACAAAAGCATGGCTTTCTCACACTCTATTGTGATCATCCTCAACAGCCAACAACCAACCAGTAAGCCAGCCAAAAAGAGCTATTTAGGCCCATCACTTTCACTAGAGACCGAGGACGACATGACAATTCGAATTTCCCGCTCCACCCACACACAAAATCTCCATCAACCATCAGCCCCTCTAGCAAACTATGTACAGTACATTTATATACTGTATAGGTATATCAACTTTCAATTTTCAATTTAGCTTTCGGTTTGGCAAACACAACAAAAGCAATCCCTGACAATAACACATCGCAACATGGATTCATTAAAAACGTCAACCACACCGGAATAAAATACCACAAAATTACGAATCTAACAACCGACATAAAATGTTTCAGGAGAGGGGTGTCCTTCCACATAGTAGGTGTAGGTGGTAGACCCAAGTAGGTTTTGTATTTGGTGGATGGACTTTTTACCGTTTCCATCAGGCCATTCTCGAGAGAGGGAAACTTAGAGAAACGGAACTCAGAATATAATGCCTTGAACAACAGAACAACACATAACACGCTTCACTCGCCCTCTAGACCGACAAATTTTCCTTCGATATCACAAAGCCAACAACATCACAAGCAGCGCACATAGGACAATTGCATTTTCTTTAAATTTTGTTGTTGTTGTTGCTTTAGTCCTTTGAACGAGCACTGTACTGGATTAAAACCCCATTTGGATTTGGCTCTGAAATATAACAAGGGCTGTTTTGGACAGAAGTGAAAATTGCACACAGAAAAGCTTAACAAGAAAAAATAAGCAAAAAGCAAACCAACAAAAAAAAAGAAACCGAAACCTTTAAAAAGTGAATGTGTAAGAGAGGACTTCTTCGGATATCCTTGCTGATGTTGAATGGTTTTGAAAATAAAATGCAATAAAAGTTTCTAATTGACTATTTTTGCAATTTGGTAAGAAGACGAGAGAGAGAGAAAAAGAGGAAGTGGAGGTGATGTAGAGCTCACCGGAAACCTCAGTGATAAGGAGTGGAAGGTTAACCATGAAACATACATATCCTCACAGCAGCGTGGCTGGTTTCTTTTTTTTTTCCCCGCTAACAACAGCTAAGGATCAAAACCAGAAACCTCCGCATATGGATTAAGGGGGTTTATTTCCTCAACTACGACGATACATAAAATGTTATATGTGTTCTGCGCGGGAGGGACTTCAAAGCCAAGGACGAAGGTTCAATTCCACAATAATTATTGTCTGTAAAGCTGAAGATGTTTTTTTCTTTACTCTCGTCTTTTTGTTCGTTTACTGTCCGACCTCATGTGGTTTAACTTGTTGGCCGATTGTATCAATTCGGTTTTTGAGAAAGAATGGGTCTATATATGTATGGATGAATATCCGGAATCCAAAATCCCAATTTAGATTTTCAAGGATTCAAGATTTTCCTCCCTTTTTATGCGGTCTAATGCTTCTATTCAATATATACTTATACATAGTGTTTGTTGTTGTTGTTCAGGGATATTTTGTGTTGGGTTGTTTCCTTTAGCTTTCTGCTTCAGTAAAATCGAACCCATCGAGGCCTCTCTTTTGTTGAGGTTTGTATAAATGTGTTGTGTATGGTGTTGTGGGTGAAATGTTTTCTAGATGACCGATCTTAAAATGTTCCTTATACACAAGGCATTCCAATTCAGCACCTTTGGACATTTGTATTCTTCTTACACATCAGACGACATGTTTATTATATTTAAATATACATATATAGATATAGTGAAATCCTTTATCGATAACACATTTGAATTACTTTTTGATACATGTGTATTTGAATGTGTATATTCCGGATAATTGGACATTGAGACACTTTTGAAATTTGAATATTAATTTCGAATTCTTCAATTCTTTTTTTTTGTCCGTCCTTTTTTTTCTTGTAAAATATCAGTCAAGTGTAGATTCAAGATTAACCTGAAGAAGAATTGTATACAAAATTTGTTTGGATATATTTTATCGACTGTGTCAAAGTCGGTTTTTGAACATGGTTTATTTAAGGTTGAGAGATAAAAATGGTCTCGAAAGATTTATCAGCAGTTTTTAGATTATTTTTTTTGCTGAATAAATTTGGAAAAGACTTAAAAAATTAAAAAATGTAAACGACTGACAGAATAAAAAAAATAATTTTTCCATCATGTGAAACAAATTGATTTGATGTGGCTTATCACGCCTTAGATTCAAAATGGAAGAAGAATTATCTCAACCGATATGCTGACATTCTAAGCAATTTATTATGAGTTAGCTGACGGTTGACACCATGGTCTGAAAAATTGTTGCTTAAACTATTAGCTCTGACATCGGCTATTTGACATGAGAAGATATTCTGCACTTATCACAGGGTATATAAATCCATATCCTTAACGTTGAGTATAATTTTCAAAGAAAAACTTTAAAGGGTTTTTCAATAAGGAATGTTAGATGTTAAAAAGGGATAAAACAAACTATGTAAGAGGTATTAACAAAATTATTATTTTTTATTTGAAAGGCGCATGCATGCTATGGTGAGAGGTTCATTGACTTCTGCAATTCCAATAGCCTTGTGATATGTTTGAACACAAACTCTGTCATAAGCTGGGTGTGGACGGACAGGCAAGCGCGTCTGCCAACCAAATTGACCACTTCTCGATTAGTAGACCCTTTAGAAGCAGTCTCTTGAATGTACGAAACAGAAGAGGCACCGAAATGGGACTTGCCGTGACCACCACTTAATGATAGCTACCCTAAGATTGCGTACTTCTACAATAAGAATATCCAACGGAACCACACGAGCCCCCCAAATTAAACATCGCCAGACTTAAGGATCCCACGACCTGTCACACGAAATGAGAACAATCAGCAGCATAGTACATGACGACATCGAACACCATTGGAAAGCTGTGAAAAAATGTTTTCATTTCAGGAGCTGACAGAATAGTCGGTCTGAAAAAAAGAAGCAACAACACTTAGCTTTCAGAAGAATCTTGGGCAAGGATCAACGAACTCAAACAGTTAAGGGCTTGAATAACTTCTGCACAAGAGGAAGTAAGAAACGAGCTGGTATCCTCGTATCGCATGAAAAAGAGATAGGTTCGCCGCAGTGTGCACCGTGACAAGCGTAACTACATCAACGCATTGGCGCAAGAATCAGCAGATGCTACAAACATGTGCGAAGCAGGACCGTTTACAGAATAACCAAAGAGCTGTCTGGTGCACACAGCTCAAAGCAACACCTGGTGAAATAAATAGACTGTACTGTGATAAGTTCGGTCGACGAGCAAGTCAGAAGGTGGAAAGAACACTTTTCCTCTGTTTTAAACCGAGTGTTTGCAAACAACGTGCAGCCGATACCTTCTAAAGCACCTCAAGAAATTAATCCCCGAATCCGCACCGCGCCACCCAGTAAAGATCGTTGCCGCAATTAAAGCTTTGACAAGCAGTGCCAACGTAATCAAGTGGACTGCTTCATCCGCTCATAAAAGAAGTCTGGACCACCGAAAGCTTCCCTCATGAGTGGAAGAAGGGAATTATTGTCAAGCTACCAAAAAAAAGGAGACCCTACAAAGTGGGAAAACTGGAGAAAAAAGCACCTGCAAAATAGTAGCAAAAAGTTATACTGGAACGGATGAGAGAACACATTGAGGCCACACTCTATGCCGAACAAGCAGGATTCCGCACTAGATCCTCCTGTATTGACCACATCAACACCCTCCGGATCATTATTTAGCAGTGCGTTGCATATCGATCACCATTACACCTGCTGTTCATCAACTTCGGGAATGACTTTGGTAGTGTTAACAGGGAGTATATCTGGTTAGCTTTTCAGAGGAGGGGCATCCCAGAAAAACAGATGATTTTGAAATCCGAAGCGGAGTAAGACAAGGCTGTGTTCTTTTGCCAATGTTGTTTTTATTGGTGATAAGTGATGTACTGCGCTCAATGGGATCCAATCAACATTGACAGAATATTTAAAGCACTTGGATTACGCGGACGATGTTTGCTTACTCTCTCATAGAATCATGGGTCTCCATCAAATGACAACAAGAGTGGAGAGGGAAGCAGAAGTTGTGGGTCTGAAAATTCATTTCGGCAAAACAAAAATGATTAGCTTTGGAACCCGACCATCCTCTCAAATAAATATTTTTTCGCAACCGCTGGAAAAAGGGGAGAGCTTTCAATACCTAAGAAGTATCGTTTTTATCGAAGGCGGAACTGAACAAGACGTCATCTGCCGCATCGGAAAAGCAAAAGCGGCGATTTATCTGCTGTCAAAAATTTGGAGGAATAACTCTAACAGCTTAAGAACAAAGCTACGAATGTTTCGCCCAAATGTCGAATCTGTGCTTCATTATGGGCGCAGCACTTGGAAGTTATTTCAGCCATAACAAGAAAACCGCAAACCTTCTTAAATAAACGTCTTCGTAACATCCTAAGGATTTTCTGGTCAAACCTTATTTCAAATGAGGTCCTTCATAGAAGGGCAGGTCAGGAACCTATAGAAACTATAATACGAAGAGGAATCCACAAAAAGGGAGAAAAGTTGGACGACCAAGAAGCAGACAGTCGAGGCGGAATCAGCGTCACTAGGCAAGAGTTGGAAGTAGCTGAAACACATCTCCGACAAGGGGTCCAATTTTCAATGACTCTTTGGCATAGTTTCGGTTGAATTTGAGCGATGGCCTGTGTTATGTTCAGCGGGGTCAAATCGTATGACCTTGGTGGCCAATTCACATCACCCCTGCGAGATTTAACCTTACCCTCAAATCCTTCATGCAAAATATTAATCGTGGCGTTTAGAGTGTGGCACGGAGAGCCTTCCTACTGGAACCACATGTCGTCTACGTCCATGTGGTTAATTTTGGCCATAAGGAATAAGTTATCATCGTTATGCAGCGCTCGCTGTTGATGCTCACTTTCGTCGTTCTCAAAAAAGTATGGACCAATTACTTACGTAAAATTTGCCAAGTTGAAATCAGCGAAAGGCCGAGTTGTTGTGCACGGCTAGGAATAGACTGCCTCGGGTTCTGCTGTACACTTTCACGGACACCGACGATGTTCTCGGCCGATCTTGCATTTATTGAACGTACGGTTTTTTGCTGATTGTTTACTGAAGCGGTTGTCTTAAATTTGGCCACCAAAGTCAACTGCGAAGGGTCACCAAGTCTACCGTAAAATGGACGCAATACGCACAACGTTTGCGTTAACGGATACTTATTTTGATAACAAAATTGTATTATTTGAACGTGCTGTTCAATCGTGTTACTTGCCATGTAGATTTGGCATAAGCAACTGAATAATAAATTAAAGGTTTGACAGATGTTACCAATAGAAAATGCCTGCCAACGGGATGCCAAAACCTACCCGCGCCAATTGAAAAATCCTTTAAAATCCCCCACTAAAATCTCATTCTCTGTGGACGAAAACGTAAAGATTTACTGAGCACCCAAATTTTTCAATATTTGATTCTGAAAACACCACTAAGATGAAAATATGCTTAATCAGGAAAAATTAATTTTTGTCAGAAGAAGATTGCTATTTAAGCAGCTATAGGGCCCAGTCTCATAGTGTCAACTAGCAGCCACATTCAAGCCTCTACGACGATAAGGACCATTAGGGTTGTTCACTAACATTCCCTATTGACTGGAACTTTTTATACATACTTCGATACAACTTTCGAAGTTTGTGCCTCACTGTTAAAGCTATACCAGGAATAACTGCCAAAATAATGTTTCGTTGAGGTCCATGGAGGTATGATACTGACAATGATTTTGTCGTGAGAAATAAAGTGCATTTGTTTTTTTAAAATTGAAGTTTTTAAGACACAAGACGATCTAAAAATTCGTATTTTTAACAACCAAACAAATATCAAACCTAAATTTAAAATACCTTACAAAACCTAAGTACACAAACTTTAGTAGGTACGCAATTTCCATCTTTTATGTAATAAATTATAATCGCATCCTCATTTGTCAATTAAAGATTGTTTCTAAAACTTAATTTCCTATTCTTGTAGGTTTTAAAATTTTACATATACCTAACGTACCTTCATCAAACCTCCTGATGTTTTCTTTTTTTCTTTTTTAATTAAAAACTCATTTCCCATCTGTAAGAGCTTGTAATTTAACATTTTCCCGTTTCATTTTGTTTTTGTTGTTAAATTTTATTATTGTTTTTTTTTTTTCAATTTACCTACAAATTCAATTAAAATGGTTGAAATTTAATTTTCATTAGTGTTTTATATCAACAGTAAAAAAAAGCAAAAAAGTATATGTATATATGAATATAGCAGCCAAGCTGTAGCCGCTGTACTATAATGACATTTCAAATCACCATTAACCATCATTTTTCCTAAAGCATTACCATCATCAAGAATTTAAAATAAAAAAAATAAACGATTTGCGGCGTGGAGAAAAATTAGTTTTTAGCTAAACCAAGTTCCTTTTTCCAGTCAGCGTCGGGTCGCGTCGTAGTCGTCGTTGTTCGATGGAAAACTTCACTCCACAACAGCAATGATGACTGAGTCGCTGATGATTATTTTTTCGTGCGATTCCTTTTTGGTATTGCAGACCTTCATAGACCCTCGACTACCACGATTTTCCTACTGAGGAGCAAAGCGACCGAGGAGCCATTATACGAACCGTGTGTAATTAATATAATCAAAGGTAAACACGATGTGGTCTCTCTCACGACACAACCTACTTATACCCACACCCAGCCCCCCCCCCCCCCATTACGATACTCGCTTAATGTATGACTAAAGGTACCTGTCAACTTTCAAAAAACTGGATAACGGCAACCCGGGAGCAATTCTTTTCTTGATTGACGCGAAAAATACCTATGGCCTTGAGTGCTTGAGTGAGTTTAATTTTGGTAACCCTGTTCGGGCGGATATCTTCACCATACCTGCCTTATAGAGTGAATATATGCAGGTATATCCTTTTTTTGTCAGGATACACGGTTGAGCCACATTCACCTCAGACACTATTTCAATTGTCGTTGGTGTTGTTGTTATTTTTGTTGGTGGTACTTTTGTCTGACATTCCGTGTGCCTATTCTATGCAAATAAAACGTAACGGTTATACGAAGCGCCATCATAGCCAAGAGTGGAGGAAAAACGTGATAATTTTCTTACCCATTATTATCCCATTTCATGCTCTTATCGCACTCACCTGGTAATTATGATAACCCACCTACCAACTCAACTCAACCCAACCCAGCTCACAACCGAACCCAACCTTCAGTTGATCGACCGACGACGACGACTCTAAAGCTGATGACTGAGACCGACCGACCGAACGACCTACCATGCTTCACCTTCATCATGCATACATACTTTGTATATCAACCAAACCTCCAGCACATCAGCTTGAGGACGAGAAAGAGGACGACTATGAATGTCGACTCGACTATAGCAGAGCTCAAAGGATGTTTGTTAATGTTGGAGGAGCTGTTTAGCTCCTGGCGGCTGTTGGCAATGATGGAATCATCATCAGCAGCAGCAGTGGTAGCAGCACCAACAACAACATATTAAACTCGGTTGATGGTTATGACGAGGTCTGCCATTAAAACGTGCGTGCCGTTTCCTTTTTAGCGTGTTTTTCTTTTGCAACTTTGTGCTCCCAGGTTTTTCTTTGCCCTCGCTGCTCTCCAATTTCCTTCCGGTATAATTTTTATTTTATTTTTCGCTTATATTTACCCAACATTAAAACTCTGTTTTGGATATTAAAAAAAAAGTGAAAAGAATAAATATCAAAAAATAAACAACCATAGGAAACACAGAGAAAAACCATGCAGTTAAATTGATAAAAATTAAATTTTAACAATTTTTATTGCTAGTTGTAGATTTTAAAATTAAAAAAAACTACTATCTATGAGCAACTGATAAAAACGGAGTATTAGGAAAATATTAAGAGTACTAAAAAGGTCAACATACAAAACAGAAAGAGTAAGAAAATTTACCCATTTACACATTTGACACAGAAACAAAATTGGCTTAAAAATTAAGAAATTCCGTGAATTTGAAATTTCCTTACTAAGAGTTAATAAAAGAAAAACAATAAAAACATACCCTATAACGATTAATAAAAAAGAAATATAATACATTTGCACTACACAAACATTGCAAATGAATTAAAAATTAAAGAACCAGATATATGGAAAAATCGTTTTTAAATTAAATCGTTTTAAAGAGAAAGCAAAAGAAAGGTCATCGGTAATGGAACGTATACTCTTTGGTATTTGAAGGATTTTGATCCTTTTTTTTCTCCCCCTATATAACCTCAACCTCAGTGGAAAACACATTTCCTCACCAAGGAAACGACAAGGGTCAACAAAATAAAAGTTTAAAACAAAGGGTTTTTTTTCTGATTGAAATTGTGGACACAAGGTAATTTGCTTTGAATTAAAAGGCAATATCTGAAGCTTTGAGGATTATGCACAGGCACACAACAAATCAAAGCAATTATTGTAGTGGAAGAAATTGTGATTACGTGCAATCTATGTACAATGTACATATACAATGGTTAAGAATTAATGCGGGAAATTTTGTTAAAGGGAAAGAGTTTATGCGGGTTCAGAATGATATTTTACACGGAGACATCAAGTAACCCCTAGGTTGGTGCATGTTCTTATAACTCTGCCAATTCCACTCCAAACGGTTTTTTTTATTTTTATTTGGAAAGCAGTAACTAGAACTTTCAAGGAACAGTTTATAAAATATCCTTGGGAACTAACATATTCTGTATTCACAATTAAAATACAAATTATTTAAAGCCTTCAAAAATCTTCTCATTCTTTGTGATTCAATTTTTTGAAATTTTCATTGAATTGTTGCAAAATTAAAACAAATTTTACGAAAAGCCTTAATTGAACTAAAAAACAGAGGTAGTTAGGTAAGGTAAGGTTAAAGTGGCTGCTGATACAGAATCCACACACGAAGGCCAAAGAAAAGGCCCATTGTGATACCACATGAATCTAAAGAACTACCTCTTACCAGTCGAACCATTTTGAGCTTTTTATAAAGCAAAGGAGATATTTGATATCCTTTTTAGCTAGTTCCCTTTGATTATCAAAAGAGTAGTCTCCCAGATGAGGTTTGCGTGTTAGTGAAAAAGCAGGGCAAGAGCAGAAAAAGTGAGTGATTGTTTCCTGTTCTTCTTCGTCCATACAGCTCCTGCAAAAGTCATTTGAGGCTACACCAAGTCGTATTGGGTTTCTGCCTGCCAGATGTGAATATTAAATTCCTGCGCCATAGAGGGCCGTTTGCGATTTAGTTGAGACACCATCAAGAGATTTAATAGCAGCCTCACTGTCAGAGAAGATGCGGATATCAGAAGTTGATATCACGTTTTCTCTTAGCCAAGAGAAATCCTCTTTGATCGCAAAAATTTCCGCTTGAAAGACGCTACAATGATTAGGGAGGCGGAATGAGATGCTTAGATTAAGCTTTTCTGAGTACACACCCTATCAACACCCTTATTTGTATTGGATCCATCTGTATCAAAATGAATACTTTTGTTATCCAGGAGTTTTTTGTCTACCCATTCATCTCTGGATGGAATGGATACCTGGAAGTTTTTTCCAAATAGGCCTTTAGGAATAGTGTAGTCTATGTACTTTGGTATAGAACCAAAGAGGTTCAAAGTGTTGGACTTCCCCACATTGTTGTTGGTCCATTGAGATAAGGCGAGTCGTGTAGCTGTACTTGCTGCCACTTGTTTGTTGAAGATGTCGAGGGGTGTCAGATAGAGGAGAGTGTCTAACACTGCTGAAGGAGTGGTTCTCAATGCCCCGCTTATACAGAGACATGTAGTGCGATGGACAGTGAATTCCACCATACTGCAACCATGTACACAAGTATTGGTCGGATGACCGATTTGCTTCCTATGCTTTCTTGGAAAGGAAAAGAGCTACTGTAGCTTTTTTAACTCTTTTCAGAATATTAGACTTCCAACTTAATTTTTTATCCAATATCAGACCAAGATATTTGGCTTCATTGGTAAAAATTATTATTACTCCTTTTTTCGAAGGAGGTACAATTACTGGGATCTTGTATTTCCGTGTATAAAGGACGAGGTCTGTTTTTTGAGGATTAAAACTAAGTCCGCAGTGCCCATCTAGTGAGCATATTGAGTGCGTTTTGTAGAAGGTCTCTCAGTGCATGAGGATGTTCTCTCGTGACGGCGATAGCAACATCATCGGCATACGCAATCACTCTGTAGCCTTCTTTCTCAATGGATATTAGTAGTTCGTTAACCACTATGTTCCACAGGAGAGGGGACCACCTTGCATAGTGCCTCTACCGGCACACCTTTTCGTACAAAAATCCTCTATCTTAGCGTTGGTGATCCTGCTTTTAAGCATTAGATTAATCAACTCACAGAGTGAGTATTCAAAGTTTAGGGTCAAGATATCAGAAGTGATAGCGGATGTGTCTGAAAGCGCAATCAATATCCAGGAAGGCCAACATAGAGGAAGTTAGTCTTTGAATGAGTTTTAAAAAGCAGCTTGCTGTCAAGTCAAAGTATTAATTTCCTAGAGGACAAATTTGTTTCTTTTTAAAAAGTTTTGTTTTTTCAAAAAACATATTTTTTTTATTTTTTAATGCAGTATTTTTCAATCTTATATATTTGGAAATGCCTTGTTATCGTTTTATATTATTAGAAACACCGAAACTGTGAACACATTTGTCAACGTTTCTAAAAGAGATTATTTTGTCTTTCGCTAAGTAAACTGTTAACTAAAATTTACAAAAACGCGTTTTTAGTTTTAGGATGTAGGACTGTATTATTTTCTAATTGTACGTATTTGACTTAAAAACCAATTTCAACACACGATAATTTCTTCCAAAATCTCTTAAACTTATTCACCCGATTTGTAGTTTTAAAAGAATCACCTATCAGTTTGAAAAAAAATACAAAAAACAAATTTTCTTTTTCTAAGCCAAAGACAAACATTTCATCCAAAATCACATCGAATCAGATAGAAAGATAAAAATATATGATGGCTTTTGCTTAAATTCATATTCGGAGGGTCACACGCTGATCACGACTTAAGGGCACTCAAGGACGGTATCAACGTAAGTGTTTTCAGCCAAATTTCGTCAAGTTACATAAGCTCTTGGGATAGGCTTTAGGGTCATCAGAAAAATGGCATGCTTACTTTTACGCTTTCCAGGAGAGCGCTGCGACGAAATGCCCAAGCCGTCAATACGGCTTCAAACTTAAGTCGTCATATCGTTTCAACTTTCTCCCAACTCTTAAGCCAGCTGTTTTGGCTGAAATGTCGGCTACATACATACATTGTTTTGTATTGATTTTTCAGCGAATAATTTTACATAAAAGTCTGAACGACTTTTTTATGAGAGCTCTTTTCCGCGATGTAAATAAACTCTGAACGAGTTTTACAGGTTTCCTTTTGAAGGTGAAGTTAAATTTCAATTCATCCATACAGAAGTCTGAACGACTTCTTCGCTATTTTCAATCTTATTTACATTCGACCGAGGGTTTTAACAATTTTTTCGTGATCTCAAAAATAATTCGGTTAAGTCTTCCAAATTTTAAAGAAATAAGGACAATTTAAACGTGCGTCGTTCTCTATTCTACTTTTATTGAAATGATTCTGTTGTTAAGAGATTGATTGAATAAACGTCCAAACAGATGGTGGTGGCGCAATACGGTTAAATGGTTTCACCCGATGTTTAAATTCTAAGAACTTAAAATATAAATGTTCACAGTTTCAGCGTATTTATTCGTAATTCAACAAATTAAAAGAGAAAAAGCAATTTTTCTTTCGGAAAAACTTTTTGTGGGAATTTAAATGAGTAAAAAAACATTTTCAAAATACAAAATTCAAGACTTCGACGCCGCATTTTCTTATTGTCATACGATTTTTATTAAGTTTGGCTGATTTTATAGACAACCAAAATTTGTATGGAAGAACATAATTTCCCTTTAACTAAGAAGAACAAAAAAGTGGGTTTTTAAACCTAAACGCTTTTATACGTCTTGACTAGAAAAGTAAGCATCATTTCTACAAATATTTCATGTATAACTTAAATGTGATTTAGTTTGTGTTTCACTCAAGAAAATTCAATTTTGAAAGTATACATACGGAAGTGTATTCAATTAAAAAGTATCGTTAGAAAAACAAAAACAAAATTTTATATTTCACAAAACAAAATTCTGTTGAAATCGTGTTTTCAACAGAAATGTTTTTATTTTAAGAAACCCCGAAACTGTGAACAAATCTGCTAAGGTTTTTCAAAAGAATTATTTTCTTAATCGCTAAGAAAACTGCAAACTAAAATATTTATAAACGCGTTTTGAAGTTAAGGATATAAGACTATATTTTTTCGAGTTGTACGTATTTAACTTAAAAACCAATTTCAACGACAGGAATAATTTCAAACAAAATCTTTTGTACTTATTGACCCCATTTGGAGTTTTAAAAGAATTACCGATCCGTTAATAAAATATTAAAAAATGTTCCTCTCTAAGCCAAAGACAAACACTTCATCCAAAATCACATCGAATCAGATAGAAAGTTAAAAATATATGAAGGCTTTAGCTTAAATTCATATTCGGAGGGTCACACGCTGATCACGACTTAAGGGCACTCAAGGACGGTATCAACGTAAGTATTTTCAGCCAAATTTCGTCAAGTTACATAAGCTCTTGGGATAGGCTTTAGGGTCATCAGAAAAATGGCATGCTTACTTTTACGCTTTCCAGGAGAGCGCTGCGACGAAATGCCCAAGCCGTCAATACGGCTTCAAACTTAAGTCGTCATATCGTTTCAACTTTCCCCCAACTCTTAAGCCAGCTGTTTTGGCTGAAATGTCAGCTAAATACATTGTTTTGTATTGATTTTTCAGCGAATAATTTTGCATAAAAGTCTGAACGACTTTCTTTTAGAGCTCTTCTTCGCGATGTAAATAAACTCTGAACGAGTTTTACAGCTCTCATTTTGAAGTTGAACGTAAATTTCAACGGATCTAGATGCATGTCTGAACGACTTCTTCGCTATTTTTAATCTTATTTACATTCGACCTAGAGTTTAATTTTGTTCGCGATCTTAATTCAAGTCTTCGAAATTTTAAAGAATTTATGATAATGTTAACTACATTCCCGTTTGTACTTTTAGTAAATTTATTCTTTTGCCAACAGATTGATATTATTTTGAATAAACGTCAAACAGGCGGCGCGTTGCGATACGATTTAATGGTTCCACCCGGAGTTTAATTCTAAGAATTTTAAATAAAAATGTTCACAGTTTCAGCGTGATTCTTCGTAATTCAATAAATTACTATAAAAACAGCAATTGTTCGTTCGGTAAAACTATGAAAAGGATTTTATTTTAGTGATTTAAAAAAAAAAAAACATTCCTAAAACAAAAATTCAAGACTCATTATGAGTTTTTAGACGCATTGTCGTATTATCATATTTTATATCAAGTTTAACTGATTTTAAGGTTATCAAAAGCAAGTATTTCGATGAAATGACATCATTCCCCTTTAGCTAAGGAAAAAAGCCTTGACTAGAAACGTAGGTATCATTTCTTATAATACTACCACTTGAGTGAGATACCAAGTAATAAAAACATAAGGTGTGATTGAGTTTGTGTTTCATTTCAAAAAATTAAATTTTGAAAGTATATCAAAGTGTTTTAAACTTAAAACTATATAGGACTGTCATGCCAGAGGTCTTTGGCTCAAACCCTGCCTGGGCTATCTATAGTTTTTTTTTGTTCACGGGTACTGCCTCTAGCGAGGAATTGAAAAATTCTCTAAGAGTAATTATTGTCATGAAAATGTTTCTCTAATAAGCCGTTCGGATTAGACTTAAAACTGGAAGTCTTCACCTTTCCTGACAACATTACTCGCACACAGGAATGATTGGGAGTTATAAGTCATTAGGGCCAAATTCTCGACGGTCTTTCATGCCACCTTATTTAGTCACTACTTTGGAAATCTTATCGTTGAACCCGTTTTTGGAAGTCAGAAAAATAAAAGTGAGTACAAAATAGTGATGGGCGGATTTGATTAAAGAAAGTTCGTTTTGTCAAAGTCTGAAAATCTGCTTTCAAATGGAACTGCCTTCTAAGACACTTTGCTTTTTATCTTAAAAGCTCTATTCTAAAAGTGTTTCGATCATACAACAAAATTATGGATAAATTATTATTTAATGGTTAAAGTGGACGTGGAATCATTTGGAATTTATTTATAAGAAATTTGAAGCACCTTTCTAGTTCCTGTAAGCATGAAATTATAAAACCATATAGTAACCGTGGTAATGGATAATTCTATTTTAAAAGCTAATAATTTTTTTGCCAGCGAAATAAAACCAGAATTAGAAAATTTAATCAAAAAGAAATTGAAAAAATTAACAAATAACAAAAATAGGCGGTGCAATAGTTGGATTTATTTATAATAATTCACATTTTTCTATCCTACGAACATTTTCTAAAAGTTGTATCAAAATCAAAAAAACACGATTTAATAAACCAAAAAATGGGGAGGACACTTTTCGAAAAATATTGATAATCTCTTCAGATTTTAAATGAAAAAAGAAAACAAAATCTGTTGAAATCGTGGAACAACACAAATTTTCCAATAAATATCTTGAAATTTCCCATTGTTTAAAATAAACATTATTATCTTAAAAAACAAAAAATAATTTCTAAGCACAAATATAATATGTAAGTTTTTTGCGTCTTCTTCTAGAACTTAAAAATTCTCAGGCCCTTTTTTTACATGATGGGTTTATAATAGAGAATTAACAATGATAATGTATTTTATTTGTTTAAAAAATAAAATGAAAAGCACTTACCATTCTAAAAAAATGAACTATATGACATTTCCCTCGTTGGTACTGCAATTTTGTTGGATCAAATCTTCCTTTAGCCACTGAAAGAAAAAATTTGTTTAGTTTTTCTCTTTGTTTGTTTATTTTGGTTTATTGTACTTCAATTAACTGTTACAATATAATTTGGGGTTCATTGAAAACCCACAAGAAATCAATCAAACGCAACTATAATTGCGGGGTATTGGTTCAATAAAAACATAATTTATAATGTTTACCAACAATTTTTCTTTCAATTTCAATTACATTTTTAATAAATTATATTTGTCTACATTTGTTGAATATTTTTTTATACACTTACCTTGAATTTGCCAAACAGGTTATTTTTTTACTTATTTAATACACAAGCCGATCTAGGGACGATCTATTTAATGAAACGCACTTTCTTAAACTAATTGCAAAATTCCATCTCCCGCTACGTGGCAAAAAGCAAATGTGAGTAAACGATTGTGTTTGCGGTGTTTGCACTCTTCTCTATCTCCCGTTAAAATTCTATTAATCTTAGCTTATTCTCCTCTTGCTTTCACTCAGAGCTTAAATGCATGGGACGAAGCTAAGCGCATGCTCGTAGGAGTTAAATATTGATTTGGGTGGAAGTGGGACGGTTGCAAAATTCTTATCGTTATCCTGTTTTTTTTTAGAACTGGAGAAAATAATGGGTGGTGTTGGTGGGATGGGTGAGAGTAGAGATCAAGGAGATGATGAGATAACTTTTGTTGTCACTTGTTTGCTCAATTTGGAGAGTGTAAGATAAAAAGAAACAAAAAATAATAATGGCCGCCGGTGGGTGGTAAGAGAGTTAAATAGATGGTTGCATATTAATTTATACAGGGTCATTTTTATAAGGTGCATCAAAAAGCTAGACGGAAAAGATTGGGTAAAGATATAAGCAAAAATTTATGGGAGAAGGATTTTATTGGAAGGTCTGGAACTTTTTGATTGAAAAAAAAAATAGGAAATATGAACATTTTAGTTATACGAAGAATTTGTATGGTTGATTAGTGCTTAATTTTGACGTCTTAGGTCTTACTTTTCAAACACTAGTTTAAAGTTAAAAATCGTATTCTGAAGATTCATAAAACAATATGCTTAATTCTAACTATGTTGTTTGAATTTATTTTTAGAACACTCGTACAATAATTGAAATTACTAAATAAAATCTGAATTTGAAATGAATAAAGTAATTTTTGTGGAATAAAAATGGTATTCAATAATTTTTGTTTGGGAATTAAAAGCTGAAACTATATATTAGTTTGTTAAAAATTATAAATATTGAAATATCTGCAACACACAACAATACTTCAACATCATTATTATTTAGACAACCCAAGAGCGGGTCCAGACTTTTAATCGGGGGGGAGGGTTCACACACTTTGATTAGTTTTTACTCACCGCTTAAAAATGTTCTTTAATGTTTTGTAAAGGAAGCTAACAAAACTTAAATAACATAATGTGAATATTAACCTTACATTTACTGATTTCAATTGCTAAGGTGCCAACTTTAGTTATCAAATTATTTTAGAACACTGTTGTCCAGCGAGAAATGGTCTAAGTATTTAATTTAATGACTCCCTACATACGAAAGCATTCCAAGATTTTTCTAAATATGTCATATTTAAGAGCAAATTAACAATAGTTTAGAGGGTTTTTGGTGCATTTCGGAGCTTTTTTTTCGAAAAATAAAATAAACTTTTCTTGATTCCATTTCTATTAATGTCAAGAATGCTACAAAAATTCAAGAGAGACGATCTGATATGAAGAACGTAGTTTTTTCAGACCCAATTTTCGGGAGTCTAGTATTACTATCACTATCAGTAAGCACTCGTATTTTGATCTTACATAATTTCTCTAAAAAATAAAAAAACAAACAAATCAAGGTAAGCAAATAAGTTGAAAAGAACCGTTTGTGTGGCACTCACAAATTTCAGTTAGC
Organism: Eupeodes corollae; assembly: GCF_945859685.1. Taxonomy (NCBI): domain Eukaryota; kingdom Metazoa; phylum Arthropoda; class Insecta; order Diptera; family Syrphidae; genus Eupeodes; species Eupeodes corollae. Next base: position 250,519,539 of record NC_079147.1, read on the forward strand.
CAATATTTTAACAAAAGTGTCACTTTTCCTTTTTTTGGGGCATTTGTATTATTGAAATTCGTGTTTGAATCTTAGTTCTAGAGCTTCCAAAGCTAAGTCACTTCAAAAGCAAATTTATTTAATTTTTTAAGATCTTTTGAAGGAAATAAAATGAACGACTGGGTGGCTAAAACTAATGTCTTCCAAAAAGTCTGTTTAAAAACATTTCCTATATTTTAAAATTTGAAAATGTAACTTATTTTTATTTTGAAAATCATTTTAAATTTTGTCTTAAAAATATTTTTGGTAAGTACTTAACAAAGTGCTAAGATATACATTTTACATTTAAATTTCGTTATCGAGTTTTGTAAACAAAATTAATATTTTTTTAGAAATAAAAAAAGGAATTTTTGATCATCAAAAATCATCACCAATTTGATCATCGACAAGAGCTTGCACAGAAAAATCAGATAATGGAAATCGGTCCATTAGCTCTTGAGAAACCTTAAATAAATTAAGGTTTTTTATAGGGGGTACCCTTCTGGAGTAATACAAAAATTTAATTAGTAAAGAATACAAAATTTGCATAAAGTTACATTTAATCATCGTTCGATAACCTCGGCTTGATTTGATCAACTTAGGATCTCAGAAAAGAATCTTAAATATATAATGGAGTTGTATTAAAAACATGTAGGTAAGGTTAGGTTAAAGTGGCTGCGGATTCAGAATCCACACAATTAGGCCAAGAGAAAAGGCCCATTGTAATACCACATGAATCTAGATAACTAACTCTTGTCAGTCGAACCATTTTGAGCTTTTTATAAAACGAAGAAGATATTTGAAATCCTCCTCAGACTGTTCACTGGGATTGTAAAAAGAGTAGTCTCCAAGATAAATTTTGTGTCCTAGTGAAAGAGCAGGGCAAATGCAGAGATGTGAGAGACTGTTTCCTCTTCTTCTTCGTCCATACAGCTCCTGCAGTAGTCATTTGAGGCTACACCAAGTCGTATTGCGTGTCTGCCTATAAGACGGTGTCCCGTAAGGACACATCATTTCGTTAGAGCAAGTTAGGTCCAGTGAAGGCCATATGAGTTTTGTGGCTGCGCATGTTGGTAAATTGTGCCACCTAGAGATTGCTATCGCAAAAGCTGTTTCTTTTAGCAGAAGTTTACATGTAAGACGGTTCGTTCCATTTTTAGCGAGTTCATCGGCTCTACAATTTTCCTTGATGTCCCTGTTGCCCAGTACCCAACAAAAGAAGAATGTTAAACTGCTGCGCCATCTCCATAAGAGACGATCGGCAATCGAGGGCTGTTTGAGATTTGGTTGAGACACCTTCAAGAGAATTAATAGCAGCTCGACTGTCAGAGAAGATGCGGATATTAGAAGTTGACATCACGCTCCCTCTAATTTGTCTTGGATCCATCTGTATACAAATTAATAATTTTGTTATCCAGGAGTTTTTTGTCTTCCCATTCATCTCAGGATTGAATGGATACCTGAAATTTTTTTCCAAATTGGGGTTTAGGAATAGTGTTGTCTATGTAGGTAATTTTGGTATAGAACCAAAGACGTTCAAAATGATGGAGTACCGCACATTGTTGTTGGTCCATTGAGATGAGGCGTTGTGTTTGCTGTACTCGCTGCCACTTGTTTGCTAAAGATGTAGAGAGGTGTCAGATGGAGGAGATTGTCTAACGCTGCTGAGGGAATGGTTCTCAATGCCCTCTTATGCAGTGCATTGGACTCTACTGAGCTTGTCGTAGTATGTGACTTTCTCCAGTGCAGTCCACCATACCACACTGCAACTCCGTACATAAGTATTGGTCGATGTTTATAGCTAATATGTTATGCGAGGTTGAAAACCCCATTTACTTCTTATGGCTTTCTCGGAAATTAAAAGAGCTACTGTAGCTTTCTTAAGTCTTTCCTGAATATTAGGTTTCCAACTTAATTTTTTGTCCAATATCAGACCAAGATATTTGGGTTCATTGGTAAAAATTAGTGGTACACCTTTTATTGAAGGAGGTACAATTACTCGGATCTTGTATTTCCGTGTATAAAAGAAGAGTTCTGTTTTTTGAGGATTAATACTAAGTCCGCAGTGAGCAGCCCTTCTAGTGAGCATATTGAGTGCGTTTTTGAGGAGGTCTCTCAGTGTATGAGGATGTGCTCCTGTGACAGCGATAGAAACATTATTGGCATACGCAATCACTCTGTAGCCTTCTTTCTCAAGAAATATTAGCAGTTCGTTAACCACTATGTTCCACAGGAGAGGGGACAGAACACCGCCTTGCGGAGTGCCTCTACTGACAGACCTCTTCGTACAAAATTCCCCCATCTTAGAGTTGATGACCCTGCTATTTAGCATTAGATTAATCAACTGACAGATTAGGTCTGTTCTTTTTTAATCAAAAAGACTCGGAAAATAAATTATTGCCAGAGTTAAACTTTGGGGCTAAAAAATTTGAAAAATTGGAAGGGAAGAAATTTGGTCATAAAAATTTACTATGTATATATTTGGTTGATTTTTAAACTGCATGTTTTGAAATGAACAAAAGGATGACAGAACTAACTATCTTGGTAAATTATCATATATGATACCTTTTAAATGTGATTTACATTCTACCTATGGTTTATCTATTTATTTCAAGTCATTGTTTTAAATTCAAAATTTATTTTTTTCTTAAAGAATAATCTTGATATTATTGTATATTTTTTTTTAATTTAAGGCACTAGTTTTTGATTGAAAAATATTGAAACTCAATATTTTGCTATAGCAAACAAAAGCATAAATGGTATTCTTATAATAGGTTTTGTTGAGCTTCTGAAGTAGCATTTGAAATGTAGTTAAGTTTCAAAAATGTCGACACCTATGTTTATTTTAGAAGCTTAGTAATGGCTATAGCCGCATTTTGAAGCATACAAAAGTTTAAGGTGTTTGAAACATATCAATTTTTTCTATCTTACAAACCTGCTCATTAAATACGATAGCCGAAATGTTTTATTTGTGTCTTTTTGCTTTGTCTTATAATGTTTTGAAAATCATATTGATGTTATTCTTCATTTAGTTTAAAGGAAATTTCCAAATTCCAAAATTATTTTGTTTATAATCTAATCACATGTAGCTTGAACAAATTCATACGACCCAAACGTGTCTTTTTTAATATATATGTTGTGTACATTCATAAGTATGTGAATACCTTAAGGTATGTTCCACCTAATTTGGTCTCTTAAAATTCCAGCAGTAATAAATTGCTTTGAAACACTTGAGTCATATTTTCGAAAATATAATGTGAAAAAATGTAAAAATATCTTCCCTTAGGGACTTCCCTTAAGGAAAAGTCTGTAGCAAGCTTAATTTTTTTTTTCTCAGTAAAATTGAATTTCAATCAAATGTAAGATATATATTGTATACACATTCATAATGTACTTTAAATATTCTTAATGTAATTCTTTAGAAATTTTCCATCTGAATTTTTATAAACCTACATTCAAACATCTTAAATATAATGCGCACACGCTTATGCCTCCTTTCTTATTTATTTTAAAATTTCTTCATAAATTTTGTGTTGGAAGAATTTTTCCCACTAGGTGAGTTGATTTTCATTGAGATTGAGGCATCATTTTCCATTAAAAGAAAAGAACTTTTTTCCTTCTTTGAAAATATTATTTGCAGGGAATTGGAGTCAAAAACCATTAAAAGAAGAGTGCTCCTTGACCTATACCTACAGTACCTTCCTAAACTTCCTTAAAAACCCTCACACTTTTATCTTTCAAAAGGTTCTTTAATTTTTGAGACCTTCCATTTAAAAGTGAACACAACCAATCAATCAATCAATTTAAGGTTATGGTTCCTTTCTATACTACTCCCTTTTCAATAACTGAAAAGATGATGAGAAATATCCTTCTACTAAATTGCCGCAGTCAAAACCAATCTATCTCTGTTTAAGGTCTTCATTTTGTAGGTACCTACCCATCAGACCTACTTGTTGTATATCTCTGTGTAGCCCTCTTCTAAATACATCTCTCTTCAACGCCCATAATGTCTGTTAGTAGATATTTTTTATTTCTTATATATCTTCAAAAGCATTTCTGTAATTGAATTCCTGAAGAAATTAAAAAAAAAAAAAAAAAAAAAAAAAAAAACAGGAAAAAAGGAAAGGACGAAATCCTTAGTATATGTACCCAAGATTGTTTTTTCCCTTCTTTTTGTTTTGTTTTATGTTTTCTTGTGGTTTCATCATCCAGAAAGTTGTTCTCTCAGCTCAATACTTCCCTATAAAGGATTCTTATATTCGCTTTCTTTCTTCATTTTGTCGATATCTCTTTATAACCCTTGTGGTGTGCATTCTCTGACAGTCCCTATATCTAGCTTGCCCGTCTATATCTTGCTTAATGCCTGCCTAAGCGTTAAACAAAATACAACAAATGCTAGCGAAATAAAAAAAAGAAATATTTTTAAAGGATTCAACTATTTTTTTGTATAGTCCTTTAGTTTTCATACAAATCGAAGAATTCATCTGTGCTTGTGCCTTTAGCGAGTGATAATGATTTTGCAGTTTAGAGAGAAATGCAAACTAAAATTTAATTATGCCACACAGTCGGAGCGCAAGAGATCTGGCCTCGCGCTGCTGCCTCCGCCGGCCGCAACTGTAAGGAAGAGATGATGAGCTTTGCGGCAAGCTAAGCATAAGGATGGGATTCAACATTCAACAGAAATTAAAGGAAATACAAAAAATACAAACAAACAGAGTTCTAGGATATTTTAATTATTTTCCACTATTTTAAAGTTTTTTTTTATTTTCTATTTTCAATCCCCCAGACTTTTCTTGTTGTACTTTTTTGTTTTGTTTTTGAAAAACTAAGTCTGTCTATCGGCATTGGCATTGGCATCGTCGTCCTCGTAGTCGTTGTCGTCATCATCGGCATACAATGTGCTGTGCCAGTGCAGCAGCAGCGGTCAGAGTGCGGATAAACTTTTCAAATTGCATTTGCATAAATCGCTGGCGAAGTAAGAAAATTGCTTTGTATGCAACTTAAGGGATGGAAAATCCAGAAGAACGCAGCAAGGAATCCTTTTACCTTCTTTCTTCATCCTTTCTCCTCCCTAAGAGTACGAGACTCGTATTCAAAACGCGACCAAAAACTATCATTATCCGTTTAAGTTTAGTATAAATTTGTGGTTTGGAAGTATAGAAAATGAGACAAAAAGCAGCAGTTCAGTCCAGCATCAAGGAGCAGGACGAGGCGTGCATTTTAATACTCGTATCTCTATAGGAATAGGAGCAAGGACTCCTGAACGAAACACAAAGAAAAAACTCAGAAAAAGGAAAGTTTCGATTGCAAGAAGTGCGATCGAAACCAGATTCAATAATTCAACTCATTGCTGTGGGCATCGGCATCCATAACAAGTGCGAGATAGTGAAGCAGCTAGTTGAGCACACTCTCTGAGCTCTGATAGTGGCGGCTGTTTGCTCCTGATGATGATACCTATAACCTAGAGTACTCCATCTCAGCATCCAACTTGGTCTTTTATTTCCGAATGATTTAAACTTCCTTTGAACGTGTAAAATGTTTTAAGTTTTCTTCAACTTTTCTAGTTTTTGTCTTTATGTTCATCTTCAAGAGTGTGCGGTATCCGTTCTTCATCCGTTCGTTCGTTCGTTGGGCACCGTTTGGAGCCGAGCAAAAAAAAACGATTGAAAAACTTAGAAAGTGGGTGTTCATTTGATGGTGGATGGTAGAGTTTTAATTAAAGCGGTGGTCTTCGAAGGAGATGGATAATGTTTAACCAACTTGTATAGCCCAGGTTCATTGAGAATATCCTTACTTAAAGAGATGGTGGGATATAGATAGAGTATGGGTTTGGTAGATTTTAAGTTTTATTTAACACAAGTTAAGAGTTTTCGAAGATAGAATTTAATTTAATTGCAATCGGAAGATCAAATTTTGCCAGAGGGTGATTCCAAAAACAAAGAAGTCATCAACTAATGAAGGCAAAATGCGATTTCCTTTCAAAACCCAAAATGATTAATCAGTTTTGTATAAGAATGGGTTGTTTTAAATTTTAATAGATACTGAATATTGTCATTTTTGTATTTATTTCGAATGCTACTAAGCATTAGTCGTTTATGAGTTATTTGTAAGAATTTAGTTGAGATCCTCCGTTTTGAAGTTTTTTGGTAAACTAATTTTTGTATGATATGCTCCTTTCTTACTTTTTTTGAAAGTGTTAATTGTCACCACAGAAACACAAATATGTGACGATATTTTTTTCTTTAACGAATGTGAATTTTTGTGAAATTTTTTTTTTTAAATGTCGTCATATTCTAAGAATTTAACTCAATCTTAATTTTACAAACAAAAATGTGCCACACTAGCAACCAAAATTGTGTTTTGTTTAGCACATGTAAAACACAACAAAAATCTAATATACGACATTTGTGTCAACTTCCGCCAATTTCAATTTTAATTATTTACAGAGGTTCGAGTTATGGATTATTGGGGCTGTTAGTTACTAAAACAAACTTTTTTTATTGAAGTTGATACTTCAAAACATACTCAAATAAGAATTACTGTAATTATTTGAATGGGAGACATAGCGTACCAGCAATTCCCAACCATACTCCCCGTTCAAAACACGTTAACATTCTTCCGATGAAAAGAAGCTTTTATCAAAATGAAGTCTACGGATTTCTTGTAAAATAGGACAAGTTGCTAAAAAATGGTAAACATCTTCGTTTTGGTTTGATTTGCAGAGTGAACAGATTGCATCTAAGTCAGTTCTATGTGGCCTGTAGTTGAGCTCAAGAGTTTCAGTCCATATTTTGAATATTCAACTTATATCAGAAGCAGAAAGGTCCTCACAGAAATAATTATAATCACCCAAATTCAGCTTAAGACGGCTGTAGGTTGCTCTAGAAAGTGATTCCCTAGCCCTTTCGGGATTAGTTTTGTACATTTCCTCATTAACCATCGAAATGCAGTTGTAAACGGTATTTCTCCATTCTTTTTCGTTGTTTGCATTTAGATCAATTGCTTAATTATGTGCTTTGGCAAGAGCATGCCAATTTCTAAAAGGGGAATATCAACAATGGAGTGATATAAGTAGGATTTGCTTGTGCAGATTACTATGAGGTCTATGCATAACTTTAATAAGGTAGTCTGCTTTAAAATTCCTTACATATATTTGCGGAAGCATGGACTCAATATATATGGCGTAATTAAACGTGCTACGCAGCAGTCGGAAGATTCTTTTGAAATTGGTATCCATACATTTGATTCCCATAACAAAAGCCCACCTAAAATTTCGATGTAGGGTCTACGAAGATTCTTGAAAAAAAATTTGACCACATCCAGTTTATAGCTGATTTGGCTAGTACCAGTTTCTCTTTAATACGATTTTTGATGTTCAAATTATGGGTGATAGTAAAGCCAAGATATTTATACTCGCTGACTCGTATATTATTATCTGAATGGTTTTGAGATTTACAAATCATTATTTAAGGTTTAGAAATGTTGATTTTGAGGTCCCACAAATCGCAATATCGTTAAAGTTTATTTATCTGAAGCTACAATGTCACTGAGTTATCAGAGAAAACCACCAGGTCTTCAGCATAGAGCAACATCTTCAAAAATTGATCGGCATAGTTGATGCCTCCTGGTAATTTATTTTCAATGTCATTGGTAAAAAGATTGAACATCAGCGGACTCAATAAACAGCCTTGTGGAACACCTGTTTCGGTATTAAAGGATTTTGACATAAATTTATACCATTAAAAACCAATGCAGACATGTTTAATAAAAGTTCTTCATAAATCCGAATAAACTTGGTTGAAACACCAATAACTGCTAGATAAAAGTGATCTTCTGTTGATGGTATCAAAAGCAGCTTTAAAATCGACGAAAAAAGTGTATAGGGGCTTCTTTTTGCCGATAAATCGTCTGCCAACAATCGTAAGAGCAAAATTTTGATCAATCAACGTATCAAATTATTTCTTTCAATCCAATTCACAAGAGAGCTCAGAACTGAAATGCCTCTATAATTGTGTGGTGAACTCGGATTACCCTTTTTAAATATAGGAAATATTGTAGCCAAACGAAAGCACCTCGAAAATTACTCTTCTGTAAGTATTTCGTTTAATAACCCCCACGCACGCTCGAAAAGTTAAGTACGTCCGTACGCTCGCGACGTTTTTTTCGTCGTCCATAGCTTAAGAACCAGAAGAGATATCGATTTCAAATAAATTTTGTTATACAGATAATAAGACAGGAAGATGCAGAAAGGGCTCTCAAGAAAATTGCGTGGGTGGTTTTTTACCATAGCAGTTTGAAAAAAAGGTGAACATTTTGGTTAACTCTAAATATCTTACGAGCCAAAAAAAAAAGACTTGAATTAAATTTTATATAATATATTGTAACATGATTTCAAAGTAGTACATTCTTTTGAAAAAATCCATTTGACAGTTTTTTTTATAAATCATAAAAACTGAAAAGAAAAATTTGTCACCTCCAAAATTTTACGACTAAAATATGATTTCATCTCCAAAATAACTTTTTGCAACGAAGAATAATGTTTTTGACATCTGATAAAATTTTGGTAGAAATCGAATTGACATTTTTTTTTATAAAAAATAAAAATAAAAAAAAACTTTACTCAAAGTTGGTAAAATTTGAATATCTACTCAAATATCTTTTAAAAAACTTGAAATTTAGGCTTTAAACTTATTTTACCTTATAAGAAATATTATTTTCAACATTCTGAAAAATGTTGAGAAAAATCGAATTGATAGTTTTTTTACAAAAAATTAAAAACTGAAAAAAAAATTAACAAAAGTTTTTAAAAAATGAATTTCGACTCAAATATCTTCTCAAAAATTTGAGATAATAGCTTCTTACTATTTGTTACTTATAAAAAATATTGTTTTCAACATTCTGAAAAATGTTGAAAAAAATCGTATTGACAGTTTTTTTTTACAAAAAATAAAAACCTAAAAAAAATTAATAAAAGTTAGTAAAAATTAATTTTCGACTCAAATATCTTTTCAAAACTTTAAGATATCTTCTTTAATTTACTTTTATCTTTCAAAAAATATTGCTGTCAACATTCAGTAAAATTTTGAAAAAAATCGAATTTAAAGTTTTCTTACAAAAAATTAAAAACCGAAAAAAAAAAAAATTAACAAAAGTTGGTAAAAAATTATTTTCGACTCAAATATATTTTCAAAAATATGAGATAATAGCTTCTTACTAATTTTTACTTATAAGAAATATCGTTTTCAACATTAGGACAAAAAATTTAACTAAAGTTAGTAAAAATGCTCAAATATCTTTTCAAAAATTGTAGATATTGGCTTTGAACTACTTTAATCTTTCAAAAATATTGTTAAAATTCAGTAAAATTTTGAAAAATTAAATTGGCAGTTTTCGATTAATAAAAAATTGGTAAAAATTGATTTTTGACTCGAATATCTTTTCAAAAATTTGAAATATTGGCTTCAAACTAATTTTATCTTATAAGAAATATTGTTTCCAACATTCGATAAAATTCTGAGAAAAATGGAATAGACATTTTCTTTACAAAAAATATAACTTAAAAAAAAAAAACAAAAATAATACTAAAACTTGGTAAAAATTTACTTTCGACTCAAATAACTTTTCAAAAATTATAAATATTGGCTTTAAGCTTATTAAATTTCACAGAAAATATTGTTTTCGATATTCAGAAATTTTTATATAAGAATCCAACAGACCGTTTTTTCATAAAAAATAAAATCTACAAAAAATAGTACCAACGATTTCTGAAGTAATCGTAAACGTCTCAATGGAATTGTATTGATTTGTTTAAAACTGAGGTAAAGAAAGAGTAAATCCTCATTTAATATATTCTGTAGCTTATTACGTATTCCAAAAGACCCATTAGTCATTTAGTCGAACAAAATTAACATAAATAAGCGATTTATTTAACACCTCACAACACCAACAACAACGACGACTCTTTTTAAAGCCGATAGGGGTTGAGATCTTGAATTATAGGAAAAATTCATCGATAATATTTTTTCTCCCAATAAAAACAATGTTACCAAAAAGTCGCATGACCTCTTAAAGACGCAAAAACAGGTGTTTTTCTTGTCATCAAAAAATAAGAAAGAACAAAAAAAACTGCTACCATTATCTGTTTTCAATTCTGTTCCACTTTAAGTGATATACTAATCCACTTAAGGAATTCATAAAAAAATAAACTTTATATCTATCTTTGGCCACGGAGACCGAGCTATACCTCTCAAGAATGACCTACATTTTATCGAAGAATTACAACATGACACAAGAACCTCTTTATCCTGCACACCATCCTTATTCTTCTCTTCACTATACCCTAAAGTATGTATAGGTAGGTACAATCACAGGTCGTCTTTATCGTCATTGTCATCGTGTTGGCGGCGTGTCGGTCGTAGTCGTTGTCCTAACCGCAACCTGATCAACAGTAAAAACTTGAACTGAATTTTTCAACGTTAAGTTGGTCCTTCCTTCTCTCACTCACCCACTTAAGAAAAGAATACATTTTGGTTTCGATAATGGAATACAAAAAAAATCTTCCTGTCAGCCTTAGTGGTTTTCTTTTTTGAAGGCTTGCCACAATAGAGAACGGTTGGTTGGCCCTGATGGCAAAAGTACATACACATAAATACCAATACCTACCGAGGTATATACATCAACTTCAAACCAAAAATCCATTCTTTCGTCCAAAAATGTTATTTCTGTGGTGTTCTGGGGCTGTGCTCTCAAAAGCTGCTTTAAAAATACTTGAAATTTTCAATTGGTTTTCCGTTTTTGAGTAGAGAAAAGTTATTGGTCCTTTTATGCATTGTTCTCAGTGAATTTTTGTGGTGCGGTGTTGTGTGGGTGTGGATGTGGGAAACGAGAGGAGGGAGTTTATTTTTCTCCTAGCCTATGATTCCTTGTCAGTGTGAAGAAGGACTCAATTGCCAAAACACTATATTATATTATACGAGTAGACACAGCCGAAGCAGATATTATATTCCTACAGTTCCTTTCCTATACCAAATACTTTTGGGCCTTTTGGACTGTTTTTTCAATTTTTGTTTTTGTTGTTTTTTTTTGTGTATTTATTTTCATTTTTATTTTTATTTCTGCACATTATTATTATTATTGTGTCGATTCACTTTGGTTTTTTGAATTTTCCGTTAAAATGGTTTTAAGTTGTTGAATGTTCTGAAGTGAAGATATTTTTTCTTGTTGTTGTTGTTTTGTGTTTTTGTTTTGCTGCTTTTTTTGTTGTTTTGTGTTTTTGAAGAGTCAATACTTGAAATATGGAAATTTATTTGAGATTCCTTGAAATGTAATAATCTTTTGTGTTGTATTTGTATGGTTTCTTTTTTGTGTTTTGTAAATTGATGGTGTATAAACTTATTGTGATGAGTGGGAAAGTTGATGTAGATGATGGTAATGTAATGATAGTGGAACTTTGATATAGTACTTTGGTTTGTTTATTTGATGAAAGTTTTGAAAATTGTTTTTGTTTAGAATTTGAATTTTAGATTTTAAGTGGCATAAGGGCTTTTTGGTTGGAGGAAATTATTTAAAATACATGTATTATTAACGCATTGTTAAAATTTTAAATTAATAATGATTTTCTTTTGTTTCAGTGGATTAGCTGGGAACTCACTACAGAACTTAACGTAAGTTTTACAAATTTTTGATATAATTTATACAGTTTTTTTTCTTTAAAAAATTGATTTATTCTTTAGTTTCCACTAAAATGTTCCATATTTTTAACAAATGTCTGAACTCCTATAGAGTGTAAAATTTTGTTCAAAGTTATTCTCGACTAAAGTGTGAAAGTAAAGTGGACATATAATTGTTATTAAGGAACCTATCTGTCATACTACTTACTTACTTAAGAAGACGTTACAGTTCTGTGTGATCTTGGACATCACCCAACAATCTTCTCCATCCAGCTCGTTCACTAGCTAGATGTCCAGAGTTCCGAGCTCCAATCTGGATGAGGTCACTTGCGACTTGAGAGCACCGACTTATCCACATTCTTCTTCTACTGCGATATCCTGTGAGTGTGGGTTCGAAGAGCATTGGTTTCCATGAGCTCTACGTGACAAAGCCATCTTAGTTGTTGGACTTTCACCCTTCTGGCTAAGTCTACGTTGCTGTAGTACAGTACAGCTCGTCGTTCCATCTTTTTAAATCCGCTTTTGTCATAATCCATGCGTCTGAATCGTATAGCAAGACGGGGATGATGAGGGTCTCATATAGCGACACTTTGGTTCCTCAATAGAAGGTTTTGCAACCCAATTGCTTTCTTAACACATAGAAACAACGGTTAGCAAAAGTTACTTTTCGCTGGTGTTGTTTTCTTCGTTTATAGCAGAGCCCATTGTGATGAAGTCCTTGACTACCTCAAAGTTACGTCTGTCTATGGTGACGTTTTGACCAAGACGTCGGTGTTGTAAGTCCTTTCTTGACAACAGCATATACTTTGTTTTGCCCTCATTAACCAATAAACCCATTTCTGCCGTCTCTGCCTCAATACTCACAAAACTCTCATTAACATCACGCTAAGATCTTCCGTTTATGTCAATGTCATCAGAACGAACAAGTTTGACAGGGATGCCAAGACTAGACATGGCTCTATTCTGGCGTTGGTTTAGATGCTGTCATATGCGGCCTTGAAATCCACGAAAAGATAATGGGTGTCGATTTGACGCTCTTGGGTTTTTTTTCAGAATCTGCCGTTATGTGAATATTTGATCGACTGTGGATATTCCTGGCCCGAAACCACACTGATAAGAACCTATTAGGGTGTTGACAATGGGTTTTAGAAGTTCACATATTAGCCGACAATAATTAAAAAAATAGTTGGGTTGTTATCTCTGGTTCACTGTTCCAAGAGATTGTTCTCAAACCATAACTTGGTGAAAAGTATAAACTTAATCTGACGTAAGAACTAATGGTTAACGGCGACAAATCAGTTGGAGTGAACAATTTGTATCGAAAGTCATATGATGACATCTATTTCTCAATAAATAGGCATATCACTCATTTGAGGCTCATTTTAGATATATGAACGTTCAATCCATTCGCTGGGTTTTGTCAAACTTGATGTTGATCAGGCCCTTACTATCAATGTCGATCTTTAAAGATTGCTTGGTGCAAATATGCTGGGTTTGAAAGGATCTTGTGTACTCTCTTACCATACATACACTTGAAAAAGTATACATCTTTTTTATGAAGTCATTGCGTCATTTTTAAGAACAACAATTAAGAGTCTACAATACAGTGCAGCCCATCCTACCACGTTTGGCTCGTACTGGTATACCTATCGCTACTTGTAAATTATTGCTAATGCAGGACGCTGTGCGGAAGGCAGGCACCAGGTGGAACAACATCACCACGTGTCAAGTCGCAAAGAACATCTGGCCAGCACTGGATTTAAAACGTTTAAGGTGCTTGCTATCTCTAAGAAGATCGCATATAAGCTCGATGATAGGTGTCATAACCGGACACTGTCTAATAGAAAAGCACGCCACGCGACTAGGCGTATTCTCAAATGAATTTTGCAGAAGATGTATGGACAAGAAAGAGGAGGATGCAGTTGTTAATCTTATCTGTACATGCCCTGCTTTGGCTCGAAAATGCAAAAATTACCTTCGAGAATTCTTCTTTAACGATCGAAATGATCTAAACCATATCTGCATAATCAGCTTTTCGCGTTTCGTAAGGGGCTCAAACTGGGTACACTGAGCTTAGGAGGAAGCCTAAAGATTCATGTGGTATCACAATGGGCCATTAAACTGGCCTTAGTGTTTCCATTTCCATCATGGACAGCCACTTTAACGTAACCTTTCACTGACCTAAGAGGCTATCGAAAACCTCTCTTAGACAATTACTAACTCAATCAAACTTACAATACCTACTTACATAAAATGTGTCTATAAATTTTATTAAAGTAGATGAGCATAAGTATTTATTTCTAAGACTAGGGAAAGCTGTCAAGTTTCTACGAGAAAATTCCTCCATTTAATGGAATAGAACCAACATCTAATAGAAGACAGACAGATAATGAAAGTTCAAGTGTGTTTTTAAATAGAAAAATTGTGCTAAAAAAGGAAGTTTTCCCAAAAAATAATGTTATCTTTTTTATGATGAATAAACCGAACTTAAAGCAAATCTAATCCAATGGAAAATTTGTCACGTCGAATGTGCTTTTTTCACAAAACCTACTGTGGAATTGTCAAACAATCTTTATTCCTAGAGTAAATCGATAAACCTTTTAAACCATACAAAAATCAAATTTTAGGACTTCTCACACGAATTTAAAGCATGAGAAGCCATTAATTAAGGACGTTTTATTACAGTCAGGCTGTTTTATTTTCTCGTCTAGAGACTTTATTTAAAAATTCATATTTTGCCTTTGAGAATGGTCCTGCATACCATTAACTTCCATTTTCTTAATAATTTATCTGAATTGAAAAACAAGCTTTCAAAACTACCATCTGTTACTTTCATTATTTTCAAGGTCTTAAGTCATAAAAATAATCCATTTAACAACAAAAGCACAGTTTTTCTATTAGCTTAAATATTCCTTAAAACTTTTTAACACTTAATCAAAAAGTTAAAAACAAAATAATTTTAAGGCTAAATATTTAACTCGTATTCATTTATTTTTCCACTCCATCAAAATTAATGATCTTTCTAATTGAAGCAATTATAATTAAAAGGCAATATTTTCATTGTTGGAACGGTTTATTTTCAAGGGCGGCTTCTCTGTTAATTCCTTGCAACAACATCTTTGTCCTTGTTCTATAGTTCAAGTTTAAATTCTTCGTCTATTTTTAAATCCTGAACAAATACCTACCTACAGATAGACTTATATATAAGAACTAACCCAAAAATGAAATCAACAAATCCCATTATGGCACCTCTATTCACAATCACCAGAGGCAAACTCTTTGAATTATATTTTGTGCGCTTATTTTACTGCTTAAGAAGGCTCAGAAGCACACTAACATAACATTCAAAACAAAAGTTTCCTTTTTTCAAAACCAGAAAGGACTCGTGATGAAGAAAAGGAGTACAGTGAGGGGATTCCTATAGGCGTGATGGGGTATTTACGAAAATTCCTTATAACACTTTGTGCAAAGACTCTCTTTTCACTCAACCAGCGAACCAACCATTCACCCATCCACCCACCACCCTAAGTCAATGTGGCGCAAAAACAGAAGGACAACATATTATACGTTCACAGTATTTTAATTTCATTTTAGCCAGTCCCTCTAGCCTCTCGCCTCTATCGATGTGGCTTTCATAACTCGTCACAGCTGTTGATTTTCCCTTGCAAAAATTCATATACATATCTATGTATGTATATTGTATAATGTATATATGATCCTGGGTGTCTAGAGAGATATGCATGTTCACCAAAAATCATCAAATAATACGTAGATTATCATGTTGAGTACATATATATTCACAGGAAGGCAAAAACGAAATGAAAAACATTTTGGGGACCGCAGGGCGTATACGTATCATTTTGTATCTTTTTTGCTGATTTGGGAAACTACATTAATTCCCCAGCAACATAATATCCATATATGAACGTATGTATAAGTACTCGTACACATAACATATTTGCTACTCGTAAATAAAAAAATAAAAATATAAAATAAATAAATGAAAGAAGAGAAAAGTACGCGCGAGGGATGTTTTATACAGTCTACAGTTCTTCACTGAGTTCTGTTCAGTTTGAAATTGGTTTTCCAGGCTCTGAATCGCTGTTGGAGGAGGAAAAAGGAGTCGAGGGAGAGACAGTGAAGAGTGAACAAAAAATGAAGGAAAACATCATAATCATAAAACATTATTTCACCCCCGATAAAAACGATTTGAATCATTAGATATACCTTGTTGGAGCAAGAGGTAGTATAGCAGAGTAGATCGTAGATGACTTGAGTTATTGCCGAAAGATGAAATTTCATTACCATTCTATAGAATATTCCAGCTTTGCACGAACTGAAGTACCTACATAGACATACATACATACATAATACTTAGTGTTGTTTTTGTTGGTATTTTCTTGTGTCTGATATATATGTATGTATAGAGGAAAGAGATATGGAATCTACCTTTAATTTGTGGTTCATTTATCTAGACTTATGACACTTGGTGAGGGTTGAAGTGGTGAAATTAAATTTTCTTTTTACTCTCTCTCCCTTTGCATCATTCTATTAACAAAAACACATTTGTGCTTCCTATAAAGAAAATTTAATGTCGATTGAACTATACCATTTTCGGGTCTTACGACTTAAAGTTGAAATTATTTTAAGGAGCTTTAAATTTCGAGTTTGAGTAAAATTGTTTCAGTTAGTTCAAAAAAATAACAAGAAACTAATCAATTTTCAAAGAACGTCAAGATCTTTCTTATTCTTAAAATTTAAAATAAACAAGTGGTGCTTTATAGCCTTTTCATACCAAACCCAAAAACCGTTTTTATTTGACATTTAAATTTGTTTAACACCGGCTGTCAAATTTTGTATTGATGAAAACAATTTGTGAATAAAAAGATTTGTTCTTCTCAAATTATTTCTAAAAATAAAATTAATTCTAACCAATTGAAATTGATACATAAAAAGAAAGTTGAACAAAATATGATGATTTTGTTAAACTTTTTTCACTATTTCAAGCCTTGATCATAAAAAAAACCTTATTTTCTTTTGCTAATCCTGGAATTTCGAAAAGAAAAGCTTTAATTGATACAATTGAAAATCATAAGAAACAAAGAAATATGTGGACAAAGGTTAGCTTGTTATAACTATTCAATAAATGTATACAGAGGTGGACAAGAATTAAGCACACTTTTTAAAGAAAATAAAAACCATTTAATTTTCTATTTGTTTTCTTATTATGAAAATAGTTATATTTTATTGAAATTAATTAATTAACATCTGTAAGAAGAAAAAAAGTATGTAATGTAAAAATCAATTTTTCGCCTGAACACGAATTTAGCACATTCAACAATTTCTTGATAAAATTTTACTAACCGTTATCAATTCTAAGGTTTTCTTAGTATTTGATAGGGAACCCTTTAATTTGCAACACTGAAGCAATTCTTCTTGGCAAACTTTCAACTTTTGAATCTTGTGTCACTATTGTGTTAAATTGGTTGGTTTTTTTGCTCAATTTGATGCTTAGCATCATTCCTCAAATTCCCGATCGGGCTATGATCGAGTAATTGTGCTGGCCACTTCAAAACTTCGATCTTATTCACCTCTAAGGCACACTTCACTTACTTTGAAGTGTGTTTTGGGCCGTTGTCGTGCATGAAGCGCCATAATAACGGCAAACTGTCTTCTGCGTAGGGTATCATATGATCCAACAGGATATCTTTGTACACGTTCTGGTTCATTTTGGTGTCAATTTTTACGATGGGGCCAACGCCGTGCCATAAAAAAGAGCCCAGTCCATAACTGTGCCTCCACCGTGTTTTACAGTCTTAATGGTGTAAGTTGGATCATATTCCCTATTTTTTTGGACGTCTTACATATTTTTCCCATCCGATCCGAACCGGATCCGATTCATTTAATCGGCGTCTTATGGTCCTTGAGGAAACATTTTTCCATAGTTCGTTGAAAATTCGATTCGAATGGCACTGGAAGTCTTAAACGGATCTTTGATTGATAGCCTATAAATAATACTATCTTCATTTGTAGTTGTCTTTCTGGCCCGTGGGTTTTGTTTGACGTTTTCAATCACTCCAAACTTTTTGAAATGACGAAGGGCATTATAAACCAGCTTCCTGGAGCATTCTAACAACTTAGAAATGTCTGTTACCGTCCGCTCTTTTGACTTCATTTTCAAGATCAGACCTTTTTTCCTTTGAACAACATTTTACTTTTGCCATGTCTAATTAATTTTTTTAATATAGATCATTTAATGAATATTTAATTACCCGAAAAACTATTATTTTCTTTTCCGTCAACACCCTTAAGTTGATAATCCTTTCACAGGACGTAGCACAAGCTCGTCTCAAAGAAAAGTTTCTACTGAAGTTCTGGGGACAACAAGAACTACAAGCTCGCTTGGCTGCAGCTATTCTCTTTGTTCACTTCAACCTGTCCGAACAATTCACTAAGGAGAAGCTAATTGTCTAGAAAACTGATACAATAAAAATTAATTTTATTTAAAACATTGTCTTCTTCTTTCACAACAAATTTAAAAATACTAAGCTTATGACTATTGCTCCTCTTTGCCAAATGTGCCTTTAGAATTGCCATATATTGTAGCCGTCCGAGCAACTTATAGGTGGGGTTGAGAAGATTCTGAGTGATTTCGTGTAGGTTCTTATGGCAGGAGCAGAAAAGGTCATTTCCTAGTTCCAGGTTCGTACCAAAATCACACTCATCCAAGGCGATCACTGAAGCTGTAATGATGGGCTGCAATTTCTCTATCACCATGTCTTTGGCTTCTTCCATTGAAGACTCGTCTGGCTTGTCCAAATCGCTTTTTCTTGAAGTTGACATCGCTGTCCATCAAAAAACGATAGTCTATTCTTGTGGTCTTATTCACTAGAACAACGATTCCCACATTGTGGTATTAAGCGAAAGCGTCGAACATATCCCTTGGAAACTTCATTACGAACTATGAAAGTCTTCCTCGTCCTAGCCATAATGAATTCCAGTTCCTCGCTTAACAAAAAACGTTCGAAACTATGGAGGGTCATTCTCGACGTTGGCAAATTTTCCCGCAATTTTTTCTGTTGCCACGCAGCTCTTTCAAAGTTTGATTTTTTGTTTTTTTCTCTTTCATATTTTGTAAATAAAAACAAAAAGCAATAATTCATATTTTGTTGTAAATAATATTACTTACCACGACCAAATTTATTTCAAAATGAAATATTTGCTTTGACCGCAGCCATCAGCTGTTTTGTTTACATTAATTTGAGCGCTAAATATTTCGAAAGATTTGTTTGTTTAGTTCAATTTTGAATTTCTACTAGTTTTCGAGAGGTTTTATATAAAACTTACGAAAACTTGTGGTTTACCAAAAACGTATGGAAAACTTGAGTTTTCTTTGTAGGTTTTCGGATAAATCCGATAATTTGGCAAAAACCGGGTTTTGGACTGGGTGTGAAAAGCACACATCATCGTAATTTTTCAATTCTTTGAAAAGTTTTTTACAAAAACATACCCGTTGATAGTTCTCTGGCTGCCATTTTTCCAAAAAGTACAATTCTCAATGACTCTGTCGAATAAATCAGTTCAATCTTAGCTTTGAGAGGCTTTTGATTTCAGATAAAGCAATTACCAAAAGCCATTTAAATTTGGAATCTAATGTTCCGACCCAAATTTATAAAAAGGACATGGGTTTTAAGTATTCCCTTACATAACATTTTTTTGCTTACTACTTTTTGAAGATTCAAATTTATATATTTTAATCAAAATAGTAGATTTTTAAAAAAAGCGTTCGATATAAAAATTAATTATAAAACATATCGATGTGTGTTTTGTATACTCCTTCCAAAAAAGCAGTTGAAAATTAGCCTTGAATTAAAGTGTTTACCATGATCCTTGGGTAGATACATTTTAACATGATTTACCACATTTTACCTTTAACCTGGGGTTAACATTTTGTCTGGATCGACTTCCCTTCCAATATCAAATCTGATGCACAGACATAGAGTATAGGTATGAACCCTAGAATTTTAACTCGTCTATATCGATTTGTTCCTGTGAATATTTTCTCTTGGTTGACTAAACCAACAAGCTTTTATTTCCTTCAATAAACGTTTTCCTTTTCAAATAGAACACTAGAAGATAGAAAAAGCAGTCTCGATACTACTCGGCTATGCAAGAGACCATAACCCAGGAACGATTGCACAGGTAGCTCTATCCCTCCATACAGATAGAGCATAATATAACTTATAGCTTCAATCACTCGGTTGGTATATCGGTAGCCTATACAGGTTATATCTAGGCTATAGGCATTACCTTGTATTGGTTTAGTAAGAAGCAGAGAACGGTTCGGGTTGAAGCACATCACAATCACAACACACAGTGACTAAAAATATATATTATAAAACACACAACACTCTTAGAACTTGAAGAAGCGTCTTTAACGAGCTTTTAATTTGCAACCTGTCAATGAAGGGGATGTTCTATATATGTTGTTTGTATCGGGATGGGGTTAAATTTAATTGGTATTCTAATTCCTGTCTGGAAATTAATTTCATTTTAATTACTCTGGGATGCTTTTTAAGAGAGAGAAAGAGGAGGAACTTTTTTTGCTATGTTTTCTTCTGATGGTTAAATATAATCATTTAATAAACTACCTGCATAATCTTATGCATGGATCTACTAACACAAACAAGAGGGTTTGTTTATTGAATTTCAATGATGACGATAAGGAGGCATATGGCTTTTGTGAAAATGCTTTGTAATTAAAAAGAATCAATTTTGAATTAAAGAGGGAGATTTGGTGAGGGTGTGGTTTGTTATGTACGTGTGTAATATACAAATGAGGGTAAAGGAAGTGTTTATTGTATTTAATTTAAAAAGGATTCAATTTAAGGTATAATTATAAGCAATTTTACAAATTATTTTTGGTGGTGATGTGATGAATTTTGTTCTTTTATTAATTCTTAGTAATACTCATAATAAGCCTTAATTCCGAGATTTGGTTCGAGTTCTTTTGATACAATGAAGTATTTTAATTTGTAAATATTACGTATTATTTCTCTAAGTGAATTTATATTTAAAGAAAATATGTTAATCATTTCCAAAAATTACCATAATCCCAATCAGTTTAACAAGAGAGGATTCGTTTCAAAATTCCTAGAACCCAAAGCAAGTACAAAAAGGACATTAACCTCATTTTAAATAATGATCCTCTTTAACCATCATCATAACCATAAAGTCATTTAATTAAATACATTCTCTTTCAATTGCCTGAGTTTATTTAAAAACACAATCATGAACATTTATAATATACTTAACTTTTGGTGAGATTATCTCATTTATTAATATTAAAAACGCAAATTACAAAAAATTATTTAACAAAAATTATCCACACATTGGCGTTGTTTACTATACTACTTATCAAAAATTATTTTTTGTTCTTGTTTTTATTTTATATTGTTCCCTGCTGATGATGACAAGCTTCTATAATGATTTTATTCCATCGTCCACATTTATTTATAACATTCAAAGTTAAATCACTTTTAAATGTTATTTTTAGGAAAATAAATTATTATGAATGCAATGATAATGCTGATGCCAAATAAAAATTGAATAAAAAAAGATAAAAATTAAGTTGGAAAGACTACTTTTTCCAATTAAAATTATAGTCGACACTTCTTAACTGAATAAACAATTTTACGTCATTTGCTTATGAGTTCTTAAAAAAATTTACTTAAAATTTAAGTCAAATTTAACATTGGGAAGATAAGAAATCTTTATGATAGCTTAGTATTTTCATCTAAAACTTTATTAAAATCAAGTTTCTTTAAAGAAGCTTTAGAGAAACTTAGAACTTCAAATCATTATAAATTCGGTGTCAACATTTTCTTTAAGAAGGAAGCTTAATTCTATTTGAATTCTACAAACCTAAGTAAGGAATGTCAAGGCTTTTAAGAGAACGCCTAGAGGCCACACGCTGGATCCTCCTTTATTAATCACATCAACCCCCTGAAGATCATTATTGAGCAGCGCGTTGAATATTGACCACTATCGACTTCGAGAAGGCCTGTCAACAGGGGGTACATCTGGTTAGTTTTGGGGTGGAGAGGCATCCCAGAGAAACTAATTGAAATCAATATATGATAGATCCAAGTGTCACGTTTTCCACGATGGTAGGTGATTTTAAAATCCCGAGAGGTTTAAGACAGGGCTGTAATCTGTGGTCAATATTGTTTTTGCTGGTAATAAGCGATATCGTGCGCGCAGCTTTTTCAGGAAGTGGAGGGATCTTTTTTGCTTTGACATCGTATTGAAAGCACTTGGGTTATGACGGTGATGTTAGCTTATTCTCTCATAAGATCATGGATCTCCATCAAATGACAACAAGTGTATAGAGAGAAGCAAAAATTGTGGATCTGAAAATCAATTCCGGCGAAATACAAATTATCACCCTCGGAACCTGAGCATTCTTTCCAATAAATATTTCCTCACAACCCTTGGGAGAAAGTGAAGAGCTTTCATTACCTTGGAAGTATCGTTTCCATAGAAGGTGGAACCGAATAAGATGCCGCATCGGGAAAGCATAAGTGGCGTTCGGAATGCTGTCGATAATTTGGAGGAATAATTCTATCAAATTAAAAAGAAAGCTATGGCTCTTTCGCTCAAATTTGTGCTTTGTGGTTGCAGCACCTGAAGCTGCAAGCCTTCGTCAATAAAATTCTAAGGGTTTTCT
The DNA here is from genome assembly GCF_945859685.1 of Eupeodes corollae. NCBI lineage: Eukaryota > Metazoa > Arthropoda > Insecta > Diptera > Syrphidae > Eupeodes > Eupeodes corollae. The sequence continues at coordinate 250,541,955 of NC_079147.1, forward strand.
GAACAAACCGAATATCCAATGAGGCCCTTCATAGAAGAACAGGTTAGCAAACTATAGACTCTTTTATACGAAGGCGTAAATGGCAATGGATTGTTGTCGTCATGTTCTCATTTCATGCGACAGGTAATCACTAAATTGTTGACAGGTCGTGGGATTCTACAGTCTGGCGATGTTGAATTTTGGGGCTCGTGTTATTCCGTTGGATTTTCGAACTGTCGCTGTAGCCTATAATAGGGTAGATTAAGGTGCCTCTTCTTTTTTGTACATCCAAGAGACTGCTCCTAAAGCATTGACTAATCGCGAAGTGGTCAATTTGGTTGGAAGATGCTGCCTGTCCATCGACATCCAACTAATTTTATGACAGAGTTTGTGTTCAAACATAGTGCCACCAATCACAAGGCTATTGGCGTTGAAGAAGTCAATGAACATTTTACCATTATCATTGCAATTGCCGACTCCGTGAACACCCATCACATGCCTTAGCCCGTTGTTGTTACTGCCAACCTTAGCATTGAGGTCACCTATAACCAAAATAATATCTTGCGGGGAGTGTTGTTGTAGGCGGATCCTAGTTGACTATAAAAGCATTCTTTCTCTTCATCAGATGCGAGCTCCGTTGGTGCGTAACACTGTAATATGGTGACGGGTCGTACTCTACTCTGAAACCTAGCTCTGATAAACTTTTCCCCAAGGGGCTCAAACGGAATAAGGCAACTGGTTGCCGTTTTTGTAAAGAGTAACCTAACTCCAGCTTCTGGAGCGTTTCTTGGATTTTAACCAGAGTAGAGCAGTACAGTGTTACGTGTCGGTGACTAGTATTTGCCCGATCCCAACCACCGCACTTCGCTTAACCCTAAGATATCTATCCTGTACCGCATAAATTCTTTTTCTAATTGAAGGAATCTGGCATTGTGCGTACCTTCACTTCCTGCGTCCAGAAGCGTCCCCACATTCCAGAAACCAATCTTTGTCCGGGTTCAATAGCCAAAAGTCGTCAACGACTTATTATTAATTATACGAGGCGTAATTTCGATTTCCATAGCGGGATGGAGTTCAGTTACGACGAGTGCTAACCAATGCACGGGGCCACCACGAGGAGATAAAGCAAGAACTTCGTCATGGAAAGAAAGTTGCATTGCTGGCCTAAACCAAGTTTTAGGCAATCACCAACTGCCGAATCTGCCATGTCACAGGCAACCCAAATGAATTGGACATACGCTTTGAAAAGGTAACGACTACATTGCAGGCCAAGCAATGCAATGAAATCCGCTTACACAGAAAGGGAGAAGAGCTGGACGACCGGGAAGCACATGGGGCAGGACAGTCGATTAGGAATCAGCGTTACTAATAAAAAGTTGGAAATAGCTGAAACATATCTCCTGAAACCGCACACGATGGTGTGCATGCGTAGAAGAATCTCTATGGCCTTTTAGGAGTCCCCAACGGACTTAAGTAAGGCTTTTAAAGAATATATTGAGAACTAAAAGGTTTTCGGCTGATTTAAAAAAAGGCTTATCGAGTAGCTAAATTATTAGCTAACTGCTTTCAATAAATAGTTTTTAATTTTAATAACCATACTTTCAAAGTGGTTATATTTTGATATTTGACAAGCAAAATATGAATGGAGACAATAAAGTTGTTGAAATTCACGTTGCAGTCACCTATCTAAATCAGTTTTTGATTGTCCTGATCACCCACCCAGCAAGTAAACCGATGAAAAAATCTAAGCTGTGAAGAAAACTTACATGGAGACTCGAAATTATGTGATCTGATCAAGATATGTACTGAAAATATTTCTGATGCTGCTGTGACAAAAACCTTAATCTGTGGATTCCTCTTCGATAAGGCATTCCACAAATTACATTTCACAGTTTTTTACTTAAAGACGTACATATGTAGGTCTAAAGGCTTCCTAAAATTCAATTAATACAAAACTGAATCCAGCCCTTGCAATTTATAAAAATGATGTGTTAATAACCAGAATTGTCGCTTTGGGACTTACAAAAATATAGTTTTTGGTGCGATTTTTCGGCTGTCAATACTTTGAAAATCAATGTTTTTGATAGCAACAGAGTTTTCTTTCTAACAAGCGCAATTTGACCGTCAAAAGCAAAATTTACTTAACAAGTTAAGTCTCGAAACTTAAACACTTTATCAATAAATTTATAACAGGTCTTTAAATAATATTTTATATAAATTAATTTTGTTCTGGCTTTTCTAATTCTGACTTTTTTAAGAAAAACTCTCAATTCAAATAATTGGAATTGACTGTAGTACGTATAAATTTGACATGGTAAATGCAGAATAAAACTACTACTGGCACTATTTATTTGCACTGTCATTTTCGGTTTAATTTCGAGTTATTTACGGCAGACTGACAAATTGGCACGATCCTTAAAAATAAAATTATATTGTTTCATTAATGTGCGTTGTTGAATTGTCATCATAGTTTTAAGTCCTCGTACACGTTGTTCTCTTTGGTCGTCTATGGTCTTCTTCATATATGCCAACAAAATGTAGAAACACAAAACGATAACCCAAAACTCAAAAGACCTGCCTCAACGATGCCATCCGCACTAAAAAAGAGTAAGTTTTTTCTATTTCTGGATGTTTTTGGCAGACTTTCAAAATAAATTTCCATTGCTATATAGTGCGCGGTTTCACACCAATGCTTCGGGAATCCTTTGTGTTTTTTGTTATAATAAAGCAAAATATAACAAAAGGCATAAAAAGTATAAAAGTATTTAAAAAAAAAACTTCAAAAAGTCCTCTTTCCAACCCTCCATCAGTTCGTCAGGTTATTGTACCCTTATTCGCCGAGAGCCCCACTCATCATCATTGTACTCGAAACTTGTAGGTATATAAAGGAAGGAACGCCATGCCGCGCTATATCGATTTTGTCCTGTTGGCAGCAAAGTATTCAGCTTGCAGATTTTTTTTGTGTAGGTATTTCTCAGGACTCACTTCCCTCGATATATTAATTATAAGGGTAGATCACTAGAAATATGTAGGTAGGCACGGCATCGGCACTGAGCACTGGCACTGGCACAGGTGTGCTCTTTTAATGAACCATGAATAGGAAATGCAAACAGAGGAAAAAAAAAATAAAAAAGGACGAAGAATAAAAAAAGTTATTAAAAGTTTAAGGACGTGGCCGATTTTATAGTGTGCAACAGGTGGAGATTTTTTTCTGCCTCTCTTCTTTGCCCTAAGCAGCCCACTCCTAGGCTATCGTCCTAATTAGGAAATCGAGTGTTTTAGTGGATTCAATTCGATTATCCTTATACAAGCACTTGCACGCCACCTCCCACGGCTCTCCACCCACTGCCACCCTTGTATCCCGCGAAATTTGGCCAGTTGCCCATGTGGAAGAAAAACTTGGTGCTTGTTGCTTCTTCGCTAAAGAAAAAAAGAAATTGTGCAGCATTGCTGCCTTGGCGGTGTTCTCTGTTTCTTCTCATGTGAATCTAAAACGATTTATGTAGGTATTTCTTTTTTATAAAGATTGTCCGTGGGCGTTAAGCGGATATAATTTATTGAGTTGCCTCCACTCCAACATCTGGTGGATCTAAAAACAGAAGTTTTTTTTTCAACCAAGTGGTGTGAGATAGATAGATATTTAGTATCTGAAAGATACAAAAAAAACATGGCAATTATCTAAGTTTGTGAGTGGTGGCATGGCGGTGGTGATGTTGGGGATGGGGATGGTTCCAACACGAGAGGCCTATCCCATATTCTATAACATTAAAGCTTATCTATAGGGTGTTAAGTTAAATGAGATTTTTGTTTTGCTTTTGTTTTCGTTTGTTTGTCTTATATATTTATCTCTAATGCTTATGTTGTCAGGGTAGTGGAAACACAAACAAACAAAAAAAGAAAAAAAAATTAAAAGACATTTAGCATATATAACTTAATTCCTTTCATCTCAGTGAACATCTTTTTGATAAAGAATAAAAAAAAAACAAAGAAATGGAACAGATTTTCCTGTCCAGTGAAGATTAGAAATTGTCCATATTTTTCTTTCTAAGTTCTTATAATCTGATGTTCATTGTCGTGTTGTGTCAGTTGGTTGGATTTACTTAAATCCTATAAAATTTTAACCCAAATATAAATCAGAGAAGACTTTAGAATAAAAAAATTACCGAAAGCAAAAAAGAAATACTCGTAATAAATTAAGTTAGATGAAAAAAAAGCTATGGAAATGTTGACTAATTCTCTCATAGGTTCGAACTTTTTTGTTTATTAAGGAAAGGAAATACCTGCCAGTTTTTTGAACGTTAAGTCATTACGCATGGACAATTTTCAATTTTTTTGTTTAACAGATTGTACAGAAAAACAAAGCCTTTTTTTAAATAACGGTCCTAAATTGTGAGAATACCAAAAGCTTAAAAGTTACTTATTGCATTGAAATAGTATTTAAAATGATAAAGAGTCGTTTCGGTGTTTTAACTTTAAGTTAATTTCTAAGTTCCTGCAAAAAAGTTTTTTACAAACGTTTTATAATAACTTTCATTTAATATTTTTTTAAAAAAGCGTCACTTCAAAAGAAGAGCACCCTACGTGCAGTGTTTAGTACCCGTGCTGGCCATTTTGCTTTGGTGACATCTGTCAAGTCTTTTGTTTATTATTCAGATGTTTATACCAAATCATCATGGCAAGTTACACGATTGAACAGCATGTTCAAATGATAAATCTTTTTTACGTAAATGAGTTTATGTCAACTCAAACGTTTCGCCGATTGCGCATATTTTACGGTAGACTCGGTGGCCTGTTCAAGGAACGAAAGATCGGCCAAGAAAATCGGCCTTTCGCTGACTTCAACTTGGCGAAGTCGGGACTTGGGTTTTTTTTTGGTATAATAAGCGCACACTCAAAAGGATAATACTTCCCTTATCATTTACACTCAATGTGTGATCACTCCACATTCGCATAGTAGGGCTAAAGAACGAATCTTTAAACTTAACAGTACGACAGAAGTTGTGCTCGAGGGTATATTGATGAGCATTCTGAAAAGCGCGAGTAATACGGTTGAACTGTTTAAGTTGAGGAACGCAACTAGCTTTTTCTTTAGAGCATAAACCATTAAAATAACGCTAAAAGAGCTTGAGACAAGAAACATTTCAACGATGTTCAAGCGACGTAAATGATCTTATGATGGTAATATCACCAATCAATCTAAATGCTCTTCGTTCAATAATGTTTAACAGGCTTAAGTAAATTGGAGGAGCAAGAGCTCAGATATGGGAGTTATACTCAAGCTTTGGACGTATATAAGTCTTGTACATAACTGCTAGATTAGAGGGGGAGAAAAATGTCTTGCATCGTTTTAGAAAACCTAAACATCTTGCGGCATTTTTGGCGACGCCACGTATGTGATCATTCCACAAAAGGTAGCTGGTGATACACATACCGAGAATATAGACGTGTTCAGTCTCATTGATGCAAGTGCAATCTATGGATAATGGCAAGGTGGGTATATCTCGCTTTAACGATACAGGACAGCATTGGATTTTCGAGGCATTAAAATCCAATGGGGTTTAGGTCGGAATTTAATGAGCTTATCATATTTTATCGTTGCAGTTCCACATCCGAAGAAGAGGGATGTGAGTTTGAAAACGAATATGAAAATCTTAGAGTACTATTGTCAGCGAAACAATGTATTGGATTAGAAGTGGCAGTCAGGAGATTGTTATTAAAATTCAGAAAGAGTTTTGGAGATAAAACAGAGCCTTGGGACACACCAGCATTTATTTTGTGGTTTTTAGACTTGAATCCATCCAACACAACTTGTATTGAACGATTCCAAAGGTAATTACGTAATTAAGGAGGGATTCGTGAATTCGAAAGCAAGCATTTTTGATAATACATTTCTGCGAAAGCCGTACGGATGGTCTTTAAGAAGCTTTCGATCTTCGAGATATTTCTTGAGCTGAGAATTAATCAGGATTTCCATGACCTTGCAAAGAAGGGATGAAAGTGCAATTGGTCGGTAATTAGACGGTGAGGAAGATACGCCTTTTTTGGAAATAAACTGGACAAATGTGGTTTTCCATACTATCAAAACGAGACATGAAGAGTAGGACAGAGGAAATAGCTTACGCAGTGGTTTTGCTAGCGTTGAAGAACACCTCTTTAGATCAAAAGCGGGGATACCATCCGGACCAGCAGATTTATGTATTTAAAGATCTTTTAGGACTCTCGCTACAGAATGAGTGCGAAAAAAGATTTGCTCCATAGAATCACTAATTCGCTCAAGTACAGGCGAATTCATAACACTCACTGTTAGCGTTAAATTGGCGGCAAATTGCCTAAGAAAGAGACTCTCAACCTTTATCTAAAGAGCTAACAAATGGAGTGTCATTGACAACGAGCGTAGGTATCGAAGAAGAGTAAGAAATCCTCATATTTCTCACAAATGTCCAAAAATTTGTAATACCCTTGGGACATTGCAGTATTTTTTTCCGTAATTTTTGGTCATGTACAAATTTGGTCCGTCTAATATAGGCGTTGCAGGCCTTCCTGGCTGGCTTTAACTTATTCCGGTTTTCCTCAGTTGGATTAACTTTAAAACAACGGAAAATTACCTTCTTGACCCTAATAACCTCTTTACAGCTCGAATCGATTAATGCGTTTTCTTTAAGTCTGATGATTTTAACCAATTTCGGGATAAAAGTTCTCAGGAGAATCAAACTTGTGATTGTGATCATATTAACGCTGGCGTCAACGTCACAATCGAGGAAGCATAGTGACTAGTTAAAGATCTTAAAATAATTATTGGGACCGTTCTAGTTAGCTTTCTTGTAATGCCAAGCTCTTCGGAGCTTTTTCTTTAACTGGAAAGTTTTTACACGAGAAAGTTCCTGATTTGACACAATGGTCAGAGGTGCATAGAGGAGATAGAACACTAATATTGTACTTACCAGGGTCAGAGGTAATAAGAAAGTCAAGAGTGTTTGTTCGTCGATCAGCTGTGTTAGTTGGTCCAACTCAGCGAAGATATCAGCACTCTTTCGGATGTTGTCTGCTTCAATGTTGAAGCCATGAAGAATTGTGTACATTGAAATTGTCAGTAATAACAATTTCAGTGCGAGGATAGCACGAAACAATTCGTTGGATAGAATCATACAAAGCATCAAATTCACGAGAGGTTGACACTCTGTCTAGATTAGGGCTCCGGAAGGAAGCAATAGTTAATGATTTGCTTATATACGGAAAATTTAAACCACTTAAAATTGAAAAAAGAATTGGTGCAGAGACTATATAGTGGCAAAAACTGATAAGCAACATCATACCTAATGTATATATCGACACCATGGTGGAAAAAGAACTACGGCACCAAGTTATACCCTTAAATAAAGAATTCAGTGGGATCGGAATCCTCACCTACTTGGGTTTCATTATGGTATGGGAGTACACAGAATGAAAATTTGCTCTAAGCCCACGAATATTACAATAATCTTCCCTCAAATTTCCATCCATTGCAAATAAGATAATAGCAAAAACCAAAACAGACAAAGACTATAAAAAAAAATAGTTACATCTTACATCTCCAAACCCTGGTCCCAAGAAAACCATAAAACCATTCGGATTGTTCACTCTTTTGTTTTCCAAAATGAAAAACCTTAATTTAAATTAAAACATAAACTTTTTTAAAAACTCATGAACGGGAGAGAATGAGCATTATTCTTACAATATGTATAAATTAAATACCCTTATACAGAGTGTATAATCTCTTTATTTTGTGTTATCACAAGTCATTCATCTTTTTGTATGTATGTGAACGCACCCAGTATAACCCTTAAGACGACAATGTTTCAAAGCATTTAATACCCTTTCTCATATTTAATGGTGACAGACTTTCAAAACACACAATTCTCTGCATGATTTATCCACTATCCACTATTGTAGCTACTGCTAACTGCAACTTTGCTATACAAAAGGCTTTACAGCATCTGCATTTTTCCAACTGACTTCACTATAAAATAGCTTTCTATACACCCTTTATAGTAAGTATACGACCGACGTGAACAGAGCAACGACGTCGACAACGACGACGAATACGAAGACGTCTACAAAACGTCTCGGGATCCTCCGTCAAAATAGTATAAACTACATTCAGCTACTGCAACTTACAACAAATAATATATAGGTATAAGTTGTACTTGCTGCTGACGAAAACTGCATTTAAAGCAATTTCTTTCTCGCACAGTGACTTTTCTATGAAACATTATATTAAGTTGTCTTAAGAATAGAGCCAGTGGAAAAATTCTCAACATCATCGTCGTCGTCGGTTGGTCGGTCGGTCGCGTCTTTATATACCTAAATATATTTTCGTCGCAGTTGTAGCTAAAGAGTCAGCCTCGGCAGCCTCGGCATCCAGTCAGCAGCCAAGTTGGCTCCTTTTCATCTACACGCCAAATGAAATCCAAGATATAAAATGAAATCCCAATGTGATACACACAACCATTTGCCATAAACTATATCAAAAAATAAAACCCAGAAAGAAAGTAGATTCAGCTTAATGTTTTGCTACGAACTGCCAAAAGATTTTCCACTTGTTTTCTTTTGACTCAAAAAGAAAAACAAAAAAACCTCCACACTCTTGATGGGTTCCTACCATGGGTTCCAGACTCCAAGCCAAAGCCCAAAATTTAACATTTCCCTTTTGACAAAGACAAAGTATAGGAAAGAAGGGTAAATATTTCTCCATCCATAGGAGCAAAAGAATCTTCTTCCAAGTTTAATCCAGATACACAGAGATCCTGAGCTGCTTAAACTATTATATTTTTCTTTTAATGTTCCACACTATGGTGCAGTAGCAGTGGCGGAACTATGGTGTGTGCGATGAGCATGGAAGAAGGGAGTCCTGTTTGTGGCACAGGGACACAAAGTGATGTGTTCCTTTGATATTGTACTTGTTAGCTCTTTTGCCAGGCCATTGTCTAGTTGTCAAAAATAACAAGCTCTATTCTCTTATACTCGTATAGAAAGTAGTTCGGAAATGGAGTGCCAGAGGGTTGAGGTGTTGGTCCGCAAATAGTTGTGACAATTGGATGAATTTCTTTTCATTCCTCATTCTCTCACACTCATGATGATGACGCGTGGTTCGATGGAAATGGCACCAGCTATAAACGACGACAACGCGACATCACATCACTATTTGTGTGCCAATACCGAAGAACGAAGCATGGGAATGGGGAGACATGAATTCAAGAGTTCAGTTATGCGCCTTCTGTGCCCATCATGCCCAATGTGTACAGAGTATTTTTGTACCACTGTCACTGACACTCCTTATGTACCAATCTAGTGCAGAACAGACAGAGATAGATCTCAAATGGAGCATTGACGTGTGGAACAAGAGTTGCTGCAGCAAGTGTGCGCCTTTGCCTTGTGCCTGCTGTTTGCTGCTTTGCTCAAGCCTGATGCAATGCTCGCGATGGTGTCTGTTGTGTGTTGATGATGAAGGTGATGGAAAAGTGCATGTTTTATGGTCGTTTTTTGTTAAGACTTCTATTATATTTTTTCGTTGCTTTGTAAACATTTTATTGCATGTCTAGCTGTCTAGCTTTGTCTGGGCCGAACGCATGCCGAGGTGCAATCATTTTTTAATGGCTTCACTAAGTGTGGATATTTATATACTTACGATATGTAGGGATAGATATATGGAACGGTCTTTCGGGAGACTAATTTCTCTATAAGTGGAACTTTGTTAGTTGGGTTCATGTTGTTGTTTTTGTTGGCATTGCCAGACACTTTTATATAAAGTATAGAACTTTTTTTAGTGGTATTTTATTCTATCAAATGCAGAATATTATGGTTTTATGGTTATTTGGTTTGTTTTCTGTTTTTATGTTGAATATTGGAAATATGTGGAATGGCGTTATTTTTAGAAATTGCTCCTTTTTTAAATTCTGTCGGTTTTTACGGAAAAGGCTTTGATGATGATAATGTTTTCATGTGAAATGGTGGATTTCTAGGGAAAAGGATTTGTAGTACTTTTCGTGTTAGATTGCACGTTAACATATTATTGTTAAACTAGGATTTAAAAACAATTGCTGAGTAAAATAATCCTTACATTCAAGTGAATTAGGGGAGGAAAAGGGAATCCTTTCATTTGAATTAACAAGTGTGATGAGTAAACATTTCAAAAACGATAAGCTTACAATAATTGTCTAGCTTTTGACTGGATTTAAACTCAAATATTCAAACTTAAAATGAAATGTAAGTTTTATTTTTGCGGCCCGTACAGCTCGTCGTTTCTTCATATCCTCCACTTAACTTCTATGCATACGGACACGAAGTACTTTTTTCTTAAAACGGCCCAAGGTACTTTCATCCGCTTTTGTCATGCTTCTGCAACGTATAAAAGGACAGCGATGATGAATGTCGTATATACCGACACTTTGGTCCCTCAAAAGAGGGATTTGCTACTCAGTTACTTTTCAGCCCAAAGAAACAGCGGTTAGCAAAAGTAATTCGTTTGATCTCAGCGCTTGTGTTGTTTTTTGCATTCATAGCGCAGCCTAGGTAGACGAAGTTCTTAACTACCTCAAAGTTACGTCTGTTGATGGTGACATTTTGACCGTGACGTCAATGTTGAAGGTCCTTTCTTGATGACAGCATGTACTTTGTTTTGCCCTCATTAACCGTTAAACCCATTTTTGCCACTTCTTCCTCAATACTCACAAGAACTCATTGACATCACGCCAAGTTCTTCCGATTGTGTCGATGTCATCAGCAAATGCTGGAAATTGGACATACTTTTGAAAGATAGTGCCTCTTCTGTTAACGTGGGAGCTCTGCACTTTTCATTCAGGTACGATATTTAAAAAATTACATGACAGCGCATCACATAATCTAAAGACTTTTTGACATCGAAAGGTTCTATTAAGGTGTTTTCAACCTTCATGGAGCAGCGTAAATTCACCATGGTCATCCTGCACAAACGGACGAGTTTGGTAGGGATTCCAAATCTAGACATAACCCTATACAGCTCGTTCCTGTAGATGCTGTCATATGCGGCCTTGAAATCGATGAAAAGATGTTGGGTATCGATTTGATGTCCTTGGGTTTTTTACATGGTGCAGTGAGCGTGTCTGTTGTCGATCGCAAAATGATTAATCTAGCATAGTTGGCAGTAGATTGCTCTGAAGAACTCCAAGTTCCTTTGTGGATGTTAAGGTGTGAAAAACGCGTACCGGCTACCATGACGTTTCACCCATCAGCAAAATCGATGAGCCTGAATCCGTTATCGAAAGTGTTGTCATGCAGGCTGTTTATCACGAATAGTCCACCAAAGATGACTTTGATTATTGTTTTCAGTAAAATAGTACTGTTAGCTAATTGATTGTTTCCTGAAACTTAAATGAACATTTTCTTCTACATTTAGTTACTTTTTATTTTAAAATATTAGAATAGGGTTGTAAGAAATCTAAGGACATACATAAGTTACTAAATGTGTGAATAAGGATTTAATAATTAACATAAAACACATGATTTTTGTTATTTATTGAGATGAGAGTAGGTCATTTTTTAAAATGGTGCACTAGGCGTATACGCACTTTTGCTCCATTTCTTCCATTTCTGTTGGTACCACAATGAAAACAAAACAAGCTTACATACAAAAATTTTAAACACTTAACTTAAGTTTTTTGAGATGTGACAGAAATTGTCACGTGTCATAAATTAACATATTTTTAAGCAAAATACAAAAATATATTACCTTTTTCTTAGAATCCATTTTTCTTATTTTCAAAACCCTTCCATTAGCCTTTGAACGTATCCTCTTCAAACCACGCACAAAAAACCCTTAAGCAAAATCTCTTGATATACAATTTAAAATTCAAAACCACAACAAACATCACCAAAAACGTATAGATTCTCACAATTCAACTACTTTAACCCGGTAACCTGGATTTTCAATTCTTTTCCATCATTCCTATATTCCATCCATATTCCGATAAGATTTCAAATAATAATACAAAAAAACACCTTTGGCACCCGCATTGACACAGCCACAAGCGCAATAACTGTGGCAACAGAAATGTTGGCGGTGGTGGTGGTATTAGCGTTGGCGGCATCTTTATACTTTGAGCTTTATGCTTCAACTTCAGAAAAAGAGCTTCAGACTTTTGATTTTATTGCAGGTACCTACTCGTGCAAGTAAAAGTGGCATTTACCTAGCTTGGCTACGGGTGAATAGTGATTTTTCTGTGTGACATGATCCATTTTCATCGTCACATAAAACATTCGAAGAGGAAATCTCATTTCACGAACCTCTTGACACTTATTCTTTGCCGTCGTCGTCGTCGCAGTGGTAGTAGTCGTCATCGACATTAACATCGACATCGCCATCAACGTTGTCGTTGGCGTAGTCATTGTCATTTGGCGCAAAATAAAATCCACATCACCATCGATATATTCTCCATCAACCAACCAACTCAACTAACTGGCATTTTCTTTATGATGGTGAGGAACTTCCTTAACAATCGTATTTTTCATCTTCATTTTTTTTCTGGTTTAGTTTGGTTTGGTTTTGATCCTGCCATGAAAGGATACTGCGACTCTTCTTGACTAAAAGGAGTATTTGATTATTTGAAATGCAAAAATAAAATTTGAAAAAAAAGAGAATAGATATCTTTAAGCTAAACACAATGAAATGTGAATGATTTTATTCCTTTCAAGTTTCCGCTCGCTCCTCGCAACATCCATCACCTTCCTCATCCTCGTCAACCAATCATGGCAACCAATCATAACAACAACAACAAAAATTCCTTTTGACTCTAGAAATCCTTTTTTCCTCGTTTTATTTTGTATTTGATTTTTTTTTGTATTTCAATTGGTTTAGTGTGTGTGTGTGTGTGTGTGTTGTATGAGTATTTGTATGCAAGGAGTATTATTGATTTTATCTTTGGGCAAATTTGCAAATGAAATCGTGCAGCACTGTTCCGTCGTCCGCCGCCACACCACGCTCCGCAGCCACCGAGCTATCTATCTGTGAAGGAAGAGGAAACCAGGAAATCAGTTGGAGAAAAAGCGAGCGAGAAACGAAGAATTTCTGCTCCAATGTAGGTATGAAGTTAAAAATTGGCACAAATACCCAGCCCAACCACATACTGGCAAACACATCCCGAAAGAAGGATATTTGCGTGTGGCGAGGATATTCACATTGGAATGGATTGGGTACAATACTGATAGTGAGAAAGATAGAGCGAGGGAGATGATTTTCTGTCCGTTTTTACCAACCATCGCGTATATAGTCGTCGTCACCCACTCACCGCATCACCACCGACCGCCCGTACCATACCCACATACTGCAGAGCAACAAACGAACGAAAGGATTGGAGTTTGATTGAATTTAAATTGGGCATAATGGGATGTGGGTTTAAGCCCTTCGAAATTGATTGAAAATCGGATATGATTTGGTAGCGGTGTGAGTTGAGTATAGTATGCATGATGGCGATGGGCCACGAGAACGGAAAACCGTTCGTAACAATAAATCGGTTGCTTGTGTTCTGCTTGCTAAAACTCTACAAAAAAAAACCATACATACACCACACATGAACCCAACCCAAAAATAAAAATCCTTAAAATCGACAAGGATGAGGATATGAGGATGACGATGGCGACGTATGCAGATTTTTTGGCCATTGATTGAAAATTTATCTGTACTCTATGTATGAATGTACGTATTTTTTGTGTCTGTATCCTGTGTGAGTTGATAGATCGCTTACTGAGCGGCTTAAGCTATTTATTTCTTTTTGTACATTTATCACTCACTCTGTTGTATAAGATATGCAATGTTATTCATTGTTTTCAGTCAAAGAGAATAAGAGGTAAAAATACGTCATCCTTTGGGACAAATTGGCTGCATATAGGAAGGTATAAGGAGATGCAAAATAATACCCATCATACGGGTCTTTAAGGATTACTTATCTCAAACAGTATCATCATTTCCATGGATATTATAAAAATACCTTACTGTGCATATATTCGTATAATACACCGAGTCAAAGTTATTTTTACAAACTTACATGTTAATAATTTATTTATAAGTAATTCAAATGTTATGATGGCTTAGTTTTGCATAAATACATTAGAATATCTTGGATATGTGATGGATTTCATATTATTTTATGTAAAATCTATTTGTCGGTTTATTTTGAGAAGTTCTTATGATACCAGTCCAATGTATTTATTAGGAAATTTCAACCATGATCTTGAAGTCCTTCGGTTTCTCAGTAATTTGCGTAGTCACTTTGGTTTGTGTTCCAAATAACCTCACTCAAATTTTGTATTTTAATTATTTACTTTAGCTTTACCAAACGCCTATAAAAATTAACAATTCAAAAAAAGGCTAAGTTTTCCTTAAAGCTGGATTTATTAATAAAAAACAGTAAACAACAATTCCTACATTTCTAATATTTTACGAGCAAAAAATCTCCAGAACAATTGTTTCCAGAAGATAAAGTAGATAAAATTTTTCGATTACCAAGACAAAATTTAACACTAGTTACATTTTTTAAATAAATACTCTTTAAACCTTTAATTGTAATAAATTACAGTTTCTGTTACGCCAATTGGTGTACATTAAGTCTTTTGTTGATGTTGAATGTGAACCACACTAAAACCTCAAGTTTTTTCCTGCAACTCAGGCTTATTATAAAAATTGGGGTTCAATCAAAATGCATATCGTGCACTTCGTGATTTTTTTCGGGGAAATTAAATCGTCGAAATGTGCTTAGAATTGGAAAAATTGTTCAAAAATTTTAGAAAACCGGGTATGTAGGGGATTTGAAAACACCAGTTCAAACTCGTGAAGCTCGTATATCAGCAAATATTCCTACTGTTCTCGATAGTGTGGTCAACTTCGTCGTCGTTTGTCGTTGATGAACATTATGCATAAAAAGTTGCATTTATACACAGCCTCTTGGCCATTTCAAGCGTTGTCAATACTCAGAATAGTGGCAAGAAATTAAAACAGTGGATGAACAATTTTTGTACAAAATCATCTTCAGTGATGAGACAAATTTTCACCACAATGGATTCGTCAATAAGCAGAACTGTCGCATTTCGGCAAATGATAATCCAAGATAGATTGTCAAAAAAACCCCTTCCACAAAGATTGCCTTTTTGGTGCGATGCCTTGCAACAAAGCTATGGGTCTTTTGCGTGACGAATTCAATGTCCATGTTATCTCACGTGGTGGCGATGTCAATTAGTCACCGAGAGCATGAAGTTTGACACAGTTGGACATCTGCCTTTGGGGTTATTAAAAAAAAGTATACGTTGATAAGCCAGCAACATTTCATAATTCGGAATATTAACGGCATTGAACTTCAATTATGTCTCAGTATCATCGGAAATTTGGACCATTGGATTGAAGTGTGCCATTTGGCCGATACATGTTTCATACATAATTGAATCATACCAATATTATAATAAAAAGAGGCTAGGATGCGACCCACACTGATAACTTCCAATCCCGTCTGTCTATTTGTCTTGCTTGAAAGTTTGTAGGTTTTCGTGTTCGGTTAAAAAAGTTGTCAGTTAAAATATTCTTAACATTTTTTAAATTACAAACAATATTTTTCATATAAAGAAATAGTTGAGTATGGAAATCAAGTTTTGTTAAATAGATTTTTAGTCGAAACAACATTTTTACCAATTTTATTAGCATTTCAATTTTGACCAAATTTGCGTACTATTTTCTGTAGATTTTATTTTTTATGAAAAAAACGGACTGTTGAATTTTTATAAGAAAACTATTGAATATCGAAAACAATATTTTCTTTGAAACAAAAGAAAGTTTGAAGACGATATTTTTAAATTTTGAAAAGCTATTTGAGTCGAAATTAAATTTTTACCAAGTTTTAGTATTAGGTTTTTATTTTTTATAGAAAACTGTCCATTATTATTTTTCTCAAAATGTTGCTGAATGTTGACAATAGTATTTTTTAAAGATAAAAGTAGTTTAAAGCCAATATCTCAAAGTTTTGAAATGGTATTTGAGTCGAAAATAAATTTTTACCAAATTTTATGAATTTTCTTGGTAAGGTTTTAATTTTTTGTAAAAAGCTGTCTATTCGATTTTTCTCAATATTTTTCCGAATGTTAAAAACAATATTTCTTATAAGGTAAAATTAGTTAGAAGCCATTATCTCAATTTTTTTTAAAAGATATTTGTGTCGAAAATCAATTTTTACCAACTTTTGTTAATTTTTTTTCGGTTTTTAATTTTTTTTTTATTTTTATTTTTTGTAAAAAAAAACTGTCAATTCAATTTTTCTCAAAATTTTATCAAACATTGAAAACAATGTTTTTATAAGTTAAAATTAGTTGGAAGCCATAATCTTAAGCTTTTGGAAAGATGTTTGAGTCGAAATTAAATTTTTACCAACTTTGAGTAATATGTATATTTTTTTGTTTTGGTTTTTATTTTTATAAAAAAAAATGTCAATTTTTGCTGCACAAAATTGTTTTGCAGATGAAATCATTTTGTATTCGTAAAATATTCATTGTGACACATTTTATTTGTCAGTCTTTTTTTAATTTATAAAAAAAACTTATTTGAATTTTTTTCAAAAATATACTGGTTTGGTATCACGTTACAATATATAATATAAAATGTAATTCAAGTCACTAGCATCATTGGTTCGGGAGATATTTAGGCTTAACCAAAATGTTCACCTTTTTTTAAACTGCTATGGTAAAAAAAAACGCCGACGACATTTTCTTGAGAGCCCTTTTTGCATCTTTCTGCATTATTATCTGTATAACAAAATTTATTTGAAGTCGCTATCTCTTCTGGTACGGACTGACGAATGTGTTTACACACGCACGCACAGACATCTTTCTAAAAATCTTTTATTTCCACTCTAGCGACTTAGAAACGTGGAGAAATGTCAAAATTTTGAATTTGACAAATCGGACCCATTACTATTATAGCTTTCCATGGAAAGTTAATGGCTTCCTACGGGAAGTTATAAATAAATGATAATAATTTCCTAAATTATTTGTGTTTTGTTGAAAACCAGCATGGGCCCTTAAAATCTAACCACAATCAAACTTGATAGTCTTTTTACAATTTCCCTTTAAATAGATTAATTTGGATCTTCATTTGGCACTAGCATCAATGATCCAATTTTATGGTATCCTTATCCTTGAAACTTGAATGTTGTTCTCTAAACGACGTCATTTGAAAGCAAGAGTTAAATTTTCTTGTCTTACGCAAAACAATTTTGAGTAAATTGAACTTCCAGAAATTATGGATTTCAAAATTTCAAGTGGAGTAAGAAATAGTGATACTACAACTTTCCCTGAAGTTCAACAAATGCCGGGTTTATAATTGCAAAATTTTAACGCCTGACAATATTTATCAATAAATGCTCTTGTATACGTTTATCACGCTGTTCTCTTGATTCGAAGTTACCATCGCTCTCTACCGTCCTAATTCTTTCAATTGCAGTTCCTTCTGGGATTTTTTGATAGACTCCTGAACTTTCTTGACACTTTGACGTCAAGTCTTTTTGCTAAGGCAATTGTTTATAATAGATTTTTGTCGGTGGCATATTATTGATAAAATCAATTTAAATGAGAACAAGCAAGGTTCCGAGATTAAGACTTACAGAGATTAACTCAAATAACAATCAAAATCCTTCCTATCTCTTAAGTTGGACCAAATTACATATAAATGGCCAACTTGGCTAAGAGTTCACTGGAAACAAATATAAAATCACTGGATTTTTATAAACATAACATAACATAGAATACAATTTAAAAAAATCAACAATATCTATGAGTTGTAAATAACTAGCTTATGACTGTTTAAATATGTTGCTTTGTTCTTAAGCTTGTTACAAATAGATAAATATAAACTTTTAAAAACTTTCTAAGATTGCATTTTATCCAACAAGCGTTTGCAATAACTTCACCAATTTTGACAAAAAAGAAACGAAACATCTGCTTCTCCGAAAAAAAATCTCAGCACGCCTTGTGCGCCAAAATTCTATAATAAAATGATATGAAGACATAACGAGTAGCAAACCATGATGATCAAATGAATTCCTCGTCAGCTAACTTAAACAAAAAAAGTAAAAAACTGTAATGAAACGATCAGTTTAACTCGGTTTTTTATTTTAGACAGATTTATGCCATCATTTGGTCTTCATTGCCGTCTGAACTGCAACTGAAATCCAAAGGCATGACATAAAATTAAAAATATTTCAAAAGTCTTTTCTCCTTTAAGACAACAAAAACAAAAAATAAAAATCACATCACAAAATATGTTAAATTCAACCCTGCGCAGCTGACTTGACTTAAAATATGCTCCAAGTAGAACATAACTTAACATAAGGTTAGCGTATGTTTTTTTTTCTTTTCTTAGCTGATGCTGTGCTGCTGTGAATGTGACTGTGATGGTACGTCGCTTCTGTCATTTTGACATTAATTGCCTCTGGCTCTCGGTATGGAGACAAACGCTTATTCTTCGTTGCGTAGCGTCGTCGTCGTCGGATTCGTTTCTATAAAAACAGAAATAAACGATGTCAGGGTGGTATGTTTAGTATCCAATTAAGTAATTAATAAAAATCCAAGATAAGTGAGTGTCCGTTTAGCCCCTTTTTCGAAAAAGGAGAAGAACAAATATTTATCTTAAATGGGCGGTGCTAGATGAGAGTGGGCGGACAACTTCATATTATGTGTTTACGTTGCGTTGCGTTGTCGGATGGAATTGAAATTGATGACGATGACATCTTATTTTGTTGTTGTATATCGCAATTCAAATATATTCATACATACTCGAAGGTATGTTTTTAAATTCTTTTTTGACATTTACGATGACGGCAAAACTACATTTGTGATGGGCAGAAATGAGAGATAAACATTATCGAGTTATGGTTTATTTTAATTCACAGAGTTTTGTTTTGTCGGCATTATTAAACGTATCTTTATTTTATGGGAATCGTTTATATTCTCTCTGTTCTCATATCAACTGTCGAATCCCACGGGCAAACTGTCATTATATGGAAATATTGGGCTTTTGTGTGTGTTTACTTTGATATCTGTCAAATGAGTATAAGTTTTCCTTTTTTCATCATCACCATGACAGCCATACGTCATTTTTGATTTATTCGAGTGTCAAAAGTGACAGGTGGTGGAAGTATTTCTTGAAAGACCTGCGTAGGTTGGAATACTGTAATTAAATTGGAATATTGAAAATGTGTTTATTCTTCCATACGTTTTTGCAATTTCCTTTTCGAATTTATCAAATTAATTACAAAAGTTCAATATGAACAAATAAAGGATGCAGTTTCATAATAAATCAGTCTATTTTTAGCCAGTCTAAAGGTGCCGTCATTTGAAAAGAAAGAGTTCCAAGTTCTTACTGACCTTTAAAGTTTGGCTTTTATCTGAATGAATTGACCAATTTTTCTCATGAAGTTTTAATTGTCCTTCACATTTTTGAACTTGGAAAAAAACTTTAGCTGTCTCATAAATGACACAGCTTTTCTTTGGATCTTGAATATATATTTCTTAGGAATTTTGTGATATCTGGTCAAACTTTTTGTAACCATCACAATTGTTTAAAAATCTACTTTTTTTTTCATCTTCTATTATTAATATATTATTACTATTTGCAATTTGAAAATCGTTTAAACATTTAATAGCCCTTAACATTACAGTAAGTTATTTGGTATAAGACAGGAAATGACTGACAATATGCCATCTGTCTACATTCAAGATAATTGCAATTATTTTAACTATACTTTTTATTCAGAGTGGTTTTCGGGGTAACTCAAGGCAAAAAATTACAACCAAAAATAATGTTGACAATAATTTGGAATTACAAAATGAGTTGATTCTTTAATACAGTTTATATGACTCGGATCCAAATCTCTGGCACAACCGGTTCGTAAACTTACTTACTTACTTACTTAAGGTGGCGCTACAGTCCTGTGTGAACTAGGGCCTCACCCAACAAACTTCTCCATCTAGCTCGGTCCCTAGCTAGATGTCTCCAGTTTCGCGCTCCAAGTTGGGTGAGGTCACCTTCCACTTGTGCGCGCCACCTGATCCGCGGTCTTCCTCTACTGCGCTGTCCTGTGGGTGCGGATTCGAAGACTTTCCGGGACGGAGCATTGGTTTCCATGCGCTCTACGTGACCCAGCCATCTTAGTCGTTGGACTTTTACTCTTCTTGCTAAGTCTACGTCGCTGTACAGCCCGTACAGTTCGTTCCATCTTCTCCTCCACTCCCCTTCGATGCATACGGGACCGTAGATCACACGAAGAACTTTTCTCTCGAACCGCCCCAAGGTGCTTTCATCCGCTTTTATCATGGTCCATGCTTCTGCACCGTATAGCAGGACGGGGATGATAAGGGTCTTATATAGCAACACTTTGGTCCCTCGAGAGAGGACTTTACCACTCAATTGCTTTCTTAGTCCAAAGAAACAGCGGTTAGCAAGAGTTATAATATGCGTTTGATCTCAGCGCTGGTGTTGTTTTCTGCATTTACAGCGGAGCCTAGGTAGACGAAGTATTTGACTACCTCAAAGTTACGTCTCTTGATGGTGACGTTTTGACCAAGACGTCGGTGTTGTAGGTCCTTTCTTGATGACAGCATGTACTTTGTTTTGCCCTCATTAACCGTTAAACCCATTTTTGCCGCCTCTGCCTCAGTACTCACAAAAGCCCCATTGACATCACGCTGAGTTCTTCCGATTATGTCAATGTCATCAGCATATGCCACTAATTGGACAGACTTTTGAAAGATAGTGCCTCTAGTGTTGACGTATGAGCTCTGCACTATTCTTTCAAGCACCATGTTAAAAAAATCGCATGACAGCGCATCACCTTGTCTAAAACCTTTATTGACATCAAAAGGTTCTGTTAAGTTGTTTCCAACCTTTATGGAGCAGCGTGAATTCTCCATGGTCATCCTGCACAAACGGACGAGTTTGGCAGGGATGCCAAAACTAGACATGGTTCTATACAGTTCGTCCCTGTAGATGCTGTCATATGCGGCCTTGAAATTGATGAAAAGATGGTGGGTGTCGATTTGGTGCTCTTGAGTTTTTTCCAGGATCTGCCGTAATGTGAATATTTGATCAACTGTGGACTTTCCTGGTCTAAAACCACACTGATAAGGACCTATCAGGTTGACGATGGGCTTTAGACGTTCACATATTACGGAAGAGAAGATTTTATAGGCGATGTTAAGTAGACTTATTCCTCTATAGTTGGTGCAGTTTAGAGGGTCTAATTTTTTCAGGATCGGGCAAACAATACAGAGGTTCCATTCATCGGGCATTTTTTCTTCCGCCCATATCTTACAGATAAGTTGGTGCATGCTCCTAACCAACTTATCTCCAGCTGCTTTAAAGAGCTCGGCATTCAAGCCATCTGCTCCAGCGGCTTTATTAGACTTCAACTTAGATATGGCAATCTTTACTTCGTCTAAGTCGGGAGGACGGGATTGTTGGCTTTCGTCATCTATATTGAATGGATCATCCTGCCTAACAGCGGAATTCAGTTCTTCGTCGCCGTTATACAGTCTGCAGAAGTGGTCCTTCCATATCTTCAGCATTGACTGCGGTTCCACTATGATGTTTCCACTTTCGTCTTTGCAGCCTTCGGTTCTAGGTTTATGTACCTGTGAATTTCGTTTCACCTGTTCATAAAACTTTCGAACCTCATTCCTGCTTTTATACCTCTCAACATCTTCGACCGCACGCTTCTCATGCCCTCTCTTTTTCCTTCTGATAAGTGGGCGTTCCTCTCGCGTCTTCTGCTCATAGAGCTCACGAGCAGTTCTCGTCCTTTTATGCAGCACCGCGCCGCTTTGCGTGCCTCTTGTTTGGCTGCATTTGCCTGCCGACATTCCTCATCAAACCAGGGGTTCCTTGTTGGTGGCTGTTTGAAACCCAGCACATCAGAGGCGGCTTCTCTGATTGCATCTTGACAATGTTGCCACTGGTTTTCGATACATTGTGTTGGCGGCAGTGAACTTCGAGAGAGGTTACTTGTAACTCGGTCGGAAAAGGATTTGGCGATCTCTGGCGATTGTAGCCGTTCGACGTTGTACCTGCTCCCAGCACCTCCCTGTTTTGCCTTGGGTCTGGAAATCCGAAGTGCTACCTTGGCTACAACGAGGTAGTGGTCCGAGTCGATGTTAGCTCCTCGGAAAGTTCGTACATCCATAATGCTGGAAGCGTGTCTGGCATCGATCGCAATATGGTCAATCTGGTTGACGGTAGATTGATCTGGAGAAGTCCAAGTTCCTTTGTGGATGTTGAGGTGTGAAAAATGCGTACTGGCTACCATGGCGTTTCGCCCCGCAGCAAAATCTATGAGCCTGAATCCATTGTCGGAAGTGTTGTCGTGCAGGCTGTTCTTCCCGATTATTCCACCAAAGATGTCTTCCCTTCCTAGCTTGGCATTAAAATCGCCCAGGACTATTTTAATATCGTAGCTAGGGCACTGCTCATATGTTTTGTCTAAGAGCTGGAAGAACAAATCTTTGGTGTTGTCGTCTTTCTCTTCTGTGGGGGCGTGCGCGCATATCAGGTTAATGTTGCCGAATTTAGCCTTGATGCGTATGGTCATGAGGCGCTCATTGATGCACCTATAGCTCAAGACTTCTTGCCTTAGTCTGGATCCAATGACGAATCCGCATCCAAATAAGCGCGTTGGTTTTCGTGGAAGCAGTCACCATAGTAAATATCGAAGTTTTTCATCCTCTTTTTGACCGGCCCATCCCATCGTATTTCCTGGATGGCGGTGATATCTGCTTTATATCGTTCTAGGGCCTCCGCTAATTCTTCGGTCGCACGTGGTCTGTTAAGGGACCTAACATTCCACGTGCATATCCGAAGTTCGTTGTCCTTTATTCGTTTGCGTTGGTTGTCAACAGTAAATCCGTCCGTATCCGAGGCTTGTTGGTGCTTCGCAACTTTGAAAGCTTTTACGTGGCCAGGAAGTCACCCCGACGCACAACCCCCAACCTGGAGGGCCAAATCCTAAGTATAACTCCAAGGATGGGGAGCCGGATAAAACCGCTCCTTACAGGCCTGGGCTCCGAATAAGTCGAAGAAGCCCTATAAGGTGTTCACTAAGTAGTTCAACCTTACTGGAACTGTAGACGCCACCGTTGATTCCATCTCGGGAATTCCTCCGCTGCCGTCTGGATAAGGAGAGGTGCCTTAGTGGAAACACCTCTCCCCACCTCTCTCGTTTGCTGCCCCCAACAACTTTCCACTGGGGTTGGAACCCAATCTCCAGTTGAGGTACTAGGCACCCGATGTTTACCACGTGGAGGTGAGAGTAGGAGTTAATAGACAGAGGTTGGTTTTAAGAAAAACCTGTGGACGCTCGTGTCCTCTTGAATGCACATGTCTACCATTTGAACATGGCCGGTTCTTAAACGCTTAGATAATTTTTGTACTTATATAATTTGAATGTATGCATAAAAGTTGTTCCCTAAAATATATTCGATTTTGATACTCATTCAAAAATTCCACTATTTAGAAGTGTCTTTTTTAATCCTGTTTTAGAAAAACTTCTTGGAGATGTAAAATATTTTAAAATAGAAAATTCAACATTCTGTTTTTTCAAATTTAAGTTAGGAATGAAAAAATAGATGTTAAAAAAAAAACTTCGAGAAACAAAATGATTATATTCACAATTTTAAGGAAAAACAATTTCGAAAGCAATTTTCCATTACATTCAATCACATACAAGTTTTTTAAGCTACAATACATCAATTGCGCTATATTTTCAGCGTCAATAACACAAAATTAGTTTAAAAATCTTAAACACAATCGTCAAAGCTATAGCAGGATGAATTATATTTATACAATTTCATTAAACTCAAAGCTAGAATGTACAATTGCAGTGCCCATAAATCTCAGGAACTATCTAAGTAGTCGATGTTCCTAACGCAATAGAAACTATACTACACGAGTATCTCGTTGAATCGCTTGTCACTCTCGATAAAATATTTCTATCCCCTTTGTATAATTTAACCATTCATCAAAGATATACAAATACACCGGATACCTAACACTAACCTTATCTTTTTGACAATATCTCATTGCAGAATCCGCCAAACAAAAATGACGCACCATCGCCGCCGCCGACACCATTGACGTGTAGCATCAGCAACACCATTTCGTTCAATAGCAGCAGCAACCAACAACATTCAGAGCGCAATAAACTAAAACAAACAAAAAAAAAACAAAATTCCAATCAAACACCATCACTAGCTCGAGGATCATCAACCCGAGAGATACAAATAACGCACTGCACCATCACCGCCACCAACACAACACCTCTCCAGCCTCTCGTTTCCTGCAAACCTGCAAACACAAAAAAGAAGAAACAACCAAATCATGCTGCAACATCCACCATGGCAATGGCTGTTGCTAACGCTAATCCTCCTAAAACAAGCGGACAGCTTTTGTCCGTCAAAGTGTCAGTGCATAGGAGGCGACTCCAATTCTCAAGCCTACTGTGTGAATGCGGCCCTCGAAGATGTCCCCATTCAACTGAATCCCGAAACAAAGTACATAAATCTAACTTTAAATAAAATCCGAAATCTCAAGTTGAGCTTACCATTCTACATGAAATTGGAGGTGTTGGATCTCTCGCAGAATATCATCGAAACGCTGGGCTCGAAAAATTTCGAGTATCAAAGTGAAATGCGAACGTTGAATCTAAGTGGCAACAGTGTGTCGAGTTTAAATAAGGACGCATTCAAGGGTCTTACCAATTTGCTGTTGTTGGATCTGAGTTTCAATCGAATTGAGGTCGTTCATCCGAGTTCAATGACTGACCTTACCAGTCTTATCGAATTGGATCTGACAAATAATCTAATTGTCAGTTTAGAAGATGGAGTCTTCAGGAATATGATATCCCTGGAAATACTCATATTCAAGAACAATCAGCTGTTGGATGTCCCAACGAGTAATTTGGGGAATTTGCATGCGTTGAAATCGTTGGATTTGTCAGTGAATCTGATAGAATTTGTGCGGAATGACAGTTTTGAAGGCCTCAGGGATTTGATGATGGTCAGTTTGAGGGGGAATGTCATTTCCGAACTAGATTTGAGTTCCTTTGATGGCCTATCGGCTTTGAAGCAAATGGATATGGCAGATAATAATTTGACGGTAAGTCTAAACATATTTTGATATTCGTATTTTCATTTTAAAATAACATTTAAAGTTAATAAATTTATGAAATTATATTGTAAAACTCTTGAATAGCTTAGGACAGTTTTTGCTTTTATATCGGTCTACTGTTTATAAGATTTCTACTATACAATTAAGGCATCTTGCCATTGAAACTATTTTTGTAAAAACATATAACAATAAAATTGCATCACATGGTAATGTGAAGTTTCATGGTTTTTCGTAAAATTTTTTTTAAACCCAAATACTAGGGTAAACTATAAAATATCTAAAATTATATATTTTATGTGAAAATGCTGTTGAAATGACTTACTTAGTATCATTTTAGCTTTGAATTTAAATGAGCTTTAATAAAGTAAAAGGCTTTTTCTTTTTATCAACACATATTCTAGTTCGCTCCTCAGCTCTTTTGTTTACAAAAGTAAATAAGTTATCAAATTAGTTTCATCGATTTTGTCAGGGTTTTAAACAGCTAACAAGCTAACCCTATCGATAATTTTTGTTTATTAGGTAATCTTTTTATCACAATGCGTCAATATAATAGAAAAACAAAACCAACAACTCCTAATTCAAAAGCGGACGAGCTCTGTTGAAAATTCAATGTAATTTTTAAACTTTTATCAAATTTCGTTCCTTAACAAAAAATTAGGTCTAATTTTTGTCAACTTAACACACCTCAAAATCTTTGATGGTAGCTTTTACCTGTTCTTCACTAGATGATTAAAAGTTATTGCATACAATTTAAAGCTTATTTTGTACAAATCGTCAATTTTCAAGTGTTTAAATAATCCAAATTCCAATTTCTATAACCTAATCTAATATTCATATCCTAAAAACGTTTTGCAATTAGCTTATTAAACGCAATTGCTAATTCACTTTACAAGAAACAGCATCACTCCTCATCCTCTCCTCTTATCATTCCACTAGATTCTTGAAAGAAATTCTATACATAAGTCCTCCCAACACCCATCATAAAGTCAGTGTTAGCTATATGGAAATCTCATTTAGTTTTAAAAGGAGATTTTGCATAAAACATAATACCAAAACATGGACACAGGAGGACCTCTCTCCTTCTCTTGTTATAAAGGGTTTGTGCATTCATGGGATACCTCTTTTTCTACCTCAACTATAGTATGTATGTATAGAGAAAGAGATGTAGAAGCACTTCACTTGGCTTTCATTTTATGTTGAATTTAAATTCATGAGATTTTATATGGCGTGTCGCAGATGCAATGTGAATGGCATTGGTTTTACATCAAAATTCTATAGAAACATCAGTATATATATAAGGTTTACACACCTCTTGCTTCTATACTCTTATATAGCTCAAAAATTCCATTTTGACACGAACGACAACCGACGACGAGGACACAACAACGACGGACGATGACGAACAAAAATGAAAAACAACATGAGTCCTGACAACACTGGCACCCACAAAACCAACAAAACAACATTCAGCCAACACCAAAAACAACAACAAAAATGTGTATAAATCCCTTTCATATACATACATAGAAGAATATTATGCCTTTAGTGCAATCAGAAATCCAAAGGACCAAAAACACACATACGTCATGAAGTGTCGGTCGTCCTTCGTTCCACATGACAAGAGTTGTATACCAAATGTTGGAACGTCTATATCTATCTACGTTGTTTCTGCTCTTGAGCTCTCATTCACATCATCATCCAAAAACTGCGTGGTGATGCTCTTTTTGAAAGATTGAGAGTATGAGTTTTTGATCCTGGTTCATATCTCGTAGTTGGTTGTCGGTCGGCCCCAAAAATAAACACAATCCTGTACTGGCATGTATATATATAAGACTATATGCATCATTATACATACAATGTCGACCACAGGAGACATAAGAAATATATGTATATGTACCTATGTTCATTCGTTTGTTCGAAAATGGAAATTTATGACACCGTAAACTGACTGAGTCCACCACATTAGTATTTGGTCGCATGGTTGACCTTTGTATAGAAGAACCACAGCGAAGTCCTGTTTACAAACTTACTCGTATACCTCCATGAATCATACTCATACATACACAATGCACAACAACAAAATTTTATGCGAAAGTATGTTGACGACGAGTTGAGATACAGAATTTATAGAAAAGGGCTATAGAACTTTTGAAAGGATGTGTCCTTGGGCTTCTTGTTTTTAAAGCAAGAAAATCAAAACTTCAGAACTTGGATGTTTGCTTGTTTTGTTTTGTAGGTTAACAAGCTTAAATCGGAAGTCTTCTGGGTTTTGAAAAAAAGAATTTCCTTAATTTAAAAATGAATATATTTTTCTTCTAAGATGTGGTTGGTGTCTGAAAAGGTTTGTTGGAATTACTCCCGTCATTATTAGAAAAAGGAATCTTTTCCTCACAAAGGACTGTTTGAAAACTGGCTGTAGCTTATTTGTTATTCCCTTGGACCTGCAACTTCAGAAAACCCCAAACAAAATAGTAACTTGTCGAATCAGACTTTGTTGGTGGTAAGTTTGCATAACCTTCCAGTGATACGACCATGTCCTTGAAGCCATTATCTACCATCCTGCTTATTTGATCCAAAATAAATTAGTAATCTTCACTCGATATTGATGTCATAACCTGGCCTACGACGACGCGTCGTTTTCAGAGAAATAATGTAGACTGATAACAGGATGCAATGCACGCTTCTGGAACTCACGTAGATTTCTCTTCGTCCTTCAAAAATTGTGTTTGTTGAGGCACTCATACTCATCAAGCAAAATGTTTTATTTGTAGAATAAGATTTTTCAGGGATATTAGTTTTGAAATGGTTCTTCTCTAGATCGATCAGTTTAAACTTAAAATAAAGTTTTTATCTGCGAAAGGTTAAGTTATTTGTGAGTTAATTCAATCGATTGGATTAATGTGGCTGCTATATCAATTATTAAGGTTCAGAAGATTTTGATTTTTTCTATGATATCACCATATTTGGTGAAGAATCTTTAAAATAAGTTCAAAATTCACAGTTTTCGTGTTTTCATTCAGCTTAGCAACATAATTCTCATCATTCAAACTTCTTGGTTCGTTCTCAACCATGATAAGTCTTTGTATGCCCTTTTATTTGTATTTATTAGTCCATCAACTCAAAGTCCTTAAAAAAAATACTTCAAGCTATAAGCTTCCCACAATTTTCATTTTCCTTACATCATTCCCTTACAAATAATCTTGCAGTGTCAAAGAACACAATAATTTAACTTAATGTAATTTCATGCAAGCATAATCTTCGTTTAAGACGTTTTTTGTGTTAACTCAATTATTTTAGTAAAAAAACTTCTTCCCTTACGAGAATGGGAGTGCCAGTGAGTGGTGGTGGCACGGCCGCATTTAAATTTGCAATTTTTATAAAATTTAAATATTCCTGTCAGTATTTATTTTCCTCTCATGCATCAGCTATGTTTTTTTATTCGCTTCATTATTTCTGTATCATATCGCATATGGCCATAAACATAAAAGTATATATATTTCCTAAGCCCCTCTGTCTGTCCTTAATCCACAGTGAAATGAAAATACAAGAAATTCTCATTCACCTGTCTTAGTCTAATCCATTTCTCAGACACATTATTTTTTTCAACGTCGTCGTCGTAGTCGTCGTCTTCATCATATGAGTGTGTCTTGTGTGATGGTGCACAAAACCATGTCCGCTAAAATATCCTTTTTTGTATACCAACCTATACATATACACCTCCTTTATAAGATTCTTGTCTCGTTCATACATAACTTAACTCGCTAACTTAAGCCTCCTTTTGCAGTATAGACAATACCCACAGCATCTAGCATCCCCGCACTCATATCATCTGAAACCCTCTGCCTTTCGTCATATTTAAACTTCCGAGAAAAGAGATGATGCTGAAGCGATGCTAGGTATGGAGTAAGGGTATATCCAATCCGGTTGGAGCTGTTCCCCTTGTCAAAGTTATGATTATTAATTTTGCGAGTCATAGCAACAGGATAAGGCGATTATCATTTTTCGCATATCCTTTCTTACATCAGCTTTGTGTGTTTGTACATTTGTATGGATGTGTGATCCTTGTAGGCAACACAACAAAACAACAACAAAAAATAGACGAATATGCTTTACTTAAACATGTTCCCATGTTCTTCGCACCGACACACAAGACATGTTGTGTAGAATGTGTATATGTATGTGCATGTTTGCGACCGTAATATCCTTCAAAGCCTTTTCTTCCTTAATAGGGGTTATAGAACATAGAAGCTGGTAGCTGTTAAACTGGAACGTGCACAGGAATGGATTTATCTATTTATGGTACGGTCGTCGTCGGTCGTCGGTCGGTATGGTATGATATTGTGTGGTGCTACTGTTGCTACTGACTGTACAGTGTACATGTACAACATACTAACTTCCACCGCCCGCCATTGCCTTGCCGCCTCTTTTCCCCCGCCAACAACGAACAACGTCTCTCTAGAACACTAATAAATTTTAATGAATAAATCTCGTTGCCGATTTTGTATCCGTTCAAAGTTTTAAAGGATTTTCAACGGACATAGCCCGTATTTGTATTAGCTGGAAAGCAGTAGGTAGCTACAAGGATATTGCATGCACTATGTCCTCAACGTACTTTCGTATATTCCATTCTCTGTGCAGGCAGCAGGTATCTATCTTTAGGTCTATCTATATATGGTTTATAGAATTCAAACCTAAAGGAGCCAAACCAGCTCATGATGGCTATATGGGCTATGTTGACGACGACGATAGCAAAGAAGACGACGACGACAAGCGAAGTTTCCTCGTTATATCACAAGTACAACCTATAAACGTATATCCGTATATATGTGTGTGTGTATTTTGTCCTAATGAATGCTTTGCACAGCTGTTATAGTGTTTAAGGTCTGATGTCGGATGTGTTCGGTGGACGTCATTTATTAACGAAGATTTGCAGGTTAGTTTTAAAGTTGTGTATGTTTGCACTGTATACACATAAATTGCTTCTTCTTTTTTTTTATACTTCATCTGTTTCAGCGAAGGCGAGAAAACTTTGCTTATTTGCTTGTTTTTGAGATAAGCCGGCAGCAGCAGCAGCAGCAAGGACGAATTATAAGAAGAAGAAAAGGAAAAAAAGAAACATTAAAATTCTTGAAGTGTTGACAAGACGTTATACAAAACGGAAGTTGTTCGTTAACAAAGTATTACAAGTCCTATGTGCTGAAAACTCTTACACACAAAGCTGTTTATATGTTTCACTTAGATGGGAATTAATAGTTTTTCTGGTTTTTAAAAAAGGATTTGAATGAAAATGCAACCTCGTACATGCATAGCATATGTAAGATGTATATAAAGTTAGTTTTGGATAATGAAATATTTAAAACTTTTCTAAAACCCATATTTTGTAAAAACAAAAATGTATGGTGTTCATTACATTTCTTACGAAACTAGGTAATTAGGCGAAGAAGTTGTAGAAATATATGGTTGTTTAAAAAATAAAGTTTCCTGAATTGCTGAACAATGGATAAATTATTTCTGTTGAACTTTGAAGTATATTTCTACTTTCTACATTTTTTCTAATCATTTTAGAACTTGTGCCATCTTCAATATCAATTTGTTATAAATTGTGTCCTTAATATCTCTATAAATGGTCCAACAAAAGTCCGCTAACATTGGAACGTTCTAATGGCTTTGATACAGCTTTTTCATTTTGGCGATGTCCTGATGAAAGCACTCACCGTGCTTATCGCTAAAAGTTCCGTAATTATCCGGAAAGAACTCCAAGTGGGAATTTAAAAAAAGTGGATTTTTAAAGACATATTACAACCCAATTGTTGGTATGACATAAGCATATTTTCGACAAGTTTAACATAGTTGTCGCTCCTCTTATTTCCCAGAAACTTTTGTGCTATAAGGCGAAAATCTTTTTTGTCTTTTTTTTCCTTACTGTCTAGAACCAAGTCAAAGTTGACATCTTTGAATAAATCTCTTATCTGTGGACTGACGAATATGCCTTTCTTGACTTAAGCCTCACTTATTGTTGGAATTTTTTTTGCAAAGGTATTAAAAAGCACCTCCATCTCTGTATGATGTTATCATGAGTCCTAGCTCTATATGCCGGGTGGAAGTAACACCTTTTTTGGATCAATTAGAGGTTCATTTTTGACATTTTTCTGCCACAGGTTGAAGTGACAGTTCTGGTTTGTTCTTGGGCAATTCTAAGTCCCTAACAAGATCATTTAATTCAGCTTGTGTTATCCGGTGTGGCTATGATGATGTGCTAGGTACTATGCATTCTGACATTGAGAAAATTGTTGGGGAAGCATGTGTAGGTGTTATTTCTTCTTCGTCAATGTGAGGACTTTTTGGAATCCTGTTTTTTGAGTTTTTAAAAAAATTGCAAAGGAACTTAACACAGCCATGACCATTAAATGTTCGTTTTGTTGTTTTAACAAGATTTATCTTTTCAAATGTCATTTTAAAAATTAATAAAATATTTTAGTGATGAAATAGTTCCTCCAAATGGCTTATAAAGTGAAATTTTTTGTTGTTATCCTTTGAACTTTTTCCCCAAAAATAATTTTTTTAATTTATCTAAACACAATCACTATTGACAGAGTATTTATAGTAAAAATGTTATATTTTGTTATTAAGATAAAAGATTTTAAATAATCAAAAATTAAAGAAAACTGGGTTTTTCAATAAGGGCGAGTAGATGTTGAAATGGAATAAAACAAGCTGAGTGTGTGGTATTAATAAAACTTATTATTTGAAAGGCGCATGTATGCTATAAAGTGTGAAATATGACATCATTACATTAAACCTTTGAATTACCAAAAATTAAGGAAAAAAATACTACAAAATCCCAAAGTTAGTAAAAATGTCTGGTCATTTGAAAAAAATGTGCGCAAGCCTGTCACTAAAAAAGGCGAATCCTCCTCCCCTTCTAACTATCGTCCAATCGCACTTACGTCCCTTCTTTCCAAGGTCATGGAAACGCTGATCAACTATCAGCTTAAGAAATATCTTGAAGAACGAAAGCTTCTTAATAACAGGTGATATGATTTTCATAGCAATACATCCCCTGGTGATTTCATGGTTTATCTCACCGATCAGTGAAACAAATCTTTGCATGGTTTTGGAGAAAGTAAGGTTATTGCACTAGATATTTCAAAGGCATTTGATAGAGTTTGACATCAAGCTCTCTTATCGAAAATGCGTGTTTTTAATATTGATGAATATATTCTTTGTTGGGTTGGAAATTACCTTTTGGACCGGTCAATTTGAGTAGTCTTGGACGGGTTCAAATCTGATTTCCACAAAATAAACGCTGGTGTGCCCAGAGCTCTGTTTTGTCTCCGACGCTCTTCCCTATGTTTGTAAATGATAATTTGTCTGAAACTTATAACCCACTAAATTATGTCGCTGATGACAGTAGCTTCTGCTTTTTGTTTTTAGATTCTCATCCTTGTTCTTCGAATGTGGACTACCAAAGGCAGCATATGATAAGCTCATTAAATTCTGATCTTGACAGCATTGTCTAATGGGGATTCAAAAACCGTTTAGAATTTAATGCTTCAAAAACTCAATGCTTTCTTGGAAAACGTAACCCCCCTAATGCCACTATCCATGGATGATACTTGCTTCGAGGAGTTTGAACAACTATCAGTCCTTGGTATGTGCATGAAAAACCATTTGTTGTGGTGTGATCACATATTTGACATCGCCAAAAATCCTGCTAAGTTTTCGCCGACGATGCAAGAAGTTTTGTACCCCTTCTGATCTGGCTATAACTTACAGAGCTTTTATTTGTCCTAAGCTTGAGTATAACTCTCATATTTGGTCTGGAGCCCCAATTCCGTACTTGAGTCTTCTGGATAGAATTGAAAAAAAGAGCTCTTAAAATGATAGAAGATCGTTCTCTCACCGAGACATTTGGTGCTCTTGAACACCGCCGCAAGGTCTCATGCCTGTCATTTTCTAATCGTTATGTTTTTAAACAATGCTCTAGCGAAATAGCCAGTTGCTTTGCTCCCCTTAAACAATTCAACCGTAATACCCGTACTGCTAGGAATGCCCATCAGTTTACTCTTAAGCAAAATCACTTCAGATGTACTGTTAAGTACAGAGATTCTTTCTTTAGCCGCACTACGCGAATGTGGAATGTTTTACCTGACTAAATATTTCCTACTCACTCCAATGTGCAGACATTCAAAACCAATGTGCATCGGTTTCTCCTTTCTAATCCCATCCTCATTCCCCAAGTGCACGCACTGTGTTTAATCATTAAAAGGGTATTTATAACCACACGAACACTCATTTTGATAATAAAGGTTTATCATTTAAACGCATTGTTTAGTGGTGAATTAAGGATTCTCTGATGGAGGATCCTAAAAAAACGCGGACGCCGGCCCCTGAGGGGCCAGCCCAACCGTCCGACTTACTATTGAAATGAAAGTCTAGTCTATTTTCGTTTCACGATTAAATTAATTAATGTTTATTGTTCACGAGCTAAAATTGAACTAACAGTAACTTAACTAATACCCTAAAATTACACCTAACGGCGCGCTGTTCACATACGATGGTGATTTGCATGGTCAGCGACCATGCTCGTGCATTAAACCCGTTACTTGACACCCGCCAATCATATTGACCTCCATGCGCCGTTACTCGATACCCACCAATCGTGGGAACTTATAATTTTCCGTTATGATTTGCTTAGCTGGCAAATCATGATCGGCTCGTGTTGGCGCAAGGTGTTAACTTGGTGTAACTTGCCATGATGATTTGGCATAAACAACTGAATAATTAACAAAAGATTTGACAAATGTCACCAAAACGAAATGGCCGCCATGTGGCACCAAAATCTATCTGCGCCGTTTGAAAAAAACCTTTATAAATAAATTATTTTTCTTAAATCAGATAAGGGATAAATTATTGCAATCTTCTAAGAGTCAAACAATTTTGAAGTCCCAGTCTTAAAGTGAATTTTTTCTCCATTCAATGAATTGAAATATGAATATATATCCTTTGAGAACCCATAATTGCATTCTCTTACAAACACTGTCAGAGCTTCAACTCCTTCAACAAGAATTCACAAGTATTTTCGATGAAAATTTCATTTGTTCAAAATTTCAATATATCTTTTTTAACACGAAACCAATATACAAAATTGCTTATATTCAGATTCATCAATGCAAAATATCAATAAGGTATACTCATTTGTTCACTCAACACGAACAAATAAAAACAAATTTATTTCTCAGGAATTTAAGAATTTTCAAATTCTTAGAAAGTCTTTTGATTTCTAAGCCTTTGTTATAGACCAGACTGTCTCTTAATCATAAACTGAGCTTTTCCAATTATTATCAAATACATTTTCAAGAACCTATACGTACTTAGTGTAATTTTCACACGAATGATTTTAATTAAATCAATTAGATTGGAAATGTGTTGTTACTGATGGTTTTTAAAATAAAACAAAAAAATATTACTCAAGAAATCCTTTTTCTATTTGAAATAAATATCAAAACCCATTCTGACTCTCTCAACTATACACCTGGACTTATATAATGTAGTTAACATTCTACAAAAGTCTTCTTCTCAATATAAACTCATGAAAGCAATACACTCTGTTTGGACACTCTTGAAGGTACCTACGTACACTGTGCAGTATATCGTATTAATAGAACTAATAAAGATGATTTTAATGAAATTTTATTGGAATTTCAAGAAAAGATACCTTTGACAAGAATTGTGTCCCGTTATTGAAACTATTTTACAAGACTTCCGTATAGACAAGGAAACTTTATTGTATACAACTCTGAGATAGAGGTAAATTTCAAAACAATTTCTCAATTTCTTTAAAGCAAATGCTTGTTCCCAGAAACTTCCTGAACTTACCTACACACAATAAATTAGAAAATATAGAAATGTATGTTAAATTGATTTCCCTCAACACTTTTTTCCAATGGAAAGAACCGACAGCATTTCTATAGGAGTTTATTGAAAGTGTGTAAAACAATTCATTTTTCAGGACAAATTCAAATCTTGATGCAAAACTCTAGTTAAAATAGCTTTATGTTTTCTAAACTCAATTATTGTCATAAAACCACTTGTTTTCATGTCCCAATGCCCACCAAGAATACATGTAGATGTACTATGAATATAGTTAGAAGATAGATAGGTATGTGTGTGGAGGAATTTTGTACGTCTTATGCAATAAATTTTCAAAACCCCGTCGGTCGTAGAGCTGGAAAGAAAAAACCACAGTTTTCACACAGGGATATCAGTTTCTCATTTGAATCAGAGGAAAATCAAATCCCCCAGTGTCCTGGATGGAGATCCAAACCGTCAAAATATATTTGTATGAAGAAGACGAAGTGGTACAGTGGTGTATAGGTATAATGCTCTGATACCTCCAGGAGTATACCTATCCTTCCCTTTATCATCAGACTCTAGCTGAAGAAAATTCCTTTCGACGATGATGGATTTCTTGGCATTTATCCAAGATGTGAAGACAAAGATGCATGGGAAGTAGCTATGAGAAGGTATTTACACTACATGCATACCTTACCTTGTTTCCTGGACTTCTTGCTTGATGCACATGCACAGCAGTACATATCTCTGTATAAATATAGCTTCTGTACTTTGTATCCTTTCTTTTAACTTCCACTTCCATGCTCGAGACCGAGACAAGCAAATATTTCAAAATTTCACTCAACCAGAAGCAGTTATTTACCATAAATCTTACCCAAAAAGTTTGCAAATATGAAGAAGTTGTTACATTCTGTATACTCTGTGACTGCGGAAAAAAGGATTTCCCATTCCGATGATGCTATGCCATACCGCCATATCATCAGCATTGTACACAAGAACTTAGAGAGAGTGAGTGCAAGAAAATAAAATTGAAGCTAAGAAGAAAAAGTAGAAAAAAAAATTAAAATTACGCTTCAGGATAAAAGGGAAAAATCCATCACTTGCGGACGTTTAAATGTAAATTTCTGTGAAAAACCACAGTCATAGAGAACCAGGACCAGGAGTATCTTGTTATGCATCCTGACTTTGGTCCTTCATCAACTTTGTGTGATTCTGTGGGAATCAAAATAAAATTGCAAGGACATTGCTGATGCCACACGCTACCCACCGCATGTAAACGTGTTCACTTGTTACAGCTTACAGCAACTCTATCGCCGGCCGCCGATGAAGGACTTTATAGTGGTACATTGATGATGGTAGTGCGCGTGCTGCAGGGATTGCACTTTTAGTTATTTTGTCCTTTTTCTGTTTTTAGTTGTATGTATTTGCTTTATCCTGTCCCGGCCAGATCCCTGTTGGACATTGGCGTTAATTTGAGAACATTCATTAAAAGTGGATGAGCAATTTTTTTTTTCGTCGTCCTTGCTCGTCCTGATAGGGTTTTGCTGTATTTTGTTATATTGATTCACTTTTTTCTGATTTTTGTTTTATCATGTTTCTATAGAAAATCGAAATTTTTCTGACTAGCAATGCAACTTTCAAACTCTTTGCTGATGTCCTGTGTATATTGATGGTGTTCGTGTTCATGTTCATATTCGTTTTCATGTTGGTCGGTTGATGGAAACTGACTTAACTCGAGATATTTTTGAATGAATGTAGATATTTTTAATCGAACCAATGGGACACACAGAAAGACACACCGACAGACAGATAGACATCCCAGCGAGAACCGAAGAGAACTTAATTTGAATTCGCCGAAGATTGAACAGAATAATGTGCACTACAACTTCAAATAATTTTTGTTTGTGCAGATCCTTGTTTTTTTTTTTTTTTGATTTTTCTGACATTGCAATTAGTTTTTTGGGATTTTAATTGCATCGAATGTTTGTGTGCACGTTTTTGAAATTAATGTAAAAAGAAAAAATCGTTTATTGCAAGGGATTTTGTTTTTTGGTTTCTTTTGGTTTTGAATCAAAAAATCAGCGGTATAATATAATTCTTTTTTAATTTTTTTGCAAGTGTGCGAAATAAATAAATTGCATTTATTTTTACATGACGATTCCAAATGAAACTAATAATACGGTAAAAATTGATGACTGAGAGTTTACATATAATTGATTGATATTTAAAGTGAGAGGTTTCAGTTGGTATTTTTATAATATTAGTAGGCTTTTTTTTTAAATTATAATTTGTGTGTGTAAATGAATTTTAAATTGACAATAAGAAGTTAAAAATTAAGTATTGATTTTATTAACAATTCAACAGAATCATTAGTGTAGAACGTGAAATCTGTAGACTGAAGTTTTTTTTCACAAATTACATTTATAACTCGATTTATACAATTATTGAATTTATTTATTTTTAGTAATCTCGTGTCTGCAACTTCTAATCCAATACATTGTTTCGCTGACGATAGTACTCTTAGCTTTTCATCCTCCTTTGGATGTGGAACTGCAATGGAAAAACATGATAAACTCATTAAATGCCTACCTTAACAGCATTGTACAATAGGGAATAAAAAACCGCATGGAATTGAATGCTTTCAAAACCCAATGGTGTCTTGTATCGTTAAAGCGAGATATACCCCCCTCACCATTATCCATAGATGGCACTTGCATCGAGGAGACTGAATATCTCAATATTCTCGGTATGTCTTGTGGAACGATCACATGTGCTATGTCGCTAAACATTTCGCAAGATGTTTATGTTTTCTAATGCGATGCAAGAAGTTTTTCTCCCTTTATGATTAGGCTGCAACTTATTTGAGCCCTTTGGACAGTTTTGAACGTAGAGCATTTAGATTGATTGGTGATAATACCATCATACGCTCATTTACGTCACTCGAACATCGTCGTAAAGTTTCTTGCCTTAGCCTCTTTTAAGGTCATTTTAACGGCTTATGCTTTAGAGAAATATCCAGCTGCATTTATCCCCTTAAACAGTTCAACTGTAATACTCGCGCATCTGATTATGCTTATCAGTATACCCTAGAGCTCAACTTCGGTCGTACTAACAAGTACAGGAATTTGTTCTTTAGCCGTACTGCGCGAATATGGAATTTCTTACCACACTCTGTTTTACCCAGCCATTGCAATATTGAGGAACATAAAACCAATGTGCATCGACACCTCCTTTCAACCTCTCTCTCCCTTTTTAACAAGAGTTGTAATATCCTTTTGAGTATGCGCTTATTATAAAAAAAAAATTAAGGCACAGTGTTCGAAGTCAGAATGGGCCTCATGATTTTAGATCAGCGATTCTACAGTATGCTTGTTGTTGATGGTTCGTTGGTAGTACTACTACGCCGAACGTCAGGGTTTAATCCCTACTCGTGTTATCTAATTCATTTTTGGTACAGGTAGTGGCTCTTGCAAGGAATTGCCAAATCCTCCAAGAGTAATTCTTGACATAAAAAGTGCTTCTTAAAATAGCCCTTTGTATTGCTTAAAATCTTGTAGGTCCCCTCATCCCTGACATTGCTCTCACTCAGGAATGGTTAAGAATGCTTAGCTAAAGCGAAGATTTGACATTGTTTTATGAATCGGTCGACTTGAGTTCAAGTTTAGTTTGGTAAATTCAAATATCAACAAAGAATCCACAAACTTGGGCTTCCGTTAACACTATAAACCACAGTATTATAACATTATTAAGTTGTTGTTGAAAGACTCACATGGTTTTAAATCTTCACATCACAAAGTATTGTAGCTAACAGATATCAGACCACAAAAAAGCTATAATCTTACGAATATTAACATTTTCAAGGAAATGTTGAAGTTGGTAAAATATCAAAGATGACAGCTTCAAAAGTAACAGCTGAACAAATAGCAAACTGTTCGAAAGTGAAACCATTAATGGGAAAGATATTTTTGTGCATCGTTTTTTTATAATTAACGGGCACTCAAGGGGTTATTACTACCCTAAAAGTGTTTAAAGTTTAAACACAGTGCAAGCTTTAGGAAAATAGAGAAGGATTAAAAGGAGACACACATGCCCATTGGTCTTAAGGTTTTGAATATCAAAATGATAGGGAAAAACAGAGTTGAAAGAGTTGAGAAAAAAGAATCTATTTACTTTAAAGTATATCCGAAATTGAGCTCAAGGTTAAATTGATGTGCATTCCTAGAACAGGACTGGAACAAAACAATTAAGAAACTCTATGGGGTATGATGTTACATGCTCCGTGTCATCATCCGAAGCCCGCGTTAATATACGTGTATTATAAGTTTAACATGTTCGACAACTTATTTCATAAAGGTTGGAAATGCGTTGTTTTTCCGTAATACCAATTTTATCCAAATATTGTTCAAATCTTTGGTAATTTAGGAGTAAAAGCGATCAGATTCAACGGAAAGTAATTGCTCCAATGGAAGCTCGTTATTTTCCCGAGGTCAAAAGTAACTCATTTCGTAAGTCTCAAATTATCTCCTTACCAAATTTCATTTAAATCTATTTAGTAGTTTTTGCGTAAAAGCAATCTAACCACCTGAATTTTCCCAAGGGAATGCGTCATTTTCCCGGTATAAAAAGTAGCCTATGTCCTTTCTCGGGTATCAAAATATCTCCATACCAAATTTTAAGCAAATTGTTTAAGTACTTTAGGCGTGATTGAGTAACAGACAGACATTAGTATGGATTATACATATGTACATACAAAAACATTCATTCATTTGAGATATAGAATTTTAAAAAATAAAAATTTATGTTTTTTATGCTTAAAGTAAAATTTGAAATGTTTGATCATCAAATATTATTAATAAGTATGAGAACTTGTTGGTTCTTAAAAAACTTATAAATAAAATATCTATTCTTTGGGGATACCTTCAACTTTTGTTTTACCAAATTAACAAAATTATTGAAAATAATGGTTATGACCTAAAACTAATTGTGACTTACAATATTAGATAACTTTTTTGATAACTAAACGGTCTGTTTTTTCTTTTAATGGTGTTATATTTTTAAGAAAAATAAAAAAAAATATGTTTTAAGTGTGTCCAAAATAAATTCTTAGTTTTGTTTAAAAATCTAATTCATTAATTTATTAAAAAAAGGCTCGGTACAAGCATAAAAATATCAATTTTAAAAAAGAAACTTATGTTTTATCTCGGAAGAAGTTGAATTGTTGTTCTTTTTTTCTATTTAAGAAAAAAGTTTCGTTAAGGATATATTCTCCAAGCTATTAATATTTTTAACCGTCTATCTTCTAAAGGCTTAAATGTATTATTGTAAGCTATCTACTATATGAAAATATTTTATTTATTGGCCTTCAACCATTTCAGGACAATAATAAAAGAAACTTAATTTTGAAAATTCATGATGAGGTATTACCATATTTGAAGGAAATATCATTATAATATCAATGCAAATCACGTTCGAAGAAAAAGAGTTATTAGAGTTTTTGAAGCCCTACATATACCTGGAAAACCACAACGTCAAAAACTTTTTAAGGAAATTGAAAAAAAAGAAATAGGAAAAGAAAAAGAAAAAACTTCTTCACGCACTCGTATATCCTTTTAAGTCTATGTCGAATCCCACTTGAGGGATATCAAGCCACACGTATAAGAGGTACAACTTTTAAAATATTCTCACAAAAATTTTTCATTTGATATAGAAACGAAACGGAACTACAATCCTTTAGAATTTATGTTTGTAATAAAAATGAAAAAAAAAGTAGAACAAAAACCCATCTGAAAAAATTCCACCGAGAGCCTGATGGTGGTTTTGGTTCTAGTGGTAGTGCCTTTAATAAACCTAACTTTTCTGTGAAACTTTTGTATAAAATCAACTCTTTGATGAGACAGCTTTTCAGTTTTTATTTGCTTCACCTTCAGCCGGTTCTCATTACATACCCTAAAGCCTGTTGGTGGGTAGCTAGGCAGGTAGTTCTTTTTTGTTTGTAATTTTTTCCCAGATTTTTTCTTTTTTTTTTTTGGCTCAAAAAGTAAACTTTGTGTGCAAATCCAGTGCAGCCGCCGTCACTCGCCGCTCACCACCACTACCTACTTTTCTTGTTTTCTTTTTTTCTCCAGGATTCTTTTTGAGAGCGCGCGGCATAGGTTCACATGATTTTCAGCTCGCAGAAAACAATATAGAAAGGGAAAATCTTCAAAGTGACCTAGTTTTTTTTTGCATTTCCCGACATAAAAAGAAAATGTTAACGTGGGACCGAGAACGGTTGGATGGAAGAACAAAAATATGAGAAAAAAAAGAACTCGTATGACCATCAACCCGCCAAACTGTTGGACCGAATGTAAGAACTCTGAGTTCGCGGGTATACCCTTTATGTGTGCTAAAAAAGTAAAGTTCCATGATCCTTGCTCCATCACACAGAGACCTCCTCGCTCCCGTCGTAGTCGTCTCCTCTCATGTCATTCATCTGAATATAAGCGGGGGTGCTTTGAAAGGAGACCCGCTTTTCTGCTGCCTGCACAGCACAGCACAGCCACCTGTTCGTTTCGTCCTTCCTGCCTCTACAGTAGTTTGGTTTTCATACACCACCAGAACTATATTATAGCCATAACATTATACTAAATGGAGCAAAGGATACTACTTCCCCTTGCAGGAGTAGGTAGTGAAATCAAAGTAAATATTTCCTTTGATAATTATGTTTGGCATATTTTAATTAGATTTTAATTTTGAGTGCACCGCAAATAGCATGGGCTAATGTAAGCGAATACAGTGAGCCAGCGTGCAGCAGCGATTGAGAATCCGCCCGTCGCCCCTTCATCGTCATTGTCGTCGTCGTCCGTGAAGTTATGCTCGCGCAGTTGATGTCGGACCCCACTTTTTGAGTTACTATCCTCTGTGAGAAACTTCAACTTCAATGCAAAGTATATTAACTACATCAACATCATCCACTATGCGAATCTACACTCGTATATAAAAAACAGATGCAAATGCAAATATTTGAGCTCACCAAGGGCTTTTGTTGCAATTGCCAGAATCATAAACTATAAAAGCGTCCGCCAATTAGATGAAAGCGTATAAAGAATCTTTTATAACTACATAAATATATAAAATCACTGGAAGATGGGATATTTTTTAATTTTATTTATTCAATATTTATAAGTAGGGCGCTGTGAGAGTGGGGTTTTATCAAAATGATGGATTTTGTGCCTTTGTGGTTGTTTTAAAAAATTATACTTCATTTTTGAATTGAAGATGCAATGAATGGCATTATAAGCTTGATGGGTTGAGTATAAGCTAAGTAATCTAAAGAAGAAGAAAGATTCTGTTTGTAAAGTTCGTTTGACTTAGCTCTGAAGATTGAAGGTAAAAAAAAATATGAAACTTATTAAAATGGAAATTAAACAGTTTTTTTTTACCAAATAAAAAGGGTTTTGTACTTACTTTATAATTAAGTTTTTTAATTTGTTAACAAATCACTTTAATGCAAAATATTATTAATTTCACAGTTTTTTGATTCTGACAAGAGGTTCTTATCAAGTCATTAGTTTCTAAAGGTTTTTTCAAGTAAAGCTTGACAAATTTGATATTTCAATTTCAAAGAAATACTTAAAAGAGCTTTTCATTTTAAGCTTAAGACTAAGTCTTAAATTTTTGTTTTATTTTAAATAGGTTAACAAACGAAGAGCTTAACAAAATAATAATTCTTTGTAATTTAAAAAGAATTGACAATTTAAAGTTCTTAGTTTTTGGCTCCATGTCGAAAAAGGCTCTTTTTATTTAAATTCGACTTCAAATCTCTTTAAGGAATTGCTTTTTCATTTAATTTACTCTTAAGTAGAGGTCTCAACGAAATTTTATAACATAAAGTTCAATTTTTACTTTGAAAGTCATTAACTCTTAAAATAATTTTTGTACGACCGATATAAGTACGGTTCCAAAAATTTAATGAAATTTTGTGTAAGACCCTTAAAAGGTTTGGTTTAAATTGACAATTTCGATATTGTGCATAACATATTGTTTCGATAACAGTACAAATCCGGCTTTAACAGAATATTTCAAATTACTCCCACAATATTATATGACT
Organism: Eupeodes corollae; assembly: GCF_945859685.1. NCBI lineage: Eukaryota > Metazoa > Arthropoda > Insecta > Diptera > Syrphidae > Eupeodes > Eupeodes corollae. The sequence goes on from NC_079147.1 coordinate 250,585,079, forward strand.
GAGCTTTTTACGTCTAAGATTCAGAAGTTGGACACAGCCTGGTGGCATCTCATGACATCGCCCAGGAGATGGGAGTTAGTCACCAAACCATTTTAAACCATCTGCACCAAAAAGCTTAATATTTGAATGCCGCATGATTTGCCGCAAAAATAAACCTTCTGGACCGAATTAACGCCTCCGATATGCTGCTGAAACGGAACGAACTCGACCCATTTTTGAAACGGATGGTGATTGGCGACGAAAAATGGATCACATTTCATTGTCCCAAACAGTGGCCAAGCCAGGATTTATGGCCAGGAAGGTTTTGCTGTGTGTTTGGTTCAGCTTTTTTATGTATCTGCGGCACTGGACACCTTACTGTACTGTAACACCTGCTATTCTCCTCAAATCTTCGTCGCAGTGGATTAACAACAACATTGGTCGCCCCGTAATTCTTAGGTATTTAGAACCAATTCCAAAGCACAGAGACTACACCATCCCCCAACTGCAATTCGACAGAAGCTTCCAAATTTCTATACCTTCCAGATCTTTCTGGGAGGATAGGGCATTCCTAGAAGACGAGTCAATCCATTTTTATACAGATGATTCAAAAACAAAAGAAGGAATTGTTAAAGGTGTGTACTCTAAACGACTAAAATCAAGTCTCTCCATTCCAAATTCCCAATCATTGTAGCGTGTTCCAGGCGGAACTTTTGGCGATAAAAGAAGTCTTTTCCTGGCTTAAAGAAAACATCTGATATCCGTATTTTCTCAGATAGTTAGGCTGATATCAAATCTCTGGACTCTGTTTCTACAAAATCTATATAACATTCCATAACTACCGATCATCTCTTATGGAGATGGCACAACAGAGTAATATTCACCTTTGCTGGGTGAAGGGTCATAGAGACATTCCAGGTAACTGTAAGGTAGATAAAATCGCCAGAAACGGTACAGTACATCCTACAACGTTTGGATCATACTGGCATACCAATCGCTACTTGTAAACTGTTGCTAATTCAAGACGCTATAAAGAAGGCAAACACGGTTTGGAACAACATCACCACAAAAAGCGATCACGGTGCTTTCTATCTCTAAGCAGAACGCATATAAGCTCGATAATAGGTGTCATTGTCTAATAGGAAAGCACACCAAACGACTAAGCGTGTTCTCAAATGACGAGGAAGAGGAGGAAACAGTTCTTCACCTCCTCTGTACATGCCCTGCTCTGGCTCGAAAACACGAGAATTACCTAGGAGAATTCTTCTTTAACAATCTAAATGATCTTAATCATATCAGCATAATCAGCCTCTCACGTTTCGTAAGGGACTCAAACTGGTTCCATTGAGCTTAGGAGGAAGCCTTAAGATTCATGTATTATCAAAATGGGCCATTTAACTGGCCTAGGTGTGTACGATTTCATCATGGACAGCCACTTTAATCTAAGCTATAACCTAACCTTGGTGGGTTTGGAAGGGAATCATCCACTATGAGCTGCTCCCATATGGCCAGACGCTTCTAGCAGGTGATCGACGAGAATCGTCCAGAATTGGCCAATAGGAAGGGTGCAGTGCTCCACCAGGACAACGTCAGAACAAACACTTCATTGATGGCTCGTTAAAAGCTACAGGAGGTCGGATAGGAGCTTTTATCGCATCCACTTAATAACCCAAACATAGCGCCAAGTGATTACCACCTGTTCTTGTCCATGGCGAAAACCCTTAATGGTGTGAGTGTGAACTCAAAAGAGGCTTGTTATCAATCAAAACAGCGCATATTTAAACTATATCCGATCACTGTAACACTTTTTATAAAGTATTGAATAAAGAGCAAAAAAGCGGAATTGAGCTATTAACCAACAGTTTGAAATTTGTTCATATCCCTTATTTTTGTGACAAGTCCATGGAACTTAAGTATATTAAATAATATATTGAGTAATAAGGACAACTTAATTTTTTTAAAAAGCAAGAAAACTTAAAAAAAAAATATAATAATCAAAAACGTTGGTATACTTTAGGTTCGTTTTCTAATAGGTTAACATTGTATAAAGATTTTAGTAAAGAGATTTCTGTTTTAAAACATATTTTCCCTTCAAATAAAAATAGTACAACTTCATATTCTCATTGAGATGAATGTCTGTTCTAATTTTAATAATTACTAAAAAAATATTTATTAACATAATTTTAAAATGTACTCAAACATTAGAAACTCACTTTGACAAAAAATAGTCTTTTTACAAACAATCCTTAGAGTTTTTTGACATGTTTTATGAAAACAAATTAAACATTCATCAAATCCTTTTGAGCAAGTTCCTTAGCTCTTTTAATTACAGAAAAATATTGAAATTGTTATTTCAACGTTATATTCTCCTCAAAACATTATCAAATTCTTTTTTTCTCGTATGTTATATCTAAAGTAAAAAGACTTTTATGATATTAGTTTTTAGTCGCACTTTAATTAAACAATTTTTCAATCTCAAAGTTATTTCCTCATCATATAGTCATCTTCATCGTCATCGTCATCATCAGCAGCATCAAAGAAGCTTTGACTGACTCAATTCAATGAAATAGAAATACCAATTAACAGAGACCTATTGCAGTTTGAAATTGAACTTTGAATGCCAATATCAAACTACCAGCAGCATGCCTTTACTGCTATTAGGACAATCTTCGACAGAGAGATCATTCAATTCTCTATATCGCTATTATCTCATTCATCAACGATTTCATTGTCTTCTTTTTCAAAGGACAAACTGAAACAACATCATTCCTCTTCTAACAACATATCCCGGTATATGCATGTATGAAGGTACTTTTACACGATTGCATCTAGGTATGAAGGTATAGGTATGTGTCTTTTGTGACATAGACGACCTTTTGTTTAAGAAAACTTCAAATCTCATTCATGCATCAAACCACCCCCTAGACATAAAGGCTTAACCACATATTCAACAAAGTAGTATCTAGATGTACGTATGATGGTAGGAAAGGAACATTGGATGTTGGTTGGAACTTGGAGCATCTGGTGCAGTTCCCATCATCTCCAGCTTCAGGTCCCGACCAACTCCATCAACATCAGTAGCAGCAGAATCACTCATCATTGCATTCCCATTCCTGCTGAAATAATTAGAAAGGAAAAACAACGTTGCTAACAAAAAGAGAAAAAAATATATAACACACTCACATCACGTCCTCAATCCTATCCTTTGCAATTCAAATTGCATCATAGAGCTTGTATGAGGATACTGAGTAATGTACCTTTTGTGGTACATTGCGAGTTTGACACCATTTCGACAAAGTTTTCGTTCGATGGATCGTCTAATTCTTCATCACACTGTCTTTTTCAAATGCTATAACAAGCAACGTCATTGCTCGTTCAATTAATTTAGTCATTACCATTATCCTTCATCAGCAAGCACCATCATCGTCGTGACACCATCATCGCCATCTATCGTACCACTGCAGCATTGCATTACCAATGGAAGATCTTTCTTTATATCCTTTCTGTCATTTTCAATTTAAATTCTTCTTTTAATTTTTTTATAATTTTTTTGTTTTTCTTTTTGCAGATTGTGCCAACACAGCAACTATCGAAATTGTCGAATCTAACATATTTATCATTAAGTGGAAATCGATTTACACACATTCCAGCTGTGGCCTTGCTTAACTTATTTCATCTGAGGGAATTGCACTTAAATCGATTGGATCGACTTGTAAAGATTGATTCAAGGTAAGTCTTAAATTTACATACGATTATCTACATATACATACATATGTATATCCATTCTATATTATGCCGTGTGTAGTTGGGTAGTAAAATGTTCACTTCTTTACACATTATTACGATATGCTCGTAGGAAGCCGCACTTACGTTATTCCAAGATTGTCGAAATTACGACTATAGTCAATTCTTAAAAGTTTCTCGCATAAAGTATGAATAAGAATGGTGGCAGAGTGGTTTGGAATCTTAAGCTTCTCGGGAATTTATGATGCACTGAAAGAAATTAGTATTTTAGAAATCTAATATTCAAATTTATATTTTATCTTTTTTTGATTTAAAAAGATTGGAAGTTCCTAGAATTACTTTGAATGATTTAATATTCTTCGTCCTTATAAATATAACATTTGAATTTGTCTTGTGGAAATTTTGTAGAACTTTTCTTGCTTATGGGTTTGGAATATCACTACATTTTCTTTTTACCTAAAAGTAAATGGTGTGGTTTTAGAATTTCTGGAGAGAGGTATAATCTGAACCATTTTGTTTATTAGTCGAAATTTTAACAATTCGGTAATCCAAGTAGCTTAAAATAGCTTACTCAAAATCCAATTCGAATTGGAATTTTGGGTGTAATAATAAAACTTAAAACTTTAAAAAAACCATTTAGATATGCGAAATATCATAATGCAGCCGATCATAATTATGTTCTTACTAAAACTACAAGTACGAGAAATGTATGCACAAAAGTAGCAAATTTTTAAATTCTTGAACAAATTTAAATATAGTGATCCTTGACGTAAATAAGTGACCAGATAGATAGATAGATAGATAGATAGATGTTTTTTATTACTTAAAATTGTTAAATACAATAGTTTCGGTTACAATTGAATAACATTTAAATTTGGTAATAAAAGTGTTTTGGCGGTGGCAATGCCGTCTACCAGATAATAAGTGACCATATTGATACAAATTGGGGTTAACAATATTGAACTAGTTTCAAAATAATCATTCACTATTATTGCTAAGCTATTAGCTCAATGATATTGATATATTTCATTAATGTGATAATGAGAATTCTGATTAGAAATTTTATTCTTTTATAGTCATCTTACACAAAAATATGCTCGTATTGATGAACTCGGCTGTCAATCGATAAAAAATATTGAATTTAGTCAGGGAATTCAGGTGTAAAAAAAGTGATACGTCAAACTATTTACGAATGAATGAGGACGTATATTTGGAGCTATTGCAACTAGTGACTCCCATTATACAAATAAAATACAAAGGGGCTGGTGACTTTTCTTCCCGTCTGTCGATTTGTCTTACTTAAAAGTTTGCAGGTTTTGGTGTTGGTAATATAGTTTTAATAAATAGATTTTTAGTCGAAAACTAATGTTCAAAAAATTTAGTAACATTTCTTAAATTTTTTCAAATTGGATAAATTAAATTAATATGAGAGATATCAAAAACCAAACATCAATTTTTACCAAATTTGCGTACTGTTTTTTGTAGATTTTATTTTTTATGAAAAAACGGACTGTTGGATTTTTATATTAAAATTACTGAATATTGAAAACAATATTTTCTGTGAAATAAAATAAGCTTGAAGCCAATATTTTTAATTTTTGAAAAGCTATTTGAGAAGAAAGTAAATTTTTACCAAGTTTTAGTATTGTTTTTTTGTTAGAGTTTTAAAAAACTGTCAATTAAAATATTTTAAAAATGTAACCAAATATCAAAAACAATATTTCTTATAAGATAAAATTAGTTTGAAGCCAATATTTAAAATTTTTGAAGAGATATTTGAGTCGAACATCAATTTTTACTTTTATACATTTTTTTTTGGTTTTTATTTTTTGTAAAAAAACTGTCTAATCGCTTTTTCTCAAAATTTGTCTTAATATTGAAAACAATATTTCTTATAAGAAAAAATTAAGTTGAAGCTATTATCTCAAATTTTTGAAAAGATATTTGAGTCGAAAATCATTTTTTACCAGCTTTTGTTAGTTTTTTTTTGGTTTTTAATTTTTTGTAAGAAAACTGTCAATTCGATTTTATTCAAACTTTAACTGAATGTTAACAACAAGATTTTTTGAAAGATAAAAGTAAATAAAAGCCAATATCTCAAAGTTTTGAAAAGATATTTGAGTCGAAAATTAATTTTTACCAACAATTATACATTTTTTTTTTAGGTTTTTATTTTTTGTAAAAAAACTGTCAATTCGATTTTTCTCAACATTTTTCAAAATGTTGAAAACAATATTTCTTATAAGATAAAATAATTTTCAAGCCTAAATTTCAAGTTTTTGAAAAGATTTTTGAATCGATATTCAATTTTTACGAACTTTGAGTAACGTTTTTTTTTGATTTTTATTTTTTATAAAAAAAAAACTATCAATTAGATTTTTCTCAAAATTTTGTCAGATGTCAAAAACATTATTCTTCGTTGCACAAAATTGTTTTAGAGATGAAATCATATTTCAGTCGTAAAATTTTGGAGGTGACAAATTTTTTTTTTCAGTTTTATTGATTTATAATAAAACCGTTATATTGATTTTTTTCTAAAAATATACCTGTTTGGTATCACCTTACAATATATTATATAAAATATAATATAAGTCTCTAGCGTTTATGGTTCGTAAGATATTTAGCGTAAACCAAAATTATCACCTTTTTTCCCTCGAAATTTTCTTTGAGAGCGTGCTTCGGAATATAATTTTATATGAATAAAGTTCTACGATCAAAAGAAGCAAGCGAAAGTTATTGCTGTTCTACAAAGTTCAAATTTTTTAATATAATTTCATATGTACATCGACGTAAGCACGTTATTAATACTTATATTAAAAGAACCCGAGAAGAGTGGTGGACCGAAAATTCATTGTTAAAACTTGACTAAAATAGTTTAGGAACCTTCCAGTTAAATTATCTACTACTTAAGAAATGAAGATTAAGGTCTATTAAAGCATTTTTCAGGAGAAGAAATTTAAAGTTTAAAAACATAAAATTTGAACCAAAAAATTTAATTTGTGACCAACGATAATCTTTTATTGGTTTCCACAAATTGGACCAATTACAATTACTTTCTATGAGGATTTACAAATAATTTTCAAATTTAATCCTTTCATTAACTTTTAATAAAAAAAAGCAGGAAACAGGATGTTAAAATGTATCTTGGTTTTTAAGAAATTGAAAATATTTTATTGCTTTTTTTTTTTTTTTTTTTTTTATAATTAGCAAACACTAAAAGGGTTTTTTATACCTTTAATATGCCAAAGACACAGTGTGAGCATTAGGAAAAGAGGGAAGGGTTGGATAGGAGGTGTCGGTGTACATTGGTTTTAAATTTCTGAACATTGCAATGAAAGGGAAAGATAGAGCGTGGCAAGGCGTTCCACATTCGCGTAGTACGGCTAAAAAAAGAATCTCTGTACTTCATAGTACGTCCGAAGTTGGGCTCAAGGGTAAACTGATGGGCATTCCTAGAAGCGCGGGTATTACGGTTAAATTGTTTAAGGGGAGGAATGCAACTGGCTATTTCACTAGAGCATAGTCCGTTAAAATAACGGTAAAAAAGGGTGAGGCAAGAAACCTTGCGTCGATGTTCGAGTGATGTAAACGAGTTGATGATGTTTATGTCACCAATCATTTTAAAAGCTCTTTTTTGAATACTGTCCAAGAGGCTTAAATAAGTTACTGGAGCACCAGCCCAGAGATGAGAGTTATATTCAAGTTTCGGACGTATATAGGTTTTATAGATTGTAGCCAGATCAGACGGAGAAAAAAATTTCTTGCAGCGTCTCAAAAAACCTAGACATCTTGCGGCATTTTTGGCAACATCGCGTATGTGATCGCTCCACAAAAGGTGGTTGCTGATGCACATTCCGAGGATGTCAAGATTTTCTGTTTCGTTGATGCAAGTGCCACTCATAGATAGTGGCAAAGACGGTTTATCTCGCTTTAACGAAGCAAGACAGCATTGCGTTTTCGAAGCATTAAATTCCACACGATTTTTTATTCCCCATTGTACAATGCTGTGTAGGTCGGAATTTAATGAGCTTATCATATTTTGCCGTTGCAGTTCCACATCCGAAGAGGAGGGTTGTGAGTCTGGAAACGAATATGAAAAGCTAAGAGTGCTATCGTCAGCGAAACAATGTATTGGATTAGAAGTAGCGGACAGGAGATCATTTATAAAAATGAGGAAGAGGGTCGGAGACAAAACGGAGCCCTGGGGCACACCAGCGTTTATTTTATGAGTTTCAGACTTGAATCCGTCCAGAACAACTTGTATTGAACGGTTCGAAAGAAAATTTCTAATCCAACGAAGAAGAGATTCGTCGATACCGAAAGCACGCATTTTCGATAAGAGAGCAAGATGCCAAACTTTATCAAATGCCTTTGAAATATCAAGTGCAATAATCTTACTTTCTCCAAAACGATGTAAAGATCTGTTCCACTGTTCGGTGAGATGAACCATGAGATCACCAGTGGACCTATTGCTACGAAAGCCGTATTGCCGGTCATTAAGAAGCTTCCGTTCCTCAAGATATTTCTTAAGCTGATAATTAATCAGCGTTTCCATGACCTTAGAAAGAAGGGACGTTAGTGCTATCGGTCGGTAATTTGTGGGAGAAGAAGATTCGCCTTTTTTTGGAATTGGCTGAACAAATGCAGTTTTCCAACTACTCGGAACGAGCCCAGAAGAATAGGATAGATGGAAAAGCTTACGCAGTGGTTTTGCTAGCGTGGAAGAACACCTCTTCAGAATAATAGCGGGGATACCATCTGGGCCAGCGGATTTATGAATGTTGAGATCTTTAAGAACTCTCGCCACAGTTCGAGTACGAAAAAAGATTGGTCCCATAGAATCATTTACGCGTTCAAGAACTGGAGGAGTCATGACACTATCTGGTAAGGTGGAATTTTCGGCGAACTGCCTTGCAAATAAGTTAGCTTTATCAATAGAGCTAACTAAAGGAGTGTCATTGACAACAAGCGTAGGAACCGAGGAAGAGGAAGAATTCCTCATGTTTTTTACAAATGACCAAAAATTCTTACTGCCTTTGGGACATTGCAGTATTTTTCGCCGTAATTTTTGGTCATGTAAAAATTTGGTTCTTCGAATATAGGCGTTGCAGGCCTTCCTGGCTTGCTTAAACTTTTTCCGGTTTTCCTCAGTTGGGTTGGCTTTAAAACACCGGAAGCTCACCTCTTTCTCTTTGATAACCTCTTTGCAGCTCGAATCGAACCATGATTTATCCTTGGGTTTAATACTTTTAACCCTATTCGGGATAAAAGTTTCCATTCCCAAATGAATCATACTAGAAATCATATCTGCACTGGAGTCTACGTCGCTATCGAGGAAGCATAGCGACCAGTTAAAGATCCTGAAAAAATTATTGAGACCGTCCCAGTTGGCTTTCTCGTACTGCCAGACGGTTCTCTTTGGAGCTCTTTCTTTAACTGGATTTGTTTGACACGAGAAATTAGCAGATATAACACTATGGTCCGATGTGCCTAGAGGCGTCAATACACTGATTGTGTACTTATCAGGATCAGAAGTGAGAAACAAGTCAAGAGTATTTTCTGCTCGGCCGTTAACGTCTGATATTCGAGTAGGCTCATTGACAAGCTGAGTAAGATGGTTAAACTCAGCAAAAATCTCAGCACACATTCCTTCGGGCGTTGTCTGGCCCGAATGGCGAAGCCACGAAGAATTGTGAACATTGAAATCGCCCGTAATAACGATTTCAGTGTGAGGATACAGGGAGACAATTCTTTGTATGGAGTCAGACAGAGCATCAAATTCCTGAGAAGTTGAAACTCTGCCCAGGTTTGGGCTCCGATAAAGAAAACAATAGTGAATGATGTGCTTATTCACGGAAAGTTTTAACCACATGAAATTAAAAAGGGAGTTGGTACAATGACCGTATTGTGGTAAAAGTTGATATGCAACATCATTCCTAATATATATGGCGAGACCATGGTGTGAGAAGAATAATGGCACTAAGCGATACCCATGAATAAAAAATTCAGCAGGATCGGAATCTTCACCTACTTGGGTTTCACTCAATGCCAAAACAGCTGGTCTGTTAGAATTGATATGGATGTATACAGACAGAAAATTCGATCTTAGCCCACGAACATTACTATAATCTACTCTAAAATAACCAGTCATTGCAATATAAAAAAATTTTAAAATCAAAACAAACGAACTTCTAAGTATATTACTGTATAAGATTATTTAAATGTCTTTACAATACAACCTCACTACTAGTGTTATGCCTTTAGTAGTGACGTTGAATTGGTCCGGACCCTGACAATCAAAACAGTAATCTACAATCCATTTGTTGTTGAATGAAACAACACATACACATCATTGAGCGAGCTTTCAAAAAGCTTAGCCCAATGCATGCACCTGCTGAGCCACTCAACTGTAAAGAAAAATGAAAGAAAGAGTGAAGGGAATGCACTTACTGTGTTCTGGTAGGTTTTTTTTTATTATTTAATTCTTTTTCCCTTTGTGTTGCTTTTTTTTTTTAATATGTAATGCTGTTGTTTTTCACTGTTTTTTTTTTGTATCATTATTATTTCTGTTGTTTTAGTTTAATTTATTATATTTTTTTTATCACTATTTTGTTTGTTTTGGTTTTATTTCAGTTTTTTTTTGTTTCGTTTTTTTTTAAATAAATTAACATAACGAGACTGCGACGGGGACGGGGACGGGAGACAAGACAACAAATAATCGAAAAAATAATCGCAGAAAAACACTTTTCCAACGTTTGATCTACTTATTCCACGTCAGTTTATTTGTCATGTTTTTGCTTTGTTAAATTGGAACTTTGAAATGTTTACCTCTTTGATTTAAATTTAATTTCAAAATAATTATGAAAATTGATATAAAATTCTATGAAAAATCAAAGCAACACGAAGTGAATGTAACCATTCCCTGGAATAAGTATAAAGTTATGTGGGGAAGCTACCAAAAGACAATATAACCAACATTTCTTGATTGCCCTACTTTCTACGTTTTGGTTGTTTTGTCGACATCATTTTATATGTTTATTCTAATATCTATTTGTTTTTTTTTTCTCCAAGTGTATTTGCCCCTATAATGATGATTTTGTTTATCAAATAAAACCCGCATTTCCGTCGTAGTCGTCTTCAATTGGTAGGTATACCAAACTCAGCTGTATTGATTTACTCTTGGAAGAACATCAACCTGATTTCTTGAAAACGTCTGCCGATGATGATGTGTCAGATCGAGTTTAGTTTGTGGTTTCGCCAATACCATAAACCAATACATCACATACGTACCAAGATGCAATTGCTGATTTCGAAAACCCATAACTTGAGCCTCCATATAACCATCATCACACTATACAAAACTTTATATGAAGATCCTTCACCACAATCCTGCAGCAGCAGCAGCTTCATAATAATGAAATAGTGATGCAGCCATAGCATCAGCAAACGGGTGTGGTTCGCCTTCTTTTCTCTTCCTCATTTGAGGTCGAAAACGATGATGGTATACCGTATACCCGTTCAAGTGAAAGATCTGATTTTCTTTTTCAATTCCAATGAAATCAATCATATACCTCCTCACATAAAACTATATACACAAGTACTGGTATTTGTATACATGCCTCAATATGGGTAACGTTTAAATAGCACAAAGGCTGCTGAAGGATATGCGGTTGAAAAACCACAAGACTTAGCGGACTATAATGCTATGTGCGATGTCAAGGATCAGACAGCAGACTGTGTGTGTGGTGGGTAGAGGATTGGTGCTGGTTGGTTGGGTGGTTGGTTGGTTGGTTAGAATGGAACGACCGACTTTGGTTGTCGTTGTCGTAGTCGTCGCTAGTAGTCTCGTCATCATCATCTTCTATCCCTAATAAAATATTTGACAAGTTTACCTCTCCTCTGCACCGCACCGGCACTGCCAATAAAATCAAAATACGGAAGTTCATGTTTGCTCAAGTCAACCTCGAAAATACTCCAACAGGATGTTGGTGCTCCTTCTTTTATGCATATTCCTTAACAAACCTAAACGAAAATGAGAGAGAGAGAGAGAAAGAGAGAAAAGGAGACAGACGACTTTTGGGGCTAAACCAACAGACTCGTGAAAACGCTGTATTCGGTTCAGTGGCAACGCCAAAGTATGTTCCTTAATGTTAAGCCAACAGTGTACTTACACGCCGGAAGCACTTAAACAACGAAATACTCCAGCAAAAGGATTCCGAGGAATATAACAAGGACTCCTATACAACTATATAGGCAAAAGCAAAGGCAAAGCAAGGCACGGTATACTTATACCTATAAACTCCGACAGAACAACGACGACAACGACGACGATGAAGACGAAGAAAAAAACATGAATTTAGACTGAACAGAGGTTGTAGCTCGCTGTGGCTGTAGGGACATAAGGAAAAGCTTCCTCGTCCTTGCTCCTACCTCACTTACCTAACAGCCAGTCAATTCCTCTACATCCACACACACTCTCCAAGTCAATCAGCCAAGTTAGTTGATGGTTCCATGTTTGCCATCGGGTTGAATGAAGCATAGAAAGAAGGTTTGGCAAATTTGAATTTGGATTAGCACGTCTCCGTTGTAAGTTATTCTTTTGTATTTCGCGCTTTCCCTCCACATTTTAAGACTGCTCTAACAAGTTCAATCTTCATATATACCTACGTCCTACCAACCCAGCACCCTTTTGTTGTATAAGAACCATGTTTTAAGTACCTACACCTAATCTAATCGATAAGTAGATTGGAGACATGCTATATGGAATAGGGTGGTGTAGGCGGAGGAGGGTTGCTCTATCAGAGTGACTGAATGTGTTATATCGTTCATTTTGTGGTAACTAGTGCTAACGCCCGCCATTATATTGCCTGAAGAGTTATTCCGAATATTTGAACGAATAATTGAATTTTTGAGTCTAAGAGCATATACTCTCGATTTTTTTTTGTCGATGGATTTACTCCTACATACATTTGTGTCTATAGCTGACGTTGACTTGAAGTTTTAAAATTACTTAAAGAGGGGCTTCATGAGTTAATAATTGGATATTATTGGCATGTTTTGAAAAGTTTGAGGAAGATTGACTCATCCTCAAAATTTTAAGGGAATTAGAAATTAAGTACCTACATATGCATGTATATGTACAAGAATCGATTAAGTAAATAATAGGATATTTCAAACGCATGAACTTAATTCCATATGGGAAAACAACATACGCCTGTAGGTGTCTATTCTCAGGGTAGAAATTCAAGAAAAAGGTTGCTGATCGGTTTTCGAAACTATTTTAAAGTTCAAAGGTTGAAAGTGAGATTTAGAAAAAATATGTTACCTGTAGTTTGAAAAAGCCGTGTAACTTAGAACTTTAAAAATTCATGAGAATTTTTTTGAGGGCACGTGAAAAAATATCGGGTGGTGATGATATTAAAATCGGTTTGGTTATGTACGAGTATCTCATAGAAGAAATATTTTTGAAGTCATAACTTTCATCAGGAACCAACCAAACAAGATATAGTTCAACGAGGTCAAATTATTTCTCTTTGGGACTGAGGGCCTAAACATCTTGGATAGCCCAGAATTTACTCCTAACAGGGGTGAATTGCACGATCTTGGATTGATCTCGTTTTTAATTAAAAAATTAAGTTTTTGACGTACCCATTAATCTTAAAATGAACTTAATCTTAAAATATATTTTTTTATGAAAATTTACTTCAGTTTTAAACTGCTTTTTCTTTCCTGCATATTGTAGGATCAGTTGAATTTTGTAAAGGTAGAGGCTAAAGGCACGAAGGGTCATGAACCCCCCCCCCCCACAAAAGGAAATTATTTTTTGTTTTAATGTTAAATTTCGTTTTTTGTAATGAGTCCGATTTTTCAAATAGAAAGCTTTGACATTTTTCGAGGTTTTAAGGTCCCTAGAATCAAAATAAAATATTTTTACAAAGTTGACTGTGCGTGCGTGTGTTCGCGACGTTTTTTCGTCGTCCATTGCTCAAAAACGAGAAGAGATATCGAACTCATATAAATTTTGTTATACAGATAAAAAGGCATAAAGATCTAGAAAGGTGCGTGGTTGGTTTTTTTTTACCATAGCAGTTTAAAAAAAAGTTGAACCTTTGGTTAACCCTTAACATCTCACGAACCAATAATGCTAGAGACTTGAATTAAATTTTTAATTATATATTGTAACTTGATATCAGACCAGTATATTTTTGGATAAAAATCCAATTAACAGTTTTTTATAAATCGAAAAAAACAGAAAAAATTTTACGAATAAAAATGGTTTCATATCTAAATCAATTTTGTGCAATGAAAAAAAAAAACGTTTTTAATATCTGAAAAAAATCTCCAAAATTTTAAAAATTGAATTTCGACTTAAATATCTTTTCAAAAACTTGAGATTATGGCTTCAAACATACTTTGTCTTATCAGAAATATGGTTTTCAACATTCGAAAAAATTTTGACAAAAATCGAACTGACAGTTTTTTTTACAGAAAATAATAAAAAAAAAATAATAAGTTGGGAAAAATTTACTTTCGATTCAATTAGCTTTTCAAAAATTAAACATATTGTCTTCAAACTTTTTCTATTTTACATAAAATATTGTTTTCGATATTCTGTATTTTTTTATAAGAATCCAACAGAGCGTTTTTTCATAAAAAAAAAATAAAATCTAATAGAAATAGTACGCAAATTTTTAAAAAAATCATGTTCGTTTCTTGATATCCGTCAAATTAATTTCATTCATTCAATTTATAAAAATTTAAGAAATGCTACCAAATTTACTAAAAATTTGTTTTTAACTAAAAATATATTTAAGAAAACTAGATTTTTAAACTTAACTATTTCAAAAACTATCTTAACCCAACACAAAAACCTAGAAACTTTTAAATCAGACAAATTGACAGAGGGGATGGGAAGTTATCAATGTGGGTCGCATCCTAGCCTCTTTTTTTATTTAAATTTTGTAAGATTCCTTTACAGAACAATAAAGAACATTTTTTAAGCGGTTCGTAAAATCTCGTCTATATGTTAAGCGTGATAGTATTCCTGCTATTGTTCTGAAGAGTTGTTCTTCAACGCTGGCAAAACCACTACGTAAGCTTTTCCATCTGTCTTATTCTACTGGTCTCTTTCCAAGTGGATGGAAAACTGCATTTGTCCAGCGTGTTCCTAAAAAAGGCGAATCCTCCTCCCCTTCTAACTATCGTTGGTGTGCCCCATGGCTCTGTTTTGCCTCCAACTCTCTTCCTTATATTCATAAATGATCTTTTGTCTGAAACTTCTAACCCACTTCATTGTTTCGCTGACAGTACCCTCTGTTTTTCATAAGCGTTTTTTGATTCTCATCCTTGTTCTTCGGATGTGGACTACCAACGGCAGCGTTTGATAGGCTCATTAAATTGTGATCTTGACAGTATTGTTCAATGAGGATTCAAAAACCATGTAGAATTTAATGCTTCGAAAACTCAATGCTGTCTACTGTCGCAAAAGCGTAACTCTCCCCCAATGCCACTATTTATGGGTGGTACTTGCATCGAGGAGATTGAACCACTATCAGTCCTCGGTATGTGCATCACAAACCACTTGTTGTGGAGCATATTTTACATCTCCAAAAATGCTGCTAAGTGCTTTGGTTTTCTCCGATGATGCAAGAAGTTTTTTACCCCTTCTGATATGGCTATAATCAACAAAGCTTTTGTTCGTCCTAAACTCCAATATAATTCTCATATTTGGGCTGGAGCCCCAATAACTTACCTAAGTCTTTGGGACAGAATTGAAAAAAAAACTCTAAAAATGATAGGAGATTGTTCTCTCTCTGAGACATTTGCTTCCCTTGAACACCAACGGAAGGTCTCATACCTGTCATGGTTTTATCGTTATTTTTATAAACAATTCTTTATTGAAATAGCCAGTTGCATTCTTAAACAATTCAACTGTAATACCCGTACTGCTAGGAATGCCCATCAGTTTCCCTTAGAGCCAAATTTCGGACGAACTGTTAAGTACAGAGATTATTTCTTTAGACGCGAATATGGAATGAGTCAATATTTCCCACTCATTACAATGCAGACATTCGAAACCAAATGTGCATCGGTTTCTCCATTTTTATCCTATCCTCATTCCCTAAATGCTCGCAATGTGTTTAATAATTGTAAGGGTATTCATAACCCCTTTAGTGCGCGCATAATATAAACAAAATTATAAGTCTGGATCCGCCCTGGGTTTAACAGCTAACCACACCTTGCAGCCTTGAAAAACAAGAGAAATAAAAATTCTACAATTTATATACTTAGGTATATATTGAATTATTTTCAGATACACTAATTGCCCTAGATCGCATCCAAATTACCAAAAAGTTGTACATTATTTTGGTCTATACTAAAGTATCTGCCTCTAACCTTCATTCCATGCATTTTAATCCAAACAATTTCACTCTCACTTGCTTTGACATTTTTTAAAATCCAACAGAAAAGCAAAGAGCAATTTTTATTTTACACAAGAATTTCTCTAATTAAATTGTCCTAAATATTTTCCATTTCTATTAACTCCAAAAAAAATATTTACAGAGTGCAAGCACAATTTATATCCCTCTTTGAAGTTTAGATAGATATAGGTATAGTTATTTAAAAACGGTTTTAAAATTCACAAACAAAATATATAAAATAAAAACAAAAATATGTTTCACGGTAGATGTGCTATCAATTATGTTTGCTCTAATTCAAATTCTCTATAAAAATATTAAAGTTTTATATTCTAAATCATTTTAATTGGATTAGTTAATAAAGATCTTAATTTGATTGCATTTTATAAAAATTTCCATCATCATCATTTCAATTTCCATCATCATCGTGCCTCAATTTGAATTGACCCATTACACAAAAATTCCTTACGAATAATTTTAAATATTTAAAAAACATTCGTGATACTAATAATCATCCTTGTCAATCGTGTAACATATAAATTTTTCAAATGAAATTTTAATGAAACATGCGTTTTTCTGTGTGTGTGTGTTATTTTAGTTGGATTTATTAGCGGCATTTGTAGTTTAAATTTCAACATACAAACACACTCGCTGATGCCTCTCACGGTCCATTAACAACGTCATAAAATTATGACAGTGCCTCCCTTTAATCAAATCGGTCCACAGTTTGTTCTCCACTCGAGAGTTATTGATAATTTCTAGATAGGTTATTAAAAGCTTTCCTCTCCCCTTTTTCGTCATTATGAGTGCAACACTTTACATTTATTCAAAATCTGGTTTTCATGTTCATCTGTCAAATTAAAATGTTTGCTTTTTAGTGAAGGCGTTTTTGGAATCTAAAAACTTATGAAATATCGCTCTATGATGGCCACATTAAATTATTGTGATGCTGTATCTGAATTTCAGTGGATTCATTTTCATATGTCTAATTAATGGGGTCTCATGTTTTGTGTCAGATGGACTCTTAATTACTTGGCTACGTGATGTGATGATATTTCGCAAACACTCATCAGACTTGCCCAATTGATGAGTCCTTTCTGCGAAATGCTCCTGCCACTGATGAGAACCCGAGTCGCATTAAGTTTTCAACAATTCACCACACACCGATTGAGAAGCTCGAGAGAGGGGTAAGGGGAGGTGTGATCGGGTAAATGAAACTGTATTTGTGGGTCAAAAGCACACATGATGGGGGATGTGTGATGTTTTGGAAACAATTCAAAACTTATTTGCTTTCCACTTTGGGGCGAAATTTTCCCAAAAATAAATTGAATCATTCCGACGAGATGCCGTTCTTGAATAATTATACGCAAGCCAACACCTCATCCCAGCTCAACCTACCCCAGTTGCTGTTAGACAATTCCATATAAATGTACCAACCCGGTGGATATGAGAAGGCTGGCCATGCTAATTGCTCTAACCGAGAAAAGGACTATTTCTCGAGAACAAAAAGTATGAATTTAGATATAGATATAGGTATTCTTTCCATGATGATGGTACATTGTCCTCTTTCTGGATAAAAGCATAAATTTATTTTACGACTGTCATTATATCCTTTTTGTTCGCATCTCTCTTATGCAAAGCTAAAAAGGGAGTTTCCGGTTGTCTCAATCTCGCAATCCTTTCGAAAAAGGGATATTTTATAATAATATAAGTTGCTAATGTAAAAATGTAGGTAAGAATGTAAATATATGTACAGTGTCTGTAAAAAGGCAGCGAGAGAGAGGATATAAGGGTTTCCTAATGCGCGAGTTAGATTTTGTATAATTATTTTAAAGGAGGCTTTTGATTTTCCACATGTGTTTTCTGTCTTTTCTCTGTATGCTTAATGGGAATTGTATCTATGTACGATAGTATGTATGTATGTACGAGAAGGTTTGTAATGTGTTTATATATATGTACTTTAGAACTCATTTTGGTACTTAAAGATCGCTATGGAGTGAGAAAAAATCCAGGAAGTCATATGGTTTTTGGGATTTAGGTAAAGGAGTTTCCTTCATTATAATTTAAGTGAAAAACTATTTAAAAACTTGCTTATAATTGGAATTGTAATAGTGGTATTTTATATTTTTATAAATGTTACCAATTTATGCGGATTAAGAGGATATATTAAGGTGGATATACACACACAAAAAGAGATTGTTTAAAGTTTTAATATTATCTATTTAATTCTAATTTCAAGCTAACTAGTTGACCTGAAACACTTTTTCGTTCGGTAAATTTATATTAGACTAATCTGATCTATGAAATAGATAGAATAAAGGCTTAAATCAGAAAAAAGGTTTAAATGGTATATTTTGTAGACCGAAGATTCATTTGAAGAACTTTAAAATGTGAAACCAAATATAGAGGTCTATATTTTCGGAACTTTTTAACTTTAATTGTAATTTCAATTTAATTTTTCAAGACATGTTGATCAGAAGTTTATCTTTTCTTGATAGCATTTTTATAGGCTCTTACTTTTCGAGGTCTTGAGTCCAATCCCTACCTGTGGCATTTAAACTTTTGCTTACGGTTACTGCTTCTTGAAATAGGGGCGAATGCAGAAAATAATATGGGGGGGGGGGGGGAGTTTAATAGAATATATATTATATTATTTTTTTTTATTTTAAATGTCAAGTGTTTTTTTTTCTTTTTTGGCACTATTTTATATAGGTACTTAGAAACATGTATGAAAAAAAATTACATGTATGCACGTATGACTTTCTTTCACGAGTGACAAAACAGTTTGACTTTGACTTCAAAGCTAAAACTTATTTTGTATATGTATTATGCATGTATTAGTTTGAATGCTTAATTTGCTTGTTGCGGTTGTCGATCCCATTATTTTTAGGCTGAACTCACACATGAAAAAATGCAAGTTACAGAAACAAAGAGATGAGGTGAGATTTTTCTATTTTAACAGTTCTCCTTTGTTTGTTTTAGGATATTCAATTTTATCGTAAATTTCTAGATTGTATTTTGAAATTATCAAACACTTTATTCTTAAACTCACGAGGAAACATACTAGAAATAATGATTTTGAATGCGTTCCGAACCTTTAGACCGAAGACATAGGGTCATATTTATAGTTCCTTGATAAGTTCTGATTTTATCTTTGCTAAATTAAACTTCAGGTTATTTTATTCACAGACAATTTAAGCCCATTTTAAAACGATAATCTGGAATCTAAAAGTAAACACGACGGAACCTATATTCAAGCTGTTCCTAAATCTATTAAATGTCAAAAAATAAAAACTGATTGAGTAAATTAAGTTCCGACGAGACATTTTATTTAAAAATTTAAAATCAAAAATTAAAATGTCAAAAGCCTTAAGCATATATCAATATTTTTCTGGATGTTGGAATGATACCAACTAACAAAAAACGGAAGCTCTACTTAACCCTTTAAAATAGATAAAGACGATTGTATGAAAGGTTTCGATTCGAGAAAAAAACTGTCAAGTTTATGATTGACATTCTAAATATTATAGATCGAAATTTAATGAAATGTTTGCTAATACCTGCGGGCTTCCAAGTCTTAAAACCACCAGCCCGACTTCATAAAATGTCTTAACTAACAGCGAACAAAAAAGTTTAAACGGTTAAAAACAAATTTTTGTGAACGAGATTTTTGTTCGAAAACCAATTTTTACCAATTTCAGTAGCATTTCTTAAATGTTTTTATTTCTTATATAAAAAAAGGATGAATGAAACTTAATACCTTCTACTGTTCATTAGATATCGAGAACCGAACATCAATTTTTTACAAATTTGCTTACTGCTTTTTGTAGATTTTAATTTTTTATGAAACAACTGACTGGTTTTAAAAAAAATAATTACTGAATGTTGACATCAATATTTTTTTAAGATGAAACTAATTTGATTCTTTTAATTTTTGAAAAGATATTTGAGTCGAAAATCAATTTTTACAAACTTTTAGTAATGCTTTTTTATGTTTTTACTTTTTGTAAAAAAAATGTCTGTTCGATTTTTCTCAAAATTGTATCGAATGTTGAAAGCAATATTTTTTATAAAACAATATTAATTTAAAGCCTATATCTGAAATTTTGAAAAAGATATTTGAATCGAAAATTTTGATTTTTTGTAAAAAAAAACTGTCAATTCGATTTTTCTCAAAATTTTACTGAATGTTGACAACAATATTAAAAAAAAAAATTAAATTAGTTTAAGGCCATTGTCTTAAAGTTTTGAAAAGTTATTGGAGTCAAAAATCAATTTTTACCAACTTTTTTTTATTATTTTGTAGGTTTTAATTAAAAAAAAAACTATCAATTCAATTTTTATATAATATAATAGATATTTAAGTCAAAAGTAAATTTTTACCAACTTTAAACAATGATTTTTTATGGTTTTATTTTTTATAAAAAAAAATTGTCAACTCGATTTTTTTCAAAATTTTCGACGATTTTAAAAAAGTTTTTCTTTTTTACAAGAATTTGTTTTGGAAATACCTACAACTCTTTTTTTAGTTAAATTTTCGAGGTAACAAATTTTTTTTCAGTTTTTTGATTTACAAAAAGCAGTAAATTGGATTTATTTTTTCTAAAATTATAATTTTTTGGCATCATGACACAATATAAAATTTAATTCAAGTCTCTAGAGTTTTTCGTTCGTGAGATATATAGGGTTACCAAAATGTTCACCTTTTTTTTAAACTGCTATGGTAAAAAAAAAACACCCACTCAATTTTCTTCAGAGCCCTTTCTGCATCTATCTGCCTTATTATCTGTATAATAATTTTTATTTGAAGTCGATATCTCTTCTGGTTCTTGAGCTATGGTCGACGAAAAAAGAGTTGCGAAAGTACGGACACACGCTCACTCAGACATTTCTCTAAAAATACTTATTTCGACTCTAGGGACCTTGCCTAGAAATGTCAAAATTTTCATTTTGAATTAATCGGACCAATTAAAATAACTTCCTATGTGAAGTTAATAAAAACCTAAAAAAAATAATGAATACTACAACTTCGTAAAAATTTACTTTCACCTCAAATACAAATTTAAAAATATTGGCTTTAAAACTAATTTTATCTCACAGAAAATATTGTTTTCGACATTCAGTAAATTTTGTATAAAAGTCCAACAGTCGGGTTTTCCATAAAAAATTTAAATTTGCAAAAAATAGTACCTACGCAAGTGCTACTAAAAATGGTAAAAATTGGTGTGATAATTTCAGACCGTTATGTTAGTGCAATAGTGGCACAATCCAATTTCATCGAAATTCAGTTTATTACAAAACTTGAATCTATATTTAATTACCAACATACATATCTACATTGAAATGTGTTGGAACTTTTAGATTTAAGCCATAGTTACAGAAATTTTTAACTCGGGGCCAACACAAAATAAGACAATAAGAACGTAAGTCCTATAGTGAAATTGCACCCCCTATAAATCATATTCTTTTTTATCTCAAAAGCCTTCTTGGATGTTTATGTTAAACAATGCAAAATAATCTTCGCAGCTAAAGTCATCATAAAAGATTCATCATATCAAATTATTTCTAAAAATGTTCTTCACTCAAATCTGACAATTTTACATAAAAAGAAAGAAATTAACTTTTAATGCGACAAGAATGTTTCTTTCTCATCAAAAATCTTCGGACAAAAATCCACAGCACCAAAAGAACACATTTCAAGAATTCATATAATAATCCACACAATTCGACAGAGCATAACATTGTAGCAGATAAATTGTGTGCCCCGCACATACCTGCCATCATTTCTATACACTATACACTTTCTACATAACATGCCACAGAAAAACATTGTTTCAATTTAAAGGATAAATAAAATCCCCTTGGATACATCAACTGAGTTTTGAAAATAATACCCGTATATATAACTTTCTAAAGCAAAACTTCCCAACATCCATACCCGTCCCGTGTATCTATTCTATCTACCCTTTCAATTAATTAATTCAAATACGTGACAAGGTTATGCAAATATGAATGCAATATAAGGCAGGTACACAAATATTCCAGTGCTTCTGAATATGTTCTATGTATATGTGGATATTTTTAAGCTTTCTCTCTCTCTTGTATCCTTATTTCGGTTAAAAGTCGCCTCTTCATCACAGCAAAATACGGGGACCACCAAGGTTTTCAAATAAATGCTGAGGTATGATGGCGAAGCGGAGGGTTTATGTGAAGGTAAAGATATGATAACCCACGTGAGAGTTTCTTAATTCACCTTTTACGTTTGTGCTATATCTACATCTGTCTATCTCTTTTTTTCACATTCGTATAAAGAGTTTTCGACAGTCGTCAAGGATTTAAATTTCTATATATGCAAGCTTCCCTTCAATCACTATGGCTACATAAAGTTCACTTAAAGGATTGTACAAGGATTTCGGGTGTAATATCAAAAAGAAGTTCTTGTTCACTTGTGTCTATATATAAAGTTATGTGTACATGAGCTTCCATGCTCTAGCATCATCAGGACATCCTTTATAGTTTTTAGTCAGAATCAGGAATTGCGTTCTTAAACCACTGACTATAAGGCAAAGAGATAGTTAGCTATGCATGATGTGCACAACAATCTAACGAAGTGGTTTTTCCTGAAACAGACAAAAAAGAAATCAAAAAATACACAAGACGGATTAAAAAAGATGTGTAAAGAAGTGAAAAGTCATACAGGAGTTAAAGAAGAAGATAGTATATTCAACTCTTGGTACTTTAGCCATTTTAGTTGTTAAGCTCTTAAAGGTGCATTGTTTTCATTTATAGTAGAATTTCCTGCTAACAATAAATATTAATGTCGGATTTTAATTAAATGTTTATTTTATTTCTTTATTTTTAGAGCTTTTGTAGACAACACTCATTTGCAGTCTTTCGATCTTAACTACAATCCAGTGTTTTCCGATCTGCCGATGCGTCTTTTCCAAGGCAACCCCAACATTTTGGAGATCTCGATGCAAGGCAACAACTTGCAGACTCTAGATGCAGCACAATTCCCAGTTGACAGGATACAAAGGCTCTACTTGGGCGACAACCCTTTACAATGCAATTGCTCACTCCTTTGGCTCTGGAGACTTGTCACGGGCAACTTTGATGAGCCAACTTCTCAGAAACCAGCCAGCAACAGTACTCATCCATCATCATCATCATCCTCATCATCATCATCAAGCTATCTGAAACTCGACAATGACCGTATAAGCTGTGACACCTGGCAGGACAACATTCGAACGCGCCGCCTATTGCACTCAATGTCCGAAAGTGAAATCACATGTCCGGCGCACATTGTCACAATAGTTTGTGCAATTCTGACGTGCTTGGTGGTCGTGATGACCGGAGCGAGTGTGGTCTTTTATCTGCGATTCGTCAAACGCCGACGGAAACTACTCCAAGATCGTCGGGCCGTCAAGGCAGTGGTAAATGTCCACGATAGAATAATGCAACAACACCCCTCGCATCATCACTTCCAATCGCATCCACAGGTGGACAAACTCGAGCTCGAACGATATTTGGCCGCACAAGCAATAGCCAATGAATATCGTGCCTTAAAGCCCTGGGAATTGCCCGTCAAAGAGGCCCTCGACGAACCCGAGCACTTGTATGAGAAATTCGATCATTACGAATATCCCGATACACACACGATGACAAAACCCCATGTTGTCTATGTATGACTCTTAAAGGATAAGAAAACTCGTTATTGCTTTAATCAAAATTATAAACACTTAGGATAAATACAGTTCAAATAAAAAATTAAATATTTTAAAAAATCAAGCAAAAACCACAAAATGAAATAAAATTTAAAACAATAAACAAAAAAATGAAGTGTGAAGGATTTAACTATATATACAAAAACAAAAAATAAAAAATGAACAAAACATACAAAATTATAGTTATTATAAATCATATGTAACACCAATTAAAAATTTATAAATAATTTTAAATTAAAAGTAAAAAAAGAATTAAGAAAAAACGTGGTTTTGTGTATAAATGTGACGAGAATGAAAAGATAAGCTCGAGTGAATGTGGACTATATTGTTAATTTTTGTACTGCTTAAAAACATAAACAAAATTATATAAAAAAAACAACTACAACAACTACAGGTGTTAACTAACTGTAGATTAAAATTTATTTTAATTAATACAACAAAAAAACTTATATATAAATGTAAACATAATTATTATATATATAATAAACTAGCAATACATAAATACATATATATGAATATTTTTTTGCCAATAATGTAATTTAAAATACAATTTAAAAATTAAAATAATTAACGAACAGCAACAAAATTAAACACTGTAGAATTAACAAAGTAAATTGAAACAAGGGATGCGAATACAATATTCGTTAGATTTAAATTTAAATATGAAACTTTAAAAATAATTGAAAAAAATATAAAATTTAAATTTTATTTCAAAATTATGCAGTTTGAACTTTATTCATAATTACATTGAATTTTAATTTTTGAAATAATTTATTAACAAAAAATTAGTAAAAAAGTTTTGATTAATGATTTCAAAAAATTCCGAATTGTTAAGTTTCAAAATTCTAATTTACTTAAATATTTAATTTTTTGATAATTTTGAGATATTAACTGAGCAAACCGTACACCTTAAGATCTTGGACAAATTGATTGAATTTCATTTAGTCTATAACAAGGTAAGGAAAGACTTATTAAGTGAATAGTTTCAAACACCAAAAGTAGTCGCTTTTCAAATTAAGATTGAAATATCAACAATTTGAACAGAAACTTGCTTTTAGATAATTTTTTCTTTGTGTTTTCATAAAAATAAACAATTCCTGCTACAAATTATTTTAAGCGAAGTAATTCGACATGGTTAAAACTTTGCAAGCCGAGTGCAATATAAGATTTTTCACAATTCAAAATATGGTTGAAATGTTCAGAAATATATCCAATCTAACATTTTTCAAAATTATTTTTTTTTAAATACAAGGAATGTAAAATGGATTTCAGCTGCAGTATTTGTGATATTTTTAGGGAAGAGGGGGGTAGGGCGGAGTACTTAACGTTTGAATTTCAATAAAACTAACATTTTAGTGTCCTAATTTTGTTTTTATTTCAGTAATCATCCTTGGTTATCAGTCTTACATAACTAATTAAAATTAGAAATTATGTAAAATGGAAAATTGACAAAAAGTAGACAAGGTCAGATCTCTTCATCATGCCTCCTCCTTCGGGTAAAACGGGGTACCCTGAGAAGAAAGATGGGGTTGTAAATAATCCAATTTATTTTTGCTGACAAAATTCGCAAGTAAACGTTGCATCTTCATCTTCATCATCAATACCAGCACAGGCAGCCTAGCCTTCATTGGACTACAAATCACAACCATTATGGATGAAACACATACACGCTTCAGCTTCGGCTTCGTCTGCGTTACGTTAGGCCTGCTTCGATGTTGCTTTGAATGACATTTCTATTATTTCATCCCTCCAAAGAGCAAATATTTTGTTTGTTGGCATTTTTTTTACAGCTGATGAGCTGTCAGACAAAGCAAATGTTCAGATAATTGAACTAGAGCTTCCGTTTGGAGTCAAATTACGTTACATTACGTTCTTTTCCTTACGATTGTCAAACGAAACGTGAGGTCGAAGCTTCATTGTGATAGCATGCATTGAATTTCTATGGCTGAACTCATAAACGTCAGGCGAAGCCGAATCTAAAGCGTGTTTGTGTTTCAGCCATTACATTTTTCTCGTTTTTTAACAACACGAGAAGTTTTGCGTGTTGCTGGAAAGTTACTTGCTGAGGAGTGGTTACGGTACATGTTGATTTTTGTGGATTACTTAGTGTCTTGTTCATTTGAGGGTCATCAAACCAACTAGAACAACCAGGCTTAGGAGATGATATTGTTGTAGTGAAGGTTACAAGAGGAGTGACTTCATGACAGTTTGGTTCTCTTTGAATATTTGGCTGTGGTCTGTGGCAGTTGTAGCTAAAATCTGGGAACTAAACATAGTTGCAATTAGTCTTTTAATGATATAGCAACTATTTTAGTTCGGGTAAGATAGGGTACCCCATACCCAGTCAAATAAATAAGTACGCATACAAATAAATAAGTGCATACCTGCATGAGCAGTCTTTGACACACGTGAATAACTTTGTTTGTACTTCCCAATGCTGTTCTTTATAGAACAATCACCCCTACTTCTTCTCCCCTACTGAATATTTTTTTTTTTATAGAAAATGGCTTTTTTCTTCTAATTGAATGAAATGCAAGAATCTCACAAAAAAAAGGTTTTGAGTTGATGTTTAATACTTTAACACTTAGGTCCAATCTGCCAAAGCTAAAATTTATTAATAAAATAATGAATTTGTATCCTAATTCGAAACAATTGTATAGAAATTCAAGTTGTCCAAATATTTGAGAGATTCAATTTTTAACAAAAAAATGTATCTTAGAATTGTTTTAGAGAAAAGATAAATATTTTTTTCTAATTTTTAAATGGTTCCGCAAAAGTAAGAGATGTCCGAATTGCGGAAACTAATTTTAAATATTTTCAATTGAATTAATTTTGTATTTAAATTAATCAACTCCAAAAACTGTCAAAATCTTTTTATCCATTAAAAAAACGTTAACGTCCTTTTCAAAAAAGTACGAACAAATAACGCCACCACGCCGGCCCAAAATCCACACCGAACGATTACTTTTTGACGGCAATTTTGCTTGTTAACACAGCCATTCGTCCAAAAATGTGCCTCGTCACTAGATATGATTTTCCGGTGGAATTTTGGGTCCTCTTCTAAACGATTCGAAGACCAGTCAGCGAACAAACGCCGTTGTCTATGGTCATGATCTTTGAGCTCCAGGGTCAGTTAGATCTTCTAGGGGTGTAGGCCCAAGTCCCGACACAAAATTCGCTAAACTGAAACCGGTCTTCTCAAATTTGGCCATCAAACGTTAAAGAGTAGCAATGATGGGCCACCACGTCTACCGTGAAATGAGCGTAATGCGCGCACATTTGCGTTAACGAACACTCATTTTCAAAATAAGTTTGTATCATTTGAACGTGCTGTTCAATCGTGTCAGATGACAGATGTCACGAAAACAAAATGGCCGCCACAGGTGCTAGAATCTACCCGCGCCAAAAAAAACCTTATATAAGCTTCCTGCTCAGTTATGTATCAAAATATTCTTCAGATAAATGTTTGTGTATGCTTCATAAAGTTATTTTTTGCCTCAAACCCAAATTTCGTTCCCAACAATATTTTAATTTTAATTTAATTTTTAATTTGAGAAAAAAATGACAATATAAAAAAATCATCAACAAATGACAAGCAACTTGTAAATAAATTAAAATAAAAAAAAGAAAACAAAACAAATATCCTGTAAATAAATAGTTAGAAACTCTTGAATAAAATCTTAAAATAAAAAATATATTATATATAATACTTTTAAATTCAGATCCTAACAAAAACAAAAAAAGAATAAATAGGCTAATATTTTGTATTAAAAATAACGTATATAAAGAAAAAACCTTGTTTCGAATTTAATTTTTAACTCATGTAAATTTAAAAAAAAGTTTTATAAACATATATTATATATTTCCTAAAAAAAAAAAACAAATATTAAAAAATAAAAACAAAAAAAAACAATTTATAAAGACCACTTAAATAGAATTAATTTAATACTTTAAGTATATATTAAATAATATATGAACTTAATTAAAAAATACAATTTATAATTTAATTGGCTAACAACAAAATACATATTTTACCTATATTTTCTTTTAATTTTACAAAATTTAAAAACATATAAAGAAAAACAACTATTTTCACTCAAAAGAAAAAATTTAAAGAAAAATATTCTTGTAGATAAATAAAGTTTTAATATAAACAAAAAAACGAAAAATCATCAATGCCGATTGCTGGTGCCATATTAAAAATTTTAAATAAAAAGAGATAAATAAAAGAAAACAAACACTTCACCCTTTAAACACACAACTGAAACAAAAATAAACATATTTTTAATGAGGTAAATGCTTAAGCTACCATGAGTAATACCAGCAATATATTATTAATACATACAGTTATTTTTGTTGATCGATAAAATTACAATATAAAAATTTAACTCTAAGAAATATGTTTTTTTTCTTTGGTAATTTTTGATTTATTTTATGCTCCTCTCTTTATAAAATGAAAATTGATTAAAATCGCCTACGAAAACTGAATATTTTTTAAAAAATTAAAATCAAATAGCACAGAAGGACATCAGACCAACACACTCACACACACATACACAACACAAAAGTAACGGATCCCCATCATTTATAATAAATTTAACCAGGCAACAAAAACAACAAACAAAATATATAATAATAAAACAAGAGGAAAAAAAAAACAGAAAACAAACAGAATTATGAATAAAAATAATACCTTAAAGCATATTTGTATATTTAAAAAATATTAAAACTGAAAAAAAAAATAAATAAAAAAACATAAATTGTATAATAAAGTATAAAAATGTTATTTCTTATACAAAGACTGAACATGTGCAGAAAATAAAACAAACAAAAAAATATTAAAAAATACAAAAAATAAATATAATGACATTTGGTTTTTCATTTATACTTCCATACGACTTGATAGGTAAATTTTATTATACGATAACGGTTAATGGAGTAGCAATATGGAGATTGTAAGGTGAGTAAATTGACATTGTGAGGGAGGAGCGGTTGATGATGCGGTTATGGAAATGAGACACAGAAAAGAATCATTTTGTTTTTTATTTTTCTACTTTGTGAAACCAATGTGGTTGATTGCATTACGTCGAATTGAACATATGGAAAAATAGTGTTAAAAAATTTATAGGTTTTTATGTTGATTTTGAGCCTCTTTTTCCAATTTGTTGCATGGTTGCGATTCAATTGGTAATGTGTTTATTTTGATGAGTATTTATTTTGCGTATATTTATATAATTCAAAATGGACTATTCAATGTAGTCAATATCCTTTTTGGATAAATTAAGCATGAACTTTATGCGGTAAACAATGTAATTTTCACATTCACTTAGCTCACAGAGGGAGGGGTCAAATTCCTAGGTATTTGGTTTTCTGAAAAGAATTTCTTTGAGTAAAAAATGATTGGAGGAGAACTCTTGCTTCTCGGAAACACAATATATCAGGATAGGCATCATTATGTAGACAATTTGTTAACCGAACTTTTGTAGATAGATAGATAAATATGTTTATTCAATAATTTTAAGGTTCTTGTTACATACATCTTTTGGTTTAAGGAATTTATAATAAGGCATGACAAAAATGTCGTATTCAATTGTTCTTAAACTGAAGATCCGTTTAATTTTACGGAAGATCGGATTTTGTGAATCGTATTCCTAAAGATGGAGCACCAAGAGACTGAGATGCAATTCGAAAACAGAGAAGATGACGTTGTGGTGAAAGAAACCGAATCCAGGGTAAATAAAACTAAATCAAAAAACCAAATTTAATTGAGAAAGGAACATATTCCTGCGTACGTCAAGAAAAACTTCATATTTTCGGGATCGGCTGAGCTGCCAGAATTAGTAAAGGCCCTTAATACCCCATCGGAATGTTTTAAATTCCTGTTTACTAATGAGATAATGGGTCAAATAACTGACGAATCAAATAAAAAAGCATATCAGGATAATATAAACAATGTGGTCAGCATCATAAAAGATGAAATAGAGCAATTCATCGGAATGGTACGTCCTGTTGCCGACTTCAAGGCATTACTGGAATAAAACTCTAGGACAATACAATGACGTGCAATAGATTTGAAAAAAATTAAATCTTCAGCCGTTTCAACGCCAATGATAATTACATTCCGCTTGGTCAAGAAGACAAGACAAATTTTTCAAGATAAGCAGCAACATTAATTTCACGATTTCAAACTTGAAATAGCCTAGCATTTATGCAAAGCTGCAAAAAAAAAACACTAAAATTCCGTGGACGACTCCGAAGTGTATCTCGACTTAGATCTCCTGCAACTACAACTTGTTTTGCCACCGATCCTAAAATCGGGCCGGATCACCTACACGAACAACACCAAAGAGAAAGCGTTCTGAAAGGAATCAAGACTATCCTCTACTTTCAATTTGTTTCGGCAAAGTGGGTCATTTCTCACAAACAAACAAACCAAAAAATAAATAAATTTGCCAAAACGATTGATCTTACCGCTCTTTTACTTATTGATCGGAATGTAAAGCTCATGTATGTATGTTATGAAAACAGAAAACAGGAGTTCAAATTGACGATGATTAGCTTTATTTGACTCAATACATTTTTATTATTTGTATTCGTATCGGTAATATTCCATCATTGCCTTGCAACAACTCCTCTAAGTATAGGATTATGTACTACTTTATGGTACCACAATCTTTCGTTGTAACATATGAGCCCATAGTACGTTTGACGAGACAGCATTGCCTTCAGCCCCATACTGTACCGGATGTCGCAATGCTACTATTTTTTCCCGCGATAATTTATGGCGTAATAATCGATACCCTTTTTGGAAAGTTCTAACTCCAATGCAAGCATATGGGACATAACATTAATGTATAGAATAGGAGCGTAGTACATGCCGCCAGTCAGTATGGGCCTGACTCCAATACTGGCACTGGCGTATCGGCTATAACTATTGTGACGTAACTATTCTCAGTATGGCCAACTATGCTAACAACTTTTTATCTAATAGAAATCTTCTAAGCCATACAGTATTGCGTTCACACCTATACTGAGGTTGTAATATTCGCAATGCAAATGAAATCCCTTAATTGTTACTTGTGTTCGTATAAACATTTCCTTTTTCTTGACGAATGTTGGTTCTTAAGTGCAAAAGAGTTGAAGGTCTATCTGCATAAACAAGGTCTTTGCGTAGCCTTACAAAAAAAAGTCAATCGGTGTCATACCTTGGTGGCCAGTTGATATCGTCATGACGACAAATTACCCGGCCAGGAAATTTTATTCTGCAATAAAGCCATATTCACTCTAGTTGTGCGGCATGTGGCACCGTCTTTTTGAAACCACATATTCTCCAAGTCAAATTCGACATAGACAAAAACATAACGCTCCGCATTGACGGTGGAAGTCGTTTCCTAGTCGTTTTCGAAGAAGTTAAGTTCAATCCCACTTCCCGACCAAAAGGTGCAACAAACACTGAATTTTTAACGTTTCACAGGAAGTTATTGTAATAGGTCCGCATTGTCAAATTGAAAAATTTGACATTTCTCGACATTTAAAGGTCCCTAGAGTCGAAATAAAAGACTTTTAGAAAGACGTCTGTTCGTGCCTGTGTACGTACGTTCGTACGTCTGTACGTCCGTACGTTGGCGAATTTTTTTTTTGGGCGTCCATAGCTCAAGAACAGAGAAGGATATTGACTTCAAATAAATTTTGTTATACAAAGGAAGAAAGATGCAGAAAGGGCTCTCGCGTCTAAGCCTAAATATCTCACGAACCAATGAAGCTCAAGCTTGAGACTTAAATTAAATTGTATATTATATATAGTAACGTGATACCAAAGAAGTGTATTTCCTGAAAAAAATAATCCAACTAACGGTTTTTTATAAATCAAAAAAAAAAACTGAAAAAAAATTGTTACCGCAAAAATATTACGTATTCAAAATGATTTCACTTCCGAAACAATTTTTTACAACGAAAAATAACGTTTTTAAAATCATCGTAAATATAAAAACCTAAAAAAACAGTACTCAAAGTTGGCAAAAACCTAAAAAAACAGTACTCAAAGTTGGCAAAAATTTGAGATTATGGCTTCCAACGAATTTTATCTTATAGGAAATATTGTTTTCAACATTCCGAAAAATTTTGAGAAAAATCGAATTTACAGTTTAAAAACTTTAAATAAAAACTTAAAAGAAAATTTAACAAAACTTGGCAAAAATTTACTTTCGACTCTAAAAGCTTTTCAAAAATTTGGTAAAAATTGATGTTCGGTTCTTTATATTCTCAAATTAATTTTATTTATCCAATTCGTAAAAATTTAAGAAATGCTACTTAAATTATTAAAAAATTGTTTTTGACTACAAATCTATTTAACAAAACTAAATTTTGAAACAAAACTATATATGAAAAATATTGTTGGTAATTTTAAAATTTTTAAGAATAATGCTACTAACAACTTTTTTAACCCAACACGAAAACCTACTAACCTTTAAGCAAGACAAATCGACAGACGGGATGGGAAGTTATCAGTGTTAGTCGCATCCTAGCTTCTTTTTGTGGATGTAATAGCCTCTTTTCAATTAATTGAGGATTCTCAGAACCCAAATGCGACGATTTTGTGTATAAGCATCACCACCGAGTGAAAAATGTGTTTCGTCGCTTAGCTGAAGAATATTTTGTTTGAAAAATCGCCGTCCACCGCCTGTTTTTCAAGCACCTCTTCGACGTATCCACGACGCACGTTATGAATGGTCAGCTGGCTTCAGTTGTTCTGTGAGCTGGACTACATATGGGTGTAGGTGTAGAATGAAATGCAAAATACTCCATAATGTGCCGTAAGACAGTCCTAATTCCTGAGAACGACTAGAAATCGGCAAATTCGAGTCTTCGGAAACACTTTCAATTACAGAGCGATATGTTCAGGCTAACAAGCGATGATGCAAAGGCCTTACAATATCCGTAACCAATCCAGTGTCTTCAGATTTCTTCACAATTTGTCCAATTGCTTGCGCAGTTGTGTAAAAGATAATTTGCACGATATGTGGCTGTGGCAGAAACACCTTTTTTGTTGTAGGTTTTAACAATTTGTATGCGATATTTTGTGCGTAGTACCCGTGGCATGATGGTTAGTGCGTTGGACTGTCATGCAAGGGGTCTTGGGTTCAATCCTTGCCTGTGCCACCTTCATTTAAAAAAAAAAAAAAAAATAATTTCCTTCAAGAGTAATTCTTGTCATGAAAAAGTGCTTTCTCAAACTAGCCGTTCGGATTCGGCCTAAAATTGTAGGTCCCTTCCATTCCTGACAACAGTACTCGCACACAGGAATGGTCGAGAGTTGTAAGTCACTAGGCCCTGGTTCACAACGGACTGTTGCGCCACCCCATTTGATTTTTTTTTGATGCGATATTTTGTAGTTAAGCGATCCATTTTCGTAAATGTCAGACTTTCACTAAAACAAAAAATTGGTTCAATAACTTTGTTTGACATATTTCGAATTCGAGCCCTATTCTTTTTAAACCGCAAAATGGATAAACCGTTATTTTAATCTATCTCCATGCAGTGATTTGATATTATTTGATGCAACAGTTGCAAGACTATTGCAAGATTCTCTCGCCTTTATGACATCTTTTTCAAGTGATTTTGTGCCATAAATGTTTTTTTGACGTTTAAGGAAGGAGAAACCAAAGTATTCAATTTTGGTGATTGTTTTGGGTATTGCAATTTGTATTTATTTTTATTTCATTTTAAAGAAATTAAATTAAATAAAGCGATGAACGAATTACTTTGTTTTAGAGAAAGAAATTAATTCGAAAGTTTAAGTATTATTCAGATGATGAACAAATACAAATTATGACAACAGATTAATTTGTATTATTTCAATCTTTCTTAGTTAGGAGAAAAGACGATAAAATTCTTCAAATTATTATTTTCTCATCAAGAAAACTTTTTTAATGTTTCTTTTCTTAACAGCTTTTAATTTAAATATTAATTTACCATGTAAAATTGTTTTAAATTGATCAAAAAGAGACCTACCGTTAAATTGCTTCCATTATTTTGTTGTTTTAAAGCTGAAGCAGGCAAAGGCCTGTAAGTAACAATATTTCCCTGGCTATCAAATTCAACTCTAAATCTTTCATTCAAAAATATTAACGTGAATGGAAGAATTCTATCAAATATTATATAAAAGAATACCCTATCTGTGAAACCTTAGCGTGTTTCTTTTCTAAAATATTTTGGTTCATTTTTGTTTGCCTTTAAAGCTTAACTGGCCTTAAAGTTAATTCAAATACAATCGCTAAAATCGGATTTTTCTTTAAATTCTCAGAAACCTGCATAGCCACACCATGTAACTATGTTAGGTATAGTGTCAAGCTCGTGCAATCTTGATCTTGTAAAACCCTAGGCCCCTCTGTCAGGAAACTAATGTTTTGTGATAAAAGAAAGGGTATAAAGATATTGTAATCCCTGTGCATGTAAAACTGTAGACACGACTGATATTGTAATCCCATTTATCTATTTTATCAAATCTCTTCGGAATAGTTTTTGAAGGAAAAACATATTCTTGTAGATACCCCCAAAAGGAAGTTGTTCAATATTATGTTTTGTATAGGTATAGTAAAATAAAGGGTTAAACAGGGGATAAGTTTTCCTTGATATCGCTGTGGTAATGTGTGTGTTGTGTTCAAAACCTAAAGAACAGGATTTTGTTTTTTTTTTGTCTCGATTGTAATGTTTCTGTTGAGCCCCTTTGTAAAAGAAGATGTAGGATTTATGGATATAAAATGTCAAAGGAATAAGAATACCTGAGCTTTAAATATTCTTTGATTGTAACATTTTTAATAGCTTTACTCGGAATAATAGGTATGATTATTCTCATATCTGTGTCTGTAATTGTATCTGAATAAAATATATTTATATCAAAATGATATTTTCAAGCAAGATCTACATAATGCTTACGGTGGAGGTCGGAATTTCTGAACAATCAGATTTTAAACACAAGAACGATGGTAAGTTTAGAGACGAAGGGGTTTTACTATACAAATTTCTTAAATTGGACAATGTAACTACATATCTACTTGACATGGGTTGAGTTAAATAAATAGTTTGTATGCCGAATCCAATCGGTTAATCTGAGAAACCACTTTTTCGTGACAACAATTATTTTTGGAGAATTTGCCCATTCCTCACAAGAAATAGTACAAGTGAAAAAAAGTTAGGTGGCACAGGCAGGGACTAATCCCAAGATATTTGGAATGACAGTCCTTAGCACTAACCATCACACCGCAAGTAAAGGGTTTATCTTATCATTAAAAAAAGAAGGGGTTTACGAATATTTCTTCTAGAATT
The DNA here is from genome assembly GCF_945859685.1 of Eupeodes corollae. Lineage (NCBI taxonomy): Eukaryota > Metazoa > Arthropoda > Insecta > Diptera > Syrphidae > Eupeodes > Eupeodes corollae. The sequence continues at coordinate 250,620,270 of NC_079147.1, forward strand.
ATATTTAAAAATAGAGTGAGGTCTACAGGGTTCAATTAATCAAACACCAATTTGGTTGATTTTTAACTACAGAAAGTCAACAAACTCGTCAAGGTTGTTGTAAATGGTTTGGAAATTAAAATTGTTCCTAATATTATTTCAAAATAATAACAAAATTATCTTAAACACCCTTAATGTGAAGATCGACTACCAATTAAAAATTGAAATTTTTCAATAAATTTTACTAAATGGTATTGTGAGTGTCAACTGTCAATGAATTATTTATACATTGTGGATTTGTATCAATAACCTATTGTGAATGGAAAAAATTGGTATTAAGAAAAAAAATTCATCGACTTTCCTGACAACTGGCAATTTTTTTTTCAATCGTAAATTTGTGTTTGATGAGTTCGTGTTTGCTGAAAAAATAACAAAAAAATGTGAGTTTTGAACTATAAAAATTTATAAAATCGTAAATTTTGTATTTTTAAGGTCTCAAAAAGTTATTAGTAACAAAAAACAGATATGCAGATTAGTCCAGTTGATGGAACAAAATATTGAAATCGCTAAGGGATTCTCTACAAAAGCTGGCTTCTCAGAGAAGTGGCAAAGAGTATGGGCCGACCTAAAATGCAAAACAAAGAAAAAAAAAAACTGAAAACAAAATCGAAATATCAGCCACTGGTGGTGGCCCAAATAGACTTCACCACTTCAGCGATATGGGAGAAGCTGTTGTAAGTTTATTGGGTCTAAATACATGTGTTAATCCACCCGAACGAGAATTTGGTTTTTAAACTATTAACACCTCAAATGAAAATGATTTATTGACTGAAGAAGCCGCATATGAACGATCAACCCATCAGATTGACCAGGATCCAGTTAAAATTGTTGCACAACAGCAGAAAAAAACCTCTTCAAAGAAAAAAAATGAAAACGATAGAATATTCTTATTAAAAACCCAGAGTGCAGAACCAATTGAACTATCACGAAAGTATGCTGAATATTCTGGGTGATATTAAAAAAGTATGAAGAAAATTGAATATTATTCAAAAAAGAAACTTCAAATCGCCAATGAGCAGTCAAAAAAGGAAAAAATTGAAACTCTACAAGGAAAATAAAGAAAACTAAGAGAGGGACAGAAAAGCTAAACTAAAGTTGAAAATAGAAATGCTGGAGCTGAAAAAACCAAAGCTTCTAATGAATAGATTTTAATTGTTATCTTATATGAAATTAATTTTTTGCCTTATTTTTTGTTTAATTGTTATTTTAGGTTAGTCACATAATACATATGTATATGTATGTTACTTTTTGTTTGATACAAATAAAATCATACATACATACATACATATTTTGTTTACATGAAATTTAAAATGTTGTCTCCTATTCGGTTGCCTTCGTTGAAATTGTCGTTCAATGATTCATCTTAATCCCCTACATACTCAATGTTTACCTTTTGTGGAACTTCAGTGCGATATTGAATACATATGTTATGCAGGGCTGCACAAAATTTGTGATTTGTGTTGCTTTTTTCGGTTTGTAATGAAGCTCCCTTGCCCGTAGCAGGCATCTGAATCTTCCTTTCAAGACCCCTGTAGTTCTTTCAATTATATTTCTTCCCTGAACATGCTTTTTATTGAATCTTGCTTGCACTGAACCTTCTTCAGTATTTCTATATGGAGTCAGAAGATACGGTGCTTAAAAAATTCATATCATAAAAAGTAAATCAACAAATGCACGGAGGTAAATACACCTATACATAAATGTCGAATGTGAATGCACGCACACCTACATTTATGTTACCTAGTAAATTTACCGTCAGCAGAGAATTACATGGTAGTATGCATGATTTTTTGTTTTTTTCCGTGCCTTAGATTCAAGATTTTTTTTCACATTCGACTTTGTAATTCTCAGACGACAATATAAATACATACCAAAAAGCCGAAAGTCGTTGCGTCCATTTCGGTAATTTGTTGCGATTTTTGCTTTCAGTGCGGACATATTCCATATGTTCGAATCGTGGGATGCTCCTGGATGTTTAACAACAACATATTTAATACACATTAAATGATCACACACCTTTAAAATGCAATTTAAGTTTTTCTTTAATTAAAAAATGTATCTACATATTTCAAAATACTTACGATCAAAGCATTAAAGCTATGGAATTCCTTTTTGGTTGTATACAAGTGTCGAATATTTTTGTCTGGGCCTATGATCTTAATGTGTCCAAGCATCCTACCACGTTAGGAATGCCACTTTTCTCAAAATAATAAACTTTTGCCCTCCTTTCTTTCTCCTCAGTGTAATGGAACTTTATCCATTTTGGGCACACATAGTTTTCAATTACACCAAGGAATTCCTTTAGGACAAGCGATGTAGTTGATTGGGAAATACAAAAATTAAAGTCGTTTCTTAAACTCAACTGGTAGTTGCCATGTGCAGTTCCCATTAGCACTGTTGCTAGTTTTAAAATATTCGGCACGGCTCGAATACTATTGCAGATCTTCAACTTGTATTATATTTCTTGGAAAATATCATGAAATGCATCCTTGAATAGCCGAAAGTTTTTTTTTTTTTTTAAATTGAAAACGGAGCAGAGCAGGTACAGATTAAGTTATTTGTGTCTAGAAATCAAAACCTTTTTACTCACATTTGGTTTCCAGTTCCAAAGGATTGGATGCATCTCTCAAACTCCTTCGCATTCTCGCCATTTCAATGAGTTCACAATCATTTCAATCCTCATCATCATCAAAAAATAACTCAGTCGAAGTCATTTTTTGTTTTGTTTTAAATTTTTTTTATTTGCTTTCATAACTTCTGTCAGTTGCCAGAATAATGAAATTATTTTTAAGGCATTCACAATAGCACAATATTTTGTCAATTGATTTTCACAGTACCAATTTTGGTTTGAATTGATATATGTAAGTCTATCAACCGTCAATCGTTTTTTTTAATTTTGAAAAAAAATGCCTGGGATGAAACCCACACTTCCCATCCCGTCTGTCGATTTTTTTGCTTAAAAGGTTTGTAGGATTTCATGTTTTGTTAAAAAAGTTGTCAGTTGAATTATTCTTAAAAATTAATAACACTATTTTTCATATGAAGAAATAGTTTGATTTCAAAATTTGTTAACGAGATTTTTAGTTGAAAACCAATTTTTACCAAATTTAGTAGTATTTTTGAATGTCGAAAAAAATATTTAATGTGAGATTAAACTAGTGTGAAGCCATTATTTTCAATTTTTGAAAAGATATTTGAGTCGAAAGTAATTTTTTACCAAGTTTTAGTATCGTTTTTTGTAAAAAAACTGTCAATTCGATTTTTCTTAAAAACAATATTTAAAAGATAAAATTAATTGAAAGCCATAATCTCAAATTTTTGAAATGTTTGAGTCGAACATTTTTCCTAATGTTGAAAACGTTATTCTTCGTTGTACAAAATTAATTTGGAGGTACAATTTTTTTTGTTCGTAAAATTTTTGAGGTGACAAATATTTCTTTTAGTTTTTTTGATTTTTAAAAAAATTGTTCATTGGAATTTTGTCAAAAAATATATTTTTTTGTTATCACGTTACAATACATAATATTACATTTAATTTAAGTGTCTAGCTTTATGGGTTCGTGAGATAACTAGGGTTTACCAAAATATTCAAAATTAAAAAAAAAAACCGCCCACTTAATTCTGCTGAGAGTCCTTTCTGCATCTTTCTTCATTATTATCTGTATAAGAAAATTTAATTGAAGTCCATATCTTTACTGGTTCTTTAACTATGGACGATGAAAAAAAGTCGTGAATGTGCGAACGTACGTACACACGCACGTACAGACAAGTTAATTAAAGCAATATGTCCCATAAGACGAAATACGTTTCGAGTCATATTTCGTAAAAGCAAACAATTGAAGATTATTGAATAAATATTCAGTTACACAAAAATAGTGCACAAGGTTTCCTTGTCCTTGTTTTTAGCGATAAGTGAGAAAAACTATTTTTCGTTGTAGTACAAAAATATTTGGTCCTGCTTATATGAATGATTATATTGGTGAAACTATACTTTTTTCAACATTGAACATTTTGAGAAAGTTAAGTTTTCTTAATTTGTTCTAAACTCTTGGTTTCTTTATCTTTTTAGCAGAACTTTTTTTTTCAAAATCTTACAATTTAAGTACTAAGAGAAAAAAATAAATGTTGTAAATTTGTTCGAAATTAAAAATTAACAATTTTGTACATACTTCACGCACATGATAATAATATTCTGACTTTTCACCCAACAAAAAAAGGAATTTAAAAGAGGCAGGTAGGCAGGTTACCCACACCAAATGCATACATAAATCAAACAGTCTAAAATACCAAAATCCACTTAATAAACAATTACCTTAAAAGTCCCGCCTACAATATAACAAGGATATATACGAGCTTCTATACATACTTACATTTTGAATAGAAAAACAATTTGAAAATTTCATTACTTCCGCCATTGAAAGTTCCACCCGAAGAGCTGTTTAAATATTCCTATCAAATTCTTGTCTAATTGTTTCGCTTAAATCCTTCCTATACCTACCTACCTCACTGTATGGCGGTGGCGCTTGTGACAAGGGACAGAAACAACAGTAAGAAAAAAAAAGAATACCAACCAACATTCTAACACTAAAGGGTTAAACGCCTAAGAAACTGTTTCCCGTTATAAGAAAAATTGTTGAAAAGTTAATTCACTCCAAAACCCATTCCAAAATATCTACTTACTTCCCGTCCCCCCATTCCCTTACCCGATATATATATATCAACCCAAAAGAAACACGGCTTGATGGCAATAGTGATGCACAAGAATGAAAAAATCAAAATGAAGCCGAGTCGAGAAAATAAACGAAAACTCTTTTTATTTTTTCTTTAGGGTCTTATTTTATTTTTGTAACCAAAGTCATGTCCTCCAGGGGTTTCGTGGTACAGAATTTACTTTATATTATCTTTAACGTTCCTTCCAAAAGACCCATAATAAATCATCAACTTAAGGGACATGACTTTTCTTATACTTTATACTGCTTCTCAGTGTTCAGGGTTTAGTTATATACCTACATAGAGGAATCAGGAGTTGTAGGGAAGTAAAAGCACAAAAGTGAGTTGAGTTCTGAGTTGTGAGCCTGAGCTTGAGCAGGCAGCAAAAACACACCGTGCTACCTTTATGAATTTATTTTCAAAATTAATGTCCTTCTCCTTGTATAAAAATACTTTCGAGCTAGACAAAAAATAAAATTGTATAGGTACACAGATATAAGTATAGGTATCTACGGAAGAAAAGTTAAAAGACTTGCAAAACTTTCACAAGACACCATCATCATCAGCAGCAGCACTGGGAGTATAGCTGATGTAGACCAAGAAGTTGACGAAGAAAAAAGGGGAGTTGAGAAGGTTGAGAATTAAATTCAAAGGCTTTTTAAATAATTAACACCCTGTGCGGTAAAGCGCGCGGTGACACTGAACCCTAGAAAGCCTTAAGGATATAATATTCTGGGTTATAGGTAGGTGCGAGTAGGTATAGGTTGGTATAGGTTTAGGTGTATGTCATGGTTGTTGTCGGGGTAAGTGACATTATTAAAACGGTTTGGGATTAATTGTATATGTAAATATTACAAATCGTTGCCCTTTTGCAATGCTTTCCCCAAAGGAAACTTCTTCATTAATACATCACGTCTCAGTCTTAAGCCGTTAGCTTTAAAGAAAAGAAATGTTTGAAATGTCTTTTAAAATTCGAATTGAAAGAACTTATTGCAGATACCTATTTGTTCCAATTTTTCGAATTGAAAATGTTCTCTAGAAGCTGAATCGTTTTTAGAGTGATGATTGTGTGAGCGTATATGCACTTTAATAGGAAAGTTATGGCTTTTTCTCGCCAGCCATCCCAAGTACCAATTCTTTTAATAACTAATAACATCTCTATAAAACTAAAAAAAATTGTAGACTACAACTTAATCTCGTTCTATAAGCTTCTGACGTCATACAGCTCAATTTACCGTATTGTTTAAGATTCATGAGAAGTCTCGAGAAATTAACGACTGCTTGGAACGATTCACACGCTAGTGGCATCACCGATCGGTCTTTATTTCTTTTGAAATTAGGAACGACCTGCGGTTGCGGTATTAAGTCATGAGGATTGATTTTATGTTTACAAAAAATGAATAGTTTGGTTAATACAAGATGGCGTAATTTTTCTTAAGAGCGCTTACTTTAAAGATATGACATTCATAATTGACTTCATTACAGTTTTCAATTATTTTGTATGGCACTATGTATGGCACTATGTCAAGTTGAAGTATTAAAAGCTAATATTGAAGCCACAATTGATGCATTACAATTTGAGTTATGGATTTTGGCTGGGATGCGACCCACACTGAACACTTTCTATCCCGTCTGTCGATTTGTCTTGCTTAAAAGTTTGTAGGTTTTCGAGTTGGGTTAAAAAGTTGTCAGTTGAATTATTCTTTTTTATAAAGAAACAGTTTGTTAAATAGATTTTTAGTCGAAAACAAATTTTTAAGAATTTTAGTGGCATTTCTTAAATTTTTATAAACTGGATGAATGAAATTAATTTGAGAGATATCAAGAACCGAAAAATAAATGTTTGGCAAAATTTCGTAATATTTTTTGATTTTTAGATTTTTATAAAGAAACTACTAAATATCGAAAACAATACTTTCTGAGAAAAAAAGTGTGAAGCTATTTGAGCCGAAAGTAAATTTGTACCAAATTTTAGTATTGTTTTTATTTTTTGTAAACTCAAAATCTTACTAAATATTGACAGCAATACTTTTTAAAAGATAAACGTAGTTAAAAGTTAATATCTCAAAGTTTTGAAAAGATACTTGAGTTGAAAATCAATTCTTACCAATTTTATTTTTTGTCAAAAATCTGTCAATTTGATTTTTCTCAAATTTTGTCCGAATGTTGAAAAAAAATGTTTTATAAGATGAAATGAGTTAGAAGCCATAATCTCAAATTTTTGAAAAGATATTTTAGGCGAAATTCAATTTTTACTAACTTTGTTTTTGTAATGTTTTTTGGTTTTTATTTTTTATAAAAAAACTGTGAATGCGATTTTTTTTTCAAAATTTTACAAGATGTTAAAAACGATATTTTTAGTTTCACAAAATTGTTTTGGAGATAAAATCATTTTATATTCGTAAAATTTTTCAGGTGAAAAAAACATTTTTTTTCAAGTCTCTAGCGTTATTGGTTCGTGAGATATTTATGGCTTACCAAAATGTTCACCTTTTTTATAAACTGCTATGGTAAAAATCACCATTTTCTTGAGAGCCCTTTCTGCATCTTTCACAAACTGATAACTTTCCATTCCGTCTGTCGATTAGACTTGCTTGATTAGAAAGTTTGATTTTAAAAAAACAATTTTTTATAAATTTTAATAACATTTCTTAAAAGTTTTTATTTCTTATACAAACAAATGCAAATTGGGTGCATGAAGTATTGAGATATTGATGCCCATAATTTTTAAAATTTAAGGAGATATTTGCGTCAAAAGTGAATTTTGACCAACTTAGTAATGTTTTTTTTTTAGATTTTCTGTAAAAAAAATGTCAATTGGCTTTTTTAAACAATATTTTGGAATGTTAAAACAATAATTCTTTTAAAATAAAACTACTTTGAAGTTATAATCTCAAGTTTTTGGAGAGATATTTAAGTCAAATATTACTTAAGCCTCAATTTCTACCAACTTTTAGTAATGTTTTATTTCGTTTTTCATTTTTTGTAAAAAACAACAGTCGATTCGATTTTTTTTCAAATTTTAATGAATAAACAACATTTTGTTAAAGATAAAATTAGTTTGAAGCCAATATCTCTAATGTTCGGAAAGATATTTGAGTCGAAAATTAACTTGAATAATATTTTGTTAGATTTTTATTTTTTATAAAAAAAACTAAAAATTCGATTTTTTTTTCAAAATTTTACCAGATGTTCAAAACGTTATTTATCGTTGCACAAAGTTTTTTTGTAGTTAAAATCATTTTCAATTAGTAAAATTTTGAGGTGACAAGTATTTTTTTTTTTAATTTTTTTTTTTATTTATAAAGTTGTTAATTGGATTTTTTCCCAAAAAAAAATATTTATTTTGTGTCACGGTACAATGTAAAATTTAAGTCAAGTCTCTAACGTTACTGGTTCATGAAATATTTAGAGTAACCAAAATGTTCACCTTTTTTTGAGAGTCTTTTGTGTATCTTTCTGCATTATTATCTGTGTAACAAAATTTATTACAAGTCGATATCTCTACTGGTTCTTGAGCTTTGGATGATATAAAAAACTTCGCGAAAAAAAATTTAAAAAAATTAAAAAAAATGCATATGGTTTCTAGGGACCTTGAAACGTCGAGAAATGTCAAAATTTTCAATTCGAGAAATTGGACCGATTACAATAACTTCCTATTGAAAGTAAAAAAAAAAAAAACACCAACTGATAACTTCTCATGCTTTTGTCTATCGACAGTTCTGAAATTTAAAAAAAAATATTTATCGCAACATTTTGTTTTAGATGAACATTTTTTGAAGTCTAAATACTTGAGTCGAAACCCAGTTTGTATTTTCTATTTGCCCTTGAAAGTTTTTCTTCATACGATAAAATAACTGATTTCAACATCTGTTTTTGCTTTCGAGATATTTTGGTCGAAGGCCAATTTAACCATTTTACTAACAACATCTTATAGGATTTTCCTAAGAAAATAACCTCATGTTAAAACAATATTTTGAATATATGAAATAATTTTGAAGTTAAATCACTCATTTATACTTTAGATATTCGAGTTTTGTGTAGAATATTTTTTATGCGATGAGGCTTAATGCATACAAATAAAATAAATGTAAGGTGTGGATTTTGAACTGGAGACGTCCGTCGTTAGTCTGTATTTCTTCGAAAATGGGGCTGTCTAGCAAATCACCAGCTTATTGTGTCCATATTGACAGAAAGACGGGTAGTTTTATTGGGGCGTTTTTGAGTATAATTAATATAAGGATTAAAAGTTTCCTGAGTGCAGGTATTTACTCTAAGGTATAAAAAGATGAAACATTAGACTAAACTAATCATTTAGAATTTAAACGAGCGTTCGAGCAGTTGCTTTTATTTTTCAAAAAAATTTAAACGAATATTTGGAATGAGGTTTCGTTCGAACTTTTTGTCAATGCTACCACTTGTAAGAGATGGAATCAACGGTGGCGTTTACAGTTCCAGTAAGGTTGAACTACTTAGTGAAAACCTTCCAGGGCTTCTTCGACAAATTCAGAGCCCAGGCCTGTAAGGAGCGGTTTATCCGCAAACTGAAAAACTATGATATATACTACGGCGACTGCTACCAAGACAAAGACAGCGTCTATTTGGGTGTGAATTTCTTGTTGGAACTAAACTCAGGCAAAAAGTCTTGAGTTTCAACAGTGTGAGCGAGCGCATCACGACAATCCGCATCAAAGCTAAATTCGCCAACATAAGCCTAATATGCGATCATGCCCCAACAGAGGAGAAAGATGAAGACACCAAAGACATATTCTTCAAGCTCTTGGACAAGACATATGAGCAGTGCCCTGGCTATGACATTAAAATTGTCTTAGAAGATTTTAAAGCCAAGCTAGGAAGAGAAGACATCTTCGGTGGCACAATCGGGAGATACAGCCTGCATGACACCACCTCCGACAACGGATTCAGGCTGATCGATTTCGCTTCGCGGCAAGACGTTCTGGTAGCTAGTTCGCAGTTCACACAACTAAATATCCACAAGGGATCATTTAAATCTACTGACCAATCAACCGTGAACCAGATTGACCACATTGCGATCGACGCACGACACTTCTCCAGTATACTGGATATCCGAACATTCCGAGAGGCCAACATTGACTCGGACCACTACCTCGTTGTAGCCAAGGTACGTCTACGGATATCCCGACCATCGCAAAAGACTGCCATGTCCTTTTCCGATCGAGTCTCTAATAACCTCTTAAGGAGTCCTATGTAGCGAATCAATAGGCATACAAAACCGCGCTGCGCAAAAGGACTAGAGATGCTCTCGAGCTCTACGAGCAGAAGAAGAGAGAGGAACACCGACTTCTTAGATGGAAAAAAAGAGAGCATGAGAAGCGCGCGATCGAGGAGATACAGGGATGTCACAACAGGGATGAGGTTCGTAAATTTTACCAAAAGGCAAAAACAAACTACCAAGGGTACCAGCCACGAACTGAATCCTGTAAAGACGATCAGGGGAACATCGTAGTAGAACCGCAGTCCATGCTGAGAATATGGAAATATCACTTCTCCAAATTATATAACGGAGATGACGAACCGAATTCCGCCTACCCAACCTTGACGAAGTGAAGATAGCTATATCTAAACTTAAGTCAGCTGCTGGAGCTGACGGCATCGCTGCCGAACTATTCAAAGCAGCAGGCGATGACTTGGTACGGAGCATGCACCAACTCATCTGCAAAATATGGTCGGAAGAAAGCATGCCCGATGAGTGGAATCTCAGCATAGTGTGCCCGATACATAAGAGAGGAGACCCTGTAAACTGCGCCACCTACAGAGGCATCAGTCTCCTTAACATTGCGTATAAGATCCTCTCAGCCATATTATGTGAACGTCTGAAGACATTCGTCAACAACCTGATTGGTCCTTATAAGCGTGGCTTCAGACCAGGAAAGTCCACTATCGACCAAATATTCACACTACGACAGATCTTGGAAAAAACCCAGGAACTTCAGATCGATACCCACCATCTCTTTATCGATTTTAAAGCCGCGTATGACAGCGTCCATAGGGAAGAGCTATGTCTGGTTTTAGCATCCCTGTCAAACTTATCCGTTTGTGCAGAATGACGATGACGATGCTCTATCAAGTTTGGAAAAGATCTTACCGATGCATTTTAGACAAGGCGATGCACTGTCATGCGACTTCTTCAACATCGTTCTTGAAAGAATTGTGCAAAACTCAACCGTCAACACTAGAGGCACAATCTTCCAAAGGTCCATCCAATAATAATTGAAAGATCAAAGCGTGATGTCAGTGGAGCATTTTTTAGCATTGCGACGGAAGCGAAGAAGATAGGTTTAGTGGTCAATGAGGGTAAGACCAAGCATATGCTGTCATCAAAAAAGGACACTGAACAACGACGTCTTGGACTAAACGTCACCATGGACAGCTATAACTATGAGGTAGTTAAGGACTTTGTCTACCTACCAGACAACGACACCAGCGCTGAAATCAAATGAAGAACAACTCTTGCAAATCGCTGCTTCTTTGGACTTAGAAGGCAATTGAGAAGTAAAGTCCTCTCTCGAGCATCTAAAATCACCATCTATAAGACACTCATCATTCCGGTTCTCATTTATGGCACTGAGACCTGGACCCTGTCAAAGAAAGATGAGAGCGTCTTAGGATGTTTCGAGAGAAAAATTCTTCAGATGATTTTTGGTCCCGTACGCATAGATGGAGAATGGAGGAGAAGATATAACGACGAACTGTACGGGCTGTACAGCGACACTGACCTAGTTAGCAGAATTAAAGTCCAACGGCTTATATGGCTAGGTCATGTAGAGCGGATGGACATCAACGCTCGAACCGGAAGGCTTTCGAATTCAATCCCGAGGGACGGTGCAGTAGAGGAAGACCCTGACGCAGGTGGCGCACCCAGGTGGAAGAGGACCTCAACCAACTTGGCGTGTGAAACTGGAGACAGCTAGTTTGAACTAAGCTGGCTGAAGTCGCATGTTGGTTGGGGCCCAGGTCCGCCCCGGACTGTAGCGCCACCTTAAGTAAGTAAGCAAGCACTTGTAATGAGTTTATATCTGCCGTATAAAGTGAGTACCAACTACCAAAATATGTCTTAGAGACATAAATACCACAGTCAATAATATTAAAAGTCAAATAGCAGATATTCAACCAACAATACTAAACTTAATGAAGAAACAACTATAACTATGAATCACGAGTTCATTTTAACTATGATAGACGGAAAAGTATTAAATGAATTAACGGAAACAAAGTTTACTTCAATAAAGATGAATCAATTGAGGACGAACATAATTTTGGTGTATCGAATCTCTCCACTTCAATCTTGAGTCATTAAATTGAATTCTCCTTCGATGGGACCAGGGAGGAAGAAGTAGGAGAAAATAAGAGATCCAAACGCAAGAGTTTGGAAACACTTATAACGGAAACACTGCAAGAAGATCTTTTAAATAATTAGATGCAACCGCTCGAATAACTGGATTTAATGGAGAAGTTATAATGAGGCTTAAAATAATATTGAACGTTTCGAATTGCAGAGAAATAGTGAATGCAGTTAGGATTGGGGAGTATACTAAGAAAACGGTAGAGCTATTAAAACAAAAGTATATCGAAAAACTTCTCACACCTACTCTACACAAAATATTGGTTCATAGTCAAAATAGCATTGAATTTCAATCACTACCACTTGGAGAACTGTCAGAAGTAGCCCAGGAGTTCAAAAATAAAGACTACAAGAAATATCGATACCAGAATTTGTTTAAAGTTTCAATGATTATAAGGACCTTTTTAACATGCTTCTAACCTCTTTCGATCCACTTATTTTTTCCTTAAAGCATGTGAGAAACCAAAAAGATCTGAAAGAACGATACTCTCCAGAAATGATGAGTTTATTACACATTTCCACAGACTTAGATTATTAATTTCTTTTGTCTTTATTTCTTTTTCCTCTGTTTGAGGTTTGATTTATCACCAAATGCCTTAAAATTAAAAAAAAAATACTTTTTTCATGTTTTTCTTTTTGCTCTACTGTTTCAATTCACTCAGATTAATTTTAAAATTAATTTTGACGATTGCATATTAAAATACTGCTATGTTTATCACTTTTGTTAAAACTTTTTACATATTTAAACACAAATTTCTGAAACACTTTGTAAACAGTTTTTTTAAAGTCACAATTTGTATAGCCTTGGAAATTTCCTTCAAGATACAAAAAATTTAAGCAATATCTCTATTCGTTTAGGAGATATGATTTTTGCAGGTTTTTAACAAAGAAATTAAAAATTGCAAAAGTTTTACTAAACATTCTTAAAATTTTGTTACTAACTCAAATATCCTAAATGATTATGTTTTGAAATTTTTGTTAACATTTCGTTATTGAAAAACAAATGTTTATTTATTTTTTCTAAATTATTTAAACGCCTGTGTATTATTACGCCAGAATACAGCAATAACTTAAATGATTAACAAAATACTTTTCAAAGTTCTTAAAATGACAATTTTAATTTAGAAAAACTATTGTTACAAATTGGAGAACCATTAATCTAATTGTGTTTGTTTTACGTTATAAAATCTTAATTTAATATTTCAACAGAATAGAAATTGAACAAATTTTAAGTCAACTTCATTTCTACCATATGTATATCATATTATTGCCACTTCAGTAATTATTACATTGTTGGAAATATATGCAAGTTTTATATAAGTTGTTATGCATTTTCAGTCTTACATGCTCTACAATGTTATGTACCAACATTGAATGTGATTAAATTATCTTAAGAATGAACATTATTCGAATTATAAAATTTATCCTTTGCCTTTGGCTTGAAAATTGAATATCCTTTTTACTACAACAACTTGACATTTAGATTTTCAATTACTTATCAATGCTCTAAGCCAAATATTCACTTTATCTTCATCTTCCGTCAAGTGGAATATATCTACATTTTACATTCTCCCTCTCGCTTTCTCTCTGTCATCTTCTTATCTAACGCATTTCCTTCAAAAAACCATTCATCCTTATTCTAGTTTAATATAGAAAACAAAATAAAATAAAAAAAGACACATATCCTAGCTTCAAACAGAAGACAGACATATGGAAAATCTTAAACTAAACCGGAAGACAAAGTTGTTCATCTTATACCAGCAGTTTTTACTTTTTTTTCTGTTTCATTTTATTTAACTAAGAAAAATAAATCCTTAAAAGAATCACATCGTCTTCGTCATGGTAAACGGAGAATAAAAGGATTTATGTTATGTATACGTACGTCTCGTATGGTAACAAATATATACGTAAAATATATCATTCGCTTTTATTTCACTTGAAACGTTACATATATTAATACAAAATCTCTATGTGGAAGAAGCTCCAGAGATTTGGAATTTGTGTATAGGAATTGAATTAACATTAATAAAATATTCTATCAGGGATATTGCTGGGTAATAAATTTAATGTTTTCAGTTAAACAAACATTCTATGGAAATGTCAAATTAGCGTAAGGACAATAAGAGAAACAGAAACAGGACATAGTACAAGGGACAAATAGGGTTAGGAGGAATTGGAACTTAAAATCTCATTTGTATTCATCCCCTTGTGTTTTTTTTTGATTTTGTTGCTAAATATTTTGAATTAATAAGAAAAAACAAAAATTACCATACACGAGTTTACACTTTAACATTTAAAAATGACATATTTCACAGAGTTGTAGGTTACTTTTTATCTGAAACTCAAAAAGGAAACAGTTCTAAAGAAAAAACACTCGAGTTCTTATTAATCTTGGATAAGATTTTTTTCCGAGAAATTATATCAACACATACAAACGAATATGACTTCTTAGTAAATTTGTCACACGTCAAACAACTGTGACCTGTATAACGAAGATCATGCATATAATGGTGACATAACTTGACAGTCCTTTACATATGATTTGACATGTGTTTAGAATTGAAGTCCTTAAAGACTGGTTCTGATTATAATTCTTCAATATTCTATCACATTTGAGCTTTTGAGGTTTATGAATCATATATCTATGTACGTAAATAATTAATATTAAAATTACTTTTGCTTTAAAAATTTTGTATCGTATGTTAGAAAAGATGTGATATGAGATGGGGAGAAGAAGAATGCTCTGGGCCATATTCTTCCAAATGCAAGGTGAAAAAAATGAATACATTAAAATTTCAACCCTACGTCCGTCATTGGCACCGTAAACGAGAAAAGGATATTTATAATTTTTAGAACATTTATTTTCATAATAAACTAGCGGACCCAACAGACTTTGTAATGTCAAAAAGATTTTTAATGTGGCAGTTTTTTGTTCCTGCTTAAAATTCTTGGTAATATGGCGTTGTGAATAAAAAATAATTAAATGTAACATACATACATATATATATACTCGTAAGTTTTTAAAAGTAAGAATCGCTTTATTTTTAATCATGTGAATCATAGTTATTAACCAGAAATCAGTGTTATTGTAATTGTAGGGCTTTGTGATATACGATGTTTTTTGTTTAACTACTTGGCGCTTGGACACACAAATCTGCTGGTTTTCCAACACGGGAACAAGCAACATGCAATTGACCATGTGAAAAACATGAGTTTTCTACAACACTTAATTATTGCCCCTGGGACTTGTTTATGGTCATAGCAAAAGCAAGACCCACTGGAAACTGTAGTCGTTTAAGCTCAAATGGCACATCAGTCGGAATCATTGGGATGCGCGGTATGAGAACATCTTCTCCTTTATACTTTCCTTTGAGTTTATCATATTGCTTAATCATTTTCTTTATCGCTAACCATGTACAATTGCAAAGACGTGGTTGGTTGATATTTCGCAACATTAAAACTATTGAATCATCCTTTAGTTGAAGATTATCAGGGGTATAGTTGACTACATCATCTAAATTAGTAGCCGGATCAATTGATTTATTGATATGTATAGTCGACTGTAATTTGTTCTTGAATTTTGAAATTTAATTCCTTTACATCAATGTTTTTTGCAGCCAATATAGCTCGTTTGCTCAACCAATCACGGTTTCTGTAATTTTGAGAAACATCTGGTAACACGTTTTGAATAAGTTCGTTTTTTGATTGCGTTAGCTGACAAAAACTTTACCATTACCAATGTCAATGAGTTGTTTAGAGAATATGTTTCCAGATTGGTCATTTGAAACTCGACACGCGTATTCTTGCTTAAATGAAGCACTTTGACATGTTTCCACAAATGGGAGGACGTAGACGTAGTTAGATTGATTTTATCAGCTGGAGTTGATCGTGAAATCACTGTAAATGTTCGAAAAATATCTACTGCTAATAAAATTATTGCATCACCAAATCTGTCATCATTGCTTCGTAGATCTTTTAAGGTTCTGTCTAAAGAATCCAAAGACTTTGCATGTGCCATCGTACATTCATTCCAAACAATCAATTCACATTGCTGCAAACCTTTGCCATTGTACGAACTTTATACAATAGTAATAAAGCTCAAATTGACTACATTTAAGTTAGAAAGCTTTTGTATGGGAAAAGGAAAAGGGCTATTTTTATGGGTTTTTCGGCAATTATTCCAATTTTTCCCGCCGTAAAAACCACCCCTGAACTTAAACTTATTTAACAAAGACGTGTTTTATTTAATTTCTGACCAACTGTATTCTGAAAACCATTATATCAGTGGCCACAAACCATAACCACTTAAGTCGAGTTATGACGAAAATAAGTTTTGTTCATAATCCTGTTCAAAATATCAAGATCTATTTTCATGGAAACGAGTTGATAAAATGGCAATAGATTAAATTGGAATGAAGTTCAGTGGCTGCGATACACAAACGCAGCAATCATGTGGAATATAAAAATTCTTTGGATAAAAATGAGTAGGAAAGAGAAGCATTTCTCAGGAAAAAGGGATATTATGAGCTTAAAACAATTCATAAGTCCTGACTTTCATTTCTTTTATGATAATCTTAATTTAACAGAACCTGGCAACGCCGATGATGTTTGAACAGTGATGTTAGTCACAAAAATAAAAAAATGCAAACAAAATAAAAAAAATTTAAATATAATTATAATAATCATATTCTTATTTTTCAAAAATTAATTTGTTTTATCTATTGAAATCATAGAACAACTATTTCTTGACACGTAAGTAAAAATATATGAAAAGTAACTTAAAATATGGCTAATTATTGGTAAGGAAAAGAACTTAACTCAACATAGGAAATCATATACCATATTCTCACACAAAGATTATAGACCTAAGTCGATATAAGAAATTGTTCTTCCCTAATATGCCAAAATAGCCTAACTCAACCTAAGCCTTTTGCTTTTTTTCTCCTAAATATGCCACAAAAGCCTAACTCGACCTATGATTTTTTTTTTTCAAGTTAAATAAGCCATAACAGCTTAAGTGTTTTTTTTTTCTTAAGTTGTCTTTTATAAAAATAATTTGATCTTAATTTCTAAAAAAGAGTTAATTTTCATCAATTTTGCATTACATTTTTTTTGAAATTACAATAAATTTTTTGTCAAACACGATCTAAAACTTCAAACTGTTCTGATGAAAAGTATGAAAATTTGACTAAAGCGGTTATGGCTTATGACCACCGATATGTACAGACGCATCTTAAGACAACAAATTTAAGGTTATCTATTTTTCTTCATATCGTATAACATGATTGATTGTATTGAAATAAAATCTCGTTAAGGCTAAGAAAATAAATATAAGCTCAAATGGAGCGACCTAATGCATTCCGCCCTCGAAGACAGAAATTTGGAATACTATTTAAAACAAAATCATAAGCAAGTAATTAAAAATAGGCTGGCGTGCGATCCACACTTAACACACTTAACCATTCCGTCTGTCGATTAGTCTTGCAAAAAAGGTTTGTAGGTTTTCTTGTTTTGTTCGAAAAGATATCAGTTGAATAATCCAAAACATTTAAAAATTGCCAACAGTATTTTGCATACTATGATAAAATAGTTTAATTTCATAATCTATTTTTGTTAACGAGATTTTTAGTCGCCAACCAATTTTTAGTAGAATTTACGTACTTTTTTTTGAAGATTTAATTTTTTTTCTATGAAAAAACCTTACCGTTGGATTTAAAAAAAAAAAATAATGAATGTCGAAAAAATATTTTCTGTGAGATAAAATAAGTTTTAAGCTAATATTGTTATTTTTTGGAAAGATATTATAGTCGGTAGTAAATTGTTACCAAGTTTAAGTATTGTTTTGTATAGGTTTTTATATTTTGTAAAAAAAAAACTGTCAATTCGATTTTTATCAAAATTTTATCGAATGTTTAAAACAATCTCATATATAAAATTCTCCTGTCACAGTGTTAGTTGCCATACTCCTCCGAAACGGCTTAACCAATTTCAATGAAATTTAGCATATACACTCGGTAGGTCTGAGAATAGGTTTTTATCTTTTTTTTATATTCCTACCAGCTGAGCCGACAAACGTTGTTTTGTCATATAAATAATTTCTAGAGAATATTTTGCTACAAAAAAATATTTAACTAATTGTAAGTGTGTAGGGATGTGGCATATAAGTGGGAGAGGTATAGAGCACTGTAAACGCTGACAAAAAAATATTATTCTACGATGTGGTGAGCTTTTTCAGCAATTAATGGTCGACAGGTAAGTAAAGATACAGAGCGAACGATCACGATACTTGCGATTTAATCTAAAAATAGGTGCGTTCGGAAGAATATATTTACCTACAAGACGTTATCATCACCAACGCCATCATACGTAGGCAGTCCACGCCTTTTGCAAGAATATGTCCAGGATGCTCTGATTTACGTTTTATATGAACGGCCGTGTTTACTTATCACGTTCACGTGTTATCCGAAATGATCGGAGATTACATCTTTACTATTGCCTGGCAAAATGCAATACATCGTCATGACATTACAGTACGTGTGTTCAGACAAAAATTGAAGTCTTGATAAATTTCATTACAAAATTACATTTATTCGGTCCAACACGTCCCACATCCAGCAGGATGTATAGCGTTGAATGGTAATAACGGAGATTACGTCATGCTCACATTTTGGTTTGGTTAGTCGATAAAATACGTCCTGCTGAAATCGACAGTTTAATTTCTGCGAAAATTCCAGATCCTTCTACTGATCAAATATTGTTCTATATTGTTACAACAAACATGATTCATGGCCCATGCGGCAATCTGAATCGGTTATCGCCTTGCATGGTAGATGGAAAGTGAACTAAAAGTTTTCCGAAAAATTTCACTAACTATACGATCCCAAATGCTTATCCAAATTATCTTAGAAGAAATCCCGACAATAGCGGACAATCATTTGTTAAAATATTAACAGCGTAGACATTGACATTGATAACCGTTGGGTGTCCCAATATTCGCCTCTGCTGAGTAAAACATTCAATGCTCATATTAATGTTGAGTTCTGCAGTTCAGTGAAGAGAATCAAATATTTGTTCAAGTATGTGAATAAAGGCAGTGACATGGGTGTATTTTGGATTGAAAGTACCAATTTTAATGCTCATCCGGTTAATAAAGATAATGAAAAAACACTTTATCAAATTGGCATGTACGTCAGCTCCAATGAAGCTGTTTGGCGTATCTTTGGTTTCCCAATTCATGAACGGGATCCAGCAGTTACGCATTTCGCCGTCGTTTATTTGACTAGCGAGGCAGCGTTTGATCGTGCTGTTAATCCAACAAAAACTACAGTCACTGAATTTTTTTAATTGTGTAATCTATTCAGAAGTACCACGCTATTTCACATAGGCTGCTAGAACAAAATGGATGCCTCGCAAGCAAGGTATGCCGGTTGATGCATGTCCCGGTTTATTCAAATCAAATACCTTGGGGCCATTATTTTTAGTCAACCCAAGGCAGACTGAGCGCTTCTATATTCTAATGTTATTTGTTAATGTCACCGGTCCATTATCATTTCAAGATAGCAGGGTTCAACTGTACAGCTAAATAAGTTCGCTTACTATTCGCTACAGTGCTGACTACATATTTCCCGGCCTTTCCCACTTATATAGCACATCGTAACACACTTACAATTAGTTCGTTATTTATTTCTAGCAAAATATTCTCTAGAAATTATTAATATGACAAGATAGCGTTTGTTGGGTCAGCTATTATCTATATATATAAAACTGAAATCAAGCAAAAGAGGAAATCTTTGTTACGGTTTGGCTTCGAAAATTCTTATCCAATTGTCACGCAGTTTTTCTTTAAATGAAATAATTATATCACGACGCATGTTTTAGGCATAAATAATGTCCGATAATATAGGTCAATAATTTGCTATACATATGAAATCCAAACATCACTTACTCACTGATCTCACGTTTCGAAAGGAAATATTAATGCCAATTGCAATTTCTGTCGTGCATTCACATAGCCTAAAGAACCGCCAGGTCTCTACTGTTCAGGAGGAAAAGTTTTATTGGCAAAAATTGCTGATCCACCGGAACCATTAAAAAACTATTTTGAATCATTTTCATCTAGATACTAGACATTTTCTTGATATGATTAGAGTTTACAATTCTGCTTTCTAAATGACGTCATTTAGTGGTAATGAGTCTTGGATATTTTATGCCTACAGTTCAGTTGTGCTTAAAGTTCAGGGTCAAGTCTATAATTTAGCTGGATCACTTTCACCAAACAACTCTGACGAACCGAAATGTTTTCAAATATATATTCTTTCAGGCCCATCAACAAACTTAACTTTCTATTGATAATTTGACTGATCAAGATAATGCTATTGATATTCCAATTGAATGTTTGAATTCTTTGATTACATCAAGACTTCCTCCGCATAAACTGGACTTGAAAATTGGGGCTCAAATAATACTTATGAAGAATTTTAATGCACTTAAATTATGCAATGGTACTTGGTTACGGATAGTAACTATGCAGAGGAACGTGATTGAAGCTAAAATTCTTTCCGGCTCAGCCCAAGGTCAAGTCGTTTTCATTCCCAGGATACCGATGATTACTAACGAATATATATTTGACTCAAAAATCAATTAAACCAACTTTTAGTATTGTTTTGTAGGAAAAATGAAAATTCGATTTTTCTCAAAATTGTACCGAATGTTGAAAACAATATTTCTAATAAGATAAAACTAGTTTGAAGCCATAGTTTCTTCTCGAATTAAGGGACGTACACGCGCACGCACAGACATCTTTCTAAAAATCTTTTATTTCGACTCTTCGGAACGTGAAACGTCGAGAAATGTCAACATATTTCATTAAACAAATCGGACCGATTGCAATAAAAATTTTAAAAAGTAATATTTTATCTCAGACGATTTATATCCGAATTCCAGTTTTCTTAAAATAATTATTAAATATGCTAGAATTTAAGAGAACATCTTTCTATTATACCATAAAACCAATATATGGGTAAATACAATGACGTGTCCATATTAAAAGTAAGAAATATTAAAATTCTTATTTTTTAAAATGTAAACAAGTTACATTCAAAAAATATCGGATATGAAATCTTTGTTCTATAATGGACGTAAATATTTTAAATAAAACTTGGAATAAATAAGACAAGAAGCTTTAAAAGCAGCAAATTCGAAAAGACGAGAACTTGTTATCTAATGCACACGTAAACAAAAAAAATAAATAATGCTTCATAAATGGAATAAAAGGGATACAAAGTAAGAATGGCTTCTATATTATCACATTTCAATTATTAATAAGTTTTTATTTAAAAAAAATCTGCATTCTCAACTTTTAATCGAACTGATGCAAATTAAATTCTTATCTATTATTCTCTCATGATTATCCAAATGTTTTATAAAAACAAAGAGCCCCCACTATGAAGGGAAAAAATCATCTACCCAATTTGTATTTTATTTATTCTTTTCCATCTACAGATTGCATTATGTGATGTTTCCCTGAACATTGAACACTCTCATTGCCTTGCCCCCACCTATAACAATCCATTAGTTTCATTTCTCAAAAAAATAAAAACATTAAAAAAGAAAGGAAGCTAAGAGCAGCTATAGAAAACTGTATACAAAAACCCAATGATCCATGTTATTCATAATTTTGCCTGCACAAATAGACCAACCATCATCATATCCCTCCGTGCCCGTTTTCCAAACACTTCTTCTATCACTTAAATTTACAAAAGTGAACTTTACATTCAATCGGCCATCAGAATCCAGGGATGAGAAAACAAGGACGACAACGAGAATGAAGACGGGAAGGACTACCCTAACTCTTCTGGAGAATGAGATGAGAAGCGTACTTTGCCAATACACTCTTGTTCTTGTTCACTTCACTTCATTTCATTTCACTTCACTCAACTCCACTCAGAGAGAAGGAACACAAGAATAAATAAATACAAAATCTTAAGCAGATACACAGGACTCGGTATCTTACAAGAATTGGATAGGAACAAAAAGTGCAGATACACAATATTAAATATTTGTTAAGTAATATTGAAAACGATGAAAGATTGATGCCTCTGTGTTTTCTTTGCATTCCTCCTGTTTTTTTAGTGTATTCCTTTTTTCGCTGTTGTTCTTGTCTCTTCTATACCACTTCAACTCCACCCAGCATCACAAGCTCAACACCCAACACAAACTCTAGAGTCATCCATCTATCGACTGCGAGTTAGAAGGACTATCGCATCAGGAGCAGGAAAAAAGGATCATCACTAAAACGAGGAAAAGTAACATGGTAACAAAGGAAATTTATTATCGCCAATCCATCCTCGAATAAAATGAAAGATATGCCGAAGGATGAAGGATGCAAAGGATGCGAAGGAGTAAAACAACACTGGATGGAGAGGTGATGGCTTGGCTGTGCTGATGTTATTGTTTGTGTGTGTTATAAGAAAAAAAACCGAATACCAATGTAAACATCTTAGTCATTCGGTTTGTCATTTGCCTTTGCCTTTTTACCTTCCTCCCTCCTGGGATGCTCCTTGTCAAACAAAATTGGGCGGATAAAAGCCAAACAAAACCCAAATAACAAGGAAGAAAATAGAAGACTAACAAACGAAATTTCTATTCGCAAATAAAAATAAATATATAACAACAAAAAAATGGTACAGCGACGCGAAGGGGTAAGAAAAAAAAATGTTTTATTGTCTTTTTGGTAATGTGTATGTCCTTCAAACCCTTCGTTTCGTTATAGCCTTTTTGAGATCGTTTTGAGGAGTTTAATATATCAACATACGAGTAAGTATGTGCACTTTTTATGGGGAAATCATTTTTAGTATAATCCCAAATCCCAGCATTTAAAAGCAGTTTTGATTTAAATAGGCTGTGGGTATAGGATATGGGCAGGAAAATGGGCATTGTCAAGGGAAGATTGATTAAATCAATGGAAATGCAAATTGTTCCTTTTTTTAAAATAAGATTTGATCCTTATGACTAAGCCTTAACTCAATAAATTCTGAGTTATTCCTGTAGAAAAAATAAAATCATACATTTTTGTCTTTTTGAAAAGGGAATTCAAAAACCCTATACTTTTAATCATTGAAAGGCGTTCTATAGATTAGTTGAATTTTTGTTCACTGCATAATTTTCTTAGAAGATTTTGGGTTTTTTTTAGATTTAATTTGAAATATTATGGCATTATTAAAATAGAGCCTGTGATGTGATCAACGCTGATTACTCCTCATTTTTTCCTCAAACTTGCATTAATATTAATCTAAAATTGAATCTTAAGGAAATAAACCTATCAAGATATTCCATACCAACCAGTTAACTAAGAAGTACCTTTGTAAGGACTTGAAGAAAATTACTTAGATCGAACAATAATTTCCTAATGTTTATGATAAAATAAGTTTTAGGTGAAAATATTTCCTTCTTGTCAAGACATTTGAGTTGAAAATCATTTTTTAATAATTTTCAATTGTATTTTTTTTGGTTTTCATTTATTGTAAGAGATATATTACTAGTTTACTTACTTTACAACAACTGATCTGCAGTCTTCCTCTACTGCACTGTCCAGTGGGTATGGATTCGAAGATTTTCTGGGCCGGAACATTGGTTTCCATGAGCTCGACGTGACCCAGCCATCTCAGTCGTTGGGCTTTGATCATTTTGGTTAAGTCTACGTCACTGCACGGGATCGTAGATCAGACTAAGAACTTTTCTCTCAAAACGACCCCATTTGTTATAGTTCATGCTTCTGCAACGTATTTTTGGGACGGGGATGGTAAGAATTGTAGATAGCACATTTTGGTTGCTCGGAGAGGGTCTTGCAACTCAATTGCTTTCTTAACCCAAAGAAACAGCGGTAAGTAAGAGTAATTCTTCATTTGATCTGGTGTTGTTTTCTGCGTTCATAGTGGAGCATAGTTCGACAAGGTTCTTCACCACTTTAAAGTTACGTCCGTCGATGTAGACGTTTTGACCGAGACCATTTTTGCCGTCTCTGTCTCAATACTCACAAAAGCCCAGTTAAAATCAATGAACATTGGTGGGTAGGCAGCTAAAAGGTAGAAGACGGACATAGTATACTGTTTATCCCGTTCGACAGCGTTCCTGTGTGACTTGATATAAAACGTCAATCACTATAAACGAGGTATAACAAAAAAGAATCAGACTTTTAATAACAAAACGCGCATCTTGAACAGCTGAGTAATTTTTTCTATGAATTAATGGTTGGAAATTTAAGTTATGAAATAAATTTAAGTTCAATTAACAATGCTGAGACCAAGACGATCGAATATTTCCCGACAAAACCGTAACACAGGAAGGATACGAAACACTGCAAATTAAAGGACTGAAGAAGAACAAGAAATAGCACGTAAACAGCGCAGCGTTAGTATGGGTCGACTTCGTGCTTCTGAATCACAAGGGTAAAGTGAGGCAGCCCATAAACGGCTCGGTTGGGGATGCAAAATCGTCGAACAAACAACAGAGGTCAACAAATAAATAATTTGCAACGCAGAACAAGAAATATAATACGTGCTGATTTGAATCGAGCAGCGTTAATAATTCCAACAATATTTACAGCTTGCATCCTAGCGTTTACATTGCCTTCGTTGACTTCGCCACCTGAGCTATTGTATTCACTGCTTTGTGGCGAAACAAATGAAACGTGCATTAGAAGCACTTAACCGAACATTAAAAGATTTACGCCAGGACTAAAAGATGTTTTGGAGGAGCAGTGCATTTACTGTCTGGCGATTTCCGCCAAAAATTCCAAGATCTACGGCTGCACACGAAATAAACGCTTGATTCAAATTGTCGAATCTATGGCGCTATATGAAGAAACTGCAGCTAACACCGAACATGAGAGTTGCATTGCTTAATGATACATCTGCAGAAGATTTCTCTGAGCAATTGATGACTATCAGCAATCGTCAAGTACCTGTCGAGGAATCGAGCGGATTGATTTCATTTCGAAATTATTTCTATAGTTTTGTCTCGTCAAAGGACGAACTTATTAACGATGTATTTCCAAACATTATTTCTAACTAGAAAAATAATTTATGGTTGGAAGAATGCATTAATTAAAATCTATCGATTGCGTCATATTGAATTTTTAACCTCCTTGGATGTGCTGGCTTATCACCGCACAATTTACGCCTAAAGGTTGGCTCGTTAGTCACAGGCTTCGAAACATAACAAACCAAAACTGTGTAGCACTGCGAGTTTGGTGGTTAAAAAATTGATGAACAATGCAATTTACGCGACGATACTGAAAGGAAAATTCAAAGGTGATGAAGTTCTTATTCCGAGTATCCCGATGATCCCAACCAGCACGCCGTTTGAATTTAAAAGACTTTTAATTCCCGATCCGTCTTGAATTTGGAATTACCATCAACAAATCACAAGGCCAATTCTATAATGTTTGTGGTTTGAATCTCAAACATCCATGTTTTTCCCATAATAAATTATAAGAAGAGAACCCGTGGCATGATGGTTAGTGCGTTGGACTGTCATGCCAGAGGTCTTGGCTTCAATCGCTTCCTGTGCCATCATAGATTTTTTCACAGGTACTGTCTATTGCAAGGAATTGACAAATTTTAAAAGAATAATTCTTGCCATGAAACATGCTTTCTCAAATTGGCCGTTCGGATTCGGCTTAGAACTGTAGGTCGACTCCATCCCAGTACTCGCACACAGGAATGGTTGAGAGTTGTAAGTCTCTAGGCCCTAGTTTCCAACGGACTCTGGCCCCACCCAATTTATTTTTAACTTCCCATATGAAGTTATTATAATGGGTCCGATTTGTCAAATTGAAAATTTTTAAATTTCTGAACGTTTCAAGGTCCCTAGAGTCGAAATAAAAGATTTTTAGAAAGATGTCTGTGCGTGCGTGTGTACGTACGTTCGTACGTCCGTACGTTCGCGACGTTTTTTTCGTCGTCCATACCTCAAGAACCAGAAGAGATATCGATTTCAATTAAATTTTTTTATACAGATAAAAAGGGTGGTGGGTTGTTTTTTACCATCGCAGTTTGAAAAAAAGATGAACATTTTGGTTAACCCTAAATAACTTACGAACCAAAAACGCTAGAGTCTTGAATTAAATTTTAAATAATATATTGTGACATAATATCAAAGCAATATATTTTTTGAAAAAAATCTATTTAACGGTTTTTTATAAATCAAAAAAACTGAAAAAAAAATTTGTCACCTCCAAAATTTTACGACTAAAATATGATTTCATCTCCAAAACAATGTTGTCCAACGAAGAATAATGTTTTTGACATCTGATAAAATTTTGAGAAAAATCGAATTGACATTTTTTTATAAAATGTAAAAATAAAAAAAATTATTACTCAAAGTTGGTAAAAATTGATTATCTATTCAAATATCTTTTCAAAAACATGCAATTTAGGCTTCAAATTTATTATATCTTATAAGAAATATTGTTTTCAACATTCTGAAAAATGTTGAGAAAAATCCAATTGACAGTTTTTTTAACAAAAAATAAAAACCTAAAAAAAATAATAAAAGTTCGTAAAAATTTACTTTCGACTCAAATATCTTTTCAAAAATTAAAAATATTGCCTTCAAATTTTTTTTATTTCACAGAAAATATTGTTTTCGATATTCAGTAATTTTTATATAAAAATCCAACAATCCATTTTTCCATAAAAAATAAAATCTACAAAAAATAGTACGCAAATTTAGTAAAAATTGATACGAGTACATATAGACAAGCTTTTAAGCAAGAGAAATCGACAGACGGGATGGGATGTTATCAGTGTGGGTCACATCCCAGTCTCTCTTTTGATTTCAATTTGATGCTCAGTCCGACTCCATCCAAAGAATTGTTGCCCATTATCACCATACTGAAATCTTCATTGCGAGCGATTGCAATGTACACAAGCCAAGGAAAACCTGATTGAATTTTTCAGGAACTTTAACTGGTCATTATGCTTCCTCGATAGTGACGTGGATTCCGGCACAGATATGGTTACAAATTTAAAACTTTGTGGAATGAAACATTTTATCCCGAACTCATGGTTTGATTTGAGCTGTAAAGAGGTTATTAGATTTAGAGATGTAAGTTTCCGGATTTATAAAGCCAACCCCACTGAGAAAAACCGGAATAAGTTCAAACAAGCTAGAAAGACCTGTAACATTCATATTCGACGTACCAAATTTTTGCATGACCAGAAATTAAGGCACAAAATACTACAATGTCCCAAAGCTAGTAAAAACTTCTGGTCATTTGTAAAAAACGTACGAAACACCCCATCATCCTCGTGTTAATTCGACGCTACCTGAGAGTGTCATGACCATGAGTCCTCGTGTTCTTGAGAGCGTAAACGATTTTATGGGATAAATCTTCTTTCGCACACGTACAGTTGCAAGAGTACTGAAAGACCTAGACATACACGAAACCGCTGGCCCGGATAGTAATCCCGCTATTATTCTGAAGAGGTGTTCTTCAACGCTGTCAATACATCTTCGTAAGCTTTTCCATCTTTCCTCCTCTGCAGGTCTCTTTACGAGCGAATGGAAAACAGCACTTGTACAGCCTATCTCCAAAAAAATCGAATCCTCCTCCCCTCTAACTACCGTCCGTCCAATAGCACTCACGTCCCTTCTTTCCAAAGTCATGGAAACGCTGATTAATTCAGCTTAAGAAATATCTCGAAGAACGGAAGCTTCTTAATGACCGGCAGTATGGCTTTTGTAGCAATAGGTCCACTGGTGATCACATAGTTTATCTCACGGAGCAGTGGAACAAATCTAGTAGGATAATTGCACTTGATATTTCAAAGGCATTTCATAGAGTTTGAAACCAAGCTCTCTTATCGAAAATGCGTGCTTTTGGTTTTGATGAATCTCTTCTTCGTTGGATTCGAAATTACCTTTCTTACCATTCAATACAAGTTGTATTTGACGGATTCAAAGTCTGAAATTCATAAAATAAATGGTGGTGTTCCCCAGGGCTCCGTTTTGTATCCGATTCTCTTCCTTTTTCGAATATAAATCCCATATTTGGTCAAGTGCCCCTAAAACAAGTTTGAATATTTTGGACAGGATCCAAAAAAGAGTTTTGAAAATGATAGGCAATAGTCGATATCCGAAATAGTTACGTAACTCAAACACCGCCGCCATGTTTCTTGCCTTTCATTGTTCTACCGATTTTTTTATAAACAGTGTTCTGTCGAATTAGCCAGTTGCATTTCTTCCCTTAAACAATTCAGCAGTAATACTCGTACTTCTAGGAATGCTCATCAGTTTACCCTTGAACTCAGTTTTGGTCGTACTGTCAAATATAGAGATTTTTTTACCGCAAATCAAGAATTTGAAATGCTTTGTCCAACTCTGCTTTTCCCTATCATTTTACTATTAAAAACTTTAAGACCAATGTTCATCGGTATCTCCATTTTCCTCCTTTCTATTTTCGTAAAGCTCGCACTATGTTTAAACTTTAAACATGATAAGGGTATTAATAGCCCCTTGAGTGCTTGTCAACTATAAAAAAAAGAATGATACCTGGCTATGACAGAATCACCATTTTTCTAGTAAGTTTGAAGAATTTGTGTGCGTTCTGCGATAATTAAGTGATTCTCGTAAATTTCAGACTTTCAACTGAGAAAAAAAAACGGTTTAAGAACTTAGTTTGACAGGTGTCGAATTCCAGGCCTATAGTTTTGAAACCTTAAAATGGATAACGCTTTATTTACAAAATGTTCATTGAAAATATGAGTTATCATTAAAAGGCTCTGTCCTTAATGTCCTACCTTCAGTGTAACATTGACATAAACCAGAGTTTGAATCAATACATTTGATAAGTTAGTTTTGTTGCAGAAAAGAGTCACCAGGGCATCGTTCTCTTCAAGGTGTATTGCGACCAAATTTAACAAACATTTAAATGAAATGTAGTACACAATTATAATTTCCTTAAACGCTTAAGTTTTATCGATTTCCAAACCCTTAAGCAGACATTCGAGGTGTCCTTAAATAAAATTAAATTTAACCTTCAAAAAAACAAAAGCCTAAATGCTAAGCCATTTATGAATCCCTTTCAGCCAGACATAACTATACTACATAAAGCAAGCTTTATAATAGTCGTTTATGATGTCCTTTCGTTAAACAAGAAGTCTTCTAATCCAATCACTTAAACTACCTACATATACATTTTTATCATAATTTATTCTCAATGAAAATATCCTTTTACCAATTGGCCGTCATAACTTTTATATAACTTCAATGCGAATAAAGGAGTCTTTATAGAGGTACTTTCATACCGGGTATGGATCATAAACACATTTTCATTGAGGTCATTAAAATATTTATAGTGTTTCTTCGTCAATGACTGTGGCGTGGCTGGCGGCTCGGCAGCGGCGGCGGTGGCAATGTCGCGTCGGTAGAACGAATTTTAGTGGGAACAAAGAAATCCCATCATACACGCACAAAACGGTGTCCATTTCGCGTGTCATTGCGTTCCTTTCAGTTTTATTATCCTTTATATTATATGCATTGTGTGTATATGCTGACGATACATACGATATATATGACGAATTGGTTTATAAGCCAAATACAATTTATTTATTGAAACATGAATTGGACTACAAAAATAAAAATGAAAACACACTGAATAATCAAACCAATGTGATTGCTGTCATTCCATTCATTTGATGTGAAAAAGGAGTTGATTCGATGTGAGTAAGAGTTAGTAGGTTTAATGGTTTATCCTGCAAGGCAATTCAACAAAATTTTATGCGACGAAGAAGCCATGTTATGGTAGATCTTCAGCTTAAGAGACAAAACGTAGATAGATTGAACATTCAAGGAAACTCTCGGCATACTGAACTTTAAGTGCTGCAAGGAATTTTGAATGTTTTGATAAAATTGGATGTAGGTATACGAAAAGTAGGTTTCCTACTTTATACACCTTTGACTATGTGGTATGTAGATCTTAGGTGTGTATGTATTTTATAGTTTTGTTTCTATAAAGTTTGAGTTAGTGTTTTAGTTTTGACACTTAAGCACGTTTTTCAAGAAGTATAGGTATAGGTAAACTTACCTATAAGCACATACGACACATAGACATATTAAATACTCTCTCGTATAGCTTAGTTCAAGTTGTTATATATTTGATGAGACTTAAGGATGTTTTTGGTTAAGTGTGTCATCAAAATGTAAAATGTTTTCAATATAATGTACTTATAGTACATATAAAGGCTTCGTCATCATGAAGGCAAGAAGGTAGATAATTTTATAAGAGAAAATTATGTTATCACACCCGAGGTGGGTAAACTTAATTTGTTTGAAAATTTAACTTCGAGATTTATTGGAGTTGATTTACATGCATTTAAAATTGATTGAAAATTCATTTTAGAAATTATATTAGATATTTACTTGAGTTTACTGCCAAAGGACATTAAATTTAATATATGCATTATAAGATTAATTGAATAAGTTATTGTTGCACTTTGCAAATATTCTTCACAAATTAGTTTAAATAAAGGGTTATACACTAAGAGGTTTAATTTTGATATAAGAAAAAGAGTGATTTTCTAAGAGAGTTTGTAGAACATTGTCGTAGACCTTACCTTTCACATGGCCCAATAAGGACACGGAATTTCGACAATAAAAAAAACAATATTATTAAAGCTACATCTGTCAAATTTGCTAATTTATTCAGTTTTTTTTCTTTAAATCGAATAAGTATTCAACAAAAATAAAAACAATAACAAAATTTGTTAACGAGTTTCACTCATTTTTTTGTCGAAATAATCATACTACCGAAAGGACTTTTGCAGTGTGATTAGGTATCGAATTAATTCACACGTGAAAATCTACGAAATGCAGGATCTATCCGTAGATCACAACTTGACAAATTTACGTCTTGTTGTTAATCTGGACACATACAAAATGTAACGCACTATAAACAATATCAAGCGTCTGTTTGCTGAATGGGCCCTGAACAGTGGCGATTTCTGCTCATGATCTCAGGGTTAGCTACTTTCTTCTAGAAGTTGAAGATACGTTTTCAAGAATAATACATAAATCATTTTATTCAAATTGTCCGCAGTCCGACCTAAATTTAAATCGATGAGTGCAGTAAAAGTTTTATGATTTTTTTTTTTAAAGTAATAAATATAGATATTTGGGACTTTTAATGAATGTAGGACGAAGCTATACACTCTGGCTGTCGGATTCTATCAGAAATGTGATCGTCTAAAACGTCAGCAACAGTTTTGATTAAATCATTTGGGATAGCAATTGAAGAACTTTAAGAACTGTTGGTCGCACAATTTTTTGTAATATTATGTTGGACACTTAAAGCTACGGCTTTCATAGTCTAACCAAAGGTAACTTATTTAATTACATATTGCAAATGGGAGACACTTAGCTTGTGCTTTCTCTGAAGTATGGTTAGAGTGTTCATATAGTGCACATCTGAGGAACTCAGACAAAAAGAGATGCTGCAAAAAAGCAAACAAGATCAACAAAATAATTGGTAATATTTTATATTGAATATTGATTTTCACGTAAGGTTCGAGTGTACTCCCTGTTTCAATACTTGTGTGTTCACTTTAAATTTGTAGATCACTCATTATTAGTTCTGTTTATCTGTAAGATATGGTCCGAAGAAAGCATGCCCAATGAATGGAACCTCAGTATTGTTTGCCGATCCGGAAAAAAGGAGACCCTCTTAACTGCACCAACTATAGAGGAATCAGTCTACTTCACATCGCCTATGAAATCTTCTCTACCGTAAAATGTGAACGTCTAAAGCCCATCGTCAATAACCTGATAGTTCCTTATCAGTGTGGATTTACACCAGGAAAGTGCACAGTTGATTAAATATTCACATTACGGCAGATCCTGGAAAAAAAAAACCCAAGAACATCAAATCGACACCCACCATCTTCTCATCGATTTCAAGGCCGCATATGACAGCATCTATACATGGACCAGCTGTATAGAGACATGTCTAGTTTTGGCATCCCTGCCAAACTCGTCCGTTTATGCAGGATGACCATGGAGAATTCACGCTGCTATATAAAGGTTGGAAACAACTTAACAGAACCTTTCGATGTCAAAAAAGTTTTTAGACATGGTGATGCGCCGTCATGTGATTTTTTAACATCGTGCTTAAAAGAATAGTGCAGAGCTCACACGTCATCACTAGAGGCACTATCTTTCAAATGAGGGCAAAACAAAGTACATGCTGTCATCAAGAAAGGACCTACAACACCGACGTCTTGGTCAAAACGTCACCATCGACAGACGTAACTTTGAGGTAGTCAAGAACTTCGGTCTATCTAGGCTCCGCTGTAAACGCAGAAAACAACACCAGCGCTCAGATCAAACGCAGAATAACTCTTGCTAACCGCTGTTTCTTTGGACTAAGAAAGCAATTGAGTGGTAAAGTTTTGACTAAAGTGTTGCTATATAAGACCCTTATCATCCCCGTCCTGCTATAGGTGCAGAAGCATGGACTATGACAAAAGCGGATGAAAGCACCTATAGGGTCGGTTCGAGAGAAAAGTTCTTCGTGTTATTTACGCTCCCGTATGCATCGAAGGGGAATGGAGGAGAAGATGGAACGACGAGCTGTATGGGCTGTACAGCGACGTAGACTTAGCCAGAAGGGTAAAAGTCCAACGACTAAGATGGCCGGGTCACGTAGAGCGTATGGAAACCAATGCTCCGGCCCGAAAGGTCTTCGAATCCACACCCACAGGACAGCGCAATAGAGGAACACCGTGGAAAGTGACCTCACCCAACTTGGAGCGCGAAACTGTAGACATCTAGCTAGGGACCGAGCTAGATGGAGAAGTTTGTTGGGTGAGGCCCTAGTTCACACAGGACTGTAGAGCCACCTTAAGTAAATAAGTAAGCATTATTATTTTCTCCTAAAACCATATTGTTGAAAATGGTTTCTCTATTAATTTTTAAATTTTGATCTTTACTTGAGAAGTATTGTAGATTCTATTTTAATTTCCACAAAAAGAGACTGGGATGCGACCCACACTGATAACTTCCCATCTCATCTGTCGATTTGTCTTAATTAAAAGTTTGTCTATATGTACTCGTATCGGACTATTGGATTTTTATATAAAAATTACTGAATATCGAAAACAATATTTTCTGTGAAATAAAATAAGTTTGAAGCCAATATTTTAATTTTTTAAAAACTATTTGAGTCGGAAGTAAATTTTTTACAAGTTTTAGTATTGTTTTTTTTAGAAATTTATTTTTTGTAAAAAAACTGTCTTTTCAATTTTATTTAAGAAATTTATCGAATATTGAAAACAAAATTTCTTATAGTATAAAATTAGTTTGAAGCCAATAGTTTAAAATTTTAAAAAGATATTTGAGTCGAAAATCAATTTTTACCAACTTTTGATAAATTTTTCTTAGGTTTTTAATTTTTTGTAAAAACACTGTCAATTCGATTTTTCTTAACGTTTTTCAAAATGTTGAAAACAATATTTCCTATGAGATAAAATAAGTTTGAAGCCTAAATTTCAAGTTTTTGAAAAGATATTTGAGAAATGTCAAAATTTTCAATTTGACACATCGGACCCATTATAATAACTTCCTATGGGAAGTTAATAAAAAAATATTTTTCATTACCGAATAAAATTAAAAATTAAAAAAATAAGGCTAGGATGCGACCCGCACTGATAACTTTCCATCCCGTCTGTCGATTTGTCTTGCTTAAAAGTTTGTCTATATGTACTCGTATCAATTTTTCCCAAATTTGAGTACTATTTTGTATAGATTTTATTTTTTATGAAAAAACGGACTATTTATAGAAAAATTACTGAATATCGAAAACAATATTTTCTGTGAAATAAAATAAGTTTGAATACAATATTTTTAAATATAAATAATTTTTACCAACTTTGAGTAATGTCTTTTTTAGATTTTTATTTTGTATAAAAAAACTGTTAAATTGATTTTCTCAAAATTTATCAGATGTCAAAAACATTATTCTTCGTTGCATAAAATTGTTTTGGAGATGAAATCATATAATAGTCGTAAAATTTTGGAGGTGACAATTTTTTTGTTCGATTTTTCGATTTATAAAAAAACCGTTAAAGGCATTTTTTTTTTTCAAAAAATATACTTCTTTGATATCACGTTACAATATATTATATAAAATTTAATTTAAGTCTCCAGCATTTTTGTTTCGTAAGATATTTAGGGTGAACCAAAATTTTCAGCTTTTTCACCTAAAAAAAATTATTAAAAGTCGGTAAAAATTGATTTACGACTCAAATATCTTTTTAAAATTTTGAACTATTGGCTTCAAACTAATTTTATCCTATAAGAAATTTTGTTTTCGACTTTCGATAAAATGTTTTAAGAAATCGAATAGACAGTTTTCTTACAAAAAATAAAACTCTAAAAAAAAACAATACTAAAACTTGGTAAAAATTATTTATATTTAAAAATATTGTATTCAAACTTATTTTATTTCACAGAAAATATTGTTTTCGATATTCAGTAATTTTTCTATAAATAGTCCGTTTTTTCATAAAAAATAAAATCTATACAAAATAGTACTCAAATTTGGGAAAAATTGATACGAGTACATATAGACAAACTTTTAAGCAAGACAAATCGACAGACGGGATGGAAAGTTATCAGTGCGGGTCGCATCCTAGCCTTATTTTTTTAATTTTTAATTTTATTCGGTAATGAAAAATATTTTTTTATTAACTTCCCATAGGAAGTTATTATAATGGGTCCGATGTGTCAAATTGAAAATTTTGACATTTCTCGACGTTTCAAGGTCCCTAGAGTCGAAATAAAGGATTTTTAGAAAGATGTCTGTGCGTGCGTGTGTATGTACGTTCGTACGTCCGTACGTCCGTACGTTCGCGACGTTTTTTTCGTCATCCATAGCTCAAGAACTAGAAGAAATATCAACTTCAAATAAATTTTGTTATACAGATAATAAGGCAGAAAAATGCAGAAAGGGCTCTCAAAAAAATTGCGTGATTGGTTTTTTTACCATAGCAGTTTGAAAAAAAGGTGAACATTTTGGATAACCCTAAATATCTTACGAACCAAAAACGCTAGAGACTTGAATTAAATTTTATTTAATATATTGTAACGTGATACCAAACAGGAATATTTTTTGAAAAAAATCAATATAACGGTTTTTTTTATAAATCAATAAAACTGAAAAAAAAAATTTGTCACCTCCAAAATTTTACGACTGAAATATGATTTCATCTTTAAAACAATTTTGTGCAACGAAAAATAATATTTTTGACATCTAATAAAATTTTGAGAAAAATCGAATTGACAGTTTTTTTACAAAAAATAAAAACCTAAAAAGAAATGTATAAAAGTTGGTAAAAATTGATTTTCGACTCAAATATCTCTTCAAAAATTTTAAATATTGTTTTGGACATTTGGTAAAATTTTTAAAAAATTCGAATTGACAGTTTTTTTACAAAAAATAAAATTCTAAAAAAATAAAACTAAAACTTGGTAAAAATTTACTTTCGGCTCAAATAGCTTTTCAAAAATGAAAAATATTGGCTTTGAACTTATTTTATTTCAGAGAAAATATTGTTTTCAGTAATTTTTATAAAAAAATCCAACAGTCAGCTTTTTCATACAAAATAAAATCTACAAAAAATAGTGCGCAAATTTGGTAAAAATACATATAGACAAAATTTTAAGCAAGACAAATCGACAGACGGGATGGGAAGTTATCAGTGTGGGTCGCATCCCAGCCTCTTTTTTTATTATAATTTAGTATTTTGTAGGAACCGATAGGAGTCTTTTTTGTGTGTGTATTTATATGTCTATGTATATTATTAGGTTCAAGGAAGTAACTCTAAACAGTAACTCAACATCATTAAGGTCAATAGTAAAAAGCCATGATCTGACGTTTTTGAGATCTACGTGCAAACGGAACATTGAAGAGTGCTAAATTATTTACTTGTAAGGTGAATACATAAAAATTTCTAGATGGTACATTGCCGCTATGTATAAAGAATTCTCTCAAAACTTTGAAAACATAAAGATGTCTAAGAGGCAGGATGCGCAGATCGCAAAAAAGAGGCCAGCTATGTGCGAATCGATTTCTACCGCATATGATTCATACGATATGTTTTGAAGCAACCAAGTGTTCATGTAAACGACTCCCTAATTAACTATACCGTATTGCAGTTTTGATTAAACAAGTCCGTAATAAATCATTGACAAAACACTTTGTGAACAGTAAGGTTTTAAAGGATACATTTTTCGAGTTACTAAAGCCAAGTAGGTTCTTGCTGTTTCAATTTGATACTTCCAGTTCAGTTTTTTGTTGATTTGTACCCCTAAATATTTAAATGAATCAACAAAATTAATTTTAAAACAGGTTTTCGAGAAAAGATTAGAAGCTTGTAAATTGTCTCTTACACAAATATGTAGCGTTAAACAAAATTGTTTACAATCGTATTAATGATAAGAAACTTCGTAGTCATCAAAAGTGTATCCTGATGTCTCAAAATGCATCATTTTAGTTTTTTCACTCATTATTAGTTTGTGAGCTGCAAACCAGGTTCTGAGCATTTGAATGTCCTCATTCATCCTAACTATACATTCAAAAGGTGTTTTTTTCCGCACAAGTGAAAGCAATATCATCAAAAGAGCTATTTAATTACCGTTAAACCCTTGTTGAAGGGAGTTCATATAAATAAGAAACAATAATGGCCAAAGAACAGATCCCTGTGGAACTCCATTCTTTATAAGAACCGATGTACTAAAAACTCCATTTACACGAACCTTTTGCTCTCTACCTACCAAATAAGATTTAAACCACTCATAAGTAGAACCCCTAAACCCCGCATTATAAAGTTTGACTAATAGCAAATCGTGGTCTACCATGTCGAATGCTTAGGTCATATCAATGAAAAGTGCCATATTTGATTGATTTTGTTTAACACCATTGTATAAGTTACAGCATAGTTCTAAAATAGCATCTTCAGTGGATTTACCGGATCTAAATACAAACTGGTCGGATTAAAAATGGCAATTTTTTTCTAAAAATTAAAGCATTCGCAATAAAGTTTTAATAAATGAGGTGTCATCCAGACTTTTAAAATTTGTTTTGTATGTCTAAAAGAAACAAATTAAGAAGAATCTTTGATGTGTTTATCTAAAACTGTGTTAAATTAAAAAAAAAAGCTTCACTGCTTCCCAAAATTCATACCTTAACTTTTCCCGAAGACAAAAGTCCGTCCGAACTTTATCTTTTCTTGTTATAAGGATTTGATTATCGGAGCTATGTTTGCACATAATATAAATAAATATGATTTAAAATCATGAAAATAATATTTTTATTTTTAAAATCATTAAATCATTAAATGAAAATAAAAATAAAAATGAACCAGCATAGTGTTCAAATATGCGTTTCGCCCCGGTACAATGGTTGGGCTCATCAGAAGATGACCATTGCACTTTGTCTTGACGCATATTTTCTCGAATAAATCGAGATTCCATATAATATGAGCTACAAAGAGCTACTGCGAATTATATGGTTGCTACAAGTCTTCATAGAAGATAAATTGTAGCTGTTTTTATTTCCTTGCTAAGGGATTTAAGAAGATGAAATGGGAACAGTCGAACTGTTTGTTCCGAACACCAATTATTTTAATAAATATGATTTAAAATCATGAAAATAATATTTTTATTTTTAAAATCATTAAATCATTAAATGAAAATAAAAATAAAAATGAACCAGCATAGTGTTCAAATATGCGTTTCGCCCCGGTACAATGGTTGGGCTCATCAGAAGATGACCATTGCACTTTGTCTTGACGCATATTTTCTCGAATAAATCGAGATTCCATATAATATGAGCTACAAAGAGCTACTGCGAATTATATGGTTGCTACAAGTCTTCATAGAAGATAAATTGTAGCTGTTTTTATTTCCTTGCTAAGGGATTTAAGAAGATGAAATGGGAACAGTCGAACTGTTTGTTCCGAACACCAATTATTTTAATAAATATGATTTAAAATCATGAAAATAATATTTTTATTTTTAAAATCATTAAATCATTAAATGAAAATAAAAATAAAAATGAACCAGCATAGTGTTCAAATATGCGTTTCGCCCCGGTACAATGGTTGGGCTCATCAGAAGATGACCATTGCACTTTGTCTTGACGCATATTTTCTCGAATAAACACTATGCTGGTTCATTTTTATTTTTATTTTCATTTAATGATTTAATGATTTTAAAAATAAAAATATTATTTTCATGATTTTAAATCATATTTATTAAAATAATTGGTGTTCGGAACAAACAGTTCGACTGTTCCCATTTCATCTTCTTAAATCCCTTAGCAAGGAAATAAAAACAGCTACAATTTATCTTCTATGAAGACTTGTAGCAACCATATAATTCGCAGTAGCTCTTTGTAGCTCATATTATATGGAATCTCGATTTATTCGAGAAAATATGCGTCGAGACAAAGTGCAATGGTCATCTTCTGATGAGCCCAACCATTGTACCGGGGCGAAACGCATATTTGAACACTATGCTGGTTCATTTTTATTTTTATTTTCATTTAATGATTTAATGATTTTAAAAATAAAAATATTATTTTCATGATTTTAAATCATATTTATTAAAATAATTGGTGTTCGGAACAAACAGTTCGACTGTTCCCATTTCATCTTCATAATATAAAGCACAAAAATAGTGATCAGTTATTTTGTAATCGGATACATAACATGTAAGAACGGATTTATTATTTTTATCAAAACGCACAAACATATGGTCAATACAACTAGCACTAGTATTTGTTATACGGGTAGGTTCATTTATAACACTTTTGAGACCAAATGACGCCATTAAGAGTAAATAATTTTTCGCATATTTATCAAATTTATCCAAAAGATCAATATTAATATCTCCTAGTACTATAAGGTTTTTATCTTTTTTTTCTTTAAGTATGTTTTCAAGTTCTATATATATAAAAATGAAATCAAGCAAAAGAGGAAACCATTTTTACGGTTTGGCTTCGAAACCTCATATCCAATTTTCATGCAGATTTTTTTAAAATGTTTATTCTAAACATTTTCTTGATATGGTTCGTGTTTACAATTCGGCTTTCCAAATGACGTAATTCAGTGCCAATGATATCAGACATGGAGTTTTAATACCTACATTCAAAGTTCAGGGTCAAGTCTATCATTTAGCTGGATCTCTTTTACCAAAGAACCCTGACGAACTGAAATTTGGGTGATTCGGTGAGCGAAGTACAACGGTGAATGTCGATAGCCCCAAATACTAACAGATAATTATTATACGACTTGCAATATTTGTTACATTGTCACAATCCTTACGTGCGCAGCTTCAAGAGTGCTTTCGAAGCAATGCCATCAAATATAGAAAATTTTCAAGTCATTATCAGAGCTCATTGTGCGCCACAGAGGTCGTTATAATGCACCTCAAGTTGATGATGTAGCCGTATTAACTGTTGGACAAGAATTTACAAAAAGGTATATCGTTTTGCGAGAACTTAAGATTTTTAAAGATAAGAGCGTACATTTTGTAGTATCTGGAAACAAAGCTCACCAGCTAATGGCTGAATCACAAGTACGCTTCTGCTTCGGCTTCACCTGACGTTTACGAGTTCAGCTATAGGAATTAAATGCATGCTATCACAATAAAGCTTCGACCTCACCTTTCGTTTGACAATCGTAAGGAAAAGAACGTAATGTAACGTAATGTGACTCCAAACGGAAGCTCTAGTTCAATTTTCTGAAGAGTTGCTTTGTCCGACAGCTCAACAGCTTTACAAAAAATGTCAACAAACAAAATATTTTCTCTTTGGAGGGATGAAATAATAGAAATTTCATTCAAAGCAACCTCGAAGCAGGCCTACCGTAACGCAGATGAAGCCGAAGCGGACCGAAAAGTCTTCGAAGTCTGGACGGCGTGATATTGCTGGATACATTCCTTCAAATCTTTCTCATTCGATGGTCAGTGATTTGTAGTGCTGTTACAGCATTTTAAAATCTTCGTAGCTACACAATCCCAACAGGGTATGATACAATTCAGAAATATGGAATGTTTAGGACTTATCTCCATCGCAATTTTACGTTTTATTCAATTTTTCAGTTTGAAATTTGTACCAGTACTTTTTAGAGCCCTTCCTAACGAATAAAATATGTGCATCATTTAATTAATAGCATCTTTTTAGCAAGGACCTATTTTCTTTTTAAAAATCTTTTTATTTACTGTTATCTTTACCATCAAGGAAACACCGATCTAGATTTTATTTTTACGCTGCAAGGAATCTCATTCTCATTATCTTTTCGAGGACTATGTTCCCAAAACTCATAAATAAAACGCCAAAAAGTATACACACCCTTGATTCGGTTAAAACAAAACAAAAACACACACACAAACATTATACAAAGTATCTGACACAAACAGCGAAATGGTAGATTACATCAATGTATATCATTTCGTACTCCAGAACGACAACGAGTGGTACATATATACGAGTCGACTGTATATTATATACATACATACCTACTTGCAATTTAATTACAAAATATTCACAGAGCGTTCTACAAAATCCAAATGACTGACCATTTTTTGTTTGCCATCCCCGGGGAAATAAGAGAAATCTGTGTAATATATCAGGAGCAGCGCTTATCAGATAGATGAGCAAAAATGGGAGCAATCTTGGTTTATATGCGAAGCCGGAGCCGGAGGAGGAGCAGGAGCAGAGCGCTTTAGTTCGGCACGGTACGGATACGCTTAATGGGGGCACTACAGTTATACATCAGCAAAGGAGTGGAGAAGCACACTTTTGCTTTGGCACACAATACAACACTCATATCCATCCGTATCCGCATCCATCTAACCCCTTCCAGCAAAAACACTTGAAAAAGAGGATGTTTTCATTTTGATGAACTATTACCCTTTTTTTTAACTCTCAACTCTCAGAAACTTGAGGGAGTTGGGGTTGTGCTGGCGGGAGTTCTCCTTGTCGTCGGTCGTTCTTGGTGTGGTTTTAATTTTTTTTTAACTTTTTGTTAACAGCAGTTCTAGAGAAATGAATTAAACAGAAGGAACGACTTGATTTTTTCGTTCCGGTTGTGACTTTCGTAATATGTCCGGTGTCGAGTAATGTATTTCAATAAATTATTTTGGTGAACCCGCAAAAGGATACAATTTATGGGGGTGAACAATCTGTATGGTTGATGGTATGGCTCTTATAGTCTAATTTTTTTTTAAATTTCATTTTGGGATATTTTTGGATATACTTTTTGAGAATTTTGTACCCTTATGTCAACAGAGATGTTCAAACTAATTACAAAATGATTTGTAGATTTTCATGAGGAATAAGAATTTCTTAGAAGTTAACATTTGAAAATTTGCTTGGATATTTATGCTTTGGCAAGGATCTTACCTATTCTAGGTATTGAACGTAACTTTTGGGATCTTGTGTTAGTCATGTGTTTTACTTATTTATGCCAAGAACATTTACTGGAAATCTGAAACAATCAATTGAACAGAATTTAAAACAAGTGCCATAATTTTAATACTTGACTTAAAAATTATTATTACCCCAAC
Source organism: Eupeodes corollae (assembly GCF_945859685.1). Taxonomy (NCBI): domain Eukaryota; kingdom Metazoa; phylum Arthropoda; class Insecta; order Diptera; family Syrphidae; genus Eupeodes; species Eupeodes corollae. The sequence continues at coordinate 250,662,031 of NC_079147.1, forward strand.
TTTTGAGATGGAAGCTATATCCAGGTTTTTCTTGAAGGCTTAAACTTTTTTTTTAAATGCAAAATTTCATTGTATTTAATTTTAAATGTGTCCCTACCGAAAGTTTCGAAAAAACCAAAACGAATTATATGTTCGTAGAGTTTGCCATTTATGGTTTTGTTTTGTATTTAAAGTGATACGGTCCTAAATGAAGCTTTTGGCATATAGATCCCACCAACACCGATTAAGAAAAGCAAAACTCACTTTACTTATTTGACAGCTCTTCTGTCGTTGGATGTTCTATGCATCCAAAACTTATATATGCGATACAGAATTAGTTAAGTATATTCCAATAAGAGGTTACATTTTGAATAGGCAGCTAATATGGCAGTTGTCACTTTTGAAGCTTTAATTAATGACAGTTAAGAAATACACCATTACTTAAAATTATCCGCCACACACCTCTATAATACGTTGAAATTATTAAATTCTTCTACAAAATTGGTGCGGTTCTTCAAGCAAAAACACATTAAGGTCATCGTAAAGCATTTTCTTGAAAGGTAATAATGAAAATGGTGGTAATTTTTGAAACTGTGATTAAAGTGCTATGAGAAAAGGCATCAAATGATCTGAATTTGAATCCCATTTTAACCACTAAGACTACATTAAAAAGCAGAATTCTAGCATCCAAGAAAAAGAGGATGGGTGCGACCCGCCAACACCCTTGACTTGTTTCTTACTTCTGATCCTAATAAATACACAATCAGTGTATTACCGCCTCTAGGCACATCAGACCATTGTATAGTATCTGCAAATATCTCATGTTTAAAAAATCAGTTAAAGAAAAAACTCCTTTGAGAACCGTCTGGCAATATGAGAAAGCCAACTGGGACGGTCTCAATGAATTCTTCAGGAATTTTAACTTGTCACTATGCTTCCTAGATAGTGACGTAGATTCCAACGTTACAAATTTATTTCTTTGTAGAATGAAAAATTTTATCCCGAACAGTGTAAAATTTATCAAACCTAAAGAGAACTCATGGTTTGATTCGAGCTGTAAAAAGGTAATTAGGATCAGCCAACCCCACTGAGGAAAACCGGAATAAGTTCAAACAAGCTAGAAAGACTTGTAACGGCCACATTCGACGAACCAAATTTTTGCATGACCTGAAATTAAGGCAAAAAATACTACAATTTCCTAAAGGTAGTAAAAACTTCTGGTAATTTGTAAAAAACGTACGAAACACCTCGTCATCCTCGTGTCCAACGCTAGTCCACAATGACACTCCATATGTAAGCTCGATTGATAAAGCCAATTTGCTTGCAGCACAGTTTGCTGTTAATTCGACGCTACCGGAGAGTGTCATGAGTCCTCCTGTTCTTGAGAGCGTAAATGATTCTATGTGACGAATCTTCTTTTGCACTCGTGCAGTTGCAAGAGTACTGAGAGACTTTAACATACACAAATCCGCTGACAGGCTTTTATTTCGACTCTAATGACCTTTAAACGTCGAGAAATGTCAACATTTTTAATTCGGCAAATAGAACCGATTTTAATAACTTCCTATGGGAAGTCAATAAATTGCATATTTGCATATCTCTCAGTTAAAGATGCTTAAAATAATAATCTTTCTATTTTTATACCGAAGCTATCTTATCTTAAGTGTTTTTACAAAAAATCATAAATCATAAAAATTAATTTTAACTGCTTTCCCATATTGTTTTTCCCACACTAAACAAAAAATAAAGAGCTTAAGACAATCTTGCTTTCAATTATTCGACAGACTGAAAAAGAAAAGTTTATTAAACATAAAAAATATATATAATATACTGTTATACAAAATGTATGTAAAAATATCAATCTAACGACATTCATTCATTTAATATCTTATCGTTTTCTCAGAAAATTACTTAGCACAAATCAGTCGTCAGTGCAGTGCTATACAGCGAGTTTACGACTTAATAAATTCCTGCTACTTAATTGATCCCCATCTCATGCTCCCATTCCGAAAAAACACATACCCGTACATATATCAGCCTCAGATAGGTACACCTCGTCATATCTCCCTTCATCAGATGTTCTTTCAAATAAACAAACCAAAAGACGAAAAAAAAATCATAAAAATCTAAGCTCAGGACTCCTTTTGTTTGTTCCTTTCTCTATACAGACTCGTATATGTAACTACAACCTACCTCTGTACCTTATACTCGATCCTTATACTTATGGCCTATGCTAAAAGAAAAATTACCATAAAACTCGAGTTTGCATAAATATATGCAATTTGTATATTTTTGTATAGAACGAGCGCCAAAATTCGTTTACAGTCCCTTTGAAATTTTATCATAAATGTTTTGTGACATATTCGAACGTGTGCCTGCACATATAAGGACTTTATCATAATAAATACAACTTCCCTCTTTCTCTTCTAAGGATGTATCTAAATGTGAATGGAGATGGGGTGGAATGGTGTGAGAAGTGGATGCTTCTTCTCCGATCCGATTGAAATGCAATCTGAAACCATCATCGAGATCTTGAAATGTTCAAAAATATCGAAAAGGAAAACAAATTTAAGTCCCTGTGTACCCAACCCCAACGGCCTATTCATATACAGCTCCAAGGCAAAATCCACGTTGTTCATCACATTCTTATATGACTTCATTCAAGTTAACAACCGAGCGAACAACCCATAGAAGGGCTTTATTTGGCACAGAAGTAGGCTTTAAAACGAATGCCATCTCATATTCATATTCAAACGAATATAAATAACTCATTGCAATATATAATATGGATTGCAAAATACGAGAATCCCAACTCGATAAGGGTGGGAGTGGGAGTTCGAGTTCGGGTTTTTCACTGCCAAATGGTACCGAGAAAATCTCAAAAAAGAACGACCTGAAAAAATCCTTTTTGGAGAGTTTCTTTTTTCGTTTGCTCCAAACTCCGACGCATAGTGTTGGAGGTAGTGGCAATGAAGTATACCGGCAAAGTACGTGAGGAGTTTTTTTAAATTTCCTTTCAATTTTTTCTGAGCCATTTTTTGTTTGGTTTTGTATTTTTTTTTCTTTAACCCCCAAAGTACCGGTGCGGTAGTATAGTGGTATAGCTGTTTGGGGATGAACAGGAACACACTGAGGCTATAGCACACACTCTCAACTCAACTTAGTATGTTTACGATACATTTCGGTAAACGAACCATGGAATGCCAAAGAAAAGGGGTGTTAGTGTAATTCACAGGAAATATTATGATTACATCCGGAATTGCAATCTGTATAGTCCTTACCTTACCCGGCCTCACCAACAAACTCTACCAACGCTTCGCCCACCATGCCTCACTACCACAAATACGTGCCCGCGTGCCTCTACTCCGTGCGTTCCTCCTCGTCGTCATCGTCGTAGTCTTCTTCTTTCACGTCGAGGAAAGCTATTTAAAATTTGTCGAAAGCATTCCCTAGGAAAAAGGGGTTTTTGAATTATAGATATTGAGCATTGAGGTGGCCACATAGAAAAGTAAAGATAGTTGAATTATGTGTGTTGTTTTTGTTACCGCTTTTCCTTTTTCTCTGTTTCGGTTTCAACATATTATAATGGCACGTTTTTTTGTTCGAAATAACTTAGTACATGCGATAAAGTTGGTTTACCTACTTTTAAAGTAGAAAATACATTTTTTTTTTGTGTGTGGATAGATTGAAAATCTGACAGGTATAAATTGAAAATATACAGTAATTTATTTTTTGGAGGTAAGTTAAGGACGAAGAAAGACTGCAGAAAAATTTCTTATTTTTATACTCCTCATATGCAAGTTGAGCTATAAAATTTAAAGTAAAATATCATTTACTTTACTTCTCTGATACTAATGATAGTTACTTGAAATTTAAAAATATAAGGTAGTAAGTGTCTGAAAATTGAGAACTCGAACAGTTTTTAAGTAATCGATCAGTATTTTACTTGAATTACGAAAATAAAGACTGATAGAACTTTTAGTAGGCAACACCATTTTAAATGGTGATTTAGTTTATTTGTTTTGAAAATAATGGTTCTATAGGGTTTTCAACAGGAATGCTACAAAAGTAGAGCGTCAGGGACAGCAAACTACGCCAAATTTCGTGACGCTCTTTTGACATTTCTCTTCAGTAAGGCTTGACATTTTATGATGGAAAGATATACGAGTCAGTGGCTTCAACGTTGAGAGCGCTACATTCAATTTATGGTCGTCATAAACGTCCTAACAGATCAACAACTTAGCTCAAGTGGACAAATTTGAATCCAACGGCACACAGTACAAAATGTTTCCGTGCCAGTGAGAAAATGAAGTGCGCGTAGTGTCGAGAATATTGCTGCCGCTGAAGCTTCTGTTGCAGAAAGCCCAAATGTGTCTCTCACATGTCGTTCTCAATAGTTGCGCATCTCTGTGACGTGGTTGGCCTACATCCTTACAAGATTAAATTGACGCAAGAACTGAACCCGCTTGACCAACAGAAGCGTCGTATGTTCGTGAATTGATCTGATGAATAACTTGAAAATGATTCGGATTTTCATCGAACAATCATCTTTAGCGACGAGGCTCATTTCTGGCTGAATGGCTTCATCAATAAACAAAATATGCTGTATTGGTAACCAAGCAATCCATACGTGCTCAATTAGTCAACATTGCATCCCGAAAAAATTACGGTTTTATGGGCCGGCGGCATTATTGGGCTGTACTTCTTTCTTAATGATCAAGACCGGCACGTTACTATTAATAGCGATCGCTATTGTTCAATGATTACAGAATATTTTTGGCCCCAATTGGATGATATGGACTTGGAAGACATGTCCTTCCAACAGAACGGTGCCATAAGCCACACAGCGAATTTCACTGTCATTTTATTGGAAACCAAGTTTGGAGGACGTGTTCTCTCACGAAATGGTCCAGTTGCTTGGCCGCTTCGGTCGTGCCATTTGACGCCGTTGGAATATTTCCTGTGGGGCTACGTCAAGTCTATGTTCTATGCCAACAAGGCAACGATGATGGATGAACTTCGTGCAAATATCGAAGCAGTATCGGCCGATTTCAAAACCGTCGTAAATTGGGTTCACCGTCTATGCTTATGCAAGCGTGCCCCTTGGAAAAAGAAATCGAGCTCCATACATAATGGCACCAAACGTACTTTCACAGGAATACAAAATTTGATTGTTATCCAAAACCGTTTTATTTAAAAAAACTTTTGTACCGCTCCTTTATAAAAACCTAATATGAATTTTGTAAAGCGGTGAAACTTAAGTATTAAGGATAAAAGCACCCACAAAAACATTCTGTTTGATGAGTCTTACAAGTTGGAAGAATAATTGTACCGTACCTTTTAAAAACCGTTAATCAAAGGTTAAGCAGGAGCTGTAGTGTTATAAGGAGACTGTGTGGCGCAACATCTAACACAACTCGGTCAGCAATTGTTTTTTTGAAGGAAAATTTTAGCAACTGCATAATTTAACGTTTAGCATCCGGGAATAAGCCTCCAAAATGATGCGATTTAATGCCGCTTGATATTTTTCACTTGCTATATGTAAAGTTGCTAGTTTTCGGTGTTAAGCCCAAAAAGATTGACCACTTGGAGGACAAGGTTCGCTCGCATCGAAAATTGGAGCTTCAGATCAGACTACTTCCAAACCAGACTTGGCGATCGTATGCCAGAAATTAAATTTAAATTATGATGGTAGAAGATTATAATATTTCGAATAAATAAAATTTGATGCCAATTTCAAAAATATTGGTTTAGTTTAATGTAAAAGTTATACGCCTTTCAAAAAAACAGACTTTGCTTGAAATTTCAAAATAGCAGTACTGAGAATCTGGACCTAAATACTTGAGAAGATTTTAAAAGTACCCGACCAATATTTTATTCTAAAGAAATACATAAAAAGTGTGTGGTTGGAAATATTGGTCTTGGAAGCAAGAGAATTCAAATATAGTTATGAAATGAAAGCATATTTTTAGTGAACCATGTTTTTGTTTTATCCGAACTTCACTTGTTTTCATAAACAAATGAATACTTAAATCCCGGAAGAGGTGAATAGATGTCTGTGTACTGGATCAAAACAGTTTTCAAAATAACTAATATTTAGGTAGAATTTTGAAAAAAAAACCTGCTTTCAGCTAATTTTAATAGATAATAAGACAAATACTTGTAATTTATGCATATCAAGAAACCACGGAAGGGATCGCAGACAAAAACTCAAAAATCTTTTGTAAATAGCTTCGAATCTTGTGATGTGTACAGGGTAGTAAGGTGACCATACTGTACAGGCATGGCCTCACAAGTGAAACAGAAAGTAATCACGGATCCCGGAAATTATGAACAAATTTCTTTGTCAAACCAAAAACTCTATTTGCCTTTTTAACTTTAAAGAGAATATGTCCATTAAATGTTAGTTTAGAATTTAAGACAAAACCCAAATCAGAAAATACATATACTCTACTTCACTAGACTAGACTAGAATCAAAAAAGTAATATGTTCGAAACCAAGTCGTCATTTATAAATAAAACAAATAGAATAGGACCAAGATGGCTACCCTGGAGGACACCAGAATTCACAACGAATTGAACACTCAATTTGAAATTTAACATTATAACGTGTATCCTTCAAATATGAGGAGATCAAGTTTATTAAATAGTCGTTAAAACTTTGTTATGTAAAATTTTTTATAAAAAATTAAAAAATACCCCGAGATTTAAATCGAACTCAATTTTTGTATTTAATTATTAAAAATAGTATTCTGACATTCACAATTTTGATTTTATGTTGATAGTTTATTTCAAAGTGTAACGAGTTATCTTACTCCTTAAAACATCGGGAAATGTCAATACCAATTGACAAATTAAACCAATTACAATATTTTAAAATTTGAAATAAAAAAAAATTATAACAAAAGTCGTTCCTTTTGCCAAAAACTCCTTATCCTTTTAAACTTTTGAAAAAAGGTATCAATTTTTTAAATTTGTGCTCATGGATGAAATCAACTTTTGGATTTAAAATAAAGACTAAAAATTCAATTTACATTTATTTTCAAAACCATGTTATATGAAGACTCATAACTTATAAATTATAAATTTTTATAATACAATTTTCTGTTAAAATACCAACTATATAACGTATGTAGAATGATGTTAATACATTTTTAAAGTGACATATTTTAAAAATATGACTCTAGAAAGATTAATTTTTTCACAATTGTTTAAAATTTTATTTTTTTATTATTATACTAAGGAACTCCAAAAAAGTTGAATGACTTTGTTGCTATAATTTATTCTTCATAGAGATATACATTTTAGGTTAGTTAGTTATTGGAAACAAATTAAGCATTAAAAAACAAATTAATGACAGTTAACTATGATTATTATAAACGAAATTAGTATATACTTTAAGCTTTATTTATAACAATTAAAGACTTTTTTCAATACACTTTGCCAAAAATTAAAACAAAATCAATTTTGGTTTTTAATTTTACACAAACAAACAAATTAATTGCACATCATTTCCTGATGGATTGTAACAACATTTATTCAATTCACAAAAAAAGTCTCCTGAAAAAACGTGCTGTAAAAAAGTATATAATTTCAGTAAATGTTAAAATACTGCATCCCAAAAAGAATCCAGCCAATCCTCCAATATAAACTGCAATTATAAGATTTTATGTTATACATATAATTATATAATATTTAAAACCTACCCAACACATCGGCAAATGAAAATAGCACATCCCTTCGTAATTGCATTTTCGGATAATCAATGATGCCCCATTGCAAATTTGCACCAAGGAACCAAACTCTGGATCTCTGGAATTATCACATAAAATAAAAAATAGACAGGATATCAATTCACTTCACTATTTCCAAACCCATTTACTTTTTCGTATTTTTTATTTTTAATGTCAAGAAACATAAAAGTCAAGTGTGCATCACCTAAAAATCATCCGAAGTTCCATGTACCTAAAACCCTACATGTATCCTGAAAGAATAAGAAGTATCTCTTCGACATTATGTTCGGTTTTATGTGCCAGGACATAAAAGCTATACACCGATTGTTGCAGACAGTTGAACAGAAGGAAACAAAATAAAAAAAAGAAGTAAAAGTAGAGCAAACGAAAAACTATAGAAATGCAGAAATCAAACTGCTTCCATTGACAGTTTTGTTTGGGAAAATAATCAACGTAACTGCATCCATATCCACATCCTTCAGACTATAAGAACTGAGATGAGATCCTTAAACTTTTGCACAGAAGTTTTCATGGGGGTATCTCCTGTTTTTTTTTTAGTGTGTGTTTCCATTTTGCTAACAAACATATATCCTGGCTGGATGAAATAATAATATTGCTGATGTTTAAATTCGAGTCACAGTTGATGTATGTAATAATAACTTATCGACACACAATACAAGTATGAGTACTACGAGTATAACAAGGATGTTGTATACATACGTAACGTAGCTGAGAGAGCAATAAAAAAGATTGTTTTTATTTTTTTGTTAGAATTTCGAAATTGTTTCGGGATATGATTGAAATATTGGAATACCTATAGATATATACGAAGCTCTTTTTATCCTCTGTTCTCGTCTCAATAGAAAGAAGTGTTATTAATAATGTCAATGTAAGATTACTATTTCTCCCATGATAGACATAAAGCGAAATAATGGTCTCAGGTTTTTATTTGGATCTTCAAAAATTTCTTTCAAAATTTCCGAACAAAATATTTGGATGACCTAATTTTTGTTGAATACAAAACTTTTTCTTCTGGTTTAATATTATATACTAAATTTTTAGTCAATGCAGCAATGCTAAAGCTATTTTAGGAAGTTAATAAATTTGACAAATAGTTTTGTTTATTTTAATAAAATTTAAAGAAGGATCCTACTTTCTCTTTACATCTCTGACATTTCAAATCAAAGGGTTCGTTTCTCTGATAAAAGTTTGACTGCCTTCTTTTTTCTTGAAATGCCACTTAGACATGTTCAAATGCACCGTTTTAAGTAAAAGGGGATAAATATTTCGCTAGTTTGCAAACAATTATGATAAAATAACTACTAAATTGCTATCTTCTTCTTTATATGCAAAAAAAAGCAGTGTAAGTCAGACTATTTATAACTCAGGAACGGCTGTATCGATATGGCTAACAATTGGTGGATAGGTACAAAATAGGACATAGGATACAATTAATCCCGTTCAACGGCGCTCCCGTGTAACTTGACATAAAACGTGAGTCGAACTGTCACAACAATAAATGACTTTCGTTGTTGACAACAGTCAAATGACAGGATTGTTTCATATTCGCCACTTATTTCTAAAACGTTCAAGACACATTGCAACGTTGAGTACTGCAATTCAATAAAGTCCATAAAATATATTTTGAAATATGTCACGAAAGGCAGCGATATGGCAGTTATTGGGGTTTGCAATCCTCAATTACCAACGATGAAATTTCACTCTAGCAAGTTGGTCATTATGTGAACTGTAATGAAGCTATATGAATGCTATGCAACGTGCTGAAAACCCTCCATTGATCACTTTCTTTGCAATCTGCCTAAGCGATCCGTTTGCACGAACTTTGCTTTTCTCGGAAATGCCAAGTTATTTTACTTGGCATGCTTCATCGAAGAATCGAAGACTGAAGCAAGGCGATGCAGTTCCTCGATATCCGGATGTGCGTTCTACTGATGATCTTAGTCGTATGTATACAGTTCATCCAAAGAATAATGAATATTGTTTCTATTTGCGGTTTTGCTGGTAAATGTGCGTGCAACAATGTCATTTGAGACACTACGGACTGTTAATGGTGTAATATTCCCGACATATCGTGCTGCATGTGAAGAACTGAACTTATTAGAAAACAATAAACATTAGGATACAACAATCGCTGAAGCCATTATCTCCAAGTCAAATACGCACATTATTCGCTATCATAATTTCGACATGCTCTCCATCAAACGCATGTAACTTATGGTACAAATACAATTATAATATGTCAGAAGATATTTTGCATCAAATTCGTGTCAGTTTCAAAAATCACGATATTGAAATAAAAAAAATAAAGGAGATACATAATCGTGCTTTACTCTTGAATGAAGATAAGTGTTGCCTCATGTGCGGTAGTTTATTTATCAGGTTAGGAATGCCAGCTCCAAATCGTGAAATGAATGACGCATTTAATTGAGAATATAAACGGGAACGTGAATATGATCAGCAGGAATTAGATTTAGTAGTTGAAACGAATGTACTCCTGTCAAATTCACAACAAAAGGATGTTTTTATAACATCGATAACATTGGCAATCGATGATGAAAGTGGTGGTTTATGTTTCCTAGATGACCCTAATGGAACTGATAAGACATTCCTCTTGTCAGTAGTTTTAGCCACTGTTCGTGCGAGATCCAACATAGCGGTTGCAGTTGCTTTCTCTGGAATAGGAGCCTCATTGTTAGAAGGTTGCCGTACGGCATTCAACATTAAAATTACCATTAAATCTTTAATTTATCGAAGAATCAACGTGTAATATTGCAAAACACTTAGCAATGGCCAAAGTTTTATTGGCATCGAAAATCATCATCTGGGCCGAATGCACAATGGCGCATAAACGTGCATTAGAAACACTTAACAGAACATTGAAAGATTTACGCAATGACTCTAGATTTTTTGAAGGAGCAATACTTTTACTAACTGGCAATTTCCGAAAAAAACTGCCAGTAATTCCAAGAACTACGGTTGCTGACTAAATTAACGCTTGCATCAAATCGTCGAATCTGAACTATGTACTTTAAAACTAGGTCATTGGAACAATGCATTCATTCAAATCTATTGATTGCGTCACAAATGAAGATGAAGCCACCAACTATCGAATTGAATTTTTAAACTTCTTGGATGTGCCTGGCTTATCACCGGACAATTTACGCCTAAAGGGACTCCGTAGTAATCTAATCAGCTTACAAACATATATAAGCCTATCAATACTGTGCAACAGTATGCGTTAGGTTGTTAGAAAATTGATGAACAATGTGATTTACGCGACGATACTGAAGGAAAAATTCAAAGGTGAGGAAGTTCTCATTCTGAGGAGTCCCAGCCGACATGCCGTTTGAATTGAAAAGACTTCCGTCTTGCATTTGTCATTATCTACCATCAACAAATCTACAGAGCCAATGCTTAAAAGTTTGTGGTTTGAATCTAGAACATCCATGCTTTTCCCATGGCATATTATATGTGGCATGTTCAAGGCTCGTAAGACCATCTGCGTTGTTTTTTTTCGCCCCTGATAATAAAACAAAAAATGTTGTGTAGTACAAGGTCCTTAAGTAAAGAGCAACCTATGTACTAAAATAAAGATACAATAATGAATATCTGCTTATTTAGTGCCTTTAAGGCGGAACAGAGTTCGCCGGGTAAGCTGGTACATTTTTAAAACAATATTTAATGTAAAACTGTCTTGTCGGTCCCAGTCTTGAACAAAAAACAGGTCTTGACATTTCAAGGCGAGTCTAGACATTTAGGTCTAGTTTGTTCTGTAGGTAAGTTAAAAAACTTATATTGGTTCTAGTTTGAAGGTCCTTATTAATCGAGTAAAATGATTGGTTTAATCTGTTTTAAGTTTCTCAAACTACGAATTCATAACAAAAATTGATTTACAATTTGAGGATATTAAACCTGAGAATAATCATGGATTAAAGAAGACTTACGTGAAAAAACTAGCCCCTAGCCCGATATTTAGATATCAAGAATAATATTGAGATGTGGATATCAGGGGCAATTCCTCATAGTTAGCTTTTGAAAAAAAAATACTTAGTCAAAAAATCAGTTTGAGGCGTGATGTTTCAAAAATTTTATAAAGCCCATATATTTTTTCATTTAGAATTCGTTATTCTTGTTAATTCTAAAAAACAACTGAAAACTAAAAGACTTTAAATTGAAACCTACCAGAACGAAAAAAAAAAATAAAATAAGAAAACATAAAGACTTATGCACCTGCAATGCATCAAATTCAATTCTTTTGCAATAAAAAAATTCAAATTGTTTGAAGAAAAAATTGATTTGCCATGGAATTGCATAATTCTATGACCAGCTAAGAATAAGGTTTTTGAGGTTATGAATTAAGTCGTTGTAAGCAGAGTCTTCTTTGTTTATTTAAACATGATCTTGGTCTAACAACAGGAACTTTTATTTTGATAGGAACTGAAATGGAATCTCCGATACTACTCAATCAATAACCAAATTTGAAGAATTATTGGAATTATTATTTTGAATATTGTTTTCGGAGATATTGGTCAATAATGGGCATCCTACAGATTTAAAATCAACACACAAGTATAGAAACAGAGAACCTTTAGCGAAAATCAATATTCAATATATAATATTACCAAGAGCTATTTGGTAGCGAGAATAACATAAAATTGTTTTGTCGGTCTCCTTTGCTTTTTTCGCTATCTCTTTCGCATGGAATTCCTCGGATTTGGACAATAGGAACACTCAAACCACACTTCAGAGAAAACACAAACTAAGTCCCTCCCATTTGCAATATGCTATTAAAGTAGCTACCTTTGGTTAGATTAAGAAAGACGAAGCTTTAAGTTTGCAACATAAAATTCAATTGAAGGCAAATCGTCCGGTGTTATGAAATGTAACATAGTTCCTTGAAAAACAGGACTTTTCGTTTAGAGACCACATTGAGTCAAGTTCATCTTTAAGCCGATTATATTGAATTATTCAATTTACTGAAACAACATGATCCAATTTTTCAATTCAACACCTTGAAACGGCAACAGTTTTTAAAGTTTTTTAATGGATATTCAAAATGATTTAATCAAAACTGTTGCTTACGTTTTAGGCGATCACATTGTCTGATATTCATTTAAAGTCCCAATTAATATACATTTGCTGCATTTATCGATGTAAGCTCATTGCGGACTGCAGAAAATTTTTATAAAATTAATTATTATTCTTAAAAACTTGAACTTCTAGAAGAAAGTATCTAACCCTGAGATTATGAGCAGGGATCGCCACTGTTGGATGGATGACTAGTAATTGTAAGATAAGTTGATGACCATCTTTGCTATCTTCAGAAGTCTTGAAAAACCTTGAGAATTCCTGGTTATCTTAAGCATTCTTTACAGTATTTAAAAGTATTTTCAAACATTAAGCATTTTCAAGATTCAATTCTTGTGCAGTACCTTATCAATGATAGGAGCTTATATGTGAACTTTAATATCTGCATGTTCTTTTCACAAGATAAGCTGACACATTTAGTTCTTAAAAAAGATTTCCAGCTTTTTAAAACTAGAAAACTTGACATTTCTAGGAAGGTCTTGTGATTATGAAAAAAAGGATCATAAGTTTTGAGTCTGAGTTTACGAAAGGACTTTAAGTCAAATAAATTGAAAGCCTTGAAGGTCTTCAAAGGAATATTGAGAAAACTAGATATTCCTGAACTATTGTATCGGTTTCCAAGAATCTTCGTAGTCATTAATAGCCTTGCAATCTTCAGACATCTTCTCGTTTCTGATGAATTTTCAATCTTCAAGAATCTTTAGGATATTTTGAGGAATTGGAGAACTGCTCTTACTTTTTCCCCGGAGTATTTGCAACCTTCGACAATTTCTAAAACGATCAAGACCTGGTTTGAAATTTTATATATATAACACCTTAATATCGAATTCACCTTGTTAATCTAAGCTAACCTCTATATCTATAGAGCTTTGAAAAATTTCTTTCCTATAGACTAGCCTTGAAGAATGCACACCATCCTTCAAATTTAAAAAAAGGTTTTAAAACCTTAGCCGAGGAGACTATTAGATTTTTTTTATTTTCTTCACAACATCAAGAATGCTCAATGGATCGAGTTAGATTTTTTATGCTTGTATTTAAAACATGGCGTAAAATATCAGATATGTGTATCGCTATAAAAAAAAAAGAAAAAAAACAATACAAAAAACTTACATTTGATTGTACGAAAAAGTTTGAATCATCACAATTCGCCAAACACTTGCAGTCGATATTTAAAATGTCAGATTTTAGAGAGATTATCTCCTCTGTGATGTTAGGAAGGTATATTTGATGATTGTGTATTCCGGAGAGCAAGTGATATATCATAGCGCCACGCCATGCCACGCCGAGCCACCATCACCGTCGTCGTAGTTGTCGTCGTCATCATCATCATCGTCGTTTCATAGCAGTAGTTGTCAACAAGGTGGCATTATGAAGAAATATGATATTCCGTTCCGCATAGCCATCGCCGGAAGCAAAGCACCATCCCGATCCCAGATGATGACGATGTTGATGGTGATGATGATGAAAATGAAAAGTATCCCCAAGTGAGACGAGAGCATCGCAGAGAGAAAATGATAAAAAGATAAGTTTTTTTTTGTTTGAGTTTGGATCAAAAACACCGCTAAGGGTATATAAGACCATATACAACAGAACAGATATAGATGGATAGATATTACACACTCGAGATGATGAAATTAGGAGGCAAAAGCTGCGAACAGGTGCGCGAAATACTCGTACACCTATATTTGATATGTTTGATATGCTATATGTGATGTCTGAGCTCTGTGCAGAAGAAGCGAAAAACGCTCCCTCTCCGGGTATAGACATATAGCTGGTGGGTATAGCATACATAGTTGCCCAGGTGTATAAGTACTAAGTGAGGTGAACAAGCTGAAATCCGTGCGATTATTATGAAACTGATATTTATGGATGCAATTGGAGTAAAAGTCATAGCAGCAGCAGTGCCAGCGGATGGTTCCATCAGAGGTATGGCCCATAGTGCAGAACGAAAAATGGCATCATCCAGGAAGGAAGGAAGGATACCGGATGGATGATGCTACATACGAATATATGTTGTGCTGGTGCTGGGAATATTGCTACACTTCTAGGGAAGACTTTTCACATATTGCCATGCAAAAGGTGTTTAAAAACAAAAAAAAAATGGCTCGGAAAGGGAGGTTACCTATAAGTTCTCTGACGTGGCATCATCGCTCTTGACACGGGTAACAGAGCAGCAAAATACATGAAAATTGCGCTGCATATGTACCTTACCTGATATTCCTATATTTAGTTTTTTGGATAGATGCCATGTGCAGCAGGTGTGCGATTCCTAAAAGTACCTATAGTAGCACTTTCCTATATAGGTATTTTCTGTCTTGTCCGATATCAGCATCGTTTTTCTATTGAAAAAGATATCCCCGCACACACATGAAATAATATTTCTCATTTCGCACCATATGCGGGCGTAAAGGATCACCTCTTGGTTGCCTCTCCTAAAGTCTAAAGTCTGCTGCTGCTGCTGTCTACAAATACAGCTTATAAGTAACCTAACGCTCTAGATGTACATCTCTATAGAGATTTAGATACAGTGAAAAGTGGATCTAAAGGAATTGCAAGTGCAATACCATAGAATATGGTCGTCATAGTGTTTTGGAGATATAGGTTTAGGTACATACATATATACGGAAGAACTCGTGCCGTGTTGATAAATGGTTCCATACAATTTTATGTCGTTATTGTGCTCTGAAGTGGAATGCCAATTGAAGGTGAAATGCAAACGACAAGTTAGAAAGAATTGTTTACAGTCTATTGGACAAGTAGGGTTGTCAAATTATAAATTTTATGTTCCAGAATACATACATAGAAACGAAAGAAGAGAAAGTTTAAACATTTTGTACATGAAGTATACAAATTTGGTTTAAGGAGCCTTAACTTAGATATTCTTTTTTCTGAATAATCCGATTTTCCTAACTGAGTAGATGACATGGACTTTGATATTTTTTACAAGAATTTATTGAAGCCAATTAGATTTATCTTGCAGTGTCATTAAATAAGAAAGTTGAGAACCCAAGTATTCAAATAGTGTTTAAAATCTGTTTCCAAATTCGGGATCGAACACATTTTGAAAATTTCACAAAATTTTAATAAAAATTTTTATCTTTAAACCTGAATTCAGATATGAATCCGGAACGTAAATATTTTCAACAATTTGGAAATAAAATCATAGCTGGATAATACATCTAAATATTGGAGAAAGTGTTCGATCTCAACATTCTGGATATGGAGCTTTCCCCGTGTGACCTGGAAAGTGTCATATTTGAACAGTCTCTTAGAAATAGTAAGATTTCTCAGATATCCAGTTATGGATTCAAATCTGTTTCCGATAACACATTATTCGAATTAGTTTTTATATCAAAATATGGTATCTTGTTGGTCATTGTTTTATATCAGCCGCATCCTGATCTATCACATTTAATCTATTTATTATAAAATATATACAAAAGCCATAAATCGACCAGACTGTGATAGTTAACGATATAATTTTTTGTCCGTTACGAATGATATAAAAATTATCTCATCATAAATTTTGCTTTGAATTTTTTCTTCCAATAATTCCAGATAAATTGTTTTCTCTAAGTTTTGCTGCTCTATTAATAAGAAAAAAATAAAACAGTATTCTGGCTCCTTCGAGAATGAGATAAAAATTAGATTTATATCTTAGATGATTAAATTCTTCTTTTATATATGTGTATTGTGTGTGCAATTTCACATTATCCATGTACTTGTGCGTGTTATATGCTGTTGAAATTGAAATTCGTGGAAACAGTAATAATAAAATAAAAACACATTAAATAGACACAAAGCACATTCAGTTAAGGAATAAAAATTGAAAAATACAATACTTACTTTTTATTCGAGCCAAACATGAAAGCCCCATGAAATCACAAACAGGAAAAATCCTTCCGCTCTTGACTATATGTGCAGCACATACATTTGTACATTGGCCATTTAAAGATTTGTTTTATATTATTATTTTTTTTTTCGTTCATATTTATTTTTTTTTGTTCGCCAATAAAATCACCAACAGAATTGTTGAAGATCCCATGAAAAGACCATTGCATGGCTCAGCATGTAATGTTATATGTACACATAAGTGTGTAGAAACATTTCCAAAGAACAAAACGAAATAGTACAACCATAAAACGAGAACAAGAAAATAGAAAAAAAGAAAGAAAGAAAGAGAAAAGTAGAAAAATGGCATTATTACTTAGCTTGTGAAAATTGGATTATCCAAAGTCCTTAGTACTACATATCACCTCCTCTGAAACCTCCCCCCTTCGCTCATCACACTCAACTGACGCCAACAACTACCAAACTCATCTGACCGAAGAAAAAAGAACAACGCGCATAATGATGGCTAACAAAAACTAACAACATCGTCGTCGTTAGCAAGAAAATTGCATGCAATTGTTCGCTGAACAACACTCAAGGAAATCGGGTGTTATGGAGACAGCGTACATATGTACAATAAGGACTTAGGATCGTTGTAATAGTTGAAAGAAATCAAAGATTATATGGATACTAGATATACAAAATTTGCAAGTAAATGTCATGTTTTCTGATTAAAGAATATTTTTTCTTCAAAAAGAGAATAATATCAAAGTTGATTTCGTAGAATGCATTTCAATGTTGATTTCTGTTTGTGTTTTTATTGTGTTTTAATTAATTTAGGTTAAATAAGAAACGTCAAGTTAATAGTTTATTAATAAAAAGAACACATTTTTAATAAATTTAAATCAGTAAACAATTTTAAGCGAAACTAGTGAAGTAATACACTACATAAAGTTCGAACGTCAACTCTTTTGTTTTCAATTTTTAGTCAAGTTAATAAAGGTTTTCACCTTAAAAAAAAAATCCAACAGTTTTGAAACTTGCCACATTTACTTAGGGATGTCTGATGATAACCAAAAAAAATCCCCAAGAATCCGAAGTAAGCTCTAGCGGCAGTTAAGATAAACATTGAGATTGTTTCAGTTTTTCACGTATATATTGAAAACTATTTGTCGTATCAAACATTTTTTTTGCACATATTTAAAGCTCATTAAATTTTATAAAACAAGCTTTTATGGTTTTCTTTCGTATTTGTTATAGTATATTAAATAAGTCTAGTGTCAGTGAAGAGAAACATACGGTTTTTTTCGGGTTTTCTGGTTTAATTGGAAACTGTTTGTCGTATCAAAAAATAATCTTATACAAATTTAAGGCTTATTAAATTTTCTAAAGACATATGATATAAATTTGTTTGTACATGTATTAGTTTGTAAAATTACTCTATAGGAATGCAAGAAAACATCTGATGATTTTTTCAAACACGTTGATGACGACCTTTAACCCAAAAAACGTTTCTGGAAACTCTTATACTAAAGAAAACGAACACTGAAAATAGAAAATGGAAGTACATCGAAAAAGGGCATAGCATTATAGCAGTTGTGTGTCCCAGATCATTCATGTCATTGTCATATACAGAAAGCTTGGTTCTAAGAAGTTGGTAAACCTTATATCAAGCTAAGGATTTCTTCTTCATACTATGAAGCTCAGTTGTTGGAGATATCAGCTATTTGCCACACGCTACCAGATTCCAGCGGTTCATTTAACCAATTAGTAAGGAAATCGTTGCCGCAGCTTCTTCTGGGTCCCATCTATCAAAATGCGTAGTCAGACTAGGTGGATTTCACCTGTTAATGTCCTTTATTGTTCCAATAGGTTTTCTGATGGGTAACAGTGGCCTACAAGTGTTAATGAGTACTATGTACGCCCCGGTTTCTGTTGAAAACATGCTGCAAGGAAAAGCTTTCGTTAGAGCAGTTCGTGTTTTAATACTTATGCAAACATCTTAAGCTAATGTAATAATGGAACAAGTCGACATAAGCCAACATGAATTAGAGGAAATCCAAAACCTCATGACAAATTTAAATAACATTGCTTAAAGAGTTTATTCACGCTTAGCGGTCTGGCGATTGGAATGCCCATATTGACTGTGTAAAGAATATGATTCCATATTTCCATGCCGCCGGACACTTCTCGTACGCCAAATCATGTCACCTGTATTTTCAGGACATGATAAAACTGCCTTCTGTGAAATTTAAAAACTTTTTGCAAGAGGGTTACTTTACTATAAGAAGAACTGACCGATTTTGGACAGGGGTGTAGTCTGACCAGACAATTGAACAAACTCTAATGCGTGAAATGAAGAGTATGGGTGGCCTGACACCAAGGAGTGAAATCACTAAAAGTGTACTTAGCAAATGTTTTCTAGGGCTGACTGCTACTCATGAAATTTTCCCATCATTCGAAGAATTTACTGGCGTTATTTTTTCTACTAGTGAGCAACATGAAGATTTTGGGGAGGCACGTAAAATTAGAGATAATACAAACATTGCAAAGCTGTCAAATTGGTTCCAAATTCATCCTCCATTTCCAGTTACAAATTAAATCATGTCAATAGCGAGTGGCATCGTTGGAGATGATAAAGTAACTTGCTACAATGCTTATTCTCTAGACATGCAGGCAATGAGCCATTTAGTGAGCCAACGAGTTTCAGAAGTAAGAAGGGACATACAAATTGAATACTATAGTTTTTTTCTGGACAATGCCTACAACTCCAAAAAAATTAATACCAATTTTTTTTAAGGAAATTTAATAAACTTTAATTTTGTAAAAGATTATTTTTTGATACGACAAATAACTTTTAAGATAAACCTAAACACCAAAAAAAAACGTATGTTTCGCTTCACTACCGCTAGAGTTATTTTTAAAAGCTTTTTTTATAAAATTTAATGAGCTTTAATTTTGTGCAATAATATTTCCGATACGACAAATAGTTTTTGGGATTAACGTGAAAAACTGAAACAAATATCTTGTTTCTCTTAACTGCTGCTAGAGCTCATGTCTGATTCTTGGGTACTTTTTTTGGGTCTCACCACACATCCCTCAGTAAGTGTGCCAAGTTTCAAACTTGTTGTTTTTTTTTTGAGCTTAAGGCAATTTTTCTCGTTAATTGACTGGACTAATCGATGATTATCATATATGTATGTATTAACATTTTAAGTGAAACTATAAATCAGTAATTTTAATGAATCCGCTTATCTTCTAACAGCAAAAGCGAAACAAATCAAGAAAAGATCAATCATTTATTCGAATCTTCAAGAGAGTATTTCCAATAAGAAATTCATTTTTTGATTAGGTAGAAACTGATTTCTTACAAATGAGCCATTAATGTTTAAAAAAAAATATTCCAATATTTTGTCAGGATATTTTAGGCCAGCCATTACCAAAAGGTTTTTTCATGTGAGTTCGAATGTTTTTGTTGAAATCCAACACCACTTTTAAAAAAAGTATTGATAAAGGTAGAATAGGTTTTTGTAACTAAATGAACTACACCATAATGTTTTGTATAATTGTATGTAAAACTCTATTAATTTAAACGAAAAAAACTTAACAGAACTTTTCGATGTCAACAAAAGTTTTTAGAAAATGTGATGCGCTGTCATGCGATTTTTTTAACATCGTACTTAAAAGAGTAGTGCAGATCTTCCACGTCAACACTAGAGGCACTATCTTTCAAAAGTCTGCCCAATTACTAGCATACGCTGATGACATTGACATAATCGGAAAAACTCAGCGTGATGTTAATGGAGTTTTTGTAAGCATGAGGCAAAGGTGGAAAAAATGGATTAAACGGTTAATGAGGGCAAATAAAGAACATGCTGTCGTCAACAAAGGACTTACAATACCGAAAAAGTCTCGATCAAAACGTCACCACCGACAAACGTAACTTTAACGTCTACCAAAGCTCCGCCATAAAAGCAGAAAACAACACCAGCGTTGAGATCCAACGAAGAATCAATCTTGCTAACCACTGTTTCTTTGGGCTAAGAAGGCAATTGAGTGGCAAAGTCATCTCTAGAAGGACCAAAGCCATCCCCATCCTGCTATACGGTCAGAAGCATGGACTATGACAAAAGCGGATAAAAGCACCTTGGGTCGGTTCGAGATGGAACGACGAGCTGTATGGACTGTACAGCGACTTAGACTTAACCAGACGGGTAAAAGTCCAAGGACTAAGATGGCTGGATAACTTAAAGCGCATGAAAACCAATGCTCCGGCCCGGAAAGTCTTCGAATCCACACCCACATGACAGCGCAGTAGGGAAAGACCGCGAATCAGGTGGCACACACAAGTGAAAAGTGACCTCACCCACTTGGAGCTCGAAACAGCAGACATCTAGTTGGGAACCAAGCTAGATGTAGATGTTTGTTGGCTGAGGCCCTACTTACTACACAAAGTAAGTGGTAACATTCTGTTCAAACTAGGGCCTATAGTGATTTAGATCTCTCAACCATTCCTGTGTGCGAGAAATTTAGTTAGGGATGGAAGAAACCTGCAGTTTAAAGTTGAACCCGAATGGCTAAATTAAGAAAGCATTTTTCATGACAAGAATTTCTCTTGAAAAAATTGTCAATTAACCGCAAGAGGCAGTACCCCTGACAAAAACTTTAGATGACATAGGCAGGGATCGAACAAAAGACCTCTGGCAGACAGTCCAACGCCTTAACCATCATGCTATCTATTCTATTTTTTTATCTAAGGATGGAAGATTAGTGAAAAATTGGAAAGCCTGACTGAAAAATACATTCCTAGTATATAGCAAAAATATGTTATATTCTTTTTGAAAGGTGCACTGTGGCGTATGTTTAATATTTTTGTTTTAAGAAGGAATTTGTTTACAGAAACATAAAATAAAAGTACATGATGTGAAAGGTTTCCCAATTGGTGCGAGTAGATTTTAGTTGCCCGTGGCGGCCATTTTGATTTGGTGACATCTACCAAATCTTTTGTTTATTATTCAGTTGTTTATGCCAAATCATCTTGGCAAGTTATGTGATTAAACAGCACATTCAAATGATACAACTTTACTATCAAAATGAGTGTACGATAACGCAAACGTTTGGGAGCAATGCGCATATGTTACAGTGGACGTAGTGGTTCTTTACAGTTACTCTTTAACGTTTGGTGGCTAAATTTGAGACGACTAGTTCAGGAACAATCAGCCAAAACTTGCAGGTTCTACGAACTCAAGATCGGCAGAGAACATAATCGCCGCGGTCTGAAAAATGTAAATCAGAACCCGAGGCAGTCTATTCCTCGCCATGCACAAGAACTCGGCCTTTTCTTAACTTCTACTTGTCAAATTTTGCGTCAGGACTTGGGCCTGTACAATATTCAACGAACCCAGGAGCTCAAAGTTAATGACCATAGACAACACGGTTTGTTCGCTGCTGACTGGGCTTCGAATAGTTTGGTAGAAGACCCCAATATTGGCCGAAAAATCATCTTTAGCGACGAGGCGCATTTTTGGATGAATGGCTGTTTTTGCCGTATATGAGATAACACCAACCCATGCGAGGTTGAAAATGCATCTTCTAAAAGTTACTGTTTGGTGTGGGTTTTAGGTGTAATTGGTTCGTACTTTTTTGAAAACGACGTTATTGAGGTGCTCACCGTCAACAGCGAAAGCTACACTATGATGATAGCTGAATTCTTATGGCGCAAAATGAATCATATGCACCTAGATAAAATGTGGTTCCAGCAGGATGGCAGCGCCGCGCTACGTGCCACACAGTAAACGCCACATCTACCCGCCCTTATTGAAAAACCCTACAGTTTAATGATTTTGTATCGTTAAATTTCTTACATGAATTACATTGTTGCTAAAATATGTCATCATTGGTTTAATTTTGGATTAAAAGCATTTTTACCTAAGACCATTAAATTTACACACAAACATGATATCATTGCTTTATTTCACTGCTTTTATTTACCTCATTTTTCTATTTTTAATCCTTTTTAATCAGCAGCAACAACAAATAATATAAAAGCGTACATTTTACAATGAAGTCCATACATTTATAAACATATTCAGTTTAATTATTTATTTATTTACTGAAAAAACAAAAACTCTCTTATTCTCATCATTACTCCCACATGGTAAGCACTTAGTCATAATTGTATAAAAATGTGTATTTTCTCATTATGTATACATAAGAGGTACTCTTTTCTGTTTTCATATGAATCCTTTATAAATAAACTGTTACGTCCAAACTATATAAAATGAATAATAATTTAATATCAACTCCTGTTTTTTTTTTACGAAAACGAAATTCAATTATACAGGATGATCTCAGTTAATGACACTAGAAACCTGAAAAAAGAAGGTTTTTTGAACACTCATATTAATTACAGTTTTGAAATAAAGTAATAATTTAATCTGATTATTAACAACAGAACAATGAGAAACATGTGCTGTAATTATTGGCAGACCCTTACAATCAAATTAAAAAAAGGAAAAATTCCTTAAAGGTTGTAATGGCATGAGTTTCCATGATCCAAGATAAAGGTTTATAAAATAGCTTAAATCTTTGAAATACGTTTGACGAAACTTAGCGATTATAACATCCCTTGTTATCAAACGATGATATTAGAATAACACAAATAAAAGCATTCAAAATTTTGACATCTTCAGATACAATTTAAGTCTTCTCTAGAGTAAGAGCTTTTTCAGAATCGATTGCCTTACATCAACCACCCTGTAAAATGGCAACAAAAAAAATTAATTAATAATTTTAAGCATTTTAATCTCTCAAGTATAAAAACGGAATTTTATGTAATAATTCCGCATGTTTTTCTTTTTGTATTCAAGCAGCAATTGAGTCGGTACTCAGTATCAGCAGAAGTTGTTGTTGGTTCTGGTTTAAAGAGCGAAAGATCCATAAGTGTACGTAGCAATTACTGTATGAGCTTGAGTATGATGCAGCCATCCCATCAACCATCCATTTTCCAGGCTATCAATTACAGAGTAGTATGTACTACCATCAGCCAGCCGTCCGACCATGGCCAAGCCAACCAGCAAAGGGGTCATTGTTATAACATGGTTGACTTGTACAAGGTTATATGCCTATATTAAACTTATACGTATAAGTGGAGAGGCTTGAGAGTATCTTTTTAATATAGTTCACATTGTACACATGCTCGCACTATATGAAGTTGCTCGCAAAAGAGTATAGTGCGGTGTTAATGTTCAAAAAGGACTCTTGATGGTTTATAATTGGTAAAATCCGCTTTTTGGTTAAAATATAATAGAGTAAGAGTAATTTTACTTCATTTGAATAATTTTTATTGTAATTTTTCATATTAATTGCGAGCTGTGTGCCATGCTTCGAAGCTGCAATGCCCCAACGCCCCATCAACAACGACGCAACACAAGGTCCTGTGCGCCACCTTTTGATGCACTTGAGGGTCAATTTACTGTTCAACACAGTTCAATGGGAAGTAATTGAAAAAGTTCACCAACAAACGCAAACGCCATAGCTATCGCCATCGCCATCGCCATCGCCATCGCCATCGCCATCGCCATTGCCATCGCCATTGCCACTGAAACGCTGAAAAATTACTTTGGAATATTAATTTTAGTTCGATGCATGCGGTGTGGTGTGTATGAGGTCTGCTCGTATTCGTATAGGATCGATATGCTGAGCAAAAGTTGCATGTGCACACATACCGTTATTTTGTACATAATATTCAAGAGGATGAATGCACACGTCATTCAGGACTCTCATGAAACAATATCTATATTATGTATAATGTATGTTATGTGGAGAGTTAAGTGTTTTTGTTATTGTTGTTGTTGTTTTTGTATGATGTTGATATTGTTTTTTGAACTGATGATGAAAGTTTGTTGGTAGCACACATGAGTCCGCTTTGAGGTTGTCAGATTGCAATTTAAAATTATATGTGGCCCACCGAACAGAATTGTAATAAATCAAAATTAAGAGGTCGAAGTTTATTGGTCTACATATACAATTTCGACTAACAATTTATTTTATATTATACACAAAATGTTATTTTAACCTACACACACTTGTTCAAAAAGGTTTAAAAATATAGAATTTATGCAAAGTTAAAATATATTACCTCCAATATACATAGAATAATATTTTGTTTTTGATTTGTTTTAATTAAATTTGAAAGTTAATTGATTAAAAAAAACAACTCATTGTATTTTAATGAAAAATTAACTTTTTTTTCAATTATGTGTAGAATTGATTTATAATATCGGCTGATAAAGTTTAAACAAAGAAATTTTGATTAAATTGTTATAAATTAACTAAACGGCAGAGTCAGTATTCAAAATTATAATTGATTGTGTTATTTTAAATGGAATAAAAAACTAATTTGTTGATAATAATATCATTAATCCTGATATAAAGTAAAAGTATCTTAATGGAATAAAATAGAGGAAAGTGTGAAGTACACATACATTTACTATGTGTGGGTTGTTGTAATTTAGTTAAAAGTGCTAAGAATATTCTGAAAAATTCTAAATAGCATAGCCTGATATAAGAGATGTTCAAATGGTAGACATGTGCATTCAAGAGGACACAAGCGTCCACAGGTTTTTCCTAAAAAAAAAAGGGAAATCGGTAGAAACAGCCTTGCACTATCTGGTAAGAACTATCGAATACTCCCTAGATAAAAAGGAATACACTATGGTGGCCTTCTTGGATATTGAGGGCGCTTTCAACAACGTTGACACATCTGCTATCACTTCTGCTATGACGACCTTAAACGTCGAATACTCAATCTGTGAGTTGATTAATCTAATGCTAAAAAGCAGGATCATCAACTCCAGTTTGGGAGATTTTTGCACAAAAAGGTCTGTCAGTAGAGGCACTCCGCAAGGTGGTGTTCTGTCCCCTCTCCTGTGGAACATAGTGGTTAACCAACTACTAATATCCCTTGAGAGGGATGGCTACAGAGTGGTTGCGTATGCCGATGATGTTGCTATCGCTGTCACAGGGGAACATCCTAATACACTGAGAGACCTCCTCCAAAATGCACTCAATGTGCTCACTAGATGGGCTGATAACTGCGGACTTATTATTATTATTAATCCTCAAAAAACAGACCTCGTCCTTTTCACACGGAAATACAAGATCCCAGTAATTGTACCTCCTTCAATAAAAGGTATACCACTTATTTTTACCAATGAAGCCAAATACCTTGGTCTGATATTGGACACAAAATTAAGTTGGAAATCCAATATACAGGAAAGAGTTAAAAAAGCTACAGAAGCTCTTTTCCTTTGCAAGAAAGCTATAGGAAGCAAATGGGGTTTTCAACCTCGCATAACCTACTGGCTATACACATCGGTCATCCGACCAATACTTATGTACGGGGTTGCAGTATGGTGGATTGCACTGGAGAAAGTCACATACTGCGACATACTCAGCAGAGTTCAGCGCATGCATGTCTCTGCATAAGCGGGGCATTGAGAACCACACCCTCAGCAGGGTTAGACACTCTCCTCCATCTGACACCCCTCGACATCTTCAGTAAACAAGTGGCAGCGAGTACAGCGATAAGACTCGACGCCTCATCTCAATGGACCAACAACAATGTGGGACACTCCATCATTTTGAACCTCTTTGGTTCTATACCAAAGTACATAGACTACACTATACCTAAACCCCTATTTGGAAAAAACTTCCAGGTATCCATTCCATCCAGAGATGAATGGGAAGACAAAAAACTCCTGGTTAACAAAAGTATTCATTTTTATACAGATGGATCTAAGACAAATGAGGGAGTTGGTAGTGGTGTGTACTCAGAAAAGCTTAATCTAAGCATCTCATTCCGCCTCCCTAATCATTGTAGCGTTTATCAAGCGGAAATTTTGGCGATCAAAGAGGTTCTCTCCTGGCTAAGAGAAAACGTGATATCAACTTCTGATATCCGCATCTTCTCTGACAGTCAAGCTGCTATCAAATTCCTTGACGGTGTCTCGACCAAATCTTTGACGGCCCTAGATTGTCGATCGTCTCTTATGGAGATGGCGGAGCAATTTAACATTCACCTCTGTTGGGTGCCGGGCCAC
The DNA here is from genome assembly GCF_945859685.1 of Eupeodes corollae. Lineage (NCBI taxonomy): Eukaryota > Metazoa > Arthropoda > Insecta > Diptera > Syrphidae > Eupeodes > Eupeodes corollae. The sequence goes on from NC_079147.1 coordinate 250,688,786, forward strand.
AGAGACATCACAGGTAATTGTAGAGCCGATGAACTCGCTAAAAATGGAACCGTCAAACCTATTTCACCTGAAAGGGAGAAGATAGGTATACCGATAGCTACATGTAAACTTATGCTAAACGAAACAGTTTTTGCGATAGGAAATTCTAGGTGGCACAGCTTACCAACATGCGCAGCCACAAAACTCATATGGCCTTCACTGGACCTAAAGCGCTCTAAAGACTTGTTATCTCAAAGCAGACTTCATATTAGCTCCCTAATAGGTGTCCTTACAGGACACTGTCTTATAGGCAGACACGCAATACGACTTGCCGTAGCCTCAAATGACTTCTGTAGGAGCTGCATGGACGAAGAAGAAGAGGAAACAATCTCTCATCTCTTATGCACCTGCCCTGCTCTTTCACTCAAACGCAAACTTCATCTGGGGGACTACTCTTTTGATAATCCCAGCGAACTAGCTAAAAAGGATATTAAATATCTTCTTCGCTTTATAAAAAGCTCAAAATGGTTCTACTATAGTTAGAAGTAATTCTCTAGATTCATGTGGTATCACAATGGGCCTTTCTCTTGGCCTAAGTGTGTGGATTCTAAATCCGCAGCAACGTTAACCTAACCTAACCTAACCTAAGAATATTCTGAAAAATTCTAAATAGCATAGCCTGATATAAGAGATGTTCAAATGATAGACATGTGCATTCAAGAGGACACAAGCGTCCACAGGTTTTTCCTAAAACCAACCTCTGTCTATCAACTCCTACTCTCACCTCCACGTGGTGAACATCGGGTGCCTAGTACCTCAACTGGAGATTGAGTTCCAACCCCAGTGGAAAGTTGTTGGGGGCAGCAAACGAGAGAGGTGGGGAGAGGTGTTTCAACTAAGGCACCTCTCCTTATCCAGACGGCAGCGGAGGAATTCCCGAGATGGAATCAACGGTGGCGTCTACAGTTTCAGTAAGGTTGAACTACTTAGTGAACACCTTATAGGGCTTCTTCGACTTATTCGAAGCCCAGGCCTGTAAGGAGCGGTTTTATCCGGCTCCCCATCCTTGGAGTTATACTTAGGATCTGGCCCTCCAGGTTGGAGGTTGTGCGTCGGAGTGACTTCCTGGCCACGTAAAAGCTTTCATAGTTGCGAAGCACCAACAGCATCGGATACGGACAGATTTACTGTTGACAACCAACGCAAACGAATAAAGGACAACGAACTTCGGATATGCACGTGGAATATTATGTCCCTTAACAGACCACGTGCGGCGATGAATTAGCGGAGGCCCTAGACCGATATAAAGCAGATATCACCGCCATCCAGGAAATACGATGGGATGGGCCGGGCAAAAAGAGGATGAAAAACTGTGATATTTACTATGGTGACTGCTACCACAAAAACCAACATCGCTTATTTGGATGCGCCTTCGTCATTGGAGCCAGACTTAGGCAAGAAGTCTTGAGCTTTATGTGCATCAATGAGTGCCTCATAACCATACGCATCAAGGCTAAATTCGGCAACATTAGCCTGATATGCGCGCACGCCCCAACAGAAGAAAAAGACGACAACACCAAAGATATGTTCTTCGAGCTCCTAGACAAAACATATGAGCAGTGCCCTAGCTACGATATTTAAATAGTCCTGGGCGATTTTAATGCAAATCGGGAAAAACAGCATGCACGACAATACTTCCGGCAACATATTCAGGCTCATAGATTTTGCTGCGGGGTGAAACGTCATGGTAGCCAGTACCCGTTTTCCACACCTCAACATCCACAAAGGAACTTGGACTTCTTCAGATCAATCTACCGTCAACCAGATTGACCATATTGCGATCGACGCCAGACACGCTTCCAGCATTATGGATGTACGAACTTTCCGAAGAGCTAACATCGACACGGACCACTACCTCGTTGTAGCCAAGGTATCACTTCGGATTTCCAGACCCAAGGCAAAACAGGGAGGTGCTGGGAGAAGGTACTACGTCAAACGGCTACAATCGCCAGTGATCGCCAAATCCTTTCCCGACCGAGTTACAATAAACCTCCTTCGAAGTTATCTGCCGCCACCATAATGTATCGAAGACCAGTGGCAACATTGCCAAGATGCAATCAGAGAAGCCGCCTCTAATGTGCTGGGTTTCAAACAGCCACGAACAAGGAAATCCTGGTTTGATGAGGAATGTCGGCAGGCAAATGCAGCCAAACAACAGGCACGCAAAGCGGCGCTGCATAAGAGGACGAAAGCTGCTCGTGAGCTCTATGAGCAGAAGAGGTGAGAGGAACACCGACTTCTCAGAAGGAAAAAGAGAGGGCATAAGAAGCTTGCGGTCGAAGATGTTGAGAGGTATAAAAGCAGGAATGAATTTCGAAAGTTTTATGAACAGGTGAAACGAAATTCACAGGTACAAAAACCTAGAACCGAAGGCTGCAAAGACGAAAGGAAACATCATGTCAAATGCTGAGGATATGGAAGGACCACTTCTGCAGACTGTATAACGGCGACGAAGAACTGAATTCCGCTGTCAGGCACTATGATCCATTCAATATAGACGACGAAAGCCAACAATCCCGTCCTCCCGACTTAGACGAAGTAAAGATTGCCATATCCAAGTTGAAGTATAATAAAGCCACTATAGCGGATGGCTTGAATGCCGAGCTCTTAAAAACAGCTGGAGATAAGTTGGTTAGGAGCATGCACCAACTTATCTGTAAGATATGGTCAGAAGAAAGCATGCTCGATGAATATGGAACCTCAGTATTGTTTGCCCGATCCTAAAAAAAGGAGACCCTCTTAACTGCACCAACTATAGAGGAATAAGTCTAGGTACTTAAAACGCCTATAAAATCTTCTCTGCCGTAATATGTGAACGTCTAAAGCCCATCGTCAACAACCTGATAGGTCTTTTTAGGGTGGTTTTAGACCAGGAAAGTCCACAGTTGATCAAATATTCACATTACGGCAGATCCTGGAAAAAACTCAAGAGCACCAAATCGACATCCACCATCTTTTCATCGATTTCAAGGCCACATATGACAGCATCTACAGGGTCGAGCTGTATAGAGCCATGTCTAGTTTTGGCATCCCTGCCAAACTCATCCGTTTGTGCAGGATGACAATGGAGGATTCACGCTGCTCCATAAAGGTTGGAAACAACTTAACAGAACCTTTTGATGTCAAAAAAGGCGTTAGACAAGGTGATGCGCTGTCATGCGATTTTTTTAACATCATGCTTGAAAGAATAGTTCAGAGCTCACACGTCAACACTGGATGGAGGTAGTCAAGGACTTCGTCTACCTGGGCTCCGCTGTAAACGCAGAAAACAACACCAGCGCTGAGATCAAACGCAGAATAACTCTTGCTAACCGCTGTTTCTTTGAACTAAGAAAGCAATTGAGTGGTAAAGTCCTCTCTCGAGGGACCAAAGTGTTGCTATATAAGACCCTTATCATCCCCGTCCTGCTATACGGTGTAGAAGCATGGACCATAACAAAAGCGGATGAAAGCACCTTGGGTCGCTTCGAGAGAAAAGTTCTTCGTGTGATCTACGGTCCCGTATGCATCGAAGGGGAGTGGAGGAGAAGATGGAACGACAAACTGTACGGGCTGTACAGCGACGTAGATTTAGCCAGAAGAGTAAAAGTCCAACGACTAAGATGGCTGGGTCACGTAGAGCGCATGGAAACCAATGCTCCGGCCCATAAAGTCTTCGAATCCGCACCCACAGGACAGCGCAGTAGAGGAAGACCGCGAATCAGGTGGCGCGCACAAGTGGAAGGTAACCTCACCCAACTTGGAGCGCGAAACTGGAGACATCTAGCTAGGGACCGAGCTAGATGGAGAAGTTTGTTGGGTGAGGCCCTAGTTCACACAGGACTGTAGCGCCACCTTAAGTAAGTAAGTAAGTGATATAAGAGAAGTTAATCGAAGTTGAAGAGTTTACCGAATTAACAGCTGTGAAGCTAATGTCTTCATTATTAAGAACAAGACCATAGTATATCAAACAAGGTAATTAATAGCTCGTTTAAATGTGTAATCTAATCGTGAAAAATAATCGTCTTATAATATGCTTTTCAGTTAGCTTTCTCTTACTTTCTCCGTTTAATATAATAAATAATTGATTCAAGGATTTTATGTGATAAGCTTTCTAACTTTCCCATAGAAAGTTATTGTAATGGGTCCGATTTGTCGGAGTTTCTAGGTCCTTGAGTCGAAATAAAAGATTTTTAGAGAAATGTCTGTGAGTGTGTGTACGTACGTCCGTACGTTTGCGAAGTTTTTTCATCGTCTATAGCTCAAAAACCAGTAGAGATGCAGAAAGGGCTCTCAAAAAAATTGCGTAGGTGGTGTTTTTACCATAGCAGTTTAAAGAAAAAGGTGAACATTTTGTTAACCTTAAATATCTCACGAATCAATAACGCCAGAGACTTGAATTTAATTTAGCATTACATATTATAACGTGATACCAAACAAGTATATTTTTGGAAAAAATTGCAATTAACGTTTCTTTTTTTTACTTTTTGTCTCTTATATTTTACAAATAAAAAATGATTTTATCTCCAAACCAATTTTGTGCAATGAAAAATAACGGTTTTAACATCTGGTAAGATTTTGAGAAAAATCAAATAGAGAATTTTTTTAGTAGGTTAGTTCTTTCGTCAACCGATGGTTTGTTGCAATTGAACTTAGAACTAGAGAGTGTGTTTCTAAGAAGGTAAATACATATTAAGATTAAGAAACATGTTATACATATAATGTCAATCGTAAGATCGATGACATTCGTTATCAATTGTTTGTCGATTTCTTTAATATTTTACAGATAAACGAGCAAACATGAATACAGACCTAGGCGATGATTGATTTAAATACATTTTGAATGAATGATGAATGTCTTAAGACCCTTATATACTAAAAATAAAAAACCTTACAAAAAATTAAAAGTTAAAACTGAAAATTGAATTTCGACTCAAATTACTTTTCCAAACTTTCAGATAGGCTTTTCACTAATTTTATCTTATGATTGTAAATGTTTTCAACATTTAGTCAAATTTTGAGAAAAATCGAATTGACAGTTAATTTACAAAAAAATAATAAAAATTGGTAAAAATAGATTTTCGAATCAATTATCTTTTCAAAAATTAAAAATATTAGTTTCAAATAAATGTTGTCTTATAAAAAATATTGTTTTGAACATTCGATAAGATTTTGAAAAAAAAAATCAAGAATCGAGGCTTACCCAAAATTAATAAAAGTTCTTAAAAATTGATTTTCGACTATTAGAAATAAAAACTTTTAACATATGCAATACTAAAATTAGTTAAAAAAAAATAAATTGGGGTGCGCAACAGTCTGTTGAGAACTAGGGTCTTGTGACTTACAACCCTCAGCCATTTCTGTGTGCCAGTACTTTTGTCAGGGATGGAGTTGACCTACTGTTTAAGCCAAATCTGAACGGCTAATTTAGTCAATTCTCACAAGAGGTAGTACCCATTAAAACTTTAGGTGGCATAGGCAGGGATCGAACCCAAGACCTCTGGCATGACAGTCCAACGCACTTTTTTTTTTTTTTTTTAATTCATTTTTATTAGTTCAATTTTAAACCTATCTTAAAGCTAGACAAAAATTCATAAAACTAGCCTAATTATACATAACTTACAACTAACTTAATGGTCCCATACGGACACTCTAAGCTAAACTATAACACTAATTACTAATGACTTTCGGCCTTAAGATGTATTTTACTTCAATTTAAATTTTATTTGTTTTGTTTTTATTAGAAAATTTTGAAAAAAATTAATATCAATAACCTTTTTTATTTATTTTTACTTACAAACTACTTAAAATAAGGTCCTTAAATAAAACTTAAAACTGACTTAAACTACCTATTCTACCTATAAACTACTTAAAACTAGAACAACCACAGCAGCAAATCTAACTATCTAACATTTTTGTTTTTCATATTTTGTTGTCTTTTTTTTTTCTTTTTTTATTTTTATTAATTATTTATATTTTTTAATGCTTTTTGTTATTGTTTTTTATTTTTTCTTTGTATTTTTTTTATTTTTTTTTATTTTTTATTTTTTTTTTTTTATTTTTTTTTTGTGCCACCATGCCTATTCTACTTAAAACTAAACCCTAATACTATTAAACAAGTATGTAAGCCGGCCAAGGCTTAAAACCCCATCCCGACTACCCACAATCAAGTGCCGATTGAAGCCACCAAAACTGGTTCTCCTGCTTCACCCTATCAGTTCGGTCCCGTTCGGACACAGCCCTACTGAACCGAAGGAGCTCTGCTCCACCTTGTGCCATGACGTCCCGATTGTACAGGAGCCGCCTATCCACGCTTCTTCGTCTTACGTGGTAAATTAATGGACCTACCAATCTATCCTGTATCAGACCGCATTTGTCTAAAAAGAGGAATGCCTCTGGTGGAATGAACCCGCTCAAGCGTGCACTTTCAAAATACTCGTCGTTCGGATAGAACGCCCCGAAAATTAAATTGTTGGTCGAAGACATAGCTCTTGCAATGTGACCTCGAACGAGTTTTATCACGAAATTGTCAATTCTGTTGATTCGAGCCCCGTTGTATAGGACCTCGTTGGAATAGTAATGCACATAAGAAGATTCGGCTGTTCGATATAAGCCGGTACAGCGTCGTAAACACTGCCGCTCGAACACCCGAAACTTCTCCATCTGGGAAGGGGCAACGCCGAACCACACAGGACAACCATAAACGATCATTGGCCGTATGAGGCCCATGTAGCAAATTACCTTCACTCTGGGGTCAAGACGACTGCTAAGAAACAGCCGTTTCGTCAGAGCAAAGGCTCCTCTGGCCCTAGTCAGAGCAGCATTTATATGTCTGTCGAAATATAAATACTGATCTAACCAGATACCGAGGTACTTTACTACACTTTTGCTCGCTAATGGCTGCCCATGAAGATCAACGATGACCATCTTGCGCCAATTCTTGCACGTATCCCTCGTGGCCCTAGCCAACGGAGTCCGGAACAGAATTGTCTCCGACTTCTGGACATTTATTTTCAGTTTCCAGTCGACGCAATATCGCTGAATCTTGTCGAAATCACGCTGCAAGAGAATTCTAATAACCTCAACCTTTCGGGCCGTTCTGTACGCAATTAGATCGTCGGCGTACGCAATTGCCTTTGTAAGACTACCTATCAGATCACTGGTGTAAATGCTGAAGAGAATCGGCGAATTCACCGCTCCCTGTTGAAGTCCAACGCACTAACCATTATGCCATAGGTACTACGGTTAAAATTGCATAACGACTACAAATATCGTTACCAAAAATAGATTTTGAAATCAAACTATTTCATTATAATGCAAAATATTGCTGGTTATTTGAAATTTTTTAAGAATAATTAAACTGACAATTTTTTTAAGAAAACACCAAAACCAACAAACTTTTTAAGAAAGACAAATAGACAGACGGGATGGGAAGTTATCAGTTATCTACTTTACTGTCCAACTCCTGAAAAAAATCTCCTAATATCTTCGAACACATGCCAATGTATATAAGTTGTAGATATGTGAATTAGATGGAATTATTTAAAAATATTTATTAAACGACAACTTTGGTAAAAAAAAAACAAGGTAAACAAACATTTTGAGCCCAAAACAAAAAAGATACTGGGATGCGACTCACGCTGATAATTTCAAATCCGGGCTGTCAATTTGTCTTCTTAAAAGTTTGTATATCTTTATGTTTTGTTAAAATAGTTTGATTTTGAATCTATTTTGTTAAAGAAATTTTTAGTCGAAAAATAATTTTTATCAATTTTAGTAGCATTATTTCTTATATAAACAAATACAAATTGGATGAATGCAATTAATTTGAATTCAATCTCTTCTATTATTTACGAGTAACCAAAACATAGCATTAATTTTTGTAGTCTTTTTTTTTTGTTACAATACTTTCATTTCGCTTTTTCTCAAAATTTTATCGAATGTTGAAAATAATATTTCTTATTAAACAAAATTAGTTTGGAACCATATTTTTAAAATTTTAAACAGATATTTGACTCGTTAATCAATTACTACCAACTTTTAGTAATTTTTTAGTGGTTTTTTTTTATAAAAAAAAAACGATCGATTCAATTTTTCTTAGAATTTTACCGATGTCGAAAACGTTATTTTTCCTTGCACAAAATAATGTTTAGATACAATCATTTTTCGTTCTTAAAATATTCGAGGTGTCAAAGAACTTTTTCAGTTTTTTTTTATTTAAAAAAACATTAATTGGATTTTTATCCAAAAATATAATTTTCTGTATCACGTAACAATATATAATTTACAATTTAATTCAAGTCTCTAGCGTTATTGATATGGGAAGAAAACTATACTCGCAATTTTCTTAGAGTCTTTTCTGCTTCTTTTTGCATTATTATCTGTTTAACAAAATTTATTTGAAGTCAATATCTCTACTGGTTCTAGAAACATAGATGACGAAAAAACTATTCGAACGAACGAACGTATGTACACACACACGCACATCTCACATCTCTCTAGAAATTTTTATTTCAACTCTAGGGACCTTGAAACGTCGAGAACTTTCAAAATTTTCAATTCAACAAATCGAACCGATTACAGTAACTTCCTATGTTAAGTTAATGAAAACATGTACTTATCCATCCGAATCTATTTTTAACCATTTTTAATCAATCCTCAACAAAATCTTGTTTAAGCCTATAAATAATATTTAGTTGAAAATTAATATTTGAACTGTTGCCGTAGAACAAGGCCAAAAGAAATATTACAAAAGTGAAGTAAGGCGAATTGGGTTCAATCCCTGCCTGTGCCATCTAAAGTTTTTTTTTACGGGTACTGCTTCTTGCGAGGAGTTGACAAATCCTCCAAGAGTAATTCTTGTTATGAAAATTGCTTTCTCAAATTAACTTTCGAATTAGGCTAAAAACCGTAGGTCCCCTCCATCCCTGTCAACAGTACTTGCGCACAGGAATGGTTGAGAGTTGCAATTCACTAGGCCCTGGTTCTCAACGGACTGTTACTTACTTACTTAGGTCTCTAGACCTGTTTAGTCCGTTGGGAAACCCCTTTAAGGGCATAGGGCCTCTAATACGCAGCCACCTCGACTGTCCTGCGCCATGTGCTTCTCGGTCGTCCAGCTTTTTTTTCTTCTTGTGTGAGGGGATTCTACTGCATTGCTTGGCCTGCAATACAGTCGTTACCTTTTGTCCAATCCATTGGTACTTACGCTTTTGTAGGAGTCTATAGGTTCCTGACATGTCCTTCTATGAAGGACTTCATTTGATATACGTTTTGGCCAGAAAATCCTTAGGATGTTACGAAGACATCTATTCACGAAGGTTTGCAGCTTTCTTGTAATGGATGAAGTAACCTTCCAGGTTCTGCATCCATACAGAAGCATGGATTCGACATATGTGCGAAACAGTTGTAGAGTTGTTCTTAAGCTGATAGAGTTATTCCTCCAAATTTTCGACAGCATATCGAAGGCCGATTTAACTTTACCGATGCGGCCTTGGATGGAGACGATACTTCCACTTTTTCCCACGGTTGCGAGGAAATATTTATTTGAGAGGATGGTCGAGTTCCGAGGCTGGTCATTTTTGTTTTGCCGGAATTAATTTTCAGCCCCTTTACTTCTGCTTCTCTCTTCACACTTATTGTCATTAAATGGAGATAGATAATCCTATGAGAGAGTGAGCGAACATCTCTGCGTAATCCAAGTGCTTTAGATAGGATGTTTAAGTCCATTGGATGCGTCCGTTACCTGACATAGCTGCACGCAGTACATCGATTATCACCAACAAAAACAATATTGGCGACAGAATACAGCCCTGTCTGACACCTCTACGCATTTCAAAATCCTCTGACAATCTACCATCCTTCAGAACATGACACTTGGAAATAGTAATTACTTTTTCTGAGATACCTCTCTTCCGCAAAGCTAATCACATGTGAACAGCAGGCAAAAATGATCCTCAAGGTGTTCTCTGATGCGTTCCAGTATGATGTTTGCTACTATTTTGGCAACGGCACGTAAAAATCTAATTTCTCTCCAGATTTCGCACTTTGAAAGACTTTCTTTTTTTGGGAGCTTGACAATCATTCCCTTCTTCTTGACGTTGGAGCTGCTTGTAAAAGCTCTGCGAAAATTCTATCAAGTCCCACCAAATTGTTGTTCTTAAGTTCTTTGGATTCGGGGATTCGGGGGTTTGAAGGCATCGGCTGAACGTTGTTTGCAAACACTCTGTTTAAAACCGAGGAAAAGAGTTATTCCCACCTTCTGATTTGTTTATCCATCGAACTTAGCAAAGTACCGTCTAGTTCTTTCACTGGGTGTTGCTTTAAGCTGTGTGCACCGGTCATCTCTTTAGTTATTCTGTTAACAGCCTGCTATTGCACCTGTTCGCAGCATCGCGATCGTCTGCTTTTTGCGCTAGTGCGTTTATGTAGTTACCCTTGTCACTTCTCTCCGACCGACCATTTTTTAAGTTTATAAGTATTTTTGTAGGCCAAGCAACTTCTTTCATGTTTCCTCTTTCCAGTTGTATTTCACTTTAGTCTTTTTTGAAACAATTTGAATACAAAAATGTTCCGTCATTTACTTATCTTTCATTGACTATGGTGTGAGCACAATAAAAAGATGAAAGACCACATTAGCCACCTCAAAAGATTCAATTTTTCATTAAAAAAAAAGAAAATTCTCACAACTATAGGCAATGTGATGAAATAACCAACCCCTATCATCTTTATTAGTTGAAACGTTAATTTTAGTATTTTTTTTTTATTTTCCAAAAGATAACCTTTTTGTATAATTTTCTGCATCTCAAAAGCCTGAAACAAATTTCACAAAGTGCTTTTTATAATATTTCCATTCCACTAAATAAAACTTCAAAAATAAAAACCGTTAAATTTTCCCCACACTTAAGTACTTATGCAACTATACACAAAGTTAATCTTTTCTAAAGAGAAATTATTATTATTCACAAAGCAATTTCCGACCTTGTTTAATTATACAGATAAGCTCGAGGGTTTGAAGATAGGTAGGTACTTAACTTATAAATAAAAATATATAGTTTAAATTTAATTGACTCACCTCTCCTGCGATAGAAATGGGGCACACATTTGCACACCCTCAATGCCAACTTCATTCTACACTCGGTTAGGCACAATCCATAGCTATAAATTGGTACGGTCATCATTTCGTCAGCTTCATTGGAAAACCGACATTTCCTTTGATTTACCTTTAATCTACATTCATACAAAACTCATCTTGTATTTATCAAAAGTCAAATAACAACAACAACAAAAAAACAAAAAGCCATAAAAACTAAAAAAAGAAAAAGCTGACAATTTTGAGTTCTAATTGCCATATTATTGCTTACTCCTTTGCCCGGGGCGTTGTGAAAGTTTCCAAAGCAATCAGTTCCACAGTTGTATAATCAGTCTCGGGGAATGTGTACTTCTGTTTCGAGATGTTTGGGATATCTCCGGCACTATGGAAATACACATCGTATCCTGTTGATAAGTTTATAATCTGTGCATAGATCTCTCCGTCCAATGGATGCACTGTCACTCTCTCGCTATGGTCCAGTAATCCCCAATCATTGCTGGTCCAGTATCTTTGGGGCAACAAAATTCAAATTAAATACTCTTCATTCTTTTACCTCCCTCTTCTCATCCCCCAGAAACCATCCTCATTCTTATATAAGTTGAAATGATACTCTCAACAGTACTATAGATAAAGGAGGATGTAGATTGTTGAGGGTAGGATGTGACATACTCATAAGAATTATACTGGCCAACAAGGGTGTTCACAGAATGGCAGATGCCCAGCTCCGTTATCGTTTGGTATATGTTCATCTTGACAGTGGTTCCACTGCTCAGCTCCGGCTCAAAGTTCCATTTCAACTCGAACAGGGTGTCCAGATATTTATCACTGGCAATACCAAAAGTTTTATTCATCGGCAAACTTTCAATATTATCATACGAAAGACTGGCAAGCTTATCGATAAAAACACGGAAATCCTCTTTGTCCTCTGCGTTGGGAAAGTTTTCCTTATTATTTCTGTATTTAAAACAAGTTAGAAATAAAGATAAATAAAGTGGTTACTATCTATCTATATGTATTTATTCAAGAACACGAACAACAAAATGAGGGTTAAGAGGAGCTACACGGGTATAGGAGAGGAGCCCTGAAACGAGAAGTTATTGAAAGAAATAAAAACACAGTTGCCAAAGGCAACTCTGATAGGTTTCTGGGGATGGGGTGATGGGATTTTAAACGAAGAAGTTGTGAAATTAGACGGCCAAGTTTGAATTCATAGACTTTATTATATTCTTTGAGATGTAGATTATGCATCGCAGGATCATTTTAAATGCAGAATAGTTTTATTTACAGTTATTTATATTAAATATAATAGACTACAAAATAATATCTTTGGGAATGTATAAATAGAATCAGATTGGCATATACACAAGGGTCAATGAAATGGGAGTTTCTTTTTTTAAACCAGAGACTACTCCTTTCAACTTAAGAATTTGAATTTATTCTCATATGTTTATTTTAATTAGTTTTGAAAATTAATTGCTTTATGTACTATGTAAAGGATGATTTTTAAGCTATTATCTTTTTGGCAACACTGGTCTAAACAGTTGACGCACGTTTCATGATTTGTTTCGCTGTCAACCGTCTTTATTTTGGTCTATAATTCAACATAAATTATCTTCAAGACGAAAAACACTTGCAAATTATTGAATTTTATTATCAAAATGCGTGCTTTTTGGACATTTTAATCGACCAACTGAATCGGCTATTCGGCTTATAGTGACTAAATTTCGAACCAAATTTACATTTTTGAACATTAAATCACCAACACGCTTACGTATAGTGCGACTTGAAGAAAATATCGTAGCTGTATCGGCCAGTATTGATTATGACCATCAATTATCGATTCGTCCCGTTCGCAGCAGTTGCGCCTCTGTTACTCAACGACGTGGAAAATTTTGCGGAAGAATTGAGGTGTGATGGCTTTCGAAATACAGCTGATGAAGGATTTGAAGCCGAACGACCTACCTCGGAAAGTTGGCCGAAGATCCACTTTTTTACCGAAAAATTGTGTTCTGCGAAGAAGTTCATTATGTCTCAATGGGTACGTAAGTAAGAAGAACTGTCGATTTTGGAGTGAATATCAGCCAGAAGCATTGCAAGAGCTACCAATGCATCCAGAAAAAGTCACACTTTGGTGCGGTTTATGGGCTGGTGGCATCATTGGACCGTACTTCTTCGAATATGATGTGAATTGTAACGTCACTGTAAATTGTGAGCGCTAGGATGAAATGATATTTAACTTTTTTTGCCCAAAATGCAAAAACTTGATTTGCATGACATGTGGTTTCAACAATACGGTGGCACATGCAACACAGCACGCGCAACAATGGACTTATTGAGAGGCGAGTTCGGGTAACATTTTATTTTACGTTTGGGACCTGCCAATTTGCTGCCTAGATTGTGCGATTTAACGCCTTTAGACTATTTTTTGTGGGGCTATGTTAAGGCTTATGGCTATACAGACAAATCGGCTTCAATTGACGTATTGGAAGACAACATTGAATCATTTATTCCTGAGATACCGTCCGAAATTTTAGAAAGAGTATGACAAAATTGAATTAAGCGAATGGATATAAATAATATAAACTGTAGGTCCCCTCCATCATTGCAATTACTCGCACACAGGAATAGCTGAGAGTTTTAATTCACTAGGCCCTGCTTCTCTACGGACTGTTGCGCCAATCCATTCATTTTTTTTTGCATTGGACTATCTGAGGCGCAGTCAAGGTCAACATTTTCATAAAATAATCGTAAAGCTTTAAATTATATGGACCATGGATTCAAATAAAGATTTCATGCATTTTTCTGAATGGTATGTGTTTTTTTGAAAAACTTTTCTATAGCTTTTGAAAAACCACCCTATAAGAAATGGACCAGTTTGGTTAATTATTTAGGTATGAAATTTAAACTACTTTTTTTAATAAAAAAATACAAATCAATGAATCTCTCTGGTAATTCAAGATCTCATTACCAGGCTTTGAGTGAAATTGTGACTCTTAAAAAGTGAACTTAAACATTTTTGTACAAAAATCATAAGAACCATAAAATAGCGCGACTTCATGAAAATTACATCATACTTTGTCTTCTTCATATGAACTTAAGGATACAATGTTTTCTTCTAAGGCGTTGTTTATGAGGAACCCTGAATATTTACGAAAGCTTGGCCAATATATGTAAATGTACTTTTATTTTTTTAACAGTTTTTTTCAATAAAAAGTGGCCTATGTAGCTTTAAAACAACTTCTGGAAATACACAATCCTTACATATTGCAAAAAGAAAGTCAAAGCAATGTCAGTCAAGTTATTAACGATTGACAAAAAGTCTCAAAAAACCCTACGTGTACGTATAACATTTGTCTTCCGTTTTTAGCCTGTAACTTTTGAACGGTAAAGAAAGTATGATTTGAGTGATTTTGAATCAAAGATTTTTTTTTAATTCATTAAGTAAAAGGTACTTACCTTAGCCCTTCACTGAAAGACAAAATGTCTATGAAAAGAACAATCAAAAAGTTGTAAGAGAAATAACCAAATTTTCGAAATTTCGACAATTTCATATGGCAATGTTGTGTTATCTGTAAGTTGTTTGAAAAAAGTCTAACCCTGGTTATTTGAAAAACACATTTAATAGTGAGATTGCCTTACATTTTTTTGTATCTTTTAACAAGGTTTTAAATACAAAGTACCGTGCAATGAGAAGATGCAAAAAAAAAAAGATTTTTGCCTTTTGAAAATTTTGGGAAATCATTTTTTTTGAAAACCACTTAAGTTATTTTGTAGGTCATGATCTACAAAGTTTTGATGAATACAAATTTTCACACATTTTTTCTTTAAAAAAATATTGTTATGTTGATCAAGCTTTGAAACAATAAGGAAAATGAAGTAAGACTATTTTGATGTTTTTTTACAAGACTGTAATATGTATGTATATATTTTCACTCATTGAGGATTTTATTTGTTTAAAAATTGACAGATCTCAAAAATTGATAGATGTCAAAAGCAACGGAAGTAAAAAGTGACAGATGTCAAACTGACGGACGTCAAAAGTTACAGATGTTACGGAATGCATTTTTGCAAGTTCATCGGGATGTGCAAACACACATGGCTTACTTTCAAGTCGTTTTAGACCAATATATTTGGAGATATAGGTGGAATGCCTTTTTTGTATGGTTTGCACTTAGAAAAAAAAAGCATCAGGATGCCTCCATTTGTTTGTTCATTCCGTATATACAAATATTGAGAATAAACATTTTACGAAGTAAAACATCAGCTGCCAACCTGTCATTTTCATTTTTTAATGACACTTTTAAAATTTAATGAGCCAAAAACGGGCATTTAGTTTTAAAAGGGGTTTAAAAGCTTATTTACTTTAAAAACGCTTGGTGAAACCAAAATAACCCATTTTACAGTTTAAAATCTTGTTAAATGTTTAAAAGTTGTTTATGAAATTGGGCAAAAGTCTCTTAAGGTAAAATGAATGCATGTATATGTATGTTCGAAATTTAAATGTAGGTTTGCAGAGGCATGTTCAATTCCATTTGTAATTTTAGAATTCCCAAATTAACGTCCATATTCTTCCTACTAAGAGGACAACGCAATTTTGATCGAAAATACCTCACAGGTTATTTGATACAGCTAACTTTGTGTGCATACGTTCTTAATTTCACGCAATTTATTGTTTTTATTTTCTGTTGCCATGTTATTTCATAATTAATAGTGTAATTTCGTAAGCCAAAATAACAAATCAAGTCTTTGTTTCAAAATGGGTTGTCGCACAACTATTGAAGTTCGCGAATTAGTAATTCACCATCAACAAAATGGACAATCTATTCAGGAAATTTCAAAATGTGTTAGTTTGAGTGCCTCAACAGTGCAGCATATAAAAGAGAAATTTATTCATGAAACCCATATTAAAGACAAGTTAAAAAACGCATCGAACAACATTTTAACCGCGTCTGATGAAAGATACATGTTCGAAAAACTAAAAACAATCCGAAGTTATCAGTCCCAAAATTGCTAATGAGATACAACAAGAACTAGGGAAGACATGTTGTGCTCAAACCATTCGCCGGGCCGTGTGTTTCGCTAGCATGATTTCAATAGGTGAGTCGCTCGTAAAAAGCCTCTGATCAGTTAGAAAATCAGAGAAGCCACCTTGCCTTTGCTAATGATGATATTTTGAAGGACACCGACTTCTGGGACAGTGTGATTTTCGCAAACGAATCTAAATTTAACATTTTTGGGTCCGACGCGATGTCCTACGTCTGGTGAAAGCCAAATATGGAACTTAAAACGAAGAACTTGAAATCCACAGTTAAGAATGGTGGAGGAAGCGTGATGGTATGGGCTTGCATGTCTGCAGCAGAGGTTGGAGAATGGAAGAATTTATTGAAGGGGCGATGGACAAAAATATGTACCTAAATATATTAAAAAATAATTTGATGAAAAGTGTAGAAAAGTTAGGTAGGCTTTGTTGGGCATAAATATACGAAGACGTTACATTTCTAACAAAAATAATCTGAAAATGGACCTTCTAGAAGAATGGCAGAAAATTACACCGGAAATAACAAAGAAGCTTGTTGATTCTATGCCAAAAAAATTGTAAGCTCTGTAAAAGGATACCACACTAAGTACTGAAATGTAAAGGATACTTAAAACTTGGAAGTTTTTTCTAAAACAAATGATATTGTATTAAATAAGATGTGGCGTTAAGTTTATTGCATTTTTAGTTGTTTTTAGCTGTTACCTTCTTAAGTACCAATAATACCAATAAACACTTGTTCTTTGTTAAAGTATAATTAATTTTTTTTGAAATAAAATTGAATTTTTGTACATAATCCTTCTTGTTTGCAAGCTATGGAAATCCAGCACTGTATTAAATAAGCTGTGGGCCACTGTATGTACACATTTTTTTTTTAAAGTTCAATAATTTCGAGTGTCGGTTTACCAACAAACAAAAACCGACTTTTTTTTAACATTATATTTATGTACGTATATGTAATTATTTTTTAATATGGTTATAATTTGTATATTAAAAAAAACACACAAAAACAAAAATATGTGTTTAAGTTTTTCAGCAAAAACTTACAAAAATTAAATACGTAACTGTTTTTTATTGTATAAAAGAAAAGAAGTTGAAAACAAATGGGTTTTTAAAGATATTTAAGGTGAGTTAAGGAAAACATTTAATTTTGTTCTTATTTCCGTTCCGGTGAATCCGTCGATAAACTTTAAAGATGACGTCTTTAAATTCAAATTCTCAAAAAAAAGATTTTCCGCTTTAACGCTATATTTTGACTATCTGTCATTTATTTAAATATTCTAGAAAAAGGACGAAATCCTAGATACGGAAATTAATCTTCAAGAAGTGGAATTAACTCTTGGATCTCTTAAAGATGGAAAAATGGCGGGTGCAAATGGTATTCCTATTAAGTTCTATAAATACGGAACAATCATGCTAAAAGAACGTCTGGTAATATTTTTTAATGGAGTATTTGAATGCATATTTGCGTAAATGAATTTTGAGATACTATAATCACACAACACACTAAAAAAGATCGTGGAATTTTTTGTCTTAATTAGATTTATAAGATTTTTACAACTCTGTTGCAGAAGAACCTTTTAAAAGAGATTCAAGTGGGCTTTAGATCAGGGTACTCTAGAATAGATAACATTTTCATTGTCAGGATGCTAGCTGAAAACTTAATTCAGCAGGGAAGAAAATTGTATGCATTCGACTCAATCAACCGAGGTGCTTTATTCTACATGCTATAAGGTCTGGGCTTATCTCTGAAGTTAGGACGCGTTCTTGAAGAGCTGTATAGAGGAACACAGGCTGCAATTTGAAACGGAGCTGAGCTTTCTGATTGTACATTGAGTCCTATCTTGTTTTTGCTGTGTTGATTTAGCAGGATTTTGTATTAAGGAAATTGAGTTTGCTGATGGTATAGTAATTTGTGCGTATTCCCCAAAAACACCACTACTTCTGCCTTTGGAACATTATACTCAAAAATCTAAGGTGATGATATTTAAGATGGGGTTTGGACGAAAAGCAACTTACAGTAGGCTCAACCATAATCTCGCAGAAAGGAACCATGATGCAAATGTAAACGTTGTTGCTACAATGGTCAAGTTAAGAAGAAGAACTCAACCTGACCTTCATACCGCACAGACCTGATTTACCACTGCAGTGTACTATTTGCAATTTAGCAGAAAGAGAGAACGTCATACATTTCGTCGGAATGTGTCAACTTTAAGGGAAGCTAGAAGAAATATTCTTGGAAGTGACTTTTTATCAGAGGAACAAGTTCTTAGTATACTGAATAAGATGGATGTCTCCAAGCGTTACGATATATGTACATAGATCCAGAATTATGAATGATGACTTCTGACGCTTCAAATTTGCTACTCATTTGTTTTTTTTTCTCGGTTTGTAAATTGGCCTTTTTAAAATGTTTGCTTTTTCTTTTAATTGTTTTCTTTTTGTAAATTACACTAATTTAATTTATTAAAGTTGTCAATCTGGCAGACGGCCAATGCCATGCTATTATGATTTTTGAAATAAAAGATTTAATTTATGTATGTATGTAATAATTTTAAAATTAATCTTTAAATCAATAAAAATCATTTATCTATCTGTTTATTGTACTAGAAAAAGTTTTTAAACAGTTTTGACACTGACAATGGCCACTTAAAAACTGTTTGTGCCATAGTTAAATTTGAATACAAATTTAACAAAAAACACAATCTTGAACCCTTATAAGAAACCACAACTGTCGCACATATCATTGACATGGAGCACCATATCATTAGCACCTCTGCTTCTATGATTCTGTCCTTGGGACAATAGATCCTTTTGTTTCGGCTTTGGAATTATCCGATGGAGTACCCTTCCAACTTTATTTGAATTGTATTTTGACACAAATATAATTTTCAAATTTTCTTAAAATTATTTGCTTTACAAATCTAAGATCCCTATTATATTTCTATTTAAAGTGCAACATATTAAAAAGTTAAAAAAGTATAAAATTTAAGGTAAGATAAATAGGAATGCACGTTGTTTTGAAGCTGTCGGAATAATTAACAACTTTTCTAATAGTGACCTTTGGCATTAGAAATAAGCCATCACATTAAAAAAAAAAATGTACGCCTTTATGCGACAAAATGTATAACAAAACAATATAAAAGCAGTTTTCTTGGACGTATGCGCATTTTCTTCTTTCATTAAATTGAAATAGTCCTCAATTAAATAAGGCGAAAACTTACATTTTCCTATCAATTTTTCGGTCACCACTTTGAAGCTTTTATGCCTAAAGCGGTATCAACGTAAAGTGGTTTAAAAAATAATAGAAACAATCTTAACTTACAAATTCTATTGCAATATAAGCAAATTTAAAAAATATCTTACAAAACTCCATAAACAAATAAATTAGGTGGCACAGAAATATGTTGAGAACTAAGGCCTTTAGTGACTTACAACTCTCAACCACTTTTGTGTGGGAGTAATGTTATTTTGGATGAGGGGTCCTACAGTTTAAAACAGAATTCAAACCGTTCATTTGAGAAAGCACTTTTCATGACAAAAATTACTCTTGGAAGATTTGTCAATTCCTCACAAGAGGCAGTACCCGTGACAAAAAAAAACTTTACATGGCACAGATTGAACCCAAGACCTCTGGCATGAAAGTCCTATGCACTAAATATTACACCCCGGACATAAATGCAACTAACCGTTTAAACCTATATTAAAACTTCATATTCAAATTCAAAATATAGTTAGATAAGATACATTTTTTAATAGCTATGAAAAAATTCACACAATTCATTCAGCTGTTGAGAACTCTGGAACCTACATTTTCTACGGATTTTATAGCCCTTTCCCTAAAATGTTTCTGTTGCTACCAAAACCTCATCCTATTATCTTAAACCAATTATTATGAAACCAGCCATAAAGAATTTTCGCTAACAAAATATCTTATCATGCGAAAAAATCTTTATCACGCTATAAATTTTCAGATCTTTTACTTGTAATACAAATTGAGATCTTTATAATATGATATATTTTCTCAAGCCCTCTGTAAAGGTCCTATCTCAGCTATCTAAATACCGGGGTAGATTTATAACCTATACAAGTTAAACTTTTTGTGCAATAACAATTATTGGTCTTATTTTGCTAATAAGCTTCTTTCACAAACACAAATTGGATTGTTGAAATAATCTTCATAAAGTTTTGTTATGATGACCCACCCAGATCCAGCCCATGATATCTCAATTTAAGTCCACAACAAGTAAGGTTTATAAATTGCTTCTTAAACCTAACTTTATACCCACCTTGTTTTTTTTTTTTGTTCATACTTACTGTATATAATCATCAATCTTATTTTCGTCGAGCCTTTTATGAGGACATACAGTAAGACTGGGAAAACTTGTATTCCAAACAAGCTTATTGCGATCCATTGACATAACCATCGGTGATGTCTGAAAACGTTCCCATGTCCTGTGGCTAAGCGATATGACTCCGAAAAACGCAATGCAGATGAATACCAGCCATAAAACTCTGTTTTGGAATGAGACCAAGAACGAGAAAAAAAAAAAAACAAAAAGATGAACAGAAATAGACCAAGATGATATTAGAAGAGGAAGTTGATACAAAATTTCGACACAGACAAAGGAATATAAGAACCAAAAAAAACAGAGAAACACTTTAACGAAATTGAGGACAAGCTGGAGCAATTTTTCTTCCAGGCTTAGATGCACACAAAAAATAACCCTTAAAACCCCAGGAAACCCCATTCCATAACTACCAATCAGCATACTCTTCTTATGGCCAGGATCCTAGAAGGAATGACAATTGCACACATACTCTTCTCACAGCTCGATTAAATGGCTCCAAAATAATTCCACAAAAAACGGTTGCACACTTTATGAGCCATTATGGCGGCAACCTAAATTTACTTTTGGATAGCTCTTCCTCTCTCTCTCCTCGTTTCTATCAGTTCAGTACCCTGCCCGGCCCAATTTTACTGTCACACATATAACGGAATCATGGCAGGCTAGGAGCAGGAGCAAAAGCAGAAGCAGAAACAGGAGAACGGGATATATGGAATGAACAGTCTGACTGTGCAATGTAACGAACGGGAGTAAGCCTTATCGCAAACAGTGTGTTGTATATATTTGCAGCAGTGTCCCTGTTCGTCCCCGTCGCGTATACAATACACAATCACTTTAAGGTGGCAGAACGGCAGCAGCAGCAGTAGTAAGAGCAGCAGCATCGGGCTTATTCAGGCTTTTATCCCACGTATCTGTCGCCGCATGGTCCTGCCAGAGTATTCGCAATTCGCACTAAATCGATTGTGTGGATGGTGACATAGTTTTTCCGTTTGCATTTTTGTCTCTTAGTTTTTGGTTTTCCGACGACAAAAGAAAAGCACAACATGCTAAAAGTGCCAAATTGTGTGTTTGGCCCTAAAGTGCGATGGTCCCTATAGCCTTCCACTTCGCCTAGCCTAGGCTAGTAGGTAGCTATATCTTTTGTTTGATGCCCAAGCCGAGCCGCCTATCTATAGAATTACTATTTTTTTCCTTCTTAACTGCCCGAAAAGCCAATTGAATTTCGTTTGGTTTTTCGTCCTCTTTTTTTCCGGATCATTGCCCACATCTTCATGGTTATTGCTGTCATCATGTTTGTAGCTGTCACCGACTTCGTCCTTTGCCTCTCATTGTCGAAGAACGACGACACTATATACGCTACGAGGACGATGTGAAAAGGCCGTTCATTTAAAGCTTAAATTCTATACGAAAAGCTATTCATATATGGCCTTTCGTCGTAGTCGTCGTCGTCATCGTCGTCGTAGTGTAGTCATTGCTGCTTGGCTGATGGTTCTGCTATAAGTGTAATTCGTATTTATACTGTAATTTAAGCCAAGTCAACAACTTGGGTTTATATTGGATCACTGTCGTTTATATGGCTCTTAATGAATGTATCCTGTTACAGGACGAGGTTATTATTGGCAATGAATTGTGCGACCGTTCGGTTTTGTTATTGATGGTATGATGAGGACTTGTGAATGCGTCGTTATATATTTCGACAACCAATTTGGTTAATTGAATTCCTGACAAACGATCAACCAAGAAGACGTTTTGTTGAGCGGTTTTATATAATTTTTGTGAAAATGATTCTTTTTTTTCTTATAGCTTTTAATATAGCCATGGAATCAAAAGACGATTCGATTTATCTATTTATGGAAATGGCGATGATTATAAAATTATGTACTAGAAGTAAAAAATATGTTAATTTCTATTTAATTAAATTGTTTATAATAGATACTTAAATGATTACTGATGCGGATGACAGAATATTTTAAATTATAGTCCAACAACAGGAAACCATATGAATAAGAACTCTTTATGACAAAAACATGCCACAGAATGATATTTCAGGAAAAAACAAGGTTTCTGTGGGTATCTTCATAAGTTTAATAATATTAACAGATCATACTTGAAATCAATATTTCTAATTTTGTATCTGCTGGATAGTTCTTTAACTTCTTAATTAATTTGCAGCCTTTTCCATTTTCATACGTTAAAAAAGTTCAAATTTAAATGGCGAACAAAATAATTTTTAATGAACTCATATATTCAACCATTTTTTTCAATACCGGTCATCAAAAGCATTTATTTGCTGTTTAATAAAGGGTTTTTAAATTTTAAAGGCTAACGAAACAATACCCCTTTCGAGCGATAAATTCAATGGCCGTGTTATCTCAGGTGGTGCTGATGTCAATGAGTCTCCAAAATCATGTAATTTTTTACCTTCTCATAGTCATTTTGTAATTTTGACATATCTCGACGTTTGAAGGTCCCTAACGTCGTGCGTGTGTACGTACGTCCGTAAGTCCGTACGTTTGCGACGTTTTTTCGTCGTCCATAGCTCAAGAACCAGAAGAGATATCGATTTCAAATAAATTTTGTTATACAGATAATAAGGCAAGGCAGAAAGATGCAGAAAGTACTATCAAGAAAATTGCTTGGGTGGTTTTTTACCATCAGTTTAACCCTAAGTATCTTACGAACCAAAAACGGTAGAGACTTGAATTAAATTTAATATAATATATTGTAACGTGATATCAAAGAAGTATATTTTTAAAAAATATCCATTTAACGTTTTTTTTATACATCAAAAAACTGAAAAAAAATGTGTCGCCTCCAAAATTTTACGACTCAAATATGATTTCATCTCCAAAACAATTTTGTGCAACGAATAATATATTTTTGACAGTTTTTTTTTATAAAAAATAAAAATCTAAAAAAAACATTACTCAAAGTTGGTAAAAATTGAATATGGATTCAATTATCTTTTCAAAAACTTGAAATTTAGACTTCAAACTTATTTTTTCTTATAGGAAATATTGTTTTCAACATTCTGAAAAATGTTGAGAAAAATTGAATTGACAGTTTAAAAAAAAAAACCTAAAAAAAATTAATAAAAGTTGGTAAAAATTGATTTTCGACTCAAATATCTTTGCAAAATTTGAAATATTGGCTTCAAACTTATTTTATTTCACAGAAAATATTGTTTTCGATATTCAGTAATTTTTATATAAAAATCCAACAGTTTGTTTTTTCATAAAAAATAAAATCTACAAAAAATTATACGCAAATTTGGTAAAAATTGATACAAGTACATATAGACAAATCAGTGTGGGTTGCATCCGAGCCTCCACCAGTGTGTTTTAAAAAAAAAAAATAAAGGGCAACCATTTGGCTGATATTTTGTTCCAAAAATTATTGAACTATACTAATATTATACAAATAAAAATAAATGATAATAATTTCGTAAATAATTTGTGTTTTATTCAAAATCAATATCGGAACAAAAAAAAGTTTGCCAAGGAAATAAAAATATGATGACCTTACAAAAAATTATCATAAATATTTTGTTGGTAGTTATGAATTTAATATTAGTATAAACAAAATTGAAAGACAGTATTTGAATAAAACAATAAAAGCAAGTATTCGCCAATTCCATTTTTTAAGAGAAACTAAATACTTTTTTGAAAACTTGACTGGGCTCCAAAATAAAACTAATTTGTTTTTGAGAGCTATAAAAAAACTTTATTCCGAATAATTGGGTCCATTTTCAAAATTCAAAGTTTAAAGCTAAATATAAAAAAAGGCTCGGATGAGACCTACATTGATAACTTCCCATCGCGTCTGCCGATTTGTCTTGCTTAAAATGTTTGTACATTTTTCTGTTTTGTTTAAAAAAATGTTAGTTGAATAATTCTAGAAATTTTAAAATTACGAACAGTATGTTTCATATAAAGGAATAGTTTAGTTTGATAATCTAGTTTTGTTAAATAAATTTTCTTAAATTTAAACAATTTGGATGAATGAAATTAATTTCAGAGATAATAAGAACCGAACATCAATTTTTACCAAATCTGCGTACTATTTCTTGTAGATTTTTTTTATGAGAAAAACAGAGTGTTGGATTTTTGTAGAAAAAACTTTTGAATATCGAAAACAATATTTTCTGTGAAATAAAAAAAGTTTGAAGACATTTTTTTTAAGTTTTGAAAAGCTATTTGAGCCCAAAGTAAATATTTACCAAGTTTTAGTATTGTTATTTTGTTCTGTTTTAATTTTTTCTAACAAACTTTCAATTAGATTTTTCTCAAAATTTTACTGAATGGTGACAACAGTATATTTTAAAAGATAAAACTAGTTTAAAGCCAATATCTCAAAGCTTTGAAAAGATATTTGAGCCAAAAATCAATTTTTACCAAATTTTATAAATTCGTTTGTTTAGGATTTTTATTTTTTGGTAAAAAAACTAACTGTCAATTCTTTTTTTCTCAAAATTTCATGGAATGTTAAAAACAATGCTTCTTATAAGTAAAAATTAGTTGGAAGCCATAATCCCAAAAGTTTTGAAAAGATATTTGAGTCGAAAATCAATTTTTACGATTTTTTGTTAAATTTTCTTTTAAGTTTTTGTTCTTTGAAAAAAAAAAACTGTCAATTTGATTTTTCTCAATTTGTTACCACATGTTAAAAACGTTATTTTTCGAAATTTTTTTAGAGATAAAATCGTTTTGTATGCGTGACAAACTTTTGGTTTCAGTATTTTTGATTTATAAAAAACCTTTAGTTGGATTTGTCCCAAAGAATATACTTGTTTGGTACAACATAACAACATATTATATCAAATTTATTTTAAGTCTCTAGCGTTTTTGGTTCGTAAGATATTTAGGGTTAAACAATACTTTTACCTTTTTTTAAACTGCTATGGTAAAAAAAAACCCAGCAATTTTCTTGAGAGCCCTTTCTGAATCTAACTGCATTATTATCTGTCTAACAAAATTTATTTGAAGTCGATATCTTAACTTTTTCTTGAGCTATGTGGACGACGAAAAAATGTCGCGAACGTAAAAACGCACGTACATACATACGCACACACAGACATCTTTCTAAATGTCTTTTAATTCGACTCTAGGGACCTTGAAACGTCGAGAAATGTCAAAATTTTTAATTAGACAAATCGAACCCATTACAATAACTTCATATGGATATGGGAAGTTAATAAATTATGATTTTACCTCAGACTTGATTGTGGGGAATTAAATTTTCTACAATATTTCCAAATAAATATTTCAAACAAGTTTGTTTACCATAATGGAAGGTAAAAATCGAATTTTTCGATCAGGGACTGCCACAAATAAATTTGAAATTAAAATCTCAAATTGTTAACGGTATTTTGTGTATACTAAACAACATAAAAAAATAAATTGTCACAATTGCCTTTAGAGAACCAGGGCCTAATGACTTACCACTCTCAAACATTGCTGTGAGTCATTTAAGGGATGAAGGAAAAGTATACTATAAATGCCGAATCTTAACAGCGTATTTGATGGTGCACTTTTTTTGACAAGAATTACTCTCCTAGAATTTGTCAGTTTCTCGAAAGAGCCATTACCCGTGAAAAAACAAGCAAGTTTTACTCCACGGGTACAACCTTTCTAAAGGACAGTCTACTAAATACTATAAAATCTTCTTCCTGGCAGTGGTACTAAAATTTTCTAACAGTTTCTTAAACTTTCTGAGCTGTCGATCCTATGGTATGATATCTACTTGACCGATTAATCTTAACATAAGCGATTTGAAATTTCATATTTTTTTTCATTTCTTCCCAATGTTTGTTAACATTTAGATTAAGCTAGCTGACCCGGCCACTCGTTGCTGAGGGGAACGTTTTTTGTCATATTACATTGTTGCAAACAATTCAAAGGGAATGATAAGAGAACATACGACATGCGTTCACTGCCATGCTTTTTTACATATATGCCATTTCACAAAAAACATGGCGACTTTCAAGACTGATCTACTACTACTGCTACCCCTTATTACAATGAAATTATTATTTACGAATGAAGACGAAAACGTTAAAGCTGGTATACAAATTTACTGTTTTGGGATTTAAAAGGGAAGGACTTTTAACACAATTAATACAAATTTTTGTGCAGTTGATGTAAGGCAAAAATTAATACAAAAGAATTAAATTATAAATGTTTAATTATTTTTATTAAAGTTTATAATAAATGAGTGTATGAAAAAAATTTAAGATTTTTACATGTAACAATCTTTTAACAATAATATTTATTATTTTGAATTATAAATACTTTTAATTTCATTTTAATTTAGCACTAATCGGTGCACAATGTTTTTGGTAAGCCTAATATGGATTTAGAGACTTGAGAAAATAATATCTCGATTTATTCGAGAAAATATAAACAATAGAATCGATTGATTTAAGAATGGTAACAACTGTTGTATCTGGAAGTTAAGTTCGTCAACACCAACATTTTTAATTGCCAAAAGAACCAAATGACTGAGCCATTTATGATTGAAGTAATTACTTTGCATATCCGGAGAAATACTCTGAATCATGTATTTTCCTGAAGAACAGTGCAAAAATTGCCTGGCAGTTTAATGCATTGCGTATTTGATTGCAGTTCTATTAAAGCTATTAAATTGTTACTTTTATGAAACGTTTTGAAGTTTGACATAGCGCCATCTATTGAATACTTACTCAATACTTTCTAAAGTTTGAAGATTACAGATAATTGTGACTGTCAAATAAAAGACAAATAATTTGCAAATAAAATAAAATTGCGAATGTAAATTGAGATGTAAGCTATCATGTCTTTTAAGTTGGATCAAACTGCAAAAGGTGTCCAAATTTAATTCAAATAGGTTAAGTAATTTAGGAGTCCATCGCGCAGACAAACATCGTAACATGTAATTTATATACATTATGTTAATATTGAGAACTTCCAATTGAAAGTTTTGGCAATTCGATTTGTTGAATAGAAAACTTTGATCGATATTTCGGGGTCTATGAATCTAGATCCATGGTTTTTAGAAAGATTTCTGTTTGTACGTACGTCTGTTGGAATAAGTGCATTAGTTCGTTCTAAATTATATTCTTCTTTAGATCATATCCTTAAAACTTTTTGTAAATACAGGCGTTATTTTAAAACAGAGTTTTTATGAATACATGAACAAGAAAAATAATGAAAACACAAAAAACTACGAAAAATTGTTTTTTGTTCGTTATATTTACTTATATTAAATTCCTATAACAACTCATAGGAATATTCTTATTCTCGTTTATTTGTTAAATTAACGAAAGTTACTTAAACTTAACTATACCAATTACCAAAACCCTTCTAAACATAATTTATTCATATAAGCAAGTCAAGTGAAAATAAAAATACAGTCTAGTGTGTCTACTTCCTTCGAACTTAGACTTCAAGAGACTTTGATTAATGTAGCAAGTCTGAAACCGAAAGGAAACAAATGTCCAAGTCTTGAACTGCTCTGGCTGACTTGGATATATGTACTTCCTATACAAGAAAACGGAGGCACGCGAACAAACGACAATTCAATTAACACAGCCTTCATCACGTGTGTGGGAACTTTACTAATTCCCTTGGCTTACATGTACATATATGAAAACATATCCTTTTGCTTATCCCTACAAACATAACGACATACATTCATATGTGTATATTTCTTGTAATGAATATACATTTTGCAAAAGCAAAAGCAGAAGCTTTGCTTCGATGTTTCGCATTCTGTTTATACTCGTATAGTACAACATTCCCCAAAAGCATCAAGACGCACACATACCCTACATATCTACATTTCATACAAGTATTATATATATATATACATATGGACATAAACCAGAAAAAAGCAATAATGTAATTTATAGCATGTCCCTTCGATTGAAACTTCTTTGCGATTTCGTCCTTGCTGGCTTGCTGCTTCGGGTCGTTTGTACAAGTTCGTATACAACTCTGCCAGAAAACTCAAAGTGCGTGTGTGGATCTTCCACATCCGCTCAAACCTCAGACATATGCCAGGGACAATATTTTGCGTTCACCATACCACAAGCGAACACACACACATGCAAACATTCATCAGGATAACTGAATTAAGTAATCCAACGAGAGAGCTTTATCACGCAAAACGTCCAGCTTCACCAAAGGTAGTCAAAGACTCTACCTCTACTGATGCCGTATGCCGTCGTCATCGTCGTCAGTTGCTAAACTCCCCCGCAGCAACTCCCCCACATCACCCACCCTTCATTAAGGCAACAGAAACACAACTCAACTCTCATACAAACTACTGGAGCGAAATCGGGTCAATAATTATTTTACGTGCCAGGATAATTCGGTCGACGCATATAATTGAAAGAAAGGAAGGATATACGTGCGTACGTGATACGTTACCGAGGGGACCGCAAAACGCAAGAGCAAACGCAATCGATGAACGAAGGATGAAGGACGAAGGAGCAACGAAGCAACGGACAGGACACATGTGAAACTTGAGAAAGGTCAAAATTAAATTTCCAGTTGGCCACAAAATTTTGGGGGCAAAATCAGCCATGAAAGTACATAATTCCAAAGAGCACTCCCGATGACTGGAATCAATTAATTCAGTGATTTATTGGTTCATTCTATGGTGAAGAGAAAGAGGGTGAGTATAAGGCAACTTAATCCAATAAAGGAAGCCAACTTAATATACATCGATTTCCTTTTTTTGTTGTGGATAGGAAAGCGAAAGACCGACCTAGTGCTAGTCGTGTGCGGCTTAATGAATAAATTTTCTTAATACTCTGTTATTAATTCAATAAAGATTTGCTTTAATCAAGGACGTCTTCAAAGTTTGTTACACAGAGGAACTTCTTATACGTTCTCTTTGCATGGCCTTGAAAATTTTAATAGAAGTCTTTATAATAAAACAAAAAATATACTATATTTTTATACTTTTTCTTTAATCAAATTGTTTACTCGTTAAATATTTTAACTGTCGGCCAACGACGACGCTCGGTGGAATTTTCCTTTTTTCGCATGGCTTATCCTTTTTTTTTTTAATGACTTTGACCTAGTTTACATACGTGCATATATTTTTTCCTACATACACATATGAGTATGAGATGATCCGTTTTGATGCGAGGACTTCTATTCACTTTGTAAAAATTCGAAAAAAGAAAACAAAGAGTCAAGGCATTTTTAAGTTGAAAGCATACAGTGCGTAACATCAGCATTTGAAGACTTTTCAAACAACGGATTTTAGTTTATTTAAAAATTCTGAGTGTCATGGAATAAATATCAAATTAGAGGAAAAGTCTAAGTTTGTATAGAGTCAACTGTCAACATGAACTTTATAATCTTGTTCAAATAAGAGAGAGATGGCTTTTAGAGGATATCACCTTGCTATCAGTAGAATGAATTACATTCATTATTTAAAATAAGTGCATCAAAGGCTTGAGAGGATTTAAAGACAACATAGACGATAGATTATGGAAAAGAAAAGGTGCACAGCACATACTAAAATTATGTGCTTAATTTTATTCACTTCAAAATAAAAAAGATATTATCTAATTGTATTGAAAAGTTTATTTGTACATACATATGTACATATACATTATATTAGAATAACACTTTTATACAAAAAATAAGCCAACATTTTCAAGTCTGAATAATGTCAGCTTCATGAAAGTAAGGTTAAGCAGAAAACACAAACTTTATCACATGAATCTGGTAGTTATTTTCTTGAAAAGGGAATTATTAAATCTGTTCTAGTGCATTACGGAGATTCGTTCTTTGGTCGTACAACCAGCCTAGGATTTACACTAAGGCCAACCAGGCCCAGGCCTAGAGCACAACGAAAAAAGGGGCCACAAAGTTAAGGAGAAGCTACTGAATCTTTATTGCTCATACGAGCAAAATGGTTTTGATTCAGAAGAGGAAATAACAATACCAAGTAAGTTGTAAGTCATTAATTTCAAGTGAAAATTCGAATAACGATAATTAAGGTACTCATAGATGTGCAGATGAATCTGGATCGGACAGTATGATAAACAATGGAAAATCGGAAACTGAAACGAATGAAATAAAAGAAGCTGATGAAAATAGAAATTCTGAACTTGTGCTAATAAGTGTCAAGAAAAAATCACTGTTTTTTTAATTTAAAATTTCAAACTTCGAATAGTTCGAGACGTTTTAATTTTTCCAGCAACTTAAATTTAATAAGAATTCTATATTTTTGATGTTTAAATAGAGTTTTTATATAAAAGTGGACATCCAATAAATAACAACGTTATAATTGATTGAAATTACAACGTATGCAGTCCCTTGTTCCTAGTATTATTTTAATTTTGGTGCTGTGTTAAGTGTGCAGCTGTTTA
Source organism: Eupeodes corollae (assembly GCF_945859685.1). Taxonomy (NCBI): domain Eukaryota; kingdom Metazoa; phylum Arthropoda; class Insecta; order Diptera; family Syrphidae; genus Eupeodes; species Eupeodes corollae. The sequence continues at coordinate 250,719,649 of NC_079147.1, forward strand.
AACTCAGAAATGGTCGGGAAACCATGTCTCATTCCCGAAACTTATTTAACAACCTTCTAAACTGATGTTCAACATTTACATTTCATTGCGTTTGATCTAAATTTAAAATTACTATTTCGAATAACGTCCTACAAATATTCTTATAAATAAATAAAATAAATAAATAAATTAATTGCATTATTCTAGATTGACAAAAATTGCGAAACAGCCAGAGCTAAATACTTTAAACTGTTAAAACTAGCAAGAATGAGAAACGGAAGTTTATTCCGTGAGGCTTATGTTCAGGCAAATTAAGAATATAAAAACTGTGCCAAATAGAGTTTAAGGAATACTATTTAGGAATAGCGAATAATTTAAATAATGCCAAGGATTCTTCTGAATTTTGGAAAGTAGTGAAGGAACTGAAAGGGAAAAAATTCAAATTTATTAACAATTTGAATGCTCATATTTTGGCACATCATTTTAAAAATCTACTTAATCCATTAGAGATTGAAGAACGAATATAATTCCCTGAAAATTTCATAATCGTTGACTCTCTAGATGGGTATATTACCTTAAAAGAAATCTACAGTGTTTTACATAAAGCTTAGAATAGCAAAGCCTTAGGGTATGATAGAGTTCCTTGTGAATTTTTCAAAAACGCCCCAAACGATTTTTTGGAAAATTTAGCAGGGACCTATTCAAATATATTGCACACGGCTGAAGTACCTGAAACTTTTAGAGAGTCAATTGTATTTCCAATACACAAAAAGGCGACATAAATATGTGGACAATTATAGAGGCATATCTTTTCTAAATGTGATTTCGAAAATATTTATTTTGGGTTAATGAAAACAAATTGTTGAACGAATATCAAGCAGGTTTCAGAGCAGCTTATTCAACAACGGATCACATTTTCTCCATCCAAAATATCGCAGATTATTACGCAGAAAATGGGTAAAGGCTGTATTGACTTCAAAGCTGCTTTCGATATAATTGATCGAGGAGCATTGTTTTAAAAATTAAATCTACTGGAGTTATCCTCTAAGATTTCTAAAGTACTAAGAAAACTTTACGAGAACACAACATCAGCTGTATGGGACGGTGAACAAATATCAGAATGGTTTGAAACCAAAAGTGGAGTACGTCAAGGTTGTCTTTTTTCCCCCCTGTTGGTTGCTCTTTTTATCAACGACAACGTTTTGCCAAACGGTATTAAAATTGCAGGACTTTTTATAAAATGCCTCCTATATGCTGATGATGTCGTTTTGTTCGCAGACTCCCCAGAAAGTCTTCAGCTCATGATAAATAGGCTAGATAAGTACTGTAAAATGTGGAATCTGGTAATAAATATATCAAAATTGAAAGTTATGATATTTAAAACAGGTCGAGGACGACACAGTAGAAATGAAAGGTGGTTTTTAAATGGTGAAAATATTGAAGTTGTGAATGAATTTACTTACTTGGGAATGATTCTCACACCCCAACTCAACCCTAAGAAACACTTTCAAAGTAAACTGAAGAAATCGTTATCTGCTATAAACTCAACTTGGTAAAACTTGTTTAGGAACACAAATGTTGCACATGGTGTCAAATTTAGAGTGTTTGATGCGGCTCTGAGAACTATAATAACATATGGATGTCAGGTATGGGGATATCAACAGTATGATGAGGTTGAAAAACTGCAACGGCTCTTCTTAAAAAAACTATTTAGATTACCAAAATCAACACCTAATTACATGCTGCTGCTCCAATTTTTATTTTCACCTTGAAAATGCACTTTGATAATGAAGCCAAAACACTTTCTTATGATGATAATCGATTACCAAAATATTAGCAAAACACAGTATACAAAAAAATACAAGTTGGTTCAGGAAATGGGAGGATATAACCTTCCTTAATCCTTGGAAGATGAATGATGGGAGTATAAGAGAAAAGATCAATTTTATTTTCGAAAAGCTAGATGACAAAATAAGACTAGATCTAATTGAGGAATTGAGGCTCCTCACGTAGATCTCTATATCCAAAGCTCAATTATAATCTGAATGAGCTCAATTATTTTACAGACAAAATGAGTTTATTTTAAATTTTTATCATTTGTCGCATTAGGGGAGAGCTTCTTGACTTAAATTACAAAACCTTATTCTAATGACCAATCAACTTTTTGCTCTCTTTCTAGTTTCCAAGAACAAGAAAACACTTATCACTTTTTATCAGTGTGCCCTATTCTAAAAGAAACAAAATTTGTAAACTTTAAAAAGTCAATAATAAGTTAATCAGACTCTATAAGTATCTTAAATGGAAGCAACTGGAAACTTCTTGCCCAATATTGCATTGAAGCTCTAAATTACAGAAAAGATTCTATAAATTACTAAAAGATTTGAACCCAAAAATGTATCTTTTAAGTATTTTGGCGTACATATTGTACAAAATAAAACCCATTTTCGTATTGCAATTTATTTAGTTTTATGTTTATATCTTTTTTATTTTATTAATAAAAATATTACTAATTGTTAAATGAACAATGTAAAAATAATAGCAAAACACAATAAAAAAAGCTTACTTGAATTATTAATATTAAAAATATATTTTGTAATTTTTAACGGTAAAAATAGAGATGGCATCTGGCAGACGGTTCCAAAACAAAGGCCATATTTTTATTTATCATTATGTTGAATTGTAAAGATTTTGTTTTAATGTTCAATAAATAAAGCTATTATAATTATATTATTAGATATTATTCTAGATTATTCAAGTGAAAAAGCTAAGACCGATATCAAAAGTCCAAACAAGTGAAACAACGGACATCAGTATTGACAAAATATTAAATTTGTTCAAGAAAACGATTCCATATTGATTTGTTAACATTTAATTTGCAGGAATAAAATAAAAACGAACCTACCCGTTCGAACCCTGAACGAGGATAATCAAAAAATTATACATTTTTCTTGACCCATAAATAAAAACATACCCGTTGAAAATCTCATGAACGAAAATGTTACCATTTATTCTAAAAGTCTTTCTTCTTAAACCTGGCATGCCAAACGGTTTGTTTTTTGTTTTTTTTCTACCAATAAATTTCTTTTGACTTAATATTTAAGGACATTTTAGAATCTTTATCTGTTTCGTTTGTTTAAATGAGTGAAAACTAGTTTTTAAAACATTAATTATTAGTATTTCGAATAACTGTGAATTAACTTCAACAATTTATTAATGAATAAACATTCTAATAATTTGATGTACATATGAAGCTTTATATATGGTATTTATGAAATATTTTTTAGTGAGTGGCTACATTCGTTTTAAGATGTTATCGTCTCAAAATTTAGTATATTTTTATCTTCCCATAGGAAGTTATTGTAATCGGTGCGATTTGGTGAATTGAAAATTTTGACATTTCTCGAAGTTTCAAGGTCTATAGAATTAAAATAAAAGATTTTTTGAGAGACATCTCTGCGTGCATGTGTACGCACATTCGTACGAGAAGATTCTTTCGTATTCCACATAAAGCATTGATCTTAAAGAATAGACTAACTCGGAATAACCAAGTCGATACTGTTGTGTCAAAGATTTATGCTTCGCTGAGACTATCTGACTATCTGTTATTAAGTCAATTAAACCCACTCATTAAAGTTGATAAAGCCACTCGTTCTGCCTTCAATTTTGTAAAGGTGCGAGCTGTTTGCAGACCTTATATCTCATTCGACTCAGAAGTTGAAGGTAGCATTCACTACCACTGCTCGATTTGTTTTTGATCCGCATTAATTTGATCATGTCTCGTTTCCAACTCGTCAGCTTTTGAGCTGTAACCAAAACGATTTCTTCAAGTATCGGTGTTGTATCGTACTTTTCAATTTGATTATTGAAAAGACTCCAGGCTATCTATGTATTTAAAAGACTTAAATATTGTTTCTGAAGTCTTTTTATCTTATTGCGCCCGTCCAGGCACAGATGCCTATGAGTGTGTTCTAACATTCGTACGGCCATACGTTCGGGAAGTTTATTTCCTCGTTCATAGCTTAAAAACTATTAGACATATCGACTTATAATAAATTTTGTTCTACAGATAATAATGCAGAAAGACGCAAAAAGGACTCTCAAGTTGTGTGGGTGTTTTTCTTACCACAGTTAAACCTAGAAATTTCTCACGAACCAATTACGCTAGAGACTTGAATTACATTTTAAATTATATATTGTAACTAGTAATTGAAAAAAATTCAATTAACGTTTTTTTATAAATCAAAATAACTGAATAAAAAATGTTTGTCACCTCGAATATTTTACGAACAACGAAGACTAACGTTTTTGCCACTTGGCAAAATTTTGAAAAAAAATCGAATAGAAATTTTTCTTACAAAAAATAAAAACCTAAAAAAACAATACTAAATAATTTTATAAATTTACTTTCGCTGAAATATCTTTTCAAAAATGTAAAATATTGCCTTCAAACTTAATTAATATCACAAAAACTATTGTTCTTAAATAAATTGCAACAGTCCATTTGAGAACTAGGGCCTAGTGACTGACAACTCTCAACTATTCCTGTGTGCGAGTACTGTTGTCAGGGATGGAGGGGACCTACAGTTTTAAGCCGAATCCGAACGGCAAATTTGAGAAATCACTTTTTATGGCATACTCTTGGTGAATTTGTCAATTCCTCACAAGAGGCAGTACACGTGAAAAAAACTTTAGGTGGCAAAGGCAGGAATCGAACCCAAGACCTCTCGCATGATAGTCTATCGCACTTACTATTATTCCACGGGTACTTCTATTGTTTTTGGCATTCAGTAATTTTTTATTAAAATCGAACAATCATTTTTTTGGCAAATAAAAATCTACAAAAAATAACAGTACGCAGAATTGGTACAAAATGATTTTTGGTTCTTGATATCTCCTGAACAATGGAAGATATTGACTTGAAATTAATTTCATTCATTAAATTTGTATTAGTTTACATAAGAAATGAAAACTTTTTAGAAATGTTACTAAAATTGGTAAAAAATTGGTTTTCGACTAAAAATCCTGTTAGAAAGAATAGATTTAAAAATCAAACTTTTTCAATATATTCCAAATATTGCTATACATTTTTAATTTTTTTAAGAATAATTCAATTGCAGACGGGATGGGAAGTTATCGGTTTGGTACGCATCCCAGCCTGTTTTTACTAACAGGTTTCAGCCGTTAAAAAAGTTCCTACATTTTTTCAAAAGCCTCTTGAAATTAACAATGTATGAAAAGTTATGTATGCACAAAATTATATTTTCTTGCACAAAATGTACTTGACACGAAAGATTCTCAGCAAAAAAAAAACAGATTTGATTTGATTGTAGAATTAGTTAACCTTTACGTTCCTCCTAGCTCATCTTTAGAAACTTTCTACATGGATATCATATAAACAAATTTAATACCCTCGTTTTGCTAGAAATTAAAAACAATCTTAAATTGTGATTTTCCGATTGTCAAATTCACGTGTACCCATGTCACTGCCTACAATAATGCACATTCAATAATAATTCATGTTCAAAAATTATGTCAACAAAAAAATCGTAGAACCCGGAACCCGTCAGGAAGAGCTACATCTACATATATGTGCCATAACATATGTATATGTATGAAAAGAATCCTATACAATAAATTATGACAACAGGAAGCTGAACTATTATAAAATCCACTTCGATTGTATTGTTGTTGTTGTTGTTTTGAATAGTATACAAACAACAGGCTGCTGTTGCTGCTGATTTCATACCAATCCATCATTTTTCTCTCTGTGATATGCTCGCGCCGCTGCTGCTGCTGCTGCTGTACGCTCGCTCTGGGGGGATTTATAGAGTGTTGAACCGGCACAGATATCACAACAATGCATGTTCGTGACAAATGTCTGACCGGAATTTCCCGCATATGATCACAATAGCACAAATGTCCGGGCAAAGACATCCAAGCCAAGCCGAGCCAGCCAGCTAGCCAGAATGGCAGCGTATAGCGTCATCGTTGCTGTCGTTGTTGTTGTTGTCATCATCATCATCGTTGGTCGTCTGTCCGTTTGTTAGCTATAGGTCGCCTGCCACCGCCCTATGCGCAATATCCACACCGGATATTGCATTATTCGCTTGTTTCCGTTTTTCAACAGCCTCTATGTCACAGTCATGGAAATAAAATACCTACTACAAAAATATGTCCCATACTGAACATACGAGTAGGCTATAGGAGTGGAGAGATGAAGCGGTTTTTTTTTTGGAAACTATCCAACAACATAGCTATTCATTGCTAATAAAAGCGCATCCATTGCATTGTATCCATCCCATCCCATTATCATCAACGAGTCAAACATAGACCACCTTTAATGCTCATATAGGACATATCAGTGCAGAGGATGAAAAGAGGTAAGGGGAACTTTAGTCCAAATAGACAACATTGCACTCGCACTCGATAGGCACAAACTTTTTAAACTAAAAACCATTCACTCGAATGTTCGACGACAATTTGAATTTTTAAGGACACCATTTGATCAGGACACATTTTTATCAGAAACCCCAACCGAACACAGCTCTGCACACCGCCACCGCCGCACCGCACCGCATTATTAAAGAGGAATTTCATTCTCCTCGAATGAGAAATAAATAAAAATAAAAACATTTTTCCAACTTAAATATAAAATCAAGGAAAAAAAAAGATCCTGGGAAAAATCAGAAAATTGGGTTAGCTGCAGTTTGTTCGATTTTTCATCCATTCTGTGGGTTGTGGGCTGAGTTGAGTATTCGTATTGAGTCCTTTTGCAATCCTATACACATGAATGCAGAAATGTTTAAATGAAAAAATGTATATACATATATATATGCATGTACCTTCGTCCTGCTGCTGACATATATGTGTATACTTAATGCTTATGCAGGATGATGGTGTCTGAGGCTGAGTGCGCTATTGGCACGATGCGATGATTGCTAGAATGCTGCTGGTTTTGTACTTTATTGGAAGCATTCGTGTTATTTTTTGTTGTTGTTGTTTTTCTTTTTTAAATTTTTATTTCAACCGAGTATCCTTTTTTGCTCCCTTTAATTAAATTAACATTCGAATGTGATTTGCGGATGGGAATCGCACCCGAATTCAATAAACAGGAAGAACAGAACTGTGTGTGATTTGAAGAGGCTTGTTGGTTGGTTAGGAAGCTGAAAAAGGCATAGGCGTGAGCTTGGGGAGGTGTGTTGCTGATGGCTGGCGGTGCGGTGGTGGTTTTAAGATTGATTTATCATATATAGTCATCATCACAGAGAGAGCGCAAAAAAAGGATTTTTGCATCAAAATGCAATGCACTGTCGGTATATTGTCCGCCAGTGGTGACGGTGGCGGCGGCGGCTTTGGCGTCAGTGGCCTCAATGGCCTCAAAAAGGTGCTATTCGCTGTATGAATGACAAAGCCAAAGTTTTTTTTTTTCTTTTTTGTGTTTTATTTGGTTTGGTTTTCATTTTGTTATCCTTGTACACTGCAGACTATACCATACTTGTACCTACGGCGGGAAGAGTAATTAAATTGAAAAGAATTCACGTTCTGATTAAAGGATTTTAATTTGATAACATAAAAAGAATTGCAATCATTTCAAACAATTGCCATAAACGTGCATTAAATTGTTAAAAAAAGAGAGATTTTACATTTCAAAGCATTTTTTGTTTGTATTTATTGGAAACAAAGTTCGATATAAAACATTATTGTTTCCGTTGAAATTCTTATTTTTTTATTTTAATTTTCAAACGAAGTATAGGTATGAGTTTGACTATGAACGTATCTAAAAAATAAAAAAATGCCAAATTCAGATGTATCTTTATGAGAACACAACACGAGATATTTTTTGTGTCAAGTTCAGCTTAAGACTATTATACTGACGCAAAAAAATATGGAATAAAACTACTTTTGAAAGAAAACAAAATATGTACCTTCAAAAATATTTACAAAAATTCCTAGAATTATATATTGTCTGTTTAATTTTAATTTTCTGGTCTGTTCATGACAATCAAAAATTAAAGACTTAAATATCTTCGTCAAGGAATTAATATTAGACTTTAGGTTCTTAATGAGCCATAACACGTTGACCATTAGGGCATAAATTAATTAATGATTTTGGAAAGTGTGAAAATCACTTTTTGTATTGTATTTGTATTTTCTTATCAAACATAATATTTCACAGTTTTAAATTTTTATCTCAAGGGTTTGAACTGGTACGTTGATATTCTTTACAAAAAAAAGATATAATACTCGTATATAAAATATATCTGTATTCCATTTTAAATTCAGGAATATTTAAAGAGAAGTTTTTCGTTCTCAACACTGGATTAGTGTTTTTGGTCGATGTTTTAAAAAATTTGTTTGAACATAAGCAAAAGAAAGAGTTGACACAAATCCGTCAAAGTCAAATATTAATTTTTTTTGCTTCAGAATTTTCAGAAAGTAGTAAGCTTATAGCAAGCTTCAAACTACGATCAGAGGCTCATCAAAAGTGCATGTGTTAGTTGTTAGTAAAAAAAGAGGCTGAGATGCGACCCACACTGATAACTTCCCATCCCGTCTGTCGATTTGTCTTGCTTAAAAGTTTGTCTATATGTATTTTTACCAAATTTGCGCACTATTTTTTGTAGATTTATATTTTTTATAAAAAAAACGGACTGTTGGATTTTTATATAAAAATTACTAAATATTGAAAACAATATTTTCTCTGAATTAAAATATGTTTAAAGCCAATATTTTTAATTTTTGAAAAGCTATTTGAGCCGAAAGTAAATTTTTACCAAGTTTTAGTAGGTATTGTTTTTTTTAGAGTTATTTTTTTTGTAAAAAAAAACTGTCAATTCGAATTTTTTAAAAATTTTACCAAATGTTGAAAACAATATTTCTTATAAGATAAAATTAGTTTGAAGCCAATATTTAAAATTTTTGAAGAGATATTTGAGTCGAAAATCAATTTTTACCAACTTTTATTAATTTTTTTTTTAGTTTTTAATTTTTTGTACAAAAACTGTCAAATCGATTTTTTTCAATCTTTAACTGAATGTTGACAACAAGATGTTTTGAAAGATCAAAGTAAATTAAAGCCAATATCTCAAAGTTTTGAAAAGATATTTGAGTCGAAAATCAATTTTTACCAACTTTTATACTTTTTTTTTTTTTAGGTTTTTATTTTTTGTAAAAAAAACTGTCAATTAGATTTTTCTCAAAATTTTATCAGATGTCAAAAACATTATTTTTCGTTGCACAAAATTGTTTTAGAGATGAAATCATATTTCAGTCGTAAAATTTTGGAGGTGACAAATTTTTTTTTCAGTTTTATTGATTTATAAAAAAAACCGTTATATTGATTTTTTTCAAAAAATATACCTGTTTGGTATCACATTACAATATATTATATAAAATTTAATTCAAGTCTCTAGCGTTTTTGGTTCGTAAGATATTTTAGGTTAACCAAAATGTTCACCTTTCTGCATCTTTCTGCTTTATTATCTGCATAACAAAATTTATTTGAAGCCGATATCTCTTCTGGTTCTTGAGCTATGGACGACGAAAAAACGTCGCGAACGTACGGACGTACGGACGTACGGACGTACGGACATACAAACGTACGTACACACGCACGCACAGACATCTTTCTAAAAATCTTTTATTTTGACTCTAGGGACCTTGAAACGTCGAGAAATGTCAAAATTTTCAATTTGACAAATCGGACCCATTACAATAACTTCCTATGGGAAGTTAAAAATAATAAAATTATAGCCTAGCACAAGCACAAAATAAAAAACATATGTAATTAACATTTAACTATTACAGAACAAACAAATAAAATAATAACTAATGAAGCACTGGTTTTAAACAATCTTCATTTTTATGAAGAGATTATATTTGAAAAAGCAGAATACGATGTTCATAGGGAGACAGATCATAAGGATCATCCCAAGGAAGACCCTTAAGGGCAAAGTTAACGAAATTATGTTGAATTGATTCAATGCGTTACCTATGAATTTCGTAATAGGGAGTCCATACATGCGAAGCATATTCAAGATTATTATTATTTTAAAAATCTTTATGTGAAGATTGAGCAACAAAAGGCTCAGAATCACAATATCTAAATTTTACCTTATAGGATCTGTTTTCAAGGTATGATTTGATCCAAGAAAAATGGTGGAAAAACAAAAGCTTTACGTTTAAATAAAATAGTTCCGTGGCTAAGTTGGTCAAAAGCTTTAGATAAGTCAGTATAATATACCAAAGAAAGCGACGTCGTGAAAAATCTGTAAAGTACTTTTTAGAATATGATGGTATGAGAACACAAGTTTGCCGAACACATTTTACGATCTGTTTTTCTGAAACGAAGAGTTTCATTAGAAACGTAATAGCAAATAAAGTTTCAAGTCCAAGCGTACCGTTTAAGAATTGTCGGGGTAAAGGGATTCCTATGAACAAATTAACATTGGATCAAGAAGAGGAAGTGTGCAACCACATAAATAAGTTCCCATCGTATGAAAGCCATTACAGCCGTCTTCACACATCTAAAAAATATATTCATAGTAGTTTAAATCTCTCCATAATGCATCGGATGTATAGTAATGAAGTTTCTAATCCTGTAAGCCTTACCAAATATGCTGAGATATTTAAAACAATGAATTTAAAATTCAAAGCTCCCAAACTTGACACTTGTGCAACTTGCGACGGATTTCTGTCAAAGATAAAAATAGCTCAGAATGAAACAGAAAAACAAGTTCTGGTGGAGCAGAAGTTAATTCATGTGACAAAGGCAGATTTTGGCTTTGAGCAAAAAAGGGTCGATAAAGAAAATTCTAGACAAAACAACGATATGGCAGCGTTCGCGTTTGATTTACAACAGTGCCTACCAACACCATTTTTAAGAAACTCAGTTAGTTTCTATAAAAGGCAGCTTTGGACCTTTAATCATACAATCCACGACTTAAAAACGAATGGTTCCGGCTGTTTTATGTGGCACGAGGGAATTGCGAGAAGGGGTGGAAATGAGATTGCTTCATGCGTTTTCAAACATCTAAAATCTTTACCTTCTTCTGTCAATAAAATAACGTTTTATAGTGACTCATGTTCAGGCCAAAATAAAAATTCCTATGTCTCTGCTATGTTCCTTCTGTTCATAAAAGAAAATCCTTCATTGGAATATATTATAGATCATAAATTTTTGGAACCTGGCCAAACACACCTCGAGTGTGATTCTGATCATGCGTTAATTGAACAAAAAAAGAAAAAATCCAGTGTCGAAATTAGTGTGCCAAGGGACTGGTATCAGTTCATCGGAACTATAATTTCAAAAATTAAAGTTGTTGAAATGAAAGAAAGCGATTTCTTCAACTTTAGTGAAATTTCAAAAAATAATTCCAACTGGAAAAGGTGTAACTCAGATGGCCAAAAGTTTATATGGAACTCGGTAAGGTGGATTCGCTATACGAACAACTACAACCAAATTTTGTATAAAACGAACTTAAATCCTGAAGAACCGTTTAACCTTTTACCATTGATCAAAAGAGGAGCATCGACACTAACACTGGGTAATCTAAAAAATATTGAAGACCCACCAGTATTATCTTCTGACAAAAAAAAAGATCTTATGGATTTATTGCAGTATAGAAATCCAGAGTTTCATTCATTTTATAAAAACCTTAAAACGAGTTCCACCGAGCTAAACATGCATCCAGATCTGCGTAGTGACGATGAAAATTGAAGAACACTTGTTTAATCTTGGTTGTTAACTGAATTATGTCCAATATTTTACATTTTTTAATGAATTTACATTGCATGAAGTTAAGTTTTTTTTTTGTATTTTTAATACTATGTGGTTTTTAATAAATAAAACGTATTCTAAATCGAAATTCAAGTTGGTTCTTATTCTCTGCTGAGAACATAGAAGATTATTTTTCATAATTAATTTAGGAATAAAAACTAAAGTCGACATAAGAACTGTAAATTTAACACAATAGAAGAGGAATAACAGCTAAAGTAGACTTAAGAGCAGAACAAAACATTTCTTTAAAATGGAAAAACAACTAAACTCGAGATTAGATTCAATATGATGAAAAACATAAAAGGCCATAACAACTAAAGTGTTATTTTGGTCAATAAAATCGTAGGAAAATTATTTTTCGACAAAATTTAAATGTGAAATAAGACATAGTAAAATTATCTTCATGTCACTTTTTGTTTCAACTCAATCGGAGTTTCCCATCGCCAGATAGAGTCGTTTGTAATTTCGCAAGTTTATCAAAAACTTTAAACTGCTCTTCTGAAAAATGAGCAAAACTGACTTTAGCGGTTATTCCTTGTGACCACAGATATACACAGTCAACTTCATAACCTTGTTCTAAAGCGTTTGGACATATGTTGGAGAATGTGAGGAGATTTGTAACGGTTGATCTTATTTTCAAAAAACCGTGTTTCTGTTCGCAAATGAGATTCTTACTAAAAAATGCTACAGTTTTACAAACAACTTGTTCAAACAATTTAGGAATGCAAGAAAGCTTTGCAATGCGCCTATAGTTGCATATATTTGCTTTGTAACCTTTCTTAAAAATTGGTGTTAGAAATGACTTCTTCCATATACTGCAAAATTTGTGTGTTTTAAGAGAAAGTTTAAATAAGAACGTAAAGAGCTCAAGACAAGTCGAAAAAAGTGGGTCCCGCGATTCCGTCCGGTCGGTTTTGTCGGTCTGTCCACGCTCCTACAGCCTAAACCATTGGGTCGATTAAGTTCAAACTTGGAAGTTAAGGTTTTGAGCAGATTCGCGTTAGGCGTTTTTTTTATTTTCCCCATACAATTTTTTGGTCAAAAAACGAAAATTTTAATTTTCTCAAAAACAAACCCATAGATTTTTCTTAAATTTTCTCTTAAATTTTATTTTTTAACTTGTCTTCTTTTAAAAAGAAAAACATATTTTTGTATTGCTCAGGAATGGTACCGCTTATAGAACTGTTATTTTGTTTTTTAATTTTCTCAGCAACTTTTGAACTGATTTCAATAATTTTTTTTCTGAAGAAGCTCTTATGTTGCCTTATTAACGTTTTATTATCATAAGTGGAATTTTTGATTGCTTGGATTTTTAAAAAATATTGAAATGTTTTTTTTCAAAATTCAATATCTCAAAAACGGGTCAATACTTTTTTACAAAATTCAAATATATAGCGTATATTTACAATCTCTAAACAACTGCATACCAAAAATATTTTTAGAACTAAATTTAAAAATTTAATATATAAAAAATAATTTAAAAAAAAAAAACCGCTCTAACGATTATTAAAAAAATAATTTGAAAAATCAACGGTTTTTTTATTTATAAAATGGCATTTAAATTTTTGAAGACAAACTTATTTGTCAGGTAAAATTTTGAATATTAAAATATTTTTTTAAATTATTTTTACTGTATTTAAAGTAAATTATTTTGACAAAATTTTAATTACATTCCTATCTTTTATCCAAATTAATGCATTTGGTAAATCAAATGGCATTTATATCTTTGAAGACTAACTTATTTTACAGGTATATTTTAAAAACTTATATTACTTTTTTAAACAGACTTTTTCCATACAGGAGCAAGTTCGTGCGACCCAGTCGTGCATTTTATTTAATACAGATATTAATGCAGAAAGATGCAAAAAGGACCCTTAAAATTGAGTTGGTGGTATTTTTTACCATAGCAATTTAATGTATGTTTTTATTTTAAAGCGATCGGTTGTGTAGTTAGGTAGGTGCCTAAAACGAATAAAGAATAGTTCATTGGGGTGCTCAGCCATGTTTATGATGATAATGAAGGAATGTTATTAGAAGGTATAAGTTACTTATTACAATCCAATCACATTCCCTCTTTTCTACAAGTTTTCAGCTCAAACATAGAGTTATAATGTTCAGTTTATTAACTTCCCATAGGAAGTTATTGTAATGGGTCCGATTTGTCAAATTGAAAATTTTGACATTTCTCGACGTTTCAAGGTCCCTAGAGTCGAAATAAAAGATTTTTAGAAAGATGTCTGTGCGTGCGTGTGTACGTATGTACGCCCGTACGTCCGTACGTTCGCGGCGTTTTTTTCGTTCTCCATAGCTCAAGAACCAGAAGAGATATCGACTTCAAATAAATTTTGTTATACAGATAATAAGGCAGAAAGATGCAGAAAGGGCTCTCAAGAAAATTGCGTGGGTGGTTTTGTTACCATAGCAGTTTGAAAAAAAGGTGAACATTTTGGTTAGCACTAAATATCTTACGAACAAAAAACGCTAGAGACTTGAATTAAATTGTATATAATATATTGTAATGTAATACCAAACATGTTTATTTTTTGAAAAAAATCAATATTACGTTTTTTTTTATAAATCAATAAAACTGAAAAAGAAAATTTGTTATTGTTTTCAACATTCTGAAAAATGTTGAGAAAAATCCAATTCACATTTTTTGTACAAAAAAATTAACAAAATTTGGTAAAAAATGATTTTCGACTCAAATATCTTTTAAAATATTTGAGATAATAGCTTCTTACTAATTTTTACTTATAAATTTTTGTTTTCAACATTAGGACAAATTTTTAGAAAAATCGAATTGACAGTTTTTTACAAAAAATAAAAACCTAAACAAGTATAATACTAAAACTTTTGTAAAAATTTTCTTTTGATTCAAATATCCTTTTTAAAAAAGATATTGGTGTCAAACTTATTTCATTTTGTAGAAAATATTGTTTTTGACTTTCAGTAATTTATAAAAATCCGACTGTCAGTTTTTTTCACAAAAAATTAAATCTACACAAAATAGTACGCAAATGCAACTAAAATTGGTTTTTGACAAACAAATCTGGTTAACAAAAAAATTAAATCAAACTTCTTCATCATAATATACAAAATATTGTTGGTAATTGTTAGTCCAACACGAAAACCTACAAACATTTTAAGGAAGACTAATCAGACTAATGCCTCTTTCAAGGAATTGACAAATTCTCCAAGAGTAATTTTTGTCGGATTTGGCTTAAAAACTGTAGGTCCCTTTCATCCCTGACAACAGTACTCGCAAACAAGAATGGCTGAGAGTAGTCAGTCACTAGGCCCTAGTTCTCCACCCAATTTATTTTTATTTTTTAATCAGACTAATCGATACACGGCATGGGAAGTTATCAGTGTGGGTCGCGTCCCAGCCTCTATTTCAAATTAGTTTTTGATAGAAGTTAAACAGCGTAAGAAAGTCAAATCATTTTTAGAATTTTATTCTTTTCAAAAAAAACTAATCTACAAACAAAAGCACAACCAGCACATGAAAAGTGTGATTTTTCTTATAAATGTTCATGAATATTAATCTGTGACTTAAAAATCGAACATTTTGTAAAATTTTTTAAAGAATAGAAATTATATTAGTTCTTGCGTTCTTCTTACAAACAATTATAGCATGCAATAAAATACTACTGAAAATTAGTAAAACATCGAAAATCTTGAAAAAGCACAATGATACTGAAAACATGCAAATTAAGGTCTTGATTATCTCAAAAGAAATAAGCTGACACTTCAATCTTGTATCACTCAGGTAAAAATCTTAGTTTTTTTTCAAATAGTTGGCGTTTTACAAAATGAAGATTATTTTAGAAGATTGATTTTTGTAATGAATAAAGTTAAACGACTTTCCCAACATGCTAATATATGAATATAGGCCTATTTAAAGAAGAGTTCAAAACAAACAAATATATCAATATTTAAAACTGGTGTGATATACGATTTTTGAACTTTCAATATTCTTAAAAGAACATATTTTCAAGTTGAAAAACATGTTCTTTTGAAAAACTTTGTGTTCATTTCGGTATATTTGTTGAGAAATATTAGCTTTAATTTTTTGGTAACTTAATCCAATACAAACACAACCATCTTGTATAAAAGACTTGAGTCTCTCTCTTAACCATATATTGAATTTTTGCTTGGTCTTTAATATTTCAACCTTAATTCACTTCATTGATCTCAAAACAAATTACTTTTGTCAATTTAAAGGCACAAAAACAACAATGGACATTTCCATTTTTATTTGTAAGGAAAAATATGATCCAATTGTCATTTCCATAGTTTTTGTCATTTCTAAGAATAAATATATTCTCGTTCTTTCTTGAAACATAAATATTGTCAAGCTAGCATCCAACCCTCAAAGTCTGAAATTTCAAATTTTCCAGGAAAAATTTCCAATTTGTTTTTGCCTGTTTTAATACGAATTCAAATTGAATATTTTTCAGGCGAGTCCAGTGCGTACTTAGGTACAAACTGAAAAGACATTTATTTATTTTATTTATATAAACCTAGATTAACTTGGACTGAAAAGACATCTACATAAATTATGCTTTTTGCATTTAAGTCCCATTTTTTAATTAATTGTTTTTGAACCAAACAAAATAAAAACTTTATACAACTTTGACTAATTGACGCTTATTAAAATACTCAAATATTGATATTGATCAAGGAGATTCAGTTTACGTTTCATCCAAACAAATTTAAAAAAAAGGATGCGAAATAAATAAGTTCGTATATTGATTAAAAAATTCGATATTCAAAAAGCTTCCATTTTTTCTGCTTGTGAATCCGTTCACATCATTACAATCCCTTTAAGGATTTAATCCAATTAAAAAGAGGAAACAAACCAATAGCATGTTTATTTAAGCACTCACACTAAATTTCATATACGTACTATCAAAGTGGCTTACGAAAGTTAATCGGCCCTTTGGTCTGACTATTATTCCCGATTGGCGCCATGTGCCAGATAAAATTATTTAGCTTCCAATTGGTAAAACCGCACATTGAAAATGTATTCTTCCCTTTCTCCCTCCTCCTGGTCGTATATTTGCGGCAAATCAATAAAATATAATAGCTTTATTGTATCTGGGGAATACTATTACTGTTAGATTGATACAAGTAGCTTTTTGGTATAGGAATAGGGACCAACTGTGAGCCTATTTTCGTGGTACACCATACCGCATCGTTTGGCAAAAAATATCTGACCTATAATCTTAAGTACACCACAAGGAATTTTCGCCTCAAGTCGCAGAACATACTCGTAGCACACAAGCCGAACCAATATTGTTTTTCCCGAAGAAGTTTTCTCATTTTTTTATTTAATATTTGCCATATAAAGAGTGTACTATGTGGGCTTTAACAGGGACTGGGATGGTTGGATATGTCTAAAGCCTTCATTCAGCTCATATCGAAAAGATACATTATAATGTTGATTTAGTGGCCAAGGAAAAATTGATTTCATATTTGTTTTTTTTT
This sequence comes from Eupeodes corollae, assembly GCF_945859685.1. Lineage (NCBI taxonomy): Eukaryota > Metazoa > Arthropoda > Insecta > Diptera > Syrphidae > Eupeodes > Eupeodes corollae. Next base: position 250,736,897 of record NC_079147.1, read on the forward strand.
TTTATTCTTCATTATTCTACTTTTCACTTCCGATCATCATATCAGTATTCATGAAGCGTTAAATAAAAATGAGGAATAATGAAACATTGTATCGAATTATAATTTTTGATCCGGTTTTAATAGAGTTTAAGGTTACAGGGGTGGGTGGTTGGTTGGTAGGATAAGTGTTAACATAAAGTATGCCTAGAGCTGAAAATAAGCAAAATTAACCGAAATGTTTAAAGAGGGATGCTGATGTAAGAATTGGTATAAAAAAATGATATGCTGGATTTTAGGAAACTAGGTCATGGTTAAATATTAATTTCCCGAAATTATTCTAGTTATTTAATTCAGAGGTATTTTCGATAGCTCACCAGAAGGGCGTGGAGGCCATTCTCTTTTGGTGACATCTGTCAAATTTATTTACCCGTTTTACGGTAGACGTGGTGGCCCTTCACATTCGACTCTCCAACGTTTGGTCGCCAAATTTGAGACGATCGGTTTAGTAAAAAAATCAGCCAACGCCCGTAAGTTCAAGGAACGCAAGAACGGCTGAGAACATCGCCGCATTCCGTGAAAATGTACAGCAGAACCCAATTCAGTCTACTCTCGCAGTGGACAAGAACTGTGTGGATTTTGGGCCAGCGCGGTGGTGGTCAATACTTTTTTGAAAACGACGTTAGTGAGGCGGTCACCGTCAACAGCGAGCGCTACAAAACGATGATAACTAATTTCTTAAGGCAAAAACTCAAACATATGGACCTAGACGACCGCGACATGTGGTTCCAGCAGGACAGCGCTACGTGCCACACACGAAACGCCACAATTAACAGTTCACATGGAGGATTTGAAGGTAAAGGTTATATCTTGCAGGGGTAATGTGAATTGGCTACCAAGGTCATGCGATTTGACCCCGCTAGACTTATCCTGTGGGGTTTCTTGAAGTTGCAGCCTATACAAATAAACCACAATCGACCGATGAAATTAAGATGAACATAATACAGGACATCGCTCAAATTTAGCCGGATCTATGCTGCTTTATTATTTAAAGACTTGTATTAATATTTCAGTGTTCTTTATTTGAGCTTACAAAGTGAACTGAAAAACTAAGAAACTATCAAAGAGCAAGACCATTACGCTAGCCGATTATGTTATGCTTAGTCATTCATTTTAACGTTCATTTTGATATAATTGTTGTTTAGACAAGTATGCTCAGAGATGGGACATTATACATCATCTTCCTTCTTTTAATTTACAATGGATTCAAATAATAGCATTTAGACGTAAGGGTACAAATAATATATTAGTTATAATAATTTCATTATATTCTTATTTATGATCTATTATAGAACAATTCAAAATTTCATGTATTAGAATTCAATTTTACTGAGGTATATAAAAGTTTGGTTTCCGACTAGTTCTACCAGATCTTGTAGTATACTCGCGGTCCGGTTGCTCCACTGACTCGAAATCTTGTTCTAAATTCAAGAGAAGGGTTATCAATATTTCCAGAGGCAACAGGCTTCCTCTCTTCCGCTTCGGGTAGTCTAATTTGTGGAGAATGCATTGACCTACGTAAGTGTAATGTATTTCTACGAATGACTCTATTATTTTCATTTTGGAGTAAGTATGACCTCGGACTATTATGTTTAGATACTACCTGGTTCCCACTTTCCATTATTTCTATATACTACGTTTTCTCCTTTCTCAAAATGCGTTTCACGACGCGGTTTAACTGGATTCTTTCCTGGTGTCATTCTAATACCACCTGCAAGTTGTTTGGAATTTTCGGTTCAAATTCTTCATCTTTTATTGGTATCCACGTTCTTAATTTACGATTCATGAGCATTTCTGCTGGTGAATACCCAATTTCTGGAATTGGGGTGTTCCTATACTCTAAAAGAGCTTCTTCTAAACTACCTTCGGATTGGCTGATTTTTTTAAGTATTGATTTTGCGATATGGACTGCTTTCTCAGCAAGACTATTAGATCTTGGATATCTTGGACTCCTGTATATAAAATCAAAATTTGAAATGTTTGCAAAATTTCGGAGTTCATATGAATTGAAGGGTTGATTGTGGGAGTGGAATACCATGAATGGAAAAAAAATTTGTTCAAAATTTTAATTATGCTTTATGCAGTTTTGTTTGCGATTTCGTGAAGTTCAATCCTCTTGGAATAGTTATCCATTCGAACCAAAGACGATCTTCCCCCGTAATCAAGACAATCAATCCCAAGTTTTTGGAAAGGCCTTTTCGGAATAGGGTGGAGAATTAAGGAATGCTTCTTCTTTTCAGATCTAAATTTTTCGCATTTTTTACACTTGGAAATCATGTTTTCCATGTCCCTATTCATGTAAGGCCAAAAAAGAGGATTCTTAGCTTTATTCAATTTCTTTGTTATTCCCATGTGAGACTTATGAAGTACATCTAGCACACCTTTAATTAAATTGTTTGGGACCAGAACTCGATTTTCATAAAAAACTAGGCCGTCTTCTACAAAGATTTTGTCTTTAAACTGCCAAAAGAACCTAACATTTTCTGGAACCCGTTGCTTATCTGATGGCCACCCATCTTCGTAAAAATGTACAAGAGTCTGTAACACAACATCTTTTCGGGTTTCTTTTTCGAACATTTTTCTTTTAGGATCACTCATATTGATGCTATGTTTGAGATGAGGTCCTTTAATGATGATTCTATATATTTCAACTATAGGATCATTTATAAAATTAGGTGATAACAAATCTGCCACGTATAAGAACTTTCCCGAAACAAACCTAATATCAAAATTTGAGAGTTTTAATTTCATACGTTGTAAACGAGTCGAATGAATTTCACCAACTTCTTTTTTAACCAATGAAACCAATGGTTTATGATCAGAATTTATGGTGAAGTAATAACCTTAAATGTAATTTTTGAATTTCTCACAGGCGTAGACTACAGCCAATAATCCTTTTTCTATTTTTGTGTACCTTGTTTCAGTGTCAGCCAAGCTTTTAGAAGCTTATGCTTCCGGCTTACCTTCTTGATAAAGACAACATCCTAAACCATTTTTGGAAGTATCAGTCTGAATAAAAATGTGTTTCTTTGGATCAAAAACGTGAAGGATTGAATGTTTGACAAGAGTATCTTTCATATCTTTAAAAATTTTGCTGTGGCTTGAAGACCACTGGAATTCAACATTTTTTCTCAACAATTCCCTAAGGGGTGAATTTAAATTAGAAATATAAGGTATAAAAGAACGAAGGTAATTAAACATACCCATAAAACTTTCTAAATGTTTTCTGTTTGGGGTTCTTTTAGGTTTATTTTAGCTTCAGCTCGACTTGGATCTGGGCAAATTGTATCACCAATAAAAACGTTCTAGTGCTTCTCTAACTTTTGCCTTATGCCTATTGGTATTTGCCTCGTCGGCTTACTCACAGAATAACTATCTTGTTTCAATTCTAATGAACATTGATCTGGGAATTGGCCATCGCCCGAAAAAATGTCATTATTTGTATGAATAAATTCACCAATGTTGCTAACCTCATTTACTCTTTGATTCAACCCTAAGTCCATACATGAACTAAGCCCTAACAATGGTTTTGAATCACAGCCAACTACCATGAAATCTGCATCAATAATTTTATTTTTATACTGAACTCGAAGACTAACTAAACCCTTTGTAGGAATATGAGAACTACCATATGCTTCTAATTTAGTTCTTACCGGTCTTATTTTATGTTCTAAATTCAAATTTTGAACTTCTTTTAGTGGTATAACTTTAACATCAGCCCCACTGTCCAATTTAAATTTAATCAAACTATTTTCAAATCAACTCTTGCAACTTTGTCGAACTTGATTTATCGAATAAATGTCACCAACTAAACTAAAACTGACCACCTCAACCGAATCAATATATGAGTCATCCTCATCATCTTCATAAGTAATTTCGTTACTGTTAATGTTATCTACACTCTTAAATCTACATGCTAAGGCAAAATGATTGTACTTGCCACATCTCAAACATCTTTGTCCAAATGCTGGACAGCGATTTGGAATATGATTTCTTTTACACTTGTCGCATCCGATAATGTTTATATTTTTTACCGAACTCGAAGGTCTTTGTTCTTCGCTAGTAAGGTGGTCTCTCCTCTTCGTCACATTATTTGAAATTTAGAAACATTGCTATTGAAATTAAGATTAGAACTATTATTGTATTTATTTTTGTTGACGATTTTTATTTGCTATTACTGCAATTAATCCTTGTTCTCCTTGCATCTGTTCAGCTTGCATACTTGCTTCCTCCGCCACGCGACAAAGCTCCTTTGCATTAGTCAGGTCCAGGTTGTCTGTCTTCAGAACTTGCAATCGAATGTTTTGCTCTGCAATACCCATGACGATTCGATCTCTGATCATGCCCTCCTTTTGGCAATCAAAATCACAGCTTTCTGCCAGTTTAATGATATCAGATAAAAACTGCTCCAATGGCTCTCCTTCTTTTTGGTTTCGTGAGAAAAATATATGTATATCGCTCGTAGACCACGTTGCTCCTATGGCATGCAATACGCTTCAAAAGCTTTTATTACTTCATTAGTTTTTGTTTTATTAGATTCAGCTAAAAGAAGTGTTTGAAGTATTTCAATGGCCTTTTCTCCAGCAAATCTAGTTGTCTGGATAGCCTCACTTTCCGTGTTCGTTTTTGTAGCCACCGTATATATTTTCCACGTGTTATTAAATTTGCGCCAATTCTCTTTGACATTTAAATCCGGGCTTTTGAAAGTCACAATTTGCCATTGTATTTTAAATTAATATTTAGTAGGTATAGTAAATTTTATATCGTTTTTACTAGTTTATTTTTTTTTTTGTTAAAACGTTTTTCGTTTCCTTTTTTTTCTAAGTTTTTTCAAGCGGTTGTGCCATGCTTATGATGGTACATTATACATCATATCCCACTCGGGTAGTACCCGTGGCATGATGGTTGGTGCGTTGGACCGTCATGTCAGAGGTCTTGGGTTCGATCCCTGCTTATGCCATCTAAAGATTTTTCACGGGTACTGTCTCTTGCGATTGACAAATTCTCCAAGAGTAAGAGCCAGTTTTGTCAGAATTCAGAACTTAAAGATCAATGCGCACCGGTCCTCTTTAATCATTTCCTATTTTCCTGGGGACTATCAACGTTTATTTTTGGATGTCAGATTCGAATCCGTCCAAAAATGTTTGTAAAGAGAACGGTTTAAAAACTGTTTTTTAAAAGAAGAAGAAATCGATGCAATGATCTAGAGATTTATTCCTCTGTTCGATTAGACAAACCATCAAAACATCAGTGAAAATATTGTGATATTTCCTAAACTGTGAATTTATCATCGTTTACATGACTTTAGGTAGGACAAGACAAAGAAGGTAACGCCTTCTATTGGGACCGGCTTCACAAATTATGTTTTCAACTTACAAGGAACGAGACTTTGAGCTGTGGTCATACCGGCGTTAAGAAATTTCTGTTTAGAACAAGAGAAAGGATACTTTTTCGGATAGCAGGTGCTTGACCAACTGCATCACTGATACTTTATACCACAAAATCATATATGCTCTCAAGTACCGAAGAAATCATACCACACCCTGCAACAAACTGCATTTATTGATCGAGTTCAGAATTGGAATATTCTTGAATATGAAGCCTTGTAATTAAACAAAAGATCAACTAAAATTCAAATACCCCTGGGATATTTTAGTATTTTGTTGGTCAAGAAACAAAATCGTTGGCCATAAACATTCCTATTCATTTTGTATCTTTTTGAATCTCTTTCCGGTTTTCTTCTACGGTAGGCCTTGCAACAACGGAAACCTTGATAACCTCTTAACAGTTCGATTCAAACTGCGAGTTTTTTTTACCTTCAAAGCATAAGATTCAAGGAATACCTAAATAGTTGACACTACAAGAACTCTACGATCTTGAAGTTTTAAAT